>NC_080773.1:23362021-23987021 GCF_020826845.1 Diceros bicornis minor
AGGGGGCACCAACACAGCACTGCTCCAGAGCTGGGGCCCTGGGGAGGGTGGGAGAGATGCTCCACGTGCAATGGGAGAAAAGCAGGGAAAAGACAGAGGCACCATTACATTCGTTTCCATTAGTACAATTTAAGGCTACGTCCAAACAGCTAGAAAATGCTAGTATTGCAAAGATTAGGAACCACAGCTGGTGGGAATTTAAATTGGAACAACCTCTTTGGAAAACAGTTGGCAGCAGCTACTAAATCCTCATGCATACACGTCATATGAGCCGGTGATTCCAGTCCTGGGTGTTTACCCAACAGAAATGTTCACCAAGAGACACACAAAAAGACACGTTCACAGGTGCATCCAGGATCATAAACCCAAGCTAGAAGCTTCCCAAACGCCCATCAAAAATATAAGGGACAACATAAGTTTTGGTGCATTTGCCCAGTGAGATACTGACCGTGGGTGTGAATCTCATGAACATGATGATGAGTAAAGGAAGCCAGACTCAAAAATGTTGATGGGACTTGATTTACAAGAGGACAAAACTTTGTAAGAAAGTGCCTCACTGTTTTCCAGAGTGACTCACAATTTTGAATTCTACCAGTGCTATGGTCTGAATGTTTGTGTCCCCCTAAATTCTTATGTTGAAAACCTAATGCCCAAGGGGATGGCATTAGGAGGTGGGCCCTTGGGAGGCGATTAGGTCATGAAAGCGAAGTGAAGCCCTAATGAATGGATTAGGGCCCTGATCAAAGAGACCCCAGAGAGCTAGCACCCCCTTCCACCATGTTCAGATACAAGCAAAAGTCTGCCACCCAGAAGAGGGACCTCACTGACCACACTGGGACCTCAACTCAGACTTCCACCCTCCAGAAGATGGATCTCCATCTTTATGTGTCTCTAGATAGTTTTTATTTCTCTTTTGATTTCTTCTTTGACCCACAAGTTCTTCAGTAGCATGTTGTTAATCTCCACATATTTGTGAATGTTCTAGTTTTTTTCTTGTAGTTGTTTTTTAGTTTTATACCATTGTGTTTGGAAAACATGCTTGATATGATTTAAATCTTGTTAGATTTATTAAGACTTCGTTATTTCAATTGAAACCAAAAGAAACCAGGGGTAACTATACTTATATCAGCAGAACAGCCTTTAAGATGGACTGTGATAAGAGACATTAAATAATGGGGTCATTCAAACAAGAGGATATAACATTTGTAAATATTTATGCACCCAACATAGGAGCAGCTAAATATATAAAGCAAATATTAACAGACCCAAAGGGAGAAATAGACAGCAATACAATCGTAATAGGGGATTTCAATATCCCACTTTCAACATTGGACAGATCAACCAGACAGAAAATCAGCAAGGAAACGTTGGACTTACACTACGTATTAGACCAGATGGACTTCACAGAGATTTACAGAATATTCCATCCAAAAGCAGCAGGATACACATTCTTCCTAGTGCATATGGAATATTTTCCAGGATAGGTCATATGTTGGACCAAGGCAGTGATTTAAGTAGGGAAAAATTGGTGAGGAGAAATCCAAATTCACTCACAGGAGAAGTGGTCACTAAATTATGTCTTAATACTAATACTGAATTACTTATATAATCAACACGGATGAAACTCAAATATAAAACACTGAGTGGAAATGTAAGTTGATGAATGCATTACACATTATGCCATTTACCTAAGTTTTAAAAGCCTCCATAAATGCCATATATTGTTTATGGTCAAACACCACCTAAGAAGAGAATAATACTAGCTTGGGAATCACATACATTAAGTCAGGATATTAATAAATTGTGGAGGTACGTGCAATTGAAAAAGAAGGACTCATAACTGCTTCTTAATTTTATTGATAATTTTTGACATAATTTTGTATAATACTTATACTATTTCCACACCGTTCTGTATCTATGAAATGTTACAAACATTTTTAAAAAGCTAGGATACCACAAAGTGAATGAGGGGTACGTTGGTAATTTTTAACAATCAAGTCCTCAAAGATGCAAGAATTTGATAATTCGAGACTCCAGGATGAAATACAGGTTTTATGCAATTACCTCCTGTCATGCACATATACAAGGACAGGAAAACAAATATCAATATTCATAGTAGATCCAGAAGTTTTTGAACATTATTCCCATGGGAACAGCTCTTGAGGAAGATCTGCTATCTTCTTCTGGAATATTTTATCAAAGGCTTCAGCTTGGGCCACCGTGAAGTAATTTTTCCAGTCCCCAGAAATGCCTGACAAACATGAAATAGAGACTCAGATCAGATCGAGGGGTAGGTCTCAAGACACCAACACATTTCCTCCTGGACTCATCCCTTCTGTCCACTTGACGTGGAAATTGTAGCTGATATAGCAGAATGACCAATGGCTCATTGGTGGGCCTTTATACTGCCTGGCAATCACACCCATTTGTACTTCCACCTGCCTGGAAACAATTTCTTATAGTCTCCTCTCTCCCAACCCATCCTGCATACAATTCATCAGGAGTACTGTGCCCATATCATTTGATACATCCAGAATCTGGCCACCTCTCACCACTTCTATTTCTACTACCTTGGCCCAAGCCAACATCATGTCTCACCTGGATTATTGCATTAGACTTCTAACTAGTCTCTCTGTTTTTGATCTTTCTTCTTCATAAATTAATCTCAGCATGGCAGCCATCTTGATGCCTTGAGAAGCTAAGCCAGATCACATCCCTTCCTGCTCAAATTCTCCAAGGACTTCTTGTTTGACTCAGTGCAAAGCTTATGGCTTCAGGTGATTTGGCCCCTTTCATTTCTGGGACTCCATCTCCTATGACATCCCTTTGTTCACTCTACTCCTTCATATTGAGTCTTCTGATTCTGCCTCAAACATTCTCCCTCCTCAGGCTATTTGCATTTCCTGTTCCTTCTTCCTGGAATGCTGTTCTCTCAGATACATCCATGTCTTGCTTGTTTGCTTCTTTGATATCTTTACTCCAATGCAACTTCTCAGTGAGGTTCTCTCCCACCACCCAGTTTATTTTATTTAGTATTTTTTTTGGCATTTAATTTTTTGTTTATTGCAGTAACATTGGTTTATAACATTGTATAAATTTCAGGTGTACATCATTATACTTCTATTTCTGCATAGATGACATCATGTTCACCACCCAAATACTAATTACAACCCATCACCACACACATGTGCCGAATTATCCCTTTCGCCCTCCCCCCTCCTCCCTTCCCCTCTGGTAACCACCAATCCAATCTCTGTCTCTATGTGTTTTGTTATTGTTGTTATTATCTACTACTTAATGAAGGAAATCATACGGTATTTGACCTTCTCCCTCTGACTTATTTCACTTTGCATAATACCCTCAATGTCCATCCATGTTGTCAAAAATGGCTGGATTTCATCGTTTCTTATGGCTGAGTAGTATTCCATTGTGTATATATACCACAGCTTCTTTATCCATTCGTCCCTTGATGGGCACTTAGGTTGCTTCCAAGTCTTGGCTATTGTGAATAATGCTGCAGTGAACACAGGGGTGCATGCATCTTTATGCATTGGTGTTTTCAAGTTCTTTGGATAAATACCCAGCAGTGGAATAGCTGGATCATATGGTAGTTGTATCCTTGATTTTTTGAGGAATCTCCATACTGTTTTCCATAGTGGCTGCACCAGTTTGCACTCCCACCAGCAGTGTATGAGAGTTCCCTTCTCTCCACATCCTCTCCAACACATGTTGTTTCCTGTCTTGTTAATTATAGCCATTCTGATGGGCATGAGGTGATATCTCATTGTAGTTTTGATTTGCATTTCTCTGATAGTTAATGATGTTGAACATCTTTTCACGTGCCTGTTGGCCATCTGTATATCTTCTTTGGAGAAATGTCTGTTTAGGTCTTTCGCCCATTTTTTAATTGGGTTGTTAGTTTTTTTGTTGTTGAGATGCATGAGTTCTTTACATATTTTGGGGATTAACCCCTTATCAGATGTATGGTTTGCAAATATCTTCTCCCAATTGTTAGATTGTCTTTTCATTTTGTTGATGGTTTCCTTTGCTGTGCAGAAGCTTTTTAGTTTGATGTAGTCCCATTTGTTTATTTTTTCTATTGTTTCTCTTGCCTGGTCAGACATGGACACCACCCAGTTTAAAACTGTAAATACCCATCCTTGCTGTATTAATACTTCATAACAGTTATCACGTATGATATGCTATATGTATTTCTTGTGTGTGTGTGTTTGTTTATGGCATGTATCTCTAACATATGTAAGTTTTAGAAAATCACAAGCTTTTCTTTTAAATTGCCATAGACTTAGTGTTTCAAAGAGTCATAGACACATAGTATGTACTCAAATATTTGTTGACAGGATGACTGAAAGAATGAGGAATGTACTATTATTATCTCCATTTTACAGATGAAGAAGGAAAGACCTGGAAGGTTACACAGTTAGAAAGTGATAGATGTAGATTTGAAGCCAAAGGTTTTATCACCAGAAGCCATACTCTTAATTATACAATTATACTATTATTTCTATACCATATAAATTAATACTTAGGTATTATATTAATATATTAACTAAATTAGTACATTAATTAAATTACTATGGAAGATAATAATATATAATTGTATATAAATTAATATATAAAATATGAATTATATACTTTATATGCATGTAAATGCCATAACAAAATGTCTAATAAATAATTGGTGACCTAGAAACATCCACTGTTACTCTCATGCTCATCATTATTTTCATATTTACAACAATTTTTATTATTATTGATTTCTTAGGCTCGTGTATCATCCACAACACACCTGACTTTTGGGAAGCCAGAAAGAGCTCTTGAGGCACCAGAGTCTCTATAAATTCAATACGGCTGCCCCCTATTAATCAGCAGTCCAGATAAGAGAATCTAATGTTTCTATGCAGGAAGTTCTAAATTCTAATCATTTTTTTTTTTTTTTTTGTGAGGAGATCAGCCCTGTGCTAACATCTGCCAATCCTCCTTATTTTTTTTGCTGAGGAAGACTGCCGGTGGGCTAACATCAGTGCCCATCTTCCTCCACTTTATATGGGACGCCGCCACAGCATGGCTTGCCAAGCAGTGCATTGGTGCACGCCCGGGATCCGAACCAGCGAACCCTGGGCTGCCACAGCGGAGTGCAGCGCACTTAACCGCCTGCGCCACGGGGCCGGCCCCTAAATTCTACTTGTTTTGAAAATCCTAGAAAACTTTTTGATGTAAGTTTCTGTTTATGTTCTCCTTAGTGCTTGTCTCTTAAAATTCTCCCCAAACTCTTGTGTATTAGTTTTCTAGGGCTGCTGTAACCAGGCACCACAGACTCGGTGGCTTTAACAACAGAAGTGCATTTTCTCACAGTTCTGGAGGCCAGAAGTCAGAGATCAAGGTGTTGACAGAGTTGGTTCCTTTGCAGGCCATGAGGGAAAGATGTGTTCCCGGCCTCTCTCCTTGGCTTATAGATGGCTGTCTTCTTTTATGTCTTCACGTCTTCATTGCTCTGTATGAGTCTATGCCCAAATTTCCTCTTCTTTTAAGGATACCAGTCATATTGGATTACAGCCCACTCTAACGATCTCAGTTTAGCTAAATTATTTCTGTAAAGACCCTGTCTCCTAATATACTCATGTTCTGAGCTACTGGAGATCAGGGCTGCTACAGATGGATTTGTGGGTGACATAGTTCAACCCATAACATCTTGGGTATAAAGACACCTTTAAAAAATTCTGTGAAGCACTAACATATAATAAAGACAAAATGATGTCAAGTTGTGGATAAAATTCGTTGGAGCTTCAGGTCATACTTAAGATGTTGACTGTTCTAGTGGTAACAGCTATACTCCTACAATTTTGATATTCTGATCTGTACTATGTTTAGATATGTCATAATTGGGAGGGCAAAGTGTCACCAGCTCATTGATTATCATACTTTATACCACATTTCTTTAATAAATTATTATGTTTTTATTAATTCTTCATTCTGTTTATTCAACAAAAGTCATAGAATGTCTACTCCATGCCAGGCATTATCCTTTAGAATAAAAATCATCAAGGATAATAATAACCACAATTGATTACGGAAAACTATTGCTTTTATCTGAAAATCAGATAGGTCGCCACTAACGGACTACTTCAACAGCCAGGATTCTCCTAAGTCTCATCTCCAAGGGACAATAAGAGTATTTTTCTTGTGTCCTGAGCAGAAAAGTGCCCCAAACATCGTGAAAGTAGGCGGAACAGATCAGCCTGTGACCAAAAACAGCCAGCATTTGATATGGCTTTTCAGGACATCATGATTCATATAACAAGTTATTGAATTATAATTGATATAATTAATTTTTAAAATTAATCTTTCATCTTTCAGATGAAAGAAAGGACATAGATCAGATCTGGGACAGAGAAGCAGCATATTATTCTTTTTCATCCCTTTCTTTCTTGCTTTATTTTTCTTTCTTTCACCCACTTATCCATTCTTAGTCTACTCTGTCCTAGAATAGTGAAGTCGTAAACCATGGTGGTTGTGTCCAGTCTCTAGCATCATAGAGCCAGTTTTCAAAGAGACTTGTGTCTTACTAGCTGCATCAGTTGTCACACTTTTCTGAGGAAAATAACACCCCATGGGATTATTGTGCTGATTCACTTACAAGCTACATGTGGAGTCAGATCAGCTCAGCAATAATAATCACACTGTAGCCAGAACTGTTCTTGTCATTATTATATCTATCCCTCTCAACTCTCTATGCCATATAACAAATCCACGAGTAATTGGAAAAGGTTGAAATGCAACATGGTTACCTCTGGAGGTGTCATCCTAGACAAGAAGAAATAGTGGGTGTACTCATTGAATTATATACCAAATTCGATTACATCCACACTATTTTGTCCCTTCCAAAAATCTGAGTTGTTATTTTTCATTGCCATTCTCTCTTAAGCAACCACCTTTTGTCCTATTATCCATGTCCCACAAGCATTGCAGTAAAAATAACATTTTAAACTCTGCCAAACCCTGATGCATAAAAGGAAATCTAAGAATGGACAATCTCTCTATGCTGGGTATTCCCTTTACTTCCAGTTTAGTAAAGTGTCAAAGGCTGGGATAATGAGAGGTCTTTTTTTTAAACAAGAGAAATCTATTTTCTCACAGTTTGGAGGCTAGAAATCCAGGATGTAGTGTCAGCAGGGTTGGTTTCTTCCGGAGGCTTCTCTCCTTGGTTTTAGATGGCCATCTTCACATGGTCTCCTCTTTGTGTGTGTACGCCTGTGTCCAAATTTCCTCTTCTTATAAAGACACTAGTCATATGGATTAGGGTCGACCTTGAAGACTTCATTTTGACTTAATTACCTCTTTAAAAACCTTATCTCAAATATGGTTACATTCTGAGGCACTGGAGTTTAGGAATTCAACATACGAATTTCGTGGAGACACAATTCAGCCTAGAACCCTCCTTCTTTTGGCCTACTTGACCCCACTTCATGTCCTTCTCACATGCAAAACGTACCACCTCGTTCCAACTGCCCAGAAGCCTAAATCCATTCCAATACCAGCTCTTAAGTCCAAAAATCAGCCAAATAGCACGTAAACCAGGCATGGTTGAGAGTGGAGGAAGGATTCACCCCGAGGCAAGATTGCCCTCCAGCTGTGAACCCGTGAAACAAACAAGCTATCTGCTCCCAAAATACAACGGTAGGAAAGGCGTAGGTTAGATATTTCCATTCCAGGAGGGAGAACTCAGAAAGAAGAAAGGGATCATGGATCCCCAGCAAATCCAAAACCTAGCGTGGCAAATTCCATGAGATTTTAAGGGTTGAGAATGAGCCTCATTATGTTGATGCTCTGACCTCCTAGCTCATTGGTGTGGTGGCCTCCAGGCCTTCTGCCCTCTGCCACCACCTGCTTGAGGTCTTTTGAATCACTTACTGTCTTCCTTCCAAGGATCACCACATTGGATATACTTGAACTATGGAGTTCTTGGAAATTAAGCTCTTACTCCATGCAGTAGACACTCTTCATTCCTCTTGAGCCCAAGGATATGGACATGATTAATCTCTCGTCATGGGGTCGGGGGGCGTCTTACAAGGTCTGGTAGCAAAATAGGCCCTCGGCTAAGCGAAAAGGATCTCCTTGTTTTTTCTTGGTTGAGTCATTCTTTATACATTTCTTTGTTCAGGAGAGTTGTCCATGCTAAATCGCCAGTGGGGTAGCACCAATATGACCATCCCCAGTCTTGTCCTCATTTCCCAGGTCATTTGCAGTTGGCAAGTTGGCGGGAGTAGCGAATCACCTGGTCACTGTTTGTAGAACGGATATGGCCCACGTCAAATTCTGAAGAGAGAGAATCTGAATGACCTCACATAAATCAGATGACCATGGCAGGCCTAATCAACTTTCTCCAAGTGCCTGCAGACTACATCAGTACTATGAAAAGAGACTCCCTGATAACAGCATCTGAGAAGTTCTCTGGGTGATAAGCAATTAGAGTGGATAAATTCAAACACTCCCTAGTCCCAACTGTGTGCCCTACTGTAAGCATGAGAAAGCTCTCCACGTATTCTGATACATTTTGAAGGTAGAGCATTTTCTTTCACCTTTTCTCAGAAGTGATCCATTCTCCTCATCTAAATACTGACCACGCAGGAGGGAATAATTGGACATCTTGTTTTCTTTCATGACCTGGAAGGAGCTATTCTTGAGGAGGGAGTTCAGTTCTTCTGGCTCTAGTTTCTTGCCCAGGAATTGGCAGATCTTCTCTACAGTGCTTCTTGTGTCCTAGAAGAAGAAAAAATAAGAGAGAGGATATGAAAGAGAAAGAACACAAAAGGGAGGTGAGAAGGAGAAAACAACAATGTGAGGAGAAGGAGGGAAAGAGAAAGAGAGGAACAATGTGAGAAGCAAGAAAGCGATTGATTGGTTTTGACTAGGAGGAAGAAATGGAAAAGCTAAAGAGCAAGGAGCACAAAGGATACAAAGATGGAGTATCCACTTGGATTTCCTAGTATAGTTTAGTTCAGGATGCCTTAATGGTAAATATAGGGACTGAGTTCTCTAAAGAGACTTTTATAGAGTCTTCTAGACAATTATGATCAGGATTAAGCAAGGAGAGGTTCAAGGAGAACTTGACAAAGATCGAAGGGATTGATTTCAAATCCTGGCTGTGCCGTCAATTAAGATCATTTCCATAACTGACATTTGTATAACACACAGAGTATCATAATATCTTCTTACATATTATCTCAATAATTAGTACTTGACACATGATCCTGGGAGATTATTAAAAGAAAATGCCTTTTAGAACCAGAAAAACTTTGCTTTGAATCATAGACCTTCCTCTTAGAGCTATAATGCTTTAAAATGTTTCTTTATCCCATGAGCCCTCATTATGATCTAAGCAGAGGACACACACCAGTAGAAATTGCTACAATAAAAGTTTATTTTGCCACTTGAAAGCATAATTACTGGAAGGCATGGGAGCATGCACCTGAGGTAGGTAATCCTGCTACAAAAGTCTTCTTGGTAAAAATGAAATTTATGTGGAGGTGACAGAGGATTTGATAGAAGTAGCCAAAGGAAGAGGATGGGAAATGATTTTTCTCAGAAGCAAAAGCCTGTGTTTACATTATTTTCTCTTTTCTCCAGGATACCACTCATAGTTAATTACTGGCTTTTACCATCATCTGACAAATTTTCCTGCCTATCACCATTCAGTCTAGTACCTGGCCTGTCAGAATAATTGCACAGACTGATTTCTTGACTTCGTCTTTCTTCTATAAGTCAATCTTGGATGTCAGGCAGTTGGACATATCTCTGGAACCCATATTATTTCACCTAGTCCCATCTTCTTCCTCAGTCCCCACCCATTAGTAGGTTATCAGCAGCATCATGTGTCCTACCCCTAGAAATTTTAGAACCACTGCCAGTGTGAGCATAAGCCACTGTGCTTATGAAAAAACACCTTTAGATGTTGTAAGATGAAACAAGGATGAACAGATGAAGAAAGAGAGCATGAAGCTTGGGCATTGTCAACCAGAAGTAGGGCAATGATGACAGGGAGCTATTTTCACTCCTAATGACCATTAATAAGGCTAAATGCTGACAACAAAGGTGGAATAGAGACTCAGAGGAATGGAGTTAGAGGAGTGAAGATGGTGGTGAGAGGGTGTGTGCTAACCATAAGAACCATAGTTACCTGTCTCAGCTCTTCATAACTCAGTATCAGGAAGTTCTCCTTCCCTTTCATGGACATCCAGCCACAAGTGTGGTCAAACCAGGATCCATATGGTACTGATATCCGGGAGGCAGAAAGAGAGGGTAGATTACAAACTGTATGAAAGCAAGGATCCATCTGTTATGTTCCCTCTTGTGGGCAGAATTAATAGCACAATGTCTGGCACATTTAGGCCTGTCTAACCATTTGCTGAATGAATGAGAGTAAAGAGGGAAAATGATTATCCAACATCAAGCATTTACCCTGTAACGAGCCTTGTTCCTTTGGAGAAGGCTCTGTACCAGTTTTCAAGGGTTTTTAAGGAGATCCTCTCCAGAGAGCCATGTGGCCTGAGGGATGATATTCTTGCTGCGCTTAATTGGTTCAGTGTTTAGCATTTTTGGTTGGTAGGTCATTCCCACGGCCCTTGAGGATACTTTTCTGTCTTCTTGCCTTCATTGTTGCGATTGTAATTATTGATCCTTTGGAAATTATCTGTCTTTGCTCTGGTTTAAGATTTTATTTCTTTTTTTCTGCTACAGCTTTCCTAGAGACTAGGTGCAGATTTATTTCTAATAATTCTTTCTGAGGCTTTGTGGTTCTTCAAACTGAGATTTCCTCAACGCAGGAAATTTTCAGGCACGTTTCCTTGAAAACTGCCTTTCTCTATATTTTATATTCTATTTTGGGGAGATAAATCTTCTCACTCTATTTCCCACATATTTACTTCTTTTACTTTTTTTTTTTTTGTGAGGAAGATCAGCTCTGAGCTAACATCTGATGCCAATCCTCCTCTTTTTGCTGAGGAAGACTGGGCCTGGGCTAACATCCATGTCCATCTTCCTCTACTTTATATAGGACACCGCCACAGCATGGCTTGATAAGCAGTGCGTCGGTGTGCACCCAGGATCCAAACCTGCGAACCCTGGGCCACTGCATCTGAGCGCACACGCTTAACCACTGCACCACCGGCCGGCGACTACTTCTTTTACTTTTTTTTTTTTTTTAATGTCTGTCTACCATGCCTGAGCCCTTCTTAACTCTGAAGTGTAGTGGGAAATTAATTACCAAATGAGAATTCTACTTCGTTAAACTATCATTCAAGAATGAGCATAAAAGAAAGACATTTTCATGCAAAATATTGAGAGAATTTACCACTTTTGTTATGAGAGAACTAATCTAAATTATGTTTTATGAATAAATAAAGTGAATGCAGGAGGAGGGAACAACCAATGAGTCAAAGAGGAAATTAAAAGGGAAATAAAAGAATACCATGAAATAAACAAAAATAGAAGCACAACATATCAACTTACATGGGTTGCAGCAATAGCAGTTCTAGGAGGGAATTTTATAGCTATAAACACCTACATTAAGAAAAAAAAAGATCTCAAATAAGCAATTTAACTTCACACTTCAAGGAACTAGAAAGTGAAGAACAAACTAAGCTCAAAGCTAGCAGAAGTAAGGAAATAACAAACATCAGAACAGGAAAAAAATGAAACAGAGACAAGAAAACAACAGACTAGATTAAGAAAAATAGGGGGGGCCGGCCCTGTGGCTTAGCGGTTAAGTGCGTGTGCTCGACTACTGGCGGCCCCGGGTTCGGATCCCGGGCGCGCACCGACGCACCGCTTCTCCGGCCATGCTGAGGCCACGTCCCACATACAGCAACTAGAAGGATGTGCAACTATGACATACAACTATCTACTGGGGCTTTGGGGAAAAAAGGAGGAGGATTGGCAATAGATGTTAGCTCAGGCCTGGTCTTCCTCACAAAAAAAAAAAAAAGGAAAAATAGGAGCTTGGTTTTTAAAAAGATAAACAAAATTGAAAATCCTTTAGCTAGGCTAAGAAAAATCAGAATGACTCAAATAATTAAAAGATGAAAGAATAGCCATTATAACTGTCACAACAGACATACAAAGAGTCATAAGAGAACTATGAACAATAAATATGCTATGAACGATTATATGCCAACAATTTGGATAACCTAGAAGAAATGGATAAATTCCAGAAACATATAACCTGCAAAGACTGAATCATGAAGAAATAGGAAAACTGAATAGTCCAATAACAAGTAATGAGATTGAATCAGTAATCAAAAATCTCCCCACAGGGCCGGCCCCGTGGCTTAGCAGTTAAGTGCGTGTGCTCTGCTACTGGCGGCCCGGGTTCGCATCCCGGGCGGCAACCGACGCACCACTTCTCTGGCCATGCTGAGGCTGCGTCCCACATACAGCAACTAGAAGGATGTGCAACTATGACATACAACTATCTACTGGGGCTTTGGGGAAAAAAAGGAGGAGGATTGGCAATAGATGTTAGCTCAGAGCCGGTCTTTCTCAGCAAACAAAGAGGAGGATTAGCATGGATGTTAGCTCAGGGCTGATCTTCCTCACACACAAACAAAAAATCTCCCAGCAAAGAAAATCCCAGGACCAGATGGTTTCATGGTAACTTCTAGCAAATATTTAAGGAAGAATTAAAACCAATTCCCTCAAACTTCAAAAAAATTGAAGAGGAGGGAACGCTCCCAAACTCATTTTATGAGTCCAGCATTACCCTCATACCAAAGCCAGATAACGACACTATAAGAAAAGAAAACTACAGGCCAATATTCCTGATGAATATAGATACAAAAATCCTCAACAAAATATTAGAAAGCTGAATTTAAGAGCACATTAAAATGATCATACACCACGGGATACAAGGACGTTTCAATATATGCAAATCATTAAGGTGACACACCACAGTGACAAAATGAAGGATAAAACTTGTATGAGAATTTCAGTAGATGCAGAAAAGGCATTTGACAAAATTCAACATTCACATGATAAAACTCTCAACAAATCAGGTATAAAAGGAATGTTCCTCATCATAATAAAGGTCACATAGGAGAAGCCCACAACTAATACTATATTCAATGGTGAAAACTTAAAAGCCTTTCCTCTAAGATCAGGAAAAAGACAAGGATGTCCACTCTCACCATTTCCATTCAATATAGTTCTAGAACTCCTAGTCACAGCAATTAGGCAAAAGAAAAATCCAAATCAGAATGGAAGAAGTAAAATTAACTTTATTTTCAGATGACATGATCTTATATGTAAGAAAATCCTAAAGACTCTCCCCAAAACCTGGCAGAACTAATAATCAAATTTAATAGAGTTCCAGGATACAAAATCAACATACAGAAAACCGTTGTGTTTCTATACACTAACAATGAAGCACTTGAAAGAGAAATTAAGGAAGCAATCCTCTCTTCAGTAACATCAAAAGGAGTAAAATACTTAAGGATAAATGTAACCAAGGAGGTGAAAGACTTACAAACTAAAAACTATAAGACAATGAGGAAAGATATTGAGAAGACACAAATTAAAGGAAAGATATTCTGTGCTTTTGGGTTGGAACTATTAATATTGTGAAAATGTCCATAATATCCAAGGTAATCTACAGATTCAACGCAATTCTTATCAAAATTCCAATGGCATCTTTTCAGAAGTAGAAAAAAATTCTTAAAATTTGTATGAAACCACCAAAGACCCCAAATAGACAAAGCAATCCTGAGAAAGAAGAATGAAGCTGGACGCATCACACTTCTTGATTTCAAGCACTATTACAAAGCTATAGTAATCAAAACAGCATGGTACTGGCACAAAAACAGGCACATAGGTAGAACAGAATAGAGTGTCCAGACGTAAACCCACACATATAAAGTCAACTAATTTTTGACAAGGGCACTAAGAACAAAAATGGGAAAGAATAGTTCCTTCAATAAACGGTTTTCAGAAAACTGGATATCCACATGAAAAAGAAAGAAACTGGACCCCTATCTTATACCACTCAAAAAATTAACTTGAAAAGGATCGAAGACTTAAACGTAAGACCTGAAACCATAAAACTCCTAGAGGAAAACATAAGGAAAATATCCTTGACATTGGATTGGCAGTGATTTCTTGCATAAGACACCAAAGACACAGGCAACAAAAGCTAAAATAACAAGTGGGACTACATAAAACTAAAAAGCTTCTGCACAGCAATGGAAACAATCAGTAATTTGAAAAGGCAACATACAGAATGAGAAAAAATAGTTGCAAACCATATATCTGAGAAGAAGTCAATATCCAAAATATAAAAAACTCATACAACTCAATAGCAAAAAAGCAAATAGTTCAATTAATAACTGGGCAAAGGACCTGACTAGATATTTATCCAAAGAAGGCAAACAAATGTCCAGTATGTATATGAAAACCTGCTCAACATCACTATTCATCAAGGAAAGGCAAATCAAACCCACAATGAGATATCACATCACACTTGTTAGGATGGCTATTATCAAAAAGAAAGAGATAACAAACGTTGGCAAGGATGTGGAGAAAAGAGAATCCTTTATACAGTGGTGGTGAATGTAAGTTGGTACAGCCATTAGGAAAATAGCATGGCGGCTCTTCAAAAATTTGAAAATAGAACTACCATATGATCCAGGAATCCCACTCCTGGGTGTATCTCAAGGGACTGAAATCAGCATGCTGAAGAGATATCTGCACATCCATGTTCATTTCAGCATTATTTCAGCATTATCTCCAGTAATTAACACATGGAAACAACCTAAATTTCCTTTGATGGATGAATGGATAATGAAAATTTTACACATACATATATAAATATATATATGCATTCCCTCCCTCTCTATATATATACAGAGGAATATTATTCAGACATAAAAATGAAGGGAATCCTGGTATTTAAGACAACATGGATGAACCTGGGGGGCATGATGCTAAGTGAAATAAGTCAGATAGAGAAAGAAAAATACTGTGTGGTATCACTTAGATGCATAATACAAATAAAGCTGATTTCATAGAAACAGAGAACAAAATGGTGGTTGCCAGGGGATATGGGGAGAAGGAAATGGGGAGATGTAAGTGCAAGGGTACCAATTTTCAGTTATAAGAAGAAGTTCTGAGGATCCCACATATAGCAAGGTAACTATAGTTAATAATTTGGTATTACGTACTTGTAAGTTGCTGAGAGTAGATTTAATGAGTCCCACACAGAAACACAAAGATTTAACTACGTGAGGTTATGGATGTGTTATTTATCTTGATCTTGGTACACATTCCATAAGTAAATGTATACCAAAAAATCACATTTAAAGGTATACAATTATATTTCTCAATAAAGTTCAAAAATAACACTTTTTAAAAATTAACTTTAAAATTAAGAACAAGGCAGGTATTATCACTACCATCACTCTTATTCAACATTGTCCCAGAGGCCTGGTCAATGAGATAAGAGAGGAAAAAATAAAGACAACATGTGTGGATTAGAAATGAAGATAATAGTTATTACTCAAAGGTTACATTTATACTTCATGGAAAATCAAGGAGAACCTACAAGGCAACGATGAGAATTAAGAAGAGAGTTCATTAGATTGGTGAACACCCGATCAGCATACAAAATAAGTTACATTCCCAAATCAGGCACAAACAACTGGAAAATGTAATTTTAAGATGTCATTAATCTACAAGAAACAAAATACATCTAAAAGAGAATTGCAAGTTTTTTATAGAAAAATAATATAAAACATCATGTAAGACATTAAAAGAGCTTTTGATAAAAGGAGGGATAAACAATGTCTATAAATGAAGAGATAAACAAAGTAAAATAAGCCAATTATCCATTAATTATTCTATAAAAATACTAAAATGACAATCATAAAAATACTGACAATAACAAGTGTTACTGAGGATATGGAGTAACAAGAACTCTCATATGCTATTTGTGGGAATATAAATTGATACCACCACACTGGAAAATAGTTTGATATTATCTTTTAAAATTGAAAACTTATATTCTCTATGCTTTAGTAGTTCTACACTCAGGCATATAAACCACAAAGAAAGTGGTGCACACGTGCGCCAGAGAAGCAGTATTCCCAATAGCCTGAAACTTGAAACAGTTCATTTACTTTCTAACTTTGGAGATACAAAGTTTTGGGAGAAAAACTGACCAAAAAACTAATGTCTTTAGTGATGCTTGCAAACAGCAATTATGGTTCATTCATTTTGATTCTCCCCTTGGCCAAACCTAAGCTAGCAGTGCTCATGGTGCTGATATGGTCTCCTTGGGAGGTGGGACTCAGAATAGAGGACCACACAGGCCATGAAAGCATGCTTGGGGTCTTTTGCGTAGGAAATTCCAGGGTTCAAGGTTCTTGGAGCATGGGTGATGAAAGGGTTGCAAGCTCCAGGAGTCCTGTAGACGCCTTACCTTGCTGGGGAGGAGGTGTGTCCAGAGCAGGGGACCCCCTAAGGCTTTGTTTTCATGTTTGATCCAGAGTTCTGCACTAAGATGCAGGGTCCAGAGCAGGGACTCCTATTGCCTGGGTCTAAGGACCATATTTCCTGGGACTTCAATTCCCAAGATTTCTTCACTGGTATGGGGGAAAGTGTTCAGATCAACCATCTACAGGGCTGAAGACAACTCAGGATGTTGGTATTAGTTGACAACAGTAAAGATTTTGGTGTTGGTTGTTCTTGACTGGGCAAGAAAGAGGCCTGTGTGTAAGTTTTAAAGGACAGAAAGCAAGAAATTGAGATAGTAGTGAGGTTTACAGGATATGTCTTCATCACCCATGACTACTGATTGGACTTTCCTGGATTCCTGACAGCTGAAGCACAATTCAGACTCCTGCATACACCAAATGGCAAGATCCAATATAGCATTGATGAGGGGGGGTATTCTCTTCGTGTCTGGGCTTCCACCATAGGGTTTCAGTGTTGACTTTTTCTAAAAGAGTAACCTGAAGGAAAGCAGGAGATAGGACTGAAGAGTTCACCCAGGATCAGCTAAATAAGAAATACACGTGCCAGGCTTTAAAGATTGGACTCTTTGATGAGGGCAAACAATTCAGGAAATGTGACCTGTTCAATATCTAACAGATAATTGCAACATAACCTAGAAGGCACAAAGAACATGAGGTGAGGACACCAATATTGAGTCTGTTATACGAATCTAGGTGAGAAATAACAGTGGCTCTGGTTAATGAACAATAAATGGACGGCTGGCAAATAAATATTCATTATTTAACCAAGCTGTATTAGCTACTTACTACGTGGCAAGCACCACTCTACAACGTGGGGTCAAACATGAACAACTCAAAGAGCTTACATTTTAGTTGGGAGACACATGCAACAAAAAAATAAATGGAATAAATATTCATTGGCAATGAGTACTAAGAACAAGTAGAGAGAAGTCTATAGAGATGGGAAAGGACGATCTTGCATGTAGCATTGAAAAGAAAGACTTCCCCAAATCAGAGACATTTCAGCAGAGACCAGAGGGAAGATATTAATCATGGTCGTGGGAATTGGAGATTAAATAGAAAACAAAGTGGTGAGGGTCATGAGGGAGTGGGAAACAGATGACACTTGTGAGATGTCAGAATCACGCTAATCTTGGGTGAGGGGTGGTTTTATTTATTGCATAAGATCAACCTGCCGTGGGAACAGTTTGGGATATGGGGGGAAATGTGTTCAGTTTTGAACATAGTGAAGCAGAGGTATCTATGGCTCTGTCCAGTGAATATGTTCATGGGCTGTTAGAGAAACATGGCTGAAGTTAAGGAGATATATCACAGCTGAGATATGGGACTCATCGTATAGTTTTGAGAAAAACTGCAAAATTTCTCATATCCGAGAAAGCCTAGAAATCCTGCGTAATTAAAAGTATAGAGATCTAGGATAATCCATACATTTTTGACTACAGGACTGTGTTGTCCAGGAATCTAATGAAAAGTTGACTTTCAGAAAGTCACAAATTAGGACAGTAGAGAAGAACAAGTGCTCTGTGTTAGTATCAGACAGGCCTGGAGACTCAGACTATAGCTAGGATGGTTTATGATGAGGCAAGCTGAAAAGCTGGCTGGGGCTCTGCTGCTCTGCAGGAGAGAATGTGGACTTTGAAAATTTCATTCCAATGGTGATGGAGCCTTATACCCCTCAGATGGTGAGATGTAGAGATCTCAGGTTGGGTATAAGATGAGGTCTGATAAAGGCCTCTGACAATCCCCCAGCTTCCATATTTTATGTTCACTCACCATTTCCTTGGATGAACCATTCAAAATAGTCTTCCAGTGACTGGTTTCTTAGCAAAACTTGAAGTACTCCAGGAAAAGTAACCAGACACAAGAATATCTCTGGGATTTCTGATGAGGTAAATCACCTTAAAGAGAAAAGTGGAATAACAAAAAATTAATACAGTCATTTCCCATCCTTCTTGATCTTCATAAAAATGGACAAAAGGCTAATTCTTAGACAATGCCTAAGTATCAATGCATTCTTTTATAAATTAGTTATTGCATTCATTAACCAAATATACATTTTTAAGTTCCTATGAACCAGTCCCTGGGGTAATACTAAGAATATAACAGTGGAAGAGGAAAGCATTGTCACTTCCCTCTGGGAGATCAGAGTCTACTTAGAATGGGAAGCAACCAGAAGTTTTAAAAGGTGAGTGCTATTATATTTATATTTGTGTACTACTAGGAGATGGGTTAATAAACTGTTCTATATTCATAGATACAGAGCAGATGTTCTTATGGTGTATGTCTATGTATATGGAGTTCAAGAACAAGGAAAACTAATCTATAGAGCTTGAAATCAGGGTAGTAGCCACCTCTGCCGGTGGGCATTGACTGGGGAGTCACATGAGGGAATTTTCTGGGGGAGAGAAAATGTTCTAAATCTGGATCTGGAAGGTAGTTACCTGATTAGCAGACATTTGGTCCTCGCAAAAGATCCATAAGGCCTTTGGTCCATGCCAAAGGTCCTTGATGTTTGATTCCGTCCACAACGTCCATAGGACATTTGGTCCATAAGACATTGGGTCCACAACAAAGGTCCTTGATATTTGATAATATCTGATCCTGTTCAAAACATCCATGGAGACATTGGGTCCCCACACCAAAAGGTTCTTGATATTAGGTCCTGTCGAAAACCGTTTGGCATAGACCAAGTATGCTCATGGATGTTTTGCACAGAACTAAATGTCAAGCACCTGTTGGCATGGACCAAGTGTCTTTTGGACAAAATGTCTAATGTATGTTTTTTTTTAAATTTTATTTATTTATTTTTTCCCCCAAAGGTCCAGTAGATAGTTGTATGTCATAGCTGAACATCCTTCTAGTTGCTGTATGTGGGACGCGGCCTCTGCATGGCCGGAAAAGCAGTGCGTCGGTTCGAGCCCGGGATATGAACCAGGGCCGCCAGCAGCCGAGTGCGTTCACCTAACCGCTAAGCCCCGGGGCCGGCCCTCTAATGTATGTTTTGAAGAGAATAAAAAATCAAGGACCTTTTGGTGTTGACCAAATGTTTTATGGATGTTTTCAACAGGACCAAATGTCCTGCTAGGAGTTAACCCAGTTGTGTACATACATAAAGATTCAACAAGCCAACGCTTAAGATTAGTGGGCACATACAGACACACACATGCAAGAACACTTGGCATTCAACATGTGACTTATACTCTGGATTCTGCACCAACTTTCTTTGTGACATTATTCTAGGCCCCAACTCTCTCTAGGCCTCAGTTTCCCCATGCTGGGATTTAACAAACACCAATAAGACACATGAAATAAGTGTATTAACAATAAGTTTGGGAAGCGATGGGTTAAAAAAAAAACTTCATTGTGCTTCAACATATTGTGAAATTTCCAAGAAAGGGGAATATTATTCTAAGCTTCACAGTCTAATTTAAGCATAAAATATTTTTAAAAATCACAAACCAATGAGCACCTTCCAGGAAAGTATATTTCTAAAATCGATCTGAGATACAGTAGGTCCTAGATATCCATGGTCTCTCCTGGGGATAATCTGTCAGCCCCATGAGAGATTCGTGTGGCTGCTGAGCTCAATAGAAAGCTATATAGAGGAAGACATAGTGGTTAGAAAAACCAGCCATGATGCCAGAGCAATATCCCTGGCTTATGCACTGATTTATGAATGGGTTGCTTCCCATGTGGGCAACTCTACGTGTATTGTTTCTATCCAGTTTCTATCCAGTAAGTGCAGAAGGCACTTACTTAATTAAGATTGGCTAGTTGGTTTTTAGAGCCACAGAGTGGGGTTATTTAGTATATAACACAGTTATAAATGCTGGTTGGGTTTAAAACGTGGTTTTTTAAGATTCTGGTGTTATCATGTCACTTTCCCTCCTGTTTACATCTGGCTGGTGTCACCTGTGGAGGGGTTTACACCTTGTGCTCAAGTATGGACTGTGTCTTCGCCAATGCAGAGTCTCAGGCCCACCCCAGACCTCCTGGATGAGGCTGCATTTCACCCAGATCTCCAGGGGACTCCCGGGCACATTAGAGGGTGGAAAGCATTGACCAAACATCTTGACCATTGAGCACTGACCTTGGCTTTGGAACTGAAGAGAGACTTGGGGATGAGTTGGATGGGGAGGTGGGAGCTGATGAGGCGAGGGCCTTCCTTATCCTTCAGTGAATTACGCCCAGGTTCAGTCTCTACCCAGGGTGAGCGTTCCCAAATGGGCACAGATTGGATCCATGTGGAATCCCCCTTGGAGGAAATCAGGCAGAGAATTTCAATCACCCAGTTCGTTCCTGGATAAAGAAGGAAAAATGATGGTCACTCATTTTAATCTGACTTTTAAATAATTGTGATAAAACGTACATGATATAAAATGTACCAGCTTAACCATTTTCAAGTGCACAGTTCAGTAGTGTTAAGTATATGCACATTGCTGTGCAACCATCTTGCAAAACTGAAACTCTGTACCCATTCAACAACAGCTCTCCACTTTCCCTCCCTCCAGTCCCTGCCAGTCCCTGGCAACCACCATTCTACTCTCTGTTTTAATAAGTTGATTGCTCTGGATACCTCACTGAAGTGAAATCCTGTCATATTTGTCCTTCTGTGACTGGCTTAATGTCCTCACAGTTCACCCACCTTGTATCGTGTGTCATGACTCCATTCATTTTATAAGGCTGAATAATATTCCATTATGTGTACATAGTACATTTTGTTTACCCATCCATCTGTTAATGCACATTTGGGTTGCTTCCACCTTTTGGTTATTTCCTTAAATCCTTTAACCTGCTCCCAGTGCCCTTGGCTTTTCACCACCTCGCCACTTCCAATGTCATCAGCCTCAGCCCAATTGCAGTCCCTCTACCCTCCTCTCCTCATAGAATCTTTATCCACATCCTTTCAGTCCCTTGAATTTGCCAGGCTTTTTCCAGGCCATTGTCCATGCTGATAGCTTTACGTGAAACTATCCCTTTTCACTAAATCGTTTCACATTCATTCTTTCATCTCAACTTAGACGCTATTCCTTCTACTTCTTTTTTTTTTCTTTTGGTTGCGATAGTTGTTTTTATTCATCCCTGCCCAGTTTTATTGAAGTATAACCGACAAAGAAAAATTGTATAGATTTAAGATGTACAATGCAATAATTTGATACGTGTATACATTGTTAAATGGTGACCATGATCAAGCTAATTAACACATCCATCATCTCACATAATTACCTTTTTTTTGTTTCTATTTCTTCTATAAGGACATCACTGGTCACCCTCCTCCACTCCTCCATACAAACACCTGACTCTGCCTTAGGACTCACTCCTCTAGGTTCCCCTAATACCTTAGATTACCCCCTCTGGACACTCATCTTACTGTGTAACTGCCTGGTTGAAGCCTTTTCTCTGAATGTAAATGGCATCAGGGCATAGCTCTATTCCCCCACAGCATCATGCATTGTCTGGCATATAGAAAGCACTCCACTCGTCTACTGAGTGAATGAGGGACATGGCCACAGCCTGTCTCAGTATCTGATCCTGCTTCCTTACCTGATTTAGCGTAAGTCAGTATTAAGACATCTTCATCCTTAAACACAAAAGTCTCTGATGCATCTCTCAGGACTTCAGGTGTGTAACCCGCGGTAGGGAAAGGTAACCCTTCATACCATACGAACCCGCCTGACATTATGATGAGCTCTTTGTTCCTGGTGTTAGAATCTCAGCTGCAGCCTCTGTTGGAGGTTGTGGCAGCTGCTGGGAGATCAGCTTTTATACTAAAGATAGAACAATTATTAATCTCTCCCAGTTTGTTGAAGAAGTGACTGCTGATCCAAAAAAGTAGCTTTTGTAACTAATAGATGGTCAGTCCCAAGGTTGATGATATTGAGAAACCATGAAGTCATTCAGAAAACATTATTGGGTAATCTGAGTTTGAATTCATGAAAGGGAACCAGGAATTCAATAACAAGCCCAAGGATGTAGAAATGTGGGCAAATTTAAAAAAAAAATTTTCATAAGCTTCATTTTTAAGAAGAGTTTTATTTTATTATTTATTTTATTTTATTTTTTGATGAGGAAGATTAGCCCTGAGCTAACCTCTATTGCCCATCCTCCTCTTTTTGCTGAGGAAGATTAACCCTGAGCTAACATCTGTGCCCATCTTCCTCTATTTTGTATGTGGGATGCCGCCATAGCATGGCTTGACGAGTGGTGTGTGGGTCCGCGACTGGGATCTGAACCTGTGGACCCCAGGTCACCAATGTGGAGCATGGGAACTTAACCACTACACCACGAGGCCAGCCCCTAGAACGGTTTTAGTTGTATAGAGAAATTGCAAAGATAGTAGAGAGAGTTCTCATAGTCCATACTTTCTTCAGATTTCCTTAGCTTTCCCCTAATTTCCTTTCTCTGTTCCATCCAGACACCACATCACACTGAGTCAACATGTCTCCTCTTGGCTGTGACAGTTTCTCAGACTTTGTTTTTGATGATCTTGACAGTTTTGAGGGGCATTGGTCAGGTATTTTGGAGAAGTCCCTCTATTGGGGTTTGCCGGATGTTTTTCTCCTGATTAGACTGGGCTTATGGGTTTTGGGGAGGAAGATGGTGGAGGTAAAAGCCCATTATCATCACAACATTTCAGGGGTGAATACTGTCCACATGACTATCACTGTTGATGTTGACCTTGATCACCCAGCTGGGGTAACATTTGTCAGATTTCTCTACTGTAAATTTACTCTCACCCATTCCTATGTGGGCATATTTAAAACTTGAACACTGGGCTTGAATGTATTCATGAATGCACATTGTATAAACTCCAATTGAGGGATATTCTACAAAATAATTGGCCGGTACTCAAATTGTCAAATTGTTACGAAAACCAAGAAAAGCTGAGGCTATGTTCCAGGTTAAAGGAACATGTAAACTGAATGCTGCATTGGATCCTGGACCACAAAAATGCTATCATTATATTCTTGGGACAATTGACCACATTTGAATAGGCAATGTGGATTAGATAATAGTATTGCATCAATGCTAAATTCCCCGATTTGTATAATTTTAATGTGGTTTATAGGAAATATCTTTGTTCTTAGGAAATATACACTGAATAATCCTTCTTGTGCTTTAAACTCACACAGAGGTGGGGTTGAATTTATATCAAACTCTAACTGGACTACAGGATCTAGTTCTCTTTACCATTTAATCATTAACCATCCGAGAATTTATTAAATACTTTCAGGCTTTAGGGACTGGGCTAAGAGAATTCTCATACCCACCACATGGAAAATCCAGAATAGCATTGTTATTTCATTGGCGCGACCCTTCTATGTTCCAGTCAAGGACTCTAAGGGCCACGGCTTCACACATTCACGCCACAAGCTAAAGGGAGTGTGCCCACCAGATGTGTGGACTCTTGACTCGAGGAGAAGTTAGAGAAGCATCTGGATTTCCACCGTGTCCCTGTGGGCTTCAGTCAGCCAACATTCAGACCACCTAAGGAATTATCTAAAACCCAGATTTGAAAGCAACAATGTGGAAACCCAACATGTTCTCCCTGCCCACTCTGTGTGCTCCTCCCTGTGTCCCCTGGGGAGGTGTGGTTCACGACTCTAGCCTGCAGCAGTTGCCCAGGACGCCAGGCAGGGGAGCCGGTGCTGTGCCCATGGGCCCTGGAGCCCCAACCTGGTGCCTGCCCCTTCAAGCCCCTTGCTCCCTGAGGGTCCAGGTTTCTGCAGCCATCCCTCCCACGAGCCCCGATCTTCCCAATGGCAGAGCACAGTGTCTCCTGCCTCAGCCACAGCCTGGCCTCAGGACCCATATGCCTTGGAATTCTCGTTAGATCCTGTTGTAATTCCTGATTTCACAGCTTTCGTCTCACCCCAGGACCCCTTTGAGGGACCCTCCTCCTCCTCCATGTCTGGGTACCACGAGGAGGAGGACTTTGTGGATGAGAACGACTTGGGCCCTGGGAGGTTACAGGATTTATAGAAGATTCTGTCCCCAAAAGTCCAGCAGGTCCCACAGGGCCAGAGGGGACCAGGGTGTCGTCGGCCTGCACCTGGTGTCCACATGAGTGCGGGAAGCGGTGGCCGGTTGGTCTTCACAGCTGGTCACTCCTCTGAGCGTGGACGCACCTCCATTCATCCGACCTGCGGAGGGGGCGTTTGCTTGTTCACGGTGCGCCCATCAGTTTCGCGCTGCTCTGAGTGTCCCCGCCCCGTTATTTGGGGCACACGTGGGCATTTCTGTGGGTGCCGAGGTCCAGCAGGGAATTGCTGCTTGCAGTGTGGGTTTCACTTTGGTGGAAGCTGCCGGAGA
The DNA here is from genome assembly GCF_020826845.1 of Diceros bicornis minor. Classification (NCBI taxonomy): domain Eukaryota; kingdom Metazoa; phylum Chordata; class Mammalia; order Perissodactyla; family Rhinocerotidae; genus Diceros; species Diceros bicornis. The sequence continues at coordinate 23,386,873 of NC_080773.1, forward strand.
GCTTTCTAAGGGCCTTGACCAGCGTCATTGGGAATTTAATTGGAATTGCATCAAATCCATAAATGGTTTAGGATTAACTGACATTTATAGAACACTGATCTTTCCAATCTAAGTCTACTATGTATTTATTCATTTGTTTGTTTGTTTAGAAGACTCTCTAGGAAGTTACTATTTAACAAGAGAGGTCTTCTGTACCTCTTTCTGTGGGTTTATTTCTAGTACTTCATTTTTATTATTGCCTAATATTTTAGATGGTATTTTATTTTAAAATCCGTTTGTCCTATATAGAAGATTCAGTTGATATATTTATTTGTATCCAGTAACCTGGTTCCATTGTTTTTAATTCTAACTTATCTGGACATTGTTTTGGACTTCATAATTTGAACATTAATAAAATTCATGGTCATCTTGTAAACCTTGTTTCCTGCAGAGCCAGCAAGTGTGACCCTTGCTTTGGTACCCACAGCCCCAACACTGGAGGAGACCCCTCACCCCTTCTTTCTGCCCCTCTGTCTCTAGTCTCCCGCTCCTCTGCTGCCCCCTTGTCGCCATCCTGGACCCTGTGTCTGCCCACAGTCACTTCTCTGACCATGTCCTGGTACCGTTTAGCGAATTTTCCAAACCTCTTTGTCCAGGCCAGCGTCAGCAGAGCAGACGGAGCATTAGATCATGTTTGGGAGGGGTCACTCATGTGACAGGCTCTGGAGGGGCATGCTTGGGATGATGGGGGAGAAAGGCAGCCAGGATACAAAGAAAGCCCCTCCTGCTTATCTGACAGACCCTAGTAGGGATGGACACACATAAAAACACTGGAACCCCACCCCAGTAACTCTGACATTGTGGGGAGGACGTGGTGGAATCTACATTCCATCTATCCCAGGAGAGGGAGTCCCTGCGGGCATCCTGAGGTCAGTGGGTGAGATAAGATTCAGACTCACACCCTGGGCCTTGTGGAGGGGGAGTGGTGCCCCTAGGGGCCCCTAGGCACCAAAGGCCCATCAGTGAATGGAAAATGGATTATTTGATAACTGAATGGAGACAGTTTGCATTTGCCCTGACTGTCTGAATAGAAAGTGATGGATTAAGCAGCACAGGATTCCTCCCCTCCTCATCTTCTCATTCCATTTCTCCTCTTACCCAAGCAGTCCCAGCACCCTCACCTCCTTCTGAATCGGGAATCTTCACCATCACCCAGGAAGCCCTACCCTCCTCTCCTCACAATCCCAGGCTGTGTCCTGACCATGCCCAGTGGCAGCATCTGGATTTCCTGCTCAGCTCAGGTGGGAGGAAGGTGGTGACTTCCTGAGGGCAGGTCTTGGAAATACCCCACATCTGTGTCCCCCTGGGTGGCACCAGAGCAAGAATTTCTGTTTATTTTTTTACCTGTAGCAAAACAAACAAAATGGTTGCACCATCAATCGTACAGCTATGGTCAGCACTGGTGATCTGTTGGGACCCATGGTGATCCTTTTGATCCATAGTGAGCTATCTTTGCTGGTTCTCATGATGATCCTTGTAGGTCCATTGGTATCCATGGCATCATGGTAAAGATAAGAATCTGCTGTGTGTTTTACTCTGGAGAAGGTGAAGCTTTTAGACTCAGCCACTGTGCATGCAGGAAAAAGACTCAGGGTGTATATGAAGTGAGTTCATTGTTTGCACCTTCAACAAATGGGTAAAGTTCCAGCTTAACTCTGTTCTGGATGTTCTGGGGTGGAGAAAGAGGTGGTGTGGGTAGAAGTGTCTTTGCCTTGTGAGGACTGGAGAGAGGGGAGAAGGAAGTCAAACAGAAATCTGGAGAGATTGGGACTGGGGGTCCATTTGCCTGAAGGGACAGATGGGGTCCCTCAATCAACAGGTGAAGAGGAAACCCATTTTGAGATACCCCGGAAACAGCATGGGATATATGCGGGCCTAGAGACACAGAATGTTCCCTTGTCCAGGAGGAACAAAGTGTGGAACAAAAGATAAAAAGAATGCAACCATTGTCCAGGGCTCTGGAGGAATAGGCAGGTGGATGATCACAGTTTCTAGTTTTAGTTTCTATGGAGCTCCATTTCTAGGAGGAAAACGTGGGCATTGGAGGAAATAGAAGAGGTAAGCCATTTTCTAGCAGTGACACACTGAGTGTCTGAGGGGTTCAGAGGATGGAGCACTGTTTGCGTTGGACAGAATCATCACTGAGACCCAGGTGTGCTGGCCCCTCAGCCTGGCTAGAGGCAAGGTGGGGCATGTGACACCTCACCTGTATTTAACCTGGAGTCTGCTGACAGGAGCCTCCATCCAACCAGACAAATTACCTCGCTCTCCCAAACTCCATGTCTGTCAGGGCCTGTGAGGTCCCTACAGGATGCTCACCTCAGGGAGGCCTCTGGGTTTCGACACCCTGTGACATCCAAGATCCCTGGTTTGTGATTCAACACATCTGGATGGGGCCTGAGACTTTGCATTTCTCAGTCCCCAGGTGATGCTGAAGTTGCTGGTCTGGGAACCACACTTTGAGAACCACTGCTCTAAGTCATATTTCTCAAACTTGCCACCCATTAAAACCCCTGGGAGTTTTAACATTCCTATACCCCAGGCCAATGAAGCAGTGTCTCTGGGTGTGTGACCTGAGCATCAATATGTTTTAAAGCTCCCAGGGGATTCCAAAGTGCAAAGCTTGAGAACTGCTCTCAGCCAAATCTCTGCTGAGGAGTTGATGGACTCAGAGAGTTAATATATCACTGTCATTAAGACAATACCAAGCTTTTATTTCACTAAAAGAAAATTCAAAATTGCTGTATTTGAGTGTCCTGTTTGCAGAAATCCATCTAAATAAATCAAGTAGTATAAAAAGAAAGATTTTTAATGTTCATCGTTGTTTTTATACTAATTCAATATAGTATATTGCAGTAATTGTGCTTGTACAAAAAATATTTTATTTGATTCTTTAACTGAAATTCCTTTAAATAAAATGCCGAACAGGAAATAACACTAAACTAATGCAGCTTGTTACAGTAAACAACGTGTTTGTGGACACAGTTGGGTTGGATCAAAGATATGGTTCAGGGGCTGGCCCAGTGGTGTAATGGCTAAGTTTGCTGTGTCCACTTCCACAGCTGGGCTTTGCGGACTTACACAGCACTCATCAAGCCATGCTGTGGGGGAGTCCAACATACAAAACTAGAGGAAGACTGGCACAGATGTTAGCTCAGGGACAATCTTCTTCACCAAAAAAAAAATAAATAAAAATATGGTTCATTCAGGAGCACCCACGAGACTGGGAGGAAAGGGCATCCACATACCTGTTATGATGCATCCCAGCCACCAGGGGGAACCAACACATCACTGCTCCAGAGCTGGGGCCCTTGGGTGGGTGGGAGAGAAGTTCCACATTCAACGGGAGAATAGCAGGAAAAACACACAAAGGCAGCATTATGTTTGTTTCCATTAGTATAATTTAAGGCTAAAACCAAACAGCTACAAAATGCTAATTTTGCAAGGATTTGGAACCACAGCTGGTGGGAATTTGAACTGGAACAACCCCTTTGGAAAACAGTTAGCAGCAGCTGCCAAATCCTCACGCACACACATCTTATGATCCGGTGATTCCAGTCCTGGGTGTTTACCCAACAGAAATGTTCACCAAGAGACACACAAGAAGACACATTCACAGGTGCTTCCAGATCATAAGCCCAAGCTAGAAACTTTCCAAATGCCCATCAACAACATCATGGGTAAAATAAATTTGGTGCATTCACTCAATGAAATACTGACCGTGAGTATGAATCTCATGAGCATAATGATGAGTAAAGGAAGCCGGAAAAAAATGTTGATGTGACTTGATTTATAAGAGGACAAACTTTATAAGAAAGCGACTCATTGTTTTCCAGAGGTACTGACAATTTTGCATTTCTACCACTGCCGTAGTCGGAATGTTTGTGTCCCCCTAAATTCTTATGTTGAAAACTTATTGCCCAAGGGGTTTGGGATTAGGAGGTGTGACCTTTGGGAGGTGATCAGGCTATGAGAGCAAGGTGAGGCCCTCATGAATGGGATTAGTGCCCTGGTCAAAGAGACCCCAGAGAGCTAGCACCCCCTTCCACTCTGTTCAGACACAAGCAGGTGTCTGCCATCCACAAGAGGGACCTCACCGACCACACTGGGACCTGATCCAGGACTTCCAGCCTCCAGAACTGTGAGAAATAAATTTCTCTTGTTTATAAGCCACCCCGTCTATGGTGTTTTGTTATAGCAGCCCTGACAGACTGTGACACCAGCAGTTCATAAGAGATTGAGCTGCTTCCATCCCTGCCAACACTAGGTCATGTGAGTATTTTTTCTTTTAGCCATTCCCATAGGTACGTCCTGGTGTCTCATTGTGGCTTTAATTATTTATTTTCCTAAGGGCTAATGACACTAAACATCTTCTCATGTGCTTATTTTCGAACTTTATATTCTCTTTGCTGAAGTGTTTGTTCGGATCTTTGGATCATTAAAAAAAGTTGTTTACTTACTGCTGCATTTTGAGAGTTCTTTATATATTCTGATGTATTTGGAACAACTCTTTTGCCAGATATGTTATTTACAAATACTTCCCCCATCCGTAGTTGTCTTTTCGTTCTCTTAAAAGGGTCTTTCACAGAAAAAACTTTAAGCATTTTTTTGTGAAATCTCACTTCTCATTTTTCTTTTATGAGTCGTGATTTTGATGTCATGTCTAAGAACTCTTAGCCTGACTCCAGGTCATGAAGATTTTCTTCTAAAATTTTGTAATGTTTATGATTTATATTTAGATTTATGATCCATTTTGAGCTAAATTTTGTATAAGGTGCGAAGTTTGGGTCCAATTTATTTGTAATATCACCATTTATTGAAAGGAATATCCTGTCTGCATTTAAATGGGTTTGCACCTTTGCTCAGAATCAACAGATCATACATTGTGGGTCTATTTCTGGATTCTTCATTCTCTTGCATTATCTTTGGGTCACATTCTATTGATTAGCGTAGCTTCATAGGAAGTCTTAAACACGAGGAGTATAACTCCTCCAACTTTATTCTGCTTTTACAAAATTTTGAATGTATTTTAGTTCCTTTGCCTGTCCATACAAATTTTACAATCAGCTTGTCTATACCTACAAAAAGTAGTATAGGGATTTTCAAAAAGTACTGTTGGGATTTTGATTGTGGTTAGGTTATCTTTAGCTGGATTTGGGGAGAACTGACGTCTTACTATGTTGAGTCTTCCAAACGACAAACATATTATGTTTCTTCATATATTTACCCTTCTTTGACTTCTTTCATCAGCATTTTGTGGTTATCAGCGTACAGATCCTGTCCATATTTTATTTATACCTAAGTTTTCTTTTATGAGGAGCTATAATAAATGATATCTAAAAATTTAGTTTCCAATTCTACGTTGCTACTATATTGAAGTACAGTTAGTTTTTATGTGTTAATCTCGTATCCTACAATCTTACTAAATTCACTTGCTAGCTCTAGGAGTTTAGTTTTTGTTGTTCTTGCTGTAGATCCTATGACGTCTGCAAAAAAGGACAGTTGTAGTTCTCCTTTTCCAACCTGTGTGACTTTTCTTTCCTTTTCCTGCCTTATTGCATTGTCGCAGACTTCCAGGCTGTGGGTGAACAGGAGTGGTGATCATGAACATCCTTGCCTGGTTTCCAGTCTTGATGAGGAAGCATTCAGTCTGTCACTATGAAGCAGGATGTTAGTCATAGGTGTTTGTAGATGCCTTTACTAGGGATAGGAGGTTCCTTCTATTCCTAGTCTGCTGAAAGTTTTGATCAAGAATGCATGTTGAATTTGGATAAATGATTTTTGTGCAACAGTTGATAATTTTATGTGATTTTTCTGCTTTAGTTTGCTGGTATGGTGGATTCCATTGATTGACTTTTGAATATTGAAACAGCTTTGCATTCTTGGGAGAAATCCCACTTAGTCATGACTTATTACTATTTGTGTATATTGCTGCATCCAATTTTCTAAAATTTTATTGAGAATTTCTGTTTGTGTTTATAAACAAGATTGGTCTGTAGGTTTCTTTCTTTGTAGTGTCTTCTGTTGTTAGTATCAGGATAATAGTGGTCTCAGAAAATGAGTTGAGAGGTGTTTAATTCTCTTCTCTATTCTGGAACAAAAATGTGTAGAACTGTATTATTTTTCTCTAAGTGTTTGTAGAATTTATTGAAAAAATCATCTAGGCATGGAGATTTCTCTTTCAGAAGGTATTAAACTATGAATCCAATTTCTTTATCAGTTATAGGACTATTTATGTTATCTGTTTCGTCTTGGGTGACTTTTGGTAGTTTGTATTTTTTGAGGAATTCATCCATTTAATATAAATTGTTGAATTTATGTAGATAGTTGTTCCTAGCACTCCCTTATTATCTTTTAAATGTCTGTGGGTTCTGGTCATATCTCCTCTCACATTCCTAATGTTGATAACTGTGTCTTTTTTCTCTCTCTTTCAATAAGTCTTGATAGAGTTTTATCAAGTTTATTTTTTTCAAAGTACCAGGTTTTGCTTTATTGATTTCTCTATTCCTTTACTGTTATCAATTTTATTGATTTCTGCTCTAGTCATTATTGTTTGTTTCCTTCTGCTTGCTTTGGGTTTATTTTGCCCTTCTTTTTCTCCCTTCTTGAGGCAGAAGTTTAGATAGTTGATTTGAGACTTTTCTTCATTTCTTTTCATTATTTTTTTTAAAAAAGAATGTCTGCTTATTTTTAATTAATTGATTAATTTTCTATTGTGATATGAACACTTAACATGAGATATACCCTTTTAAGGAATGTTTATTTTTATTTTTTATTTCTTTTAACTTATTTTTTATTTTTTTGTGAGGAAGATCAGCTCTGAGCTAACATCCGTGCTAATCCTCTTCTTTTTTTTGTTGAGGAAGACCAGCTCTGAGCTAACATCTATTGCCAATCCTCCTCCTTTTTTTTTGTCCAAAGCCCCAGTAGACAGTTGTATGACATAGTTGCACATCCTTCTAGTTGCTGTATGTGGGACGCAGCCTCAGCACGGCCAGAGAAGCCGTGCATCGGCGCGTGCCCGTGATCCGAACCCGGGCCGCCAATAGTGGAGGGCGCGCACTTAACCACTAAGCTGTGGGACCGGCCCCTAATGAATTTTTATTTGCACAATATTGTTAATTATAATAGGCACAATATTGTACAGTAAATCTCCAGAACTTATTCATCTTGTATAACTGAAAGTTTAAATGCATTGGACACTAACTTTCCCTCTCCCCCTGATACTTGGCAACTACCATTCTACTCTTTCTTTCTATGAATTTGACTATTTTAGATACCTCCTAAAAGTGGGATCATGCAGTATTTGTCCTTCTGCGTCTGGCATATTTCACTTAGCCTAAGTCCCCTGGGTTCATTCATGTTGTTGCAAATGGCAGAATTTCCTTCTTCTCTAGCGCTCAGTTATATTCCATTGTTTGTATAGACCATATTTTCTTTATCCACTCCTTTGCCCATGGACATTTAGGTTGTTTCCATGTCTTGGCTCTTGTGAATAATGCTGCATTGAATGTGGGAGTGCAGATATCTCTCTGAGACCATGATTTCACTTCTTTTGGCTATATACCCAGGACCGCAATTACTGGATCATATAGTAGTTCTATTTTTAAATTTTTGAGGAACTTCCCTACTGTTTTCCATAGTGGCTGCACCAACTTACATTCCCATCAACAGTGTACAAGGGTTCCAATGTATCCACATCTTCGCAAACATTTGTTATATTTTAATGTTTTTTGATAATAGATATCCTAACAGGTTTCAGATGATAGCTCATTGTGGTTTTGATTTGCATTTCCCTGGTGATTAATGATGTTGTACACCTTTTCATGTACCTGTTGGAGACTTGCATGCCTTCTTTGGAAAAATGTCTATTCAGATCCTCTGTCCATTTTTTAATCAGATTTTGTTGTTGTTGTTGTTACTGAGTTGTATGAGTTCTCTTTGCATATTCGATATTAATCCGTTATGAGATATATGATTTGCAAATAGTTTTTCCCATATGACAGGTTGGTTTTTTCATTTTGTTGATGGTTTCCTTCGCTGTACAGAAGCTTTTTAGTTTGATGTAATCCTACTTGTTTATTTTTGCTTTTATTGCCTTTGCTTTTGGTGTCCTATCCAAAAAGTCATTGCCAAGACTGATGTCAAGGATCATTTCTTCCATGTTTCTTCTAGGAGTTTTATGGTTTTAGGTCTTATGTTTAAATTTTTAGTATACTTTGGCTTGCTTTTTGTGTATGGCGTAAGATAGTTTTATTTATTTATTTACTTATTTATTGTGAGGAAGATTGCCCCCTGGCTAACATCTGTCGCAAATCTTCCTCTTTTTGCTTGAGGGAGATTGTCCCTGAACTAACATCTGTGCCAGTAGTCCTCTATTATGTATGTGGGACACAGCCACAGCATGGCTTGACAAGTGGTCTGTTCATCCACGCCTGGGAACCGAACTTATGACCTCTGGGCCACCGAAGCCGAGCACATGAATTTAACCACTATGCCACTGGGCCGTTCTCCCTATTTTATTCTTTTGCATGTGGCTATCCAGTTTTCCCAATACCATTTATTTAGGAGACTATCATTTTCCCATTGTGTATTCTTGATTTATTTTTTTGTGAGGAAGTTCAGCCCTGAGCTAACATCTGTGCTAATCCTCCTCGTTTTGCTGAGGAAGACCAGCTCTGAGCTAACTTCTGTTGCCAATCCTGCTCCTTTTTTTCCCCAAAGCCCCAGTAGATAGTTGTATGTCATAGTTGCACATCCTTCTAGTCACTGTATGTGGGACGCGGCCTCAGCATGGCCGGAGAAGTGGTGTGTCAGTGTGTTCCCAGGATCCGAACCCGGGGAGTGAGCACACTTAAGTGCTAAGCCACAGGGCCGGCCTTATTCTTGATTTCTTTGTCATAATTTAATTGGCTATAGATATGTGGATTTATTTCTGGGCTATGTTGTTCCATTGATCTATATGTCAGTGTTTATGCCAATATCATACTGTTTTGATTACTATAGCTTTGTAGTATAGTCTGAAATCAGGAAGTGTGATACCTCCAGTTTCGCTCTTCTTTCTCAAGATTGCTTTGTATTCAGGATCTTTGGAGGTTCCATACAAATTTTAGAATTGTTTTCCCTATTCCTTTGAAAAATGTCATTGGAATTTGTTACAGCTTGCACTGAATCTTCAGTTTGCTTTGGTAGTATGGACATTTTAACAATACTAATTCTTGCAATCCATGAGCATGAAATATCTTTCCCTTTATTTGTGTCTTCTTCAATTTTATTTCCTCAATGTCTTATAGTTTTCAGTGTACAGGTCTTTCACCTCCTTGGTTAAATTTTTTCCTAGGTATTTTATTCTTTTTGATGCAATTGTAAATGGGATTTTTTTCTTAATTTTTATTTCTGACAGTTTGTTATGAGTGTATAGAAATGCAATTGATTTTTGATTACTGATTAATCTCCTTACTAGTAATTAGTGTGTTCAAATTATGTATATCTCTCTGACTCAATCTTGGAAGGTAGTATCATTCTAGGAATTTATCCACTTCTTCTAGGTTGTTCTATTTGTTGGCATTTCATTGTTGACAGTAGTCTCTTATGATCCTTTGTATTTCTATGATGTCATTTGTAATGTCTCTTCTTCCACTTGTAATTTAATTTGTTTGAGACCTCTTTTTTTTTTCTTGGTAAGTCCAGCTAAGGTTTGTCTATGTTGTTTCTCTTTTCAAAAAACCAAATTTTAGTTTCTTTGATCTTTTTTTTGGACTTTTACTGTCTATTTTATTTATCTACTCTGATCTTTGTTCTTTCCTTCCTTCTGCTAATTGTGGGCTTAGTTTGTTCTTCCTTATCTAGTTCCTTGAGGAGTAAAGTTAGGTTGTTTAATTGAGATCTTCTTTTTTTTTTGTAGATTTGTGTGTGTGTGTGTGTGTGTTTGTGTGTGTGTGTGAGGAAGATCAGCCCCATGCTAACATCTGCCAATCCTTCTCTTTTTTTGCTGAGGAATACTGGCCCTGGGCTAACATCCAGGCCCATCTTCCTCCACTTTATATGGGACGCCGCCACAGCATGGCTTGCCAAGCGGTGCGTCAGTGCTTGCCCGGGATCTGAACTGGCGAACCCCGGGCCGCCACTGCAGAGTGCGTGCACTTAACCGCTTGCGCCACCAGGTCGGCCCCGAGATCTTTCTTAATGTAGGTGTTGATAGCTATAAACTTCCTTCCTAGAATGGCTTTTCCTGCATCCCATAATTTTTTGTATGTTGGATTTCCGTTTTTATTTGTCTCTAGATATTTTTTTATTTCTCTTTTGATTTCTTCTTTCACCCATGAGTTGTCCAGTAGCATGTTGTTTAATCTCCTATTTTTCAATTTTCTAGTTTTTTTCTTGTAGTTGATTTCTAGTTTCATACCATTGTATTTGGAAATGATGCTTGATATGATTTAAATCACGTTGAATTTATTAAGATTTATTATTCTAATGGAAACCAAAAGAAAGCAGGGGTAACTGTACTTACATCAGCAAAACAGCCTTCAAGACAGACTGTAATAGGAGACAAAGAAGGCCATTATATAATGGGGTCAGTCTAACAAGAGGATGTAACATTTGTAAATATTTATGTACCCAACAGAGGAAGAGCTAAATATATAAAGGAAGCAATAACATATCTGAAGGAAAAAATGGACAGTAATACAATAATAATGGGGGATTTTAATATCCCACTTTCATCAATGGATTGATCAACCAGACAGAAAATCAGCAAGGAAATGTTGAACTTATACTATATATTAGACCAGATGGACTTAACACACATTTACAGAATATTCTATCCAAAATCAGAAGAATACACATTTTTCTCAAGTGCACATGGAATATTTTCCAAAATAGATCATACGTTAGACCAAGGCAGTGATCTAAATAGGGAAAAACTGGTGGGGAGAAACTCAAATTTATCCACAGGAGAACTGGTCGCCAAATTATGTTATAAGTGTCAATACAAAATACTGAGCTAGTTATGTAATAAACATGGATGAAACCCAAATATAAAATACTGAGTGGAAGTGTCAGTTGATGAATGCATTATACAGTATGCCATTTATCTAAGTTTTAAAAGCCTCCATAAATACCATATATTGTTTATGGTCAAACACAACGTAGTAAGAGAACAACACTAGGTTGGGAATCCTTGAGGTCAGAACATTAATAAATTGTAGTGACACAGGCAATTGAAAGAAAAGGAGCCTGAATTGCTTCTCAATTTTATTTCTCATTTTTTAAAAAAAATTCTGACATAACTTTGGGTAATACTTGTATTATTTCTGTATCATTCTGTATGCATGAAATGTTACGAATATTTTTCAAAAGCTGGGATGCCACAAAGTGAACTAAGTGTGCCTTGGTAATTTTTAACAATCAAGTCCTCAATGATGCAAGGATTCTTTTCATTTGAGGCTCTCGGATGAAATACAGGTTTTATGCAATTACCCCCAGTTATTTGCACGTAGAAAGACAGGAAAACAAATATCAATATTCATATAAGATCCTGAAGTTTTAGAACATTATTCCCATGGGAACAGCTCTTGAGGAAGATCTCCCATCTTCTCCTGGAATATTTTATCAAAGGTTTCAGCTTGGGCCACCGTGAAGTAATTTTTCCAGTCTCCAGAAATGCCTACAAACATGAAATAGAGACTGAGATCAGATCTAGGGGGAGGTCTGCAGTCCCCAACACATCTCCTCCTGGATCTATTCCTTCTGTCCACTGGACATGGAAATTGTAGCTAGTAGAGCAGAATGACCAATGGCTCAATGGTGGGCCGTCATACCTGGGCAATCATAGGTGTTTACGCTTCCACCTGCCTGGAAACGATTTCCTATATTCTCCTTTCTCCCAACCCATCCTGTATACAATCACCAGCAATACTGTGGCCATATCTCTGACACATCCGGAATCTGGCCACTTCTCACCACCTCTATTTCTACACCTCGGTGCAAACCAATCTCATGTCTCTCCTGGATTGTTGTATTAGACCTCTCACTTGTCTCTCTGTTTTTGATCTTTCTCCTCTATAAGTTATTCACGGTGTGGCAGCCATCTTGATTCCTTGAGAACCTGAGTCAGATCATGTCCCTTCTGGCTCAAATTCTCCAAGGACTTCTGGTTTCACTCAGTGAAAGTGCTTATGGCTTCAGGTGATTTGGTCGCTGTTACTTCTCTGACTCCATCTCCTATGACCATCCACTCACTCACTCTACCCCCTCACATTGAGTCTTCTGATTCTTCCTCAAACATTCTCCTTCCTCAGACTATTTGCATTTCTTCTTCCTTCTTCCTGGAATGCTGTTATCTCAGATACATGCATATCTTCCCGGTTTGTTTCTTTGACCTCTTTGCTCCAATGCAAATTCTCAGTGAGGTTCTCTCATATTACTCAATTAAAAACTGTAAATCCCCATCCCTGCTGTATTTTACTTTATAACACTTATAACACTTAAGATATGGTATATACATTTCCTTTGTCTGTGTGTGTGTGTGTGTGTGTGTGTGTGTGGGCGTGTCGCAGGCATTTCTAATCTCTGTAAGTTTTGGAAAGTCACAAACTTTTCTTTTAAATTGCCAAAGACTTAGTGTTTCAGAGAGTCATAGACACCTAGTATGTACTCAAATATTTGTTGAAAGGATGACTGAAAGAATGAGGAATGTACTATTATTATCTCCATTTTACAGGTGAGGAAAAAAGACTTGGCGAGGTTACACAGTTAGAAAGTCATGGATGTGGATTTGAAGCCAAAGATTTTATCACAGAAGCCATACTCTTAATTATACAATTATATTATTATTTCTATATCATATAAATTAATACTTGGTATTATATGAATATATTAACTAAATTAATACATCAAATTACTATATTAGAGAATAATATATAATTATATATAAATTAATATATAAAATATAAACTATATACTCTTATATGCATAGAAGTGATATGACAGAATGTCTAATAAATAATTGCTGCCCTAGAAACAGCCACTGTTACTCTCAATCTCATTGTTATCTTCATTATTAGCATAATCGTTATTATTATTAACTTCTTGTGCTTATATATCATCCATAAGACATCTGACTTTTGGGAAGCCAGAAAGAGCTCTTTGAGGCACCAGAGTCTCTGTAAATTCAATATGGCGGCCGCCTATTAAACATCAGTCCAGATGAGAGAATCTAATGTTTCTATGCAGGAGCCTCAAGTTCTAAATCTTACCCATTTTCAAAATCCTACAAAACTTTTTGATGTAAATTTCAATTTATGTCTCTCCTTAGTCCTTGTCTCTTAAAAATCTCCCCAAACTCTTGTGTATTAGTTTTCTAGGGCTGCTGTAACCAAGCACCCTAGACTGGGTTGCTTAAAGAATGGAAATGCATTTTCTCACAGTTCTGGAGGCCAGAAGTCAGAGATCAAGGTGTTGACAGAGTTGGTTCATTCTGAGGCCATGAGGGAAAGAACTGCTCCAGGCCTCTCCCTTTAGCTTATAAACGGCTGTATTCTTTCTATGTCTTCACATCGTCATTCCTCTGTATTCTTCTCTGTCCAAATTTCCTCTTCTTTTAAGGACACCAATCATATTGGATTATGGCCCACTTGAATGACCTCATTCTAACTTAATTATCTCTGTAAAGACCCTCTCTCCAAATATGGTCACATTCTCAGGTACTAGAGGCTGGGGCTTTAACACATGGATGTTGAGGGGACACAATTCAACCCATAACATCTTTTTCGGTAGGAAGACAACTTTAAAAAGTTCTATGAAGCATTAATATATAATAATGGCTAAATGATGTTAAGTTTTTGATAAAGTTCATCAGAGCTTCAGGTCATACTTACTATATTTACTGTCTAGTGTTAACAGCTATACTTCAATGATTTTGATATTCTGATCTGTCATATGTTTAGATATGTCATAATTGGATGGGCAAACTGTCACCAGCTTGTTGATTATGATACTTTAAACTACATTTCTTTAATAAACTAGTACATTATGGTTCTATTATTTCTTCCTTCTGTTTATTGAACAAAAGTCTTAGAATGTCTAATCCATGCCAGGCACTATCCTCTAGGATAAAAATCATCAAGGATAATAATCACCATAATAGTTAGAGAAAGCTATTGCTTTTATATGAAATTAAGATAGGTCACCAGTAATGGAGACTTTAACAGCCAGGATTCTCCTAGGTGCAGTTGGTATGTTTAGACCTCAACGGAAAACAAAAGTATTTTTCCTGTGTCCTGAGCAGAAAAGTGCCCCAAACATCATGAAAGTAGGTCGAACAGAAGAGCTTGTGACAAAGAACACCCACCATTTGATATGTCTTTTCACGATGTCATGATTTATACAGTTAATTAACTATAATTGATGTACTTTATTTTAAAATTATTCTTGGACCTGTATGTGCCTCCCAGATGAAAGAAAGGACACAGGTCAGACCTGAGAGAGGAAGGTAGGATATTATTCCTTTTCTTTTTCTTTCTTCCTTCTTTCCTTCCTCCCTCCCTCCCTCCCTTCCTTCCTTTCCATGTTGATTTCACCCATCTATCCGTTTTTAGTCTGCTCTGTCCTAGAATGGTGAAGTTGTAAACCATGGTGGTTATGTTTCGTCTCTAGCATCAGAGACCTGGTTTTCAAAGGGACTTGTGTCTTACTAGCTGCATCAATTATCACACTTTTCTGAGGAAAATAATACCCCATGAGATTGTTGTGATGATTCAAGTACAAGCTACATATGGAGTCAGATGATTAGCTTAGCAATAATAATCACATGGTTTGTTGTTAACTATTATCATTATTATTATATCTATCCCTTTCAACTCTCTATGCCGTATAACAAATCCATGAGTAATTGGAAAATATTGAAATCCAATATGGTTGCCTTCTGGAGGAGTCATTCTAGACAAGAGTAAATGGTGGGTGTACTCATTGAATTATGCACCAAATTCGAATTCATCCCCTCTATTTTGTCTCTGCCAAAATTATGGATTGTAAATTCCCATTGCTTTTCTCTCTTAAGCAATCATCTTTTGTCCCTTTAACCATTTCATACAAGTATTGTACATAAATATAACATTTTAACTCTGTCAAACTCTGATGCATAAAAATCAATCTAAGAATGGATAATCTCTCTATGCTAGGTATTCCCTTTACTATGCCAAAGGCTGGGCTTGCTACAGGCCTTTTTATTTTAAACAACAGAAATTTATTTTCCCACAGCCTATAGGCCTGAAATCCAGGATCCAGGTGTCAGCAGGGTTGCTTTCTTCTGGAGGCTTCTCTCCTTGGTGTGTAGATAACTGTCTTCACATGATCTTCTCTTTGTGTGTGTGCATTCCTGTGTCCAAATTTCCTGTTCTTAAAAGGATACCAGTCGTATGGATTAAGGCCCACCCTAAAGACGTCATTTTGACTTAACTCTCTCTCTAAAGCCATATCTCCAAATACGGTTACATTCTGAGCTAGTGGGGGTTAGGACTTCAACATGTGAAGTTTGAGGAGACGTGATTCAGTCTACACACTCCTCCTTCTGATCGCCCAACTCCAAATTCATGTCCCTCTCACATGCAAAATACGTTCACCCCATCCCAACTGACTGGAAGTCTAAACCCATTCCAACCTCAACTCTAGTCCAAAATTTCATTTAAATATCCTGTAAATCAGGCATAAGTGAGCCTAAAGGTAGGATTTAATCCTGAGGCAAGATGCCTTTCGAACTGTGAACCCGTGGAACCCAACAAGTTATCCGCTTCCAAAATACAATGGTAGGAAAGGCAGAGCATACATATTCCCATTCCAAAAGGGAGAACTCAAAAAGAAGAAAGGGGTCATGAGTCCCAAGCAAATCCAAAACTTAGAAGGGCAATTCAATGAGATTTTAAGGATCAAGAATGAGCCTCTTTGTCTTGAAGCTCTGACCTCCTGACCCACTGGGGTCGTAGCTGCTGTCCCCTCTGCCCTGGTTGGTAGCCACCACCTGCTTGAAGTCTTTTGAATCATTGAAGTTCTTCCTTCCATGGATCACTATCCTAGATGTAGTTGAACTATGGAGTTCTGGGAAAAGGAGCTCCTATTACATGTAGCAGACGCTTTGCATTCAATCTGAGCCCAAGGATATGGACATGATTAATCTTTCATCATGGAGGGTCTTACAATGTCTGATAGCAAGACAGGCTGTCAGCTACGTGAAAAGTCTCTTGTCTTTCCTTTTCTCAGTTGAGTTATTCTTTATACATTTATTTATTCAGGAGAGTTCTCCATGTTAAATTACCAGTGGGGTAGCACCAACATGACCATCCCCGGTCTGGTCCTCATTTCCCAGGTGAATCCCACCTGGCAGGTTGGCAGGCGTAGTGAATTAACTTGGTCGGTGTTTGTAGAATGGGTATGCACCATGTCAAATTCTGAGGATAGAGAGTCTGAATGAGGAGAG
The DNA here is from genome assembly GCF_020826845.1 of Diceros bicornis minor. Classification (NCBI taxonomy): domain Eukaryota; kingdom Metazoa; phylum Chordata; class Mammalia; order Perissodactyla; family Rhinocerotidae; genus Diceros; species Diceros bicornis. The sequence continues at coordinate 23,403,383 of NC_080773.1, forward strand.
AGAGAGTGACCTCACATAAATCAGATCACCATTGCAGGCCTAATAAACTTTCTCTGAGTGCCTGCAGCCCACATCAGTGCCATGAAAAGAGACTCCATGAGAAGGACATCTGAGAAGTTCTCTGGGTGGTGAGCAATTAGAGTTGATAAATTCAAACACTCCCTAGTCCCAACAGTTAGTGCCCTACTGTAAGCACCAGAATTCCCTCCACATATTCTGATACATTTTGAAGGGAGAGCATTTTCCTTTACCTTTTCTTGTAATTAATGCATTCTTATCTAAATATTCACCCTGGAGGAGAGAATAATTGGACATCTTGTTTTCTCTCATGACCTGAAAGGAGCTATTCTTGAGGAGTGAGTTCAGTTCTTCTGGTTCTAATTTCTTGCCCAGGAATTGGCAGATCTTCTCTACAGTGCTTCTTGTGTCCTAGAAGAAGAAAAAACAAGAGAGAGGATGTGAAAGAGAAGCAGCATAGAAAAGGAGGTGAAAAGCAGGAAACAGCAGTGTGAGGACAAGGAGCAGAGGCAGAGGAACTACATGAGAAGTGAGAAGTGATTGGTTGGATGTGACTAGGAGGAATTAAGGGAAAAGCTAAAGACAGAGGAGCACAGAGGATGTAAAAGATGCAGGATGCACATGGATTTCCCAGTATGGTGGACTTCATGACACCTTAACACTAAATACAGGGCCTGGGTTCTCTAAACAGACTTTCAGGAAGTCTTCTAGACAATTATGATCAGGATTAAGCAAAGAGAGGTTCAGGGAGAACTTGACAAAGGTTGAAGGGATTGATTTCAAACACTGGCTGTGCCATGAATCAATACCATTGTCCATAATTAACATTGGAATAACACAGAGAGTTTCATAATATCTTCACATATATTATGTCAATAATTAGTACTTGGCACACGATCCTGGGATATTATTACCAGAAAATGGATTTTATAACCATGAAGACTTTGCTGTAAATCATAGACCTTCCTCCTAGAGCTACAATGCTTTAAAAAATTTCTTCATCCCATGAGCCTTCATTATGATCTAACCAGAAAGCACACAACCGTAGCAATGACTTCAATAAATATTCATTTTGTGCTTGAAAGCATAATCACTGCAAGGTATGGGAGCATGTACCTGAGGTAGCCAAGCTCGTTACAAAAGGCTTCTTGGTAAAAATGAAGTTCATGTGGAGGTCATGCAGGATTAGACAGAGGTAGCCAGAGGATCATGATGGGAAGTAATGTGTCTCAGAAGCAAAAGCATATGTTTATGTTATTTTCTCTTTTCTGCATGGCACCACTAATAGGTAAAGTTCTTCTTTCCATGTTTTAATGACCCTTACTGGTTTTGAGCATCATCTCACAGCTTTTCCTGCTCATCACAGCTCAATCTAGTACTTGGCGTGGCAGAATAATTACACAGACTGGTTTCATGACTTTGTCTTTCTTCTATCCGTCAATCTGGGATGCCAGACAGTTGGACACATGTCTGGAACCAAACTTGTTTCTACCCAGTCCCACCTTCTTCCTCAGTCCCCTCCCACCACTAGGTTATCAGCAGCATCATATGTCCAACCTCTAAAATTTTACAAACATTGCCAATGTGAACATAAGCCATTTTCCTCTGTCTCAGTGCATGAAAAAAGACCTTTGGATGTTGTAAGATGAAACAAAAAAGAACACATGAATGAAGAGAGCATGGAGCTTGGGTTATGTCAACCGGAAGTATGGCAAAGAAAATAGGGAGTTGTTTTCACTCCTCATGACCCATCACACGGCTAACCTTTGACTGAGAAGGTGGAATAGAGACACAGAGGAATGGAAGGAAGTTAGAGGGAGTGAAGGTGGTGGTGAAAGGATGTGTGTTAACCATAAGAACCATAGTTACCTGTTTCAGCTCTTCATAACTCAGTATCAGGACGTTCTCCTTCCCTTTCATGGACATCCAGCCATGAGTGTGGTCAAACCAGGATCCATACGGCACTGCATATTGGGGAGGCAGAAAGAGGGGGTCGATTACAAAGTCTATGAAAGCAGGGATCCATCTATCATATTCACTCTTGTGGGCACAGTTAATAGCACAACGTCTGGCACATGTAGGCCTGTCCTAAGAATTTGCTGAATAAATGAGAGTAAAGATGTAAAACTATTATCCAATATCATGCAATTACCCTGTAAATACCGTTGTTTATTTGGAGCAGGCTCTGTACCTAGTTTTCAAGGGTGTCTAAGGGGATCCTGTCCAGAGAGCCATGTGGCCTGAGGAATGGTATTTTTTTGTGCCTCAAATCAGTTTAACGTTTAGAAATTTTGGTTGATAGGTCATTCCTACAGCCCTTGAAGATATTTTTCTCTCTTCTTGCCGTCACTGATGCTATTATAATTATTGTTCCTTTGGAAATTATCTGTCTTTCCTTCGGTTTAAGGTTTTCTTCCCTTTTTGCTCCTACAGCTTTCCTAGAGACTAGGCAAAGATTTCTTTGTAATAATTCTTTGTGAGGTTAGATTTGGTTCTTCAAACTGAGATTTCATTAATGGAGGAAATTCTTAGGCATGTCTCCTTGAAAATTTCCTTTCTCTATATTTCATTTTATCTTAGAATGTAAATCTTCTCACTCTATCCTCAATGTCTTAACTATTTGATTCTCTTCAATGGCTATCTACCATGCCTAAGCACTTCTTAACTCCAAATGTAGTGGAAAATTAATTATCAACTGAGAATTCTACTTTGTTAAACTATCATTCAAGAATGAGCATAAAAGAGACATTTTCAGGCAAAATACTGAGAGAACTTACCACTTTTGTTATGATAGAACTAGGCTAAGTGATACTTTATGAGTAAATAAAGTGAATCCAGGAGGAAGGAACAATCAATGAGTCAAGAGGCAATCCAAAGGTAAATAAAAAATATCATGACACAAACAAAAATGGAAGCACAATATATCAAAACTTATGGTTGCAGCCCGAGCAGTTCTAAGAGGGAATTTCATAGCTTTACACACCTACATTAAGAAAAAAATACTGAAATAAAAAATTTAACTTCACACCTCAAGGAACTAGAAAGAGAAGAACAAACTAATCTCAAAGTAGGCAGAATTAAGGAAATAACAAAGATCAGAGCAGGAAAAAAATGAAACAGTGACAAGAAGAAAATAGAATAGATTAACAAAAATAAGACCTTGTTTTTTAAAAAGATAAATAAAATTGAGAAACCTTTAGCTCGATTAAGAAAATTAAGAACAGACTCAAATAATTAAAACATGAAGGAAGAGGCACTACAACTATTGTCACAGAAATACAAAGGATCATAGCAGATTACTATGAACAATTATATGCTAACAATTTGGATAACCTAGAAGAAATGCATAAATTCCTAGCAACACACAACCTATGAAGACAGCGTCATGAAGAAATAGAAAATCCGAATAGTCCAATAGAAAGTAATGAGATTGAATCAATAATCAAATATTTCCCAAAAAAGAAAAACCCAGGACCAGATAGTTTCCTGGTAAATTCTAGCAAACAGTTAAGGAAGAATTAAAACCACTTCTCCTCAAACTTCCAAAAAATTGAAGAGGAGGGAACACTCTCCAACCCTTATTATGAGGTCAGCATTTCAGCAATACAAGGGCCAGATAAAGACACTATAAGAATGGAAAACTACAGTCCAATATTCCTGATGAATATAGATGCAAAAATTCCAAACAAAATATTAGCAACCTCAATTCAAGAGCACATTAAAAGCATCATACATCATGGGATGCAAGGATGGATCAACATATGCAAATCATTAATGTGATACACCACAGTAACAGAATGAAGGATAAAAATCATATGACCGTTTCAGTAGATGAAGAAAAAGCAACCTTCCCATGTTAAAAATTCTCAACAAATTAGGTAGAAAAGGAGTGTTCCTTTCTCATCATAAAAATGGTCATATATGAGATGCCCACAGCTAACACCATTCATTAATGGTGAAATATTAAAAGCTTTTCCTCTACGATTAGGAAAAAGACAAAGATGTCCACTGTCGCCATTTCCATTCAGCAGAGTTCTAGAAGTCCTGGCTACAGTAATTAGGCAAGAGAAAATCCAAATCAGAAAGGACAAAGTAAAATTATCTTTATTTGCAGATGACATGATCTTATATGTGAAAAACCTCAGAGACTCTGCCAAAACCTGGTAGAACTAACAATTGAACTTAGTAAAGTTCCAAAATATAAAATCAACACACAGAAAACAGTTGTGTTTCTACACACTAACAATGAACTCTTTGAAAGAGAAATTAAGAAAGCAATCCCATTTACAATAGCAGTAAAAACAATAAAATACTTCGGAATAAATTTAATCACTGAGGTGAAAGACCGGTATGCTGAAAACTATAAGACATTGATTAAAGAGATTGAGAAGACACAAATTAATGGAAAGATATCCTGTGTTCTTGGATTGGAAGTATTAATATTGTGCAAATGTCATACTATCCAAAACAATCTACAGATTCAGTGCAATCCTCATCAAAATTCCAATGGTATCCTTCTCAAAAGTAGAAAAAAGAAATCCTAAAACTTGTATGAAAGCACAAAAGATCTCAAATAGACAAAGCAATCCTGAAAAAGAAGAAGTAGGCTGGAGGCATCACACTTCCTGATTTCAAGCATTAATACAAAGCTATAGTTATCAAAACAGTATGGTACTGGCATAAAAACAAGCACACAGACAAGTGGAACAGAAGAGAGAGTCCATACATAAATGTGCACGTATATGGTCACCTAATTTTTGTCAAGTGCACTAAGACACACAATGGGGAAAGGATAGTCTCTTCAGTAAACGGTGCTGGGAAAACTGGATATCCATGCTGAAAAAGAATGAAACTGGACCCCTATCTTACACCACTCACAGAAATTAATGCAAAATGGATCAAAGACTGACATGTAAGACCTGAAACCATAAAACTCCCAGAAAAAAACATAAGAAAAACATCCTTGATATTGGATTGGCAATGATTTCTTGGCTAATCACCAAAAATACAGGCAACAAAAGCTAAAACAAACAAGTGGGACTACATAAAACTAAAAAGCTTCTGCACAGCAATGGAAATAATCAGTAATCTGAAAAGACAACATATGGAATGTGAAAATGTATTCTCAAAGTATATATCCGATAAGGGGTTAATAACCAAAATTTAAAGAACTCATACAACTTAATATTAGTAAAGCAAATAGTCCAATTAAAAACTGGGCAAAGGACCTGAATAGATATTCTTCCAAAGAAGACACACAAATGGCTAGTAGGTATATGAAAAGGTGCTCAACATCACTGATCATCAGAGAAAGGCAAATCAAAACCACAGTGAGACATCACATCACAGTTGTTAGAATAGCTGTTATCAAAAAGATAAGAGACAACAAACATTGGCGAGGATGTGGAGAAAAGGGAATCCTCTATACACTGGTGGTAGGAATATAAATTAGTACAGCCATTATGGAAAACAGATGGCAATTCCTCAAAAATTTTAAGATAGAACCACCACAGGATCCAGCAATCTCATTCCCGGGTATATATATGAAGGAATTGAAATCAGTATCTTGAAGAGATATCTGCACACTCATGTTCATCTCAGAATTATTTCAGCATTATTTACAATAGTTAAGATAAGGAAACAACCTAAATGTCCTTTGATGGATGAATGGATAAAGAAAATATGTATATATACTTGAATATTATTCAGTTATTAAAAAAAAAGAAATCCTGTTATTGGCGACAAACATGGGTGAAACTGAGGGGCATGATGCTAAGTGAAATATGTCAGACAGAGAAAGACAAATACTGTATGTGTCACTTCAATGCATAATACAAGAAAAGCAGATTTCAGAGAAACAGAGAATAGAATGGTGGCTGCTAGGGGATGTGGGGAGAAGGAAATGGGGAGATATAGGTGCAAAGGTACCAATTTTCAGTTATAAGAAAAATAAGGTCTGAGGATCCCATGTACAGCACGGTAACTGTAGTCAATAACTCAGTATTACGTACTTGAAAGTTGCTGAGAGTAGATCCTAAGCAGTCTCAGCACACACACACAAAGACCTAACTATGTCAGGCAATGAGTGTGTTAATTATCTTGATCTTGGTAATCATTACACAATGTACAGGTATATCAAATAATCACCTTTAAATATATCCAACTATATCTGTCAATTCTTTCTCAATAAAGTTAAAAAATAACAGGTTTGAATGATTACAAAATTAAAGTACAAGCAAGTATTACCACTATCATCACTTCTGTTCAACATTGTCCCATCCCCCTGGACAATGAGGTAAGAGAAGAAAAAATAAAGACAACATATGTGTAGTAGAAATGAAGAAAAAATAGTCATTCCTTAAAGTTTGTATTTATACTTTATAGAAAATCAAAGAGAACCTACAGGGAGAGAATGAGAATTAAGAAGCGAATTCATTCAGATTGGTGAATAACTGATCAATATTCAAAATCAGTTACATCCCCAAATCAGGCACAAACAACTGGAAAACGTAATTTTAAGATGTCATTAATCTAGAAGAAATGAAATACATCTAAAGTAGAGTTGCAAGCTTTTTATAGCAAAAAAATCATAAAAGATCATATAAGACATCAAAAAAGCTTTAGCTAAAAGGAGGCATAAACAATGTCTATAAATGAAGAGATAAACTAAGTGAAATATACCAATTCTCCACTAATTATTCTGTAAAATTACTATAGCGACAATCATAAAAATACTGACAATAATGAGTGTCACTGAGGATATGGAATAACATGGACTTTCATATGCTATTTTTGGGAGTATAGATTGATACAACCGCTCTGCATAATCATTTAATATTATCTTTTAAAACTGTAAATTCACCTTCTCTGTGCCTTAGCATTTCTACACTCAGGTATATAAACCAGAAAGAAAGTCACGCACATGTGAACCAGAGAAGAATTATTCTGAATACCCTTAAACTCGAAACACCTCATTTATTTTGTAACTTTGGACGTACCATTGTTAGGAGAAGCATTGGACCAAAAATCTAACGGCTTCAGTGATGCTTGCAAACAGCAATTGATTGTGATTCTCCCTTGACCAAACCTAATCCAGTAGCACTCATGATGCTGGTATCATCAGTCTTGGGAGGTGGGACCTAGGCTAGAGGACCACGCAGGCCATGAAAGCATCCTTGGGGTCTTTTTCATTGGAAATTCTAGGGTTCAAGGTTCCCAGAGCATGGGTGATGAAAGGGTTGCAAGCTCCAGGAGTCCTATAGATGCCTTACCTTGCTGGGGAGGAAATGTGTCCAGAGAAGGGGATCCCCTAAGGCTTTGTTATCATGTATGATCCAGAGCTCTGCTCTAACGTCCAGGGTCCAGAGCAGGCACTCCTGTTGCCTGGGTCTAAGGACAATATTTCCTTGGACATAAATTCCCAAGGTTTCTTCATTGAAATTGAGGAAAGAGTTCAAAATCGGCTGTCTACAAGGCTGCAGACAACTCAGGATGCTGGTATTAGTTGATAACGATAAAGATTTTGGTGTTGGTGGTTCTTGGCTAGATAAGAAAGAGGCCTGTTTGTGAGTTTTAAGGCACAAATAAGCAAGATATTGGGATAGTGGTGAGGTTTACAGGACATGTCTTCATCACCTATGACTGTTGATTGGGCTCTCCTGGATTCCTGGTGACAGCTGAAGCACAATTCAGACTACTTTATGCACCAAAGGGAAAGATCAAATATAGCATTGATGAGGGGGTGTGTTCTCTTCATGTCTGGGCTTCCACAATAGGGTTTCACTGTTGCCTTTTTTCTGAAAGAGGAACCTGAAGGAAAGCAGGAGATAGGGCTGACGAGTTCAGCCAGGATCAGCTCAATAAGAAATACAAGTGCCAGGCTTTGCAGATTGGACTTTATGCTGAGGGCAAACAATTCAGGAAACGTGAATTGTTCAATATCTATCAGGTGATTGCAACATAGCCTAGAAGGGCCAAAGTGCATGAGGTGAGGACACCAATATTGAGTCTGTTATATGAATCTAGGTGAAAATTAACAGTGGCTCTGGTTAATGAAGCACAAATGGAGGGCTGGCAAGTAAATATTTATTATTTAACAAAGGTGCATTAGTTGCTTAGTGTGTGGCAAGTACCACTCTAGAACCTGGGGTCAAGAATGAACAACTCAAAGAGCTTTCATTTTAGTTGGGAGACACATGCAATAAAAAAATAAATAGAATAAATACTCATTGGTGATGAGCACTAAAAACAAAAAGAGATAAGCCTATAGAGATGGGGAAGGATGATCTTACATATAGCATTGAAAAAGAAAACTTCCCCAATTCAGAGACATTTCAGCAGAGACCAGAAGGAAGAGATTAATCAAGGTCATGGGAATTGGAGATTAAATAGAAAGGAAAGTGGTGAGGGGCATGGGGGAGTGGGATGGGAAACAGATGACACTTGTGTGATGTCAGAGTCATGCTAAGCTTGGGTGAGGGATGGTTCTATTTATTGTATAAGATCCACCTGCAGTGGGAGCCGTTTGGGACTTGGAGGGAATTATGTTCAGTTTCGAACATATTGAACTATAGGTGTCTGTTGTTCTTTCTAGTGAAGATGTCCATGGGCTGTTAGAGAAACTCAGCTGAAGCTATGGAGATATAGCACAGCTGAGATATGGGACTCATCACATAGTTTTGAGAAAAATTGCAAAATTTCAAGTATCTGCGAAAGCCTAGATCCTTCATCATTAAAAGCATAGAGATTCTAGGATAATTAATATATTTTTGAGGCAGATAGGACAGGGGGATTACGTTTTAGAAAGATGCATCTCAAAAATGGTGGAAAGTCAGGACTGTGTTGTCCAGGAAGCCAATGAAAAGCTGACTTTCAGACAGTCACAAATTATGAGAGAAGAGAAGAATACAAGTGCTCTGTGTTCATATTGGACAGGCCTGGAGACTCAGAACATAGCTAGGATGGTTTATGATGGGGCAAGCTGAAAGGCTGGCTGGAGTTATGCTGCTTGGCAGGAGAAAACGTGGACTTTGAAATTTGGGTCCAATGGTGATGGAGCCTTATGCCCCCAGGATGATGTAGAGATCTCAGGCTGGGTGTTAGATGAGGTCTGAGAAAGGCCTCTGACAATCCCCTAGCTTCCATATTTTATATTCACTCACCATTTCCTTGGATGAACCATTCAAAATATTGTTCCAGTGACTCTGGGTTCTTAATAAATTTTGAACTCCTCCAGAAAAAGTAACCAGACAAGAGAGTATCTCTGGGATTTCTGACAAGGTAAAGAACCTTAAAGAGAAAATTGGATAACAAAAAATCAACACAGTCATTTCCCATCCTTCTTTTTTTTTTTTTTTTTGGGAGCAAGATTAGCCCTGAGCTAACATCCATGCTAATCCTCCTCTTTTTGCTGAGGAAGACTGGCCCTGAGCTAACATCTATTGCCAATCTTCCTCCTTTTTTTCCCCAAAGCCCCCGTAGATAGTTGTATGTCATAGCTGCACATCCTTCTAGTTGCTCTATGTGGGACACGGCCTCAGCATGGCCGGAGAAGCAGTGCATCAGTGCGCGCCTGGGATCCGAACCCCGGCCGCCAGTAGCGGAGCGTGCGCGCTTAATCGCTAAGCCACTGGGCCGGCCCTCCCATCCTTCATGATCTTCATAAAAATGGAGAAAAAGCCAATTCCTAGAAAATGCACATTAAATATCAATGGATTCTTTTAATAAGTTAGTTATTCATTAACCAATATATAGTTTTATGTTCCTAAGAACCAGTCACTGAAGTAACACTAAGAATATGACAATGGAAGAGGAACGCATTTTCTCTTCCCTCTGGGATGTCATAGTCTACTCACAATGGGAAGCAATTGAAGGTTTATTTTTCATTTTATTCATTTATTTATTTATTTTTTCTGGGAAAGACTCACCCTGAGCTAAAATCAGTTGCCAATTTTCCTCTTTTTTTCCCCCTCCCTGAAGACCCTGTATATAGTTGTATATTCTGTTGTAATTCCTCCTAGTTCTTCTATGAGCCGTTACCAGAACATGTCTACTGAAAGAGGACTGGTGTACTTCCGTACTTGGGAACCGAACTCAGGCTGCTGAAGGAGAGCGCACCAAATTTTAACCACTAGGCCATCAGGGCTGGCTCACAACTGAAGGTTTTAAAAGGTGAGTGCTTTAAATTTTTATAGTATAGTTTAAAGATTACTACTAGGAGATGGATTAATAAGCTGTCCTATATTCATAGATACACAGCAGATCTTCTCATGGTATAAGCCTATTTATAAGAAGTTCAAACTAGCAAAACTAATTTATAGAGTTAGAAGTCAAGGGAGTAGTCACCTCTCTGGGTGAGCATTGATTGGGGAGGCACATGAGGGAATTTTCTGGGTGAGTGGAAATGTTCTAAATCTGGATCTGGAAGGTAGTTACCCGATTATCAGACATTCGGCCCTGTGCAGAACATCCATAAGACATTTGCTCCATAAGACATTGGGTCCACAGCAAATGTCTTTGATATTTGGTCATATTTGTTCCTATTCAAAATGTCCACGGAGACAGTGGGTCCACACATCAAAAGGTCCTTGATATTTAGTCCCATCTGTGAGCATTTGGCATAGACCAAATATGCTCATGGATGTTTTGGACAGGACTATATGTCAAGGAACTTTTGGCATGGACCAGGTATCTTATGGGCCAAGTGTCTACCGGACATTTTGAACAGTACCACATATAAAGGACCTTTGGAGTGGGTCAAATGTTTATGGATGTTTTGGGCAGGACAAATGTCCTGCAAGGAGTTAACCCAGTTGTGTACATACGTAAAGATTCAACAAGTTAATACTTAAGTTTAGTGCACACGTACAGACACACACATGCAAGAACATTTGGCATTTGAACATCTGACTTATACTCTGGATTCTGCACGAACTTCCTTTGTGACGATATTCTAGGCCCCAACTCTCATTAGGCCTCAGTTTCCCCAAGCGGGGATTCAACAAACACCAATAAGCACATGTAAATGAGTATATTCTAAATAAGCCTAGGAAGTGATGGGTCAGAACAAAAAAAACTTAATTGTGCTGCAACACATTGTGAAATTTCCAGGAGAAAGGAGAATATTATTCTGAGCTTCACAATCTGGTTTAAGCATAAAACTTTTAAAAAACCCACAAACCAATGAGCAGCTTCTAGCAAAGTATGTTTCTAAAAACGATCTGAGATATGCTAGATCCTGCATATCCAACGATCTCTCCTGGGGATTATCTTTTATCCCCAGGAGAGATTCCTGTGACTGCTGAGCTCAATAGAAAGCTATATATAGGAAGATATAGTAGTTAGAGCAATCAGCCGTGATGCCAGAGCAATCTCCCTGGATTTAGGCACTGACTTACGAATGGGCTGCTTTCCCCCCGGGCAACTCCATGCCTGGTGCTTCTACCTAAGTGGCAGGAGGCATTGACCTAATTAAGATTGGCTGATTATTTTTTAGAGCAACAGAGTGTGATTGTCTAATATGTAACAGTTATAAATTCTGGTTAGGTTTAAAATGTGGTTTTCTAAGATTCTTGCTCTATCACTTCACTTTGCCTCGTGTTTACCTCTGGCTGGTATCACATGTGGAGGGGTCTACACCCTTGTACTCAAGTATGGACTGTGGCATCACCAATGCAGAATCTCAGGCCCACCCCAGACCTAGTCAGTGAGGCCTCATTTCACCCAGATCTCCAGGGGACTCCCGGGCACATTAGAGAGTGGAAAGCATTGACCAAACATCTTGACCATTGAGCACTGACCTTGGTCTTGGAACTGAAGAGAGACTTGGGGATGAGTTGGGTGGGAAGGTGGGAGCTGATGAGGCGGGGGCCTTCCCTATTCTTTAGCATGTTATACCCATACTCAGTCTCTACCCAGGGTGAGCGTTCCCAAATGGGCACAGATTGGATCCACCTGGGATCCCCCTTGGAGTGAATCAGGCAGAGAATTTCAATCAACCAGTTTGTTCCTGAATAAAGAAGGAAAAATGATGGTCACTCATTTTAATCTGACTTCAAAACAATTGTGGTAAAGCATACATAACATAAAATGTACCATCTTCACCATGTTCAGTAGTGTTAAGTATATTCATGTTGTTGTGCAAGGATCTTGCAAAACTGAAACTCTGTACCCATTCAACAACTCTCCATTTTCCCTCCCTCCAGTCCCTGCCAGTCCCTGGCAACCACCATTCTCCTCTGTGTTTCAATGAGTTTGATTACCCTAGATACCTCATCTAAGTGGAATCCCGCCATTTTTGTCCTTCCTGACTGGCTCATTTCTCTCAGGATAACGTCCTCACAGTTCACCCACGTTGTAGCGTGTTTCAGAACTTCATCTTTTTAAAGGCTGACTAATACTCCATTATGTGTACGTAGTACATTTTGTTTATCCACTCCTCTGTCAATGGGCATTTGGGTTGCTTCCACTTTTTGGCTATTTGCTTAAATCCTTCAACCTGCTCCTAGTGCCCTTGGCTTTTCACCACCTCGCCACTTCCAATGTCATCAGCCTCAGTCTCTGCCCAGTTTGCCTTCTCTCTAACCCCTCCTTTCATACAAACGTGATCCTCATCCTTTCGGTCCCTTGAATTTGCCAGGCTCTTTTCCAATTCCTAACCATCATCCATGCTGATACCTTTACTTGAAACTATCCCTTTTCACTAAATCTTTTCACATTCATTCTTTCATCTCCACTTAGACACCATTTCTTTTACGTTTTTTTTCTTTTTTTTTGGCTCTGATAGTTGTGTTTATTCTTCTCTCCTCAGTTTAACTGAGGTGTAACTGACGAAGAAAAATCATCTATGTTTAAGTTTTACAATGTGATTATTTGATATACGTATACATTGTGAAATGATAGCCATGATCGTGCTAATTAACATATCCATCACCTCACATAATTACCTCATTTTTTCTCTTTCTTCTATAAGGACTTCACTGATCATCCTCCTCCACTCTTCCATATAAATATCTGACTGTGCCTTGGGATTCAATCCTCTGGATTCCCCTAATACCTTAGATTACCCCCTCTGGAAACTCATCTTACCATGTAACTGCCTGGCTGAAGCCTTTTCTCTGACTGTACATGGCATCAGGCCACAGCTCTATTCCCCCAGAGCAGTATGCATCCTCTGGCATATAGAAATCGCTCCATTCGTCTACCGCATGAATGAGGGACATGACCACAGCCTGTCCCAGTATCTGATCCTGCTTCCTTACCTGATTTGAGGTAAGTAACTGTTAAGACATCTTCATCCTTAAACACAAAACTCTCCCGCACTTCTCTCAGGACTTCAGCTGTGAAACCCGTGGTGACGAAAGGTATCCCTTCATACCACAGATACCCATCTGACATTGCGATGAGCTCTTTGTTCTTGGTGTTAGAGTCTCGGCTGTAGCCTCTGTTGGAGATACTGGCAGCTGCTAGGAGTTCAACTTTTATACTAAAGATAGAACAATTATTAATCTCTCCCAGGTTGATGAGGAGATGGCCTGTTGATAAAGAAAAGTGGATACTGATAGAGAGTCCCAAGGTTGATGATATTGAGCAACTATGAAGTCATTCAGAGATCATTCTAGGGTAATCTGAGTTGGATTTCATGAAAGGGAACTGGGAATCAATAAGAAGCCCAAGGTCATAGAAATGTGGGCAAAACTAAAAATTATTTTTCATAAGCTTTATTTATTTATTTATTTACTTGTTTATTTATTCACTTATTTATTTATTTTTCAGTTATCTTATTGGGGTCATAGTGGTTTATATTATTGTGTAATTTCAGGTGTACACTATTATATATCAGTTTCTATATAGACTGCATCGTGCTCACCACCAATAGTCTAACTTTTATAATTCACCATATATATGTGCCCCTTTACCCCTTTTACCCATCCCCCAACTCCCTTCTCCTGTAGCACACAATAATCTGTTCTCCTTATCCACGTGTTTGTTTATCTTCCACATACAAGTGAAATCACACAGTATTTGTCTTTCTCTGTCTGGCTTATTTCGCTTAACATCATACCTTCACGTTGCACCCATGCTGTTGGAAATAGGACGATTTTGTCTTCTTTTATGGCTGTAGTATGCTGTTGTATATATATACCACGTCTTCTTTATCCATTCATCAGTTGAAAGGCACTAGGGTTGCTTCCACATCGTGGCTATTGAGAATAATGCTGCAATGGAGATAGGTGTGCATAAGTCTCGTTGAATTGTTGATTTTAAGTTCTTTGGTAAATACCCAGTAATGGGATAGCTGATGGTGTGATATTTCTATTTGTAATTTTTGGGAAAACTCCATACTGTTTTGCATAGTGGCTGCACCAGTTGCACGCCCACTAGCAGTGTAGGAGAGTTCTCTTTTCTCTACATCCTCTCCAACATTAGTTATTTTTTGTCTTGTTAATTATGGGCATTCTGACAGGTGTAGGGGGTATCTCATTGTAGTTTTGATTTGCATTTCCATAATAATTAGTGATGTTGAACGTCTTTTCATGTGCCTGTTGGCCACCTGTATATCTTCTTTGGAAAAGAGTCTGTTCATATCCTCTGCCCATTTCTTTTTTCTTTGTGAGGAAGATCGGCCCTGAGCTAACATCTGCCAATCCTCCTCGTTTTTTGCTGAGGAAGACTGGCCCTGTGCTAACATCCATGCCCATCTTCCTCCACTTTATATGGGATGCTGCCACAACGTGGCCTGACAAGCGGTGCGTCGGTGCGCACCCGGAATCCAATCCAGTGGACCCCGGGCTGCCGCAGCAGAGCGCACGCACTTAACCACACCACCCGTCTGGCCCCATTCCTCTTTTTTTATTGATTGGAGAAGATTATCCCTGAGCTGACATTAGTGGCAATCTTCGTCTATTTGGTATGTGGATCACTGCCTCAGCATGGCTGAGGAGTATGTCCGTGCCCAGGATCTGAGCCGGCGAACTGGGGCTCCAAAGCAGAGCACACCAAACTTAACCACTATACTGCCTGGCTGGCCCCCTTCTGCCCATTTTTTGATCTGGTTGTTTGTTTTTTCTTGTTGAGTTGTATGAGTTCTTTCTATATTTTGGAAATTAACCCCTTGTTGGATATATGATTTGCAAAAATTTTCTCCCAGTTGGTGCATTGTCTTTTAATTTTGTTCCTGGTTTCCTTTGCCCTGTAGAAGCTTTTTAGTCTGATGTAGTCCCATTTGTTCATTTCTTCTTTTGTTTCCCCTGCCTGAATAGACATGGTATTCAAAAAGATGCTGCTGAGACTGATGTCAAGGAGTGTGCTGCTTATATTTTCTTCTAGGAGTTTTATGGTTTAAGGTCTTGCATTCAAGTCATTAGTCCATTTTCAATTAATTTTTGTGTATGGTGTAAGATAATAGTCTACCTCATTCTTTTGCGTGTGGCTGTCCAGTTTCCCCAACACCATTTGTTGAAGAGACTTTCCTTTCTGCATTGTATGCTCTTGGATACGTTGTTGAATATTAACTGACTATAGATGTGTGGTTTTATTTCTGGGCTTTCAATTCTGTTCCATTGATCTGTGTGTCTGTTTTTGTGTCAGTACCATGCTGTTTTGATTACCATAGCTTTGTAGAATATTTTGAAGTCAGGGCTTGTGATACCTCCAGCTTTGTTCTTTTTTCTCAGGATTGCTTTGGCTATTTGGGGTCTTTTGTTGTTCCATATAAATTTTAGGATTCTTTGTTCTATTTCCTTGAAGAACGTCATTGAGATTCTGATTGGGATTGCATCGAGTCTGTAGATTGCTTTAGTTAGTATGGACATTCTAACTATGTTTAATCTTCTAACTCATGAGCATGGAATATCTTTCCATTTCTTTCTGACTTCTTCAATTTCTTTCAGTAATGTCTATAGTTTTCAGTGCATAGGTCTTTCACCTCTTTCTTAAGTGCATTCCTAGATATTTTATTCTTTTTGTTGTGATTGTAAATGGGATTGTGTTCTTGACTTCTCCTTCTGCTAGTTTGTTATTAGTGTATAGAAATGCAACTGATTTTTGTAAGTTGATTTTGTACCCTGCAACTTTGCTGTAGTTGTTGATTATTTCTAATAGTTTTCTGATGGAATCTTTCAGGTTTTCTATATGCAGAATCATGTCATCTGCAAACGGCGAGAGTTTCACTTCTTCCTTTCTGATCTGGATTCCTTTTATTTCTTTTTCTTGCTTACTTGTCGTGGCCAAAACCTCCAGTACTGTGTGGAGTAAGAGTGGTGAGAGTGGGCATAACTGTTCCTGTTCGTGTTCTCAGAGGGATGGCTTTCAGTTTTTCCCTGTTAAGCATGATGCTGGCTGTGGGGTTGTCATATATGGCCTTTATTATGTTGATGTACTTTCCTTCCATACCCATTTTTTGAGAGTTTTTATTATAAATGGTGTTGCATCTTGTCAAACACTTTCTCTGCGTCTATTGATATGATCATGTGATTTTTATTCCTCGTTTTATTTATGTGTTGTATCACATTGATTGATTTGCACTTGTTGAACCCATCCCTGGTATAAATCCCACTTAATCATGGTCTATGATCCTTTTTAATGTATTGCTGTATTTGATTTGCCGATATTTTGTTGAGGATTTTTACATCTATGTTCATCAACGATATTGGCTTGTAATTTTCCTTCTTTGTGCTGTCTTTGGTATCAGGGTGATGCTTGCCTTATGGAATGAGTAAGGTATTATTCCATCCTGTTCAATTTTTTGGAATAGTTTGAGTAGGATAAGTATTAAATTTTCTTTGAATGTTTGGTAGAACTCTCCAGAGAAGCTGTCTGGTCCTGAACTTTTTTTTTTTTTTTGAGAGGTTTTTGGTTATCTTTCAATCTCTGTACTTTTGATTCGTCTATTCAGATTCTCTATTTCATCTTGATTTAGTTTTTGGTGGTTGCATGAGTCTAATAATTTATCAATTTCTTCTAGGTTATCCAATTTATTGTCATATAGTTTTTCATTGTATTTTCTTATAATCCTTTGTATGTCTGTGGTGTCCATTGTAATTTCTCCTCTTTCATTTCTTATTTTATTTATTTGCGCCTTCTCTCTTTTTTTCTTAGTGAGTCTGGTTAAGGGTTTGTCATTTTTGTTTATCTTCTCAAAGAGCCAGCTCTTAGTTTCATTGATACTTTCTGCTGTTCTTGTAGGCTCCATTTCATTATTTCTGCTCTAATTTTTATTATTTCCCTCCTTGCCAACTTTGGGCTTTGTTTGTTCTTTTTCTGGTTCTGTTAGGAGTAGTTTAAGGTTACATATTTGATATTTTTCTTGTTTGTTAAGGTGGGCCTGAACTGCTATGAATTTCCCTCTTACAACTGCTTTTGCTGTATCCCATAAGGGTTGGTATGCTGTATTTTCATTTTCATTTGTCTCCAGGTATTTTTTTATTTCTCCTTTAATTTCTTAAATAATCCAATGGTTGTTCAGTAGCATGTTGTTTAGTTTCCACATATTCATGACTTTCCCAGATTTTTTCTTTTAGTTGATTTCCAGTTTCATAGCATTGTGGTTGAAAAAGATGATTGATATGATTTAAATCATCTTAAATTTATTGAGGCTTGCCTTGTTTCCCAACATATGGTTTATTTTTGAGAATGTTCCGTGTGCACTTGAGATGAACGTGTATTCTGCTGTCTTGGGATGAAACGTTCTATATATGTCTATTAAGTCCTTCGAGTCTAGTGTTTCCTTTAAGGTGACTGTTTCCTTGATGACTTTCTGTCTGGATGATCTATCCATTGATGTAAGTGTAAGTGGGGTGTTGATGTCCCCTACTATTATTGTGTTGCTGTCAATTTCACTCTTCAGGTCTGTTAATAGTTGCTTTACATATTTTGGGGCTCCCATGTTAGGTGCATATATGTTCATAAGTGTTATTTCCTCTTGGTGGAAAGTCCCTTTTATCATTATATACTGCTGGGTTGAATCAGGAGCTGTATTTCTGATCTCAACCCATTTGCTGGAAGTGGTGCAGGGACGATGGGCACTTCCACAGTCCTGGATAGCATTCGCATGCATGTCAGGCTGTTTCAGCCTCTTCTTACAGTGACATCAGGGTGTGTTCCCACTGGTGGGGCCACAGCCACACGGTGTGCACTCCTACAGGCCAGGAAAGCATTCATGTGCATGCAGAGCTGCCACTGCCTCTTCTTTCAGTCATGCCAGGCCGCATTCCCACTGGCAGAGTCATGGTGGCACAATTTGCTCTCCCAAAGGCCAGGATAGTGTTCACCCAGTCTGGGCTGTCCCTACCTCCTCTTAGAGTGGTGCTGGCTGCTGTGAGAGGACCTGAAACCTGGCTGTCTGTTGCTGGGGATGGGTAGGGGAGCACTCACCTATCTCCATTGCTTCCCAGGGACCCAGTCGATCCACCTTCAGATGTATAGCTGCATAGGTCTCTCAGGCATCCTGCTGTGCTGTATGGGTATGCTCTGTTGGTCAATGAATGTCCATTTAGTTGTAATTCAGAGGTGGAGAGACAAAGGGAACAGCTTCCTCTGCCATGTTGCTCATGTCACTCTCCCATAAGCTTTATTTTTCAGAACAGTTTAGATGTATAGGAAAATTCAAAGTTAGCAGAGAGAGATCTCGTAGTCCAAACTTTATTCAAATTTCCTTAGTTTTTCTCTAATGTCCTTCCTCTGTTCCACGATCCCATCCAGACACCACATTACATGGAGTCATCATGTCTCATTAGGCTCCTCTTGGCTTTGAAAGTTTCTCAGACTTTCCTTGTTGTTACTGATCTTGACCATTTTGAGTCAAGTCAAGTTTTTCCTGGTCAGGTATTTTAGAGAGGTCCCTCTATTGGGGTTTGCTGCCTGTTTTTCTCATGATTAGACTGGGATTTTGGGTTTTAGGGAGGAAGATCACGGAGGTAAAACACCATGATCATCACCTTTCAGGGGAACTTACTGTCCACATGACTATCACTGTTGATGTCGACTTTGATCACCTGGCTGAGGGAACATTTCTCAGGTTTCTATACTGTAAATTTACTCTCCCTCTTTTCTATGAGGACATATTTAAAATGTTAATTCTGGACCTGGATGTATTCATGAGTGCACACTGTATAAACTCCAGTTGAGGGAAATTCTACAAAATAATTATCCGGTACTATTCAAGTCATCAAATTGTTATGAAAAACAAAGAAAAGTTGAGGCTATGTTCCAGATTAAAGGAACTTGTAAACCAAATTCTGGAGTGCATCTTGGACCACAAAAAATGCTGTGATTATTAGGACAATTGACCATTTTCAACTAGCAATTTGGATTAGATGATAATATTGCATCAATGCTGTATTCCATGAGTTTTATAATTTTACTGTGGTTATATAGGAAATATCTTTGCTCTCAGGTAATATACAAAGAATAATATCTCTTCTCCTATAAACTCACACAGATATGGAGCTGAATCTATCAAACTATAACTGGAACACAGGATTCAGGTCTCATTTGTCATTTAATGACTAACATACAGATAATTTAGTAAATGCTTTCAGGATTTAGGGAGTGGGCTAAGAGAATTCTCATATCCACCATATGGAAAATCAGAATAGCAATTGTTATTTGATTGGCCCCACTCTTCTATTTCCCAGTCAAGGACTCTAAAAGCCCTGGCTTCATGTGTTCACACAAGAAGCAAAAGAGAGAGTGCCATTAATTCTAGGCGAACTTAAAGAAACACCTAGGTTTCTACCATTTCCCTGTGAAAGTCAGTCAGTTAAAATTAAGACCATCTAATAACTTATCTAAAACCCAAACTTGAAATTAGCAATGTTGAAACTGTACAACTACTCCCTGTCCCCTCTGTGTCTTCCTCCCTGTGTCCCCCTGGAAAGAAGTGGTTGAAGATCCCCAGGCAATGACTCTAGAGTGCAGTGACTGCTCAAGTGGTGAGACTGTGGAGCCAGAGGTGTGCCCATGGGCCCTGGAACCCTGCTCCTGCACCTGCAGGCCCCATGCTCCCTGAGGGCCCAATTTCTGTAGCTCCTGTCTGCCCAGTGTTGATAAGCAAGGGTTTACTAGCTGATGCACATAAAAAGACAATAATGATGACACTGGCTTTTGAGAAAATAAAAGGCTTTATTGCAAGGTCAACAGGCAAGGAGGCAGTAGGCAAGGCCCTCAAATCTGTCTTCCTGATTCAGGATTTGGGACAAACTTTAAGAGGTTAGGGATAACAGATGGGTACACAGAAATGCTAGTGGGGCAGGTTTTGACTGGAGGGCTTTAAACTTTTATGGTAAGCTGTGCAAAGGAGGTTTAATACTGGGTCTTCTTAGACAATGGACCCCTTGCTTCTTATGAGAGTCTGGGTTTCAAGTTCTAGTTGTATCCAGGTCTTTTCATTTCATGGGGGAAGAACCTTTGTTTCCGAGTATTATTACCAATCAAGATATTCTCTGCACATGCTCTGGCTACATGACTTGCAGTTTTTTGGCTTGCTGCCTCTGAAAAACAACTTTTAACATTCTGTTGATAAGACGGTGTCCGTCAAAACTTATCTATAGCTACAACTGTCCCCTTTTTGTTGTTCATTCCTCAATCTTGAGGGAAACAGTGTGATGACTACTCTAGCTTCTTCCTGCTGGCAAGTGGCATAGGTTGTTTCATCTCATTGAACCAGTCTCTTAATCCTGATGATAGGTCAGTCTAGTTAAATTCATTTCAGAAGGCAAGGATGCAGGTGGGCTCCCAAAGTTAGGCATATATTGTGTAAGGAAGTAATCAGGTATTTAATAAGAAACATTTCTAGAAAAGCAGAAAGAAAAACAAGGTTAAATGGTTGGAGCAAATTATAAACCAGTTCCTGACGGCCAGACAAGAAATTTCAAGATGTCAGAATTGAAACATCTTTTGCAATTTGAATTGTGTCTGAAGATGTCATCAGTTGTTCAGGTGTCTTTTGAATGGCTTACACAGCAAGGGGCATGCAGATTGTCTATACATGGGCTATTGTGGTGGTCTCTGTTACATTTATATAAAATTGTCCAGCTTCAGTTTGCAGGGCTTCAGGAAAAAGGGCGATTTCAGTTCTCCGTGATTCCAAATGAAAATGATGGAACAAAACTGAAAATGTTAGTTTGGAGATTTCAAAAGATTGAAAGAATTCAGGATCCAGTCCAGTTTACAGATAGAAAACCAAAACCTCAAAGACAATTAACAGAACTAGAATCTAATATCCACAAATGTGTGCTATAGTTTCAATTGAAACATACTTTTTCTCTAAAATCACGCTCATTTTTACCACGGATAGCCAAATTAAGACTAATTGGTTTGCAAACTGTCTAATTTCAATAAACTCAGCCCAATTATTTACATAAGTACAGCAAAAATAACAATTGGTCGTATAGGTTCTTTTAAATCTGCTTTGCTTTAACTTTTTATAAGGAATCTCACATTGAACTTTAAGGCCTCTGGAGGCCAGGAAAGCCAAGCCAAGGACTTGTTATTAGACTCTTCCTGTAATACTTAAAGATTTGGGTGATTCCTCTCTTCTTGAAGTCCCCAAAGGTATAATTTTACCAAACTGCTGTAAGTCTTAGTTAGCTGAAGAGAACATGTTTCCTTAAATCAGGAAAAACAGAACATTAGAAAAAATCAGAAATATTTCAAGTATAAGTCATAACAATTGTAATCATCTTCAATAGTTGATTCAGTCCCATGTAGCCAAATTTAATCTTGATCTTTTTTTAGCAGTTTTATGAAGCCATCAGTTTCTCCATTAGAGTTCTGTAATTTCTTACCCAGTTCAGTTTTATGATCTAAAAGTTTATTGGAAACCTGTATTCTAGAGCAAGTTTCAGAGTCCTTTCCATGAATCTCTCTGAAGATGAAACATTTGCAAAAGTGGAGTAAAACAATACTATCTGTAAATGACAAAAGACTTAATAATGGGAATTGACAAAGAAATTTGGTTATTTGCAACATATAACATTTTAAGATAATAACTAGAATTATGACTGATAACCAGGACAGATCAGAATTTTAGAAATGTAATATAATTTTTAAAACACTTAGATTAATGACATTTACCCACACAATGTAACCTGTAGAAGGTTTATTATCATTTATTTGATAATGCTTCCCACGTAGTTTAACATACCAAACAAACCTAATTAGTTTAGTATCTTCCTCTTTATAGGAAGAAAGAACAAACCCTTTGAGAATTTCCAGGGACCCACTGGAAATTCTCAAAATTACTTTTAGGTCAAAAGAAAGACTATTTAGGATTTGAATTCTGGGTAAGTTTGTCAAAAATGTCAAAAGGATCATACGTCCCTATGAAACAACCTTAGTTATCCATTTAACCAATGTGAGAAGAGAAGATGTTAATGGCAAACATAGACAATTAAACAGTTAAGAAATCCTTAGTTCTCTTAATACAGGGACCTTAGCCTTTTTGCACATAGGAACGTGTTTTGACAAAATATAGAATTTCTGCCTCTTATGTAGACTTACTCAAAGGTAGAGAAAAACATTTTATAATCTCTTTATCAAAAGCAGACTAAAAGTTCATGAAAAGTATCCTTTTAAGAGGGAGAAAAAAACAAATTTTAAGTTTGCCCCAGCTTACTTTTGATATCAAAACTCATTCACTTAATTAAATTAATTTTAATTTCGGGCAACTTGACCATGCACAAAACTCTTTTCTCAGGGTTCCTCTTCCGCAAACCTTCTATAAGTTTCTTTTTACATTCAGAATTTGTCCCATGGCTTCTTTCTTCCCTTGTAGTACTTGAGGACAAATTCATCTTTCTTAACAAAACAAACAAAAATATCTCCATTCCTTAAAACTTCCTTACTGAAAATATACATCTTACTTTCCTTAATTTTTTATATATTATCACCCTGTGGATTGGAAGATCCACAAATACTGTCTATAAACATGTGCTTTCTCATAGAAAATTTCTTAGCATGGCAGAAGACATGTTTATCAATAAACCCAAGTTTTTTCCAGTTTCTCTGTAATAGGAAACCAAAGGTAGATAAATATATGTTTAGTAATTAATGTCTAATATCTTATCATATGTGGAAATGACCTAGATCCTCAAAAAATTTTATCATTTTCATCGTTTCTTATGGCTGAGTAGTATTCCATTGTGTATATATACCACATCTTCTTTATCCATTCGTCCCTTGATGGGCACTTAGGTTGCTTCCAAGTCTTGGCTATTGTGAATAATGCTGCAATGAACACAGGGGTGCATGTATCATTACGCATTGGTGTTTTCAAGTTCTTTGGATAAATACCCAGCAGTGGAATAGCTGGATCATATGGTAGTTCTATCCTTGATTTTTTGAGGTATCTCTATACTGTTTTCCATAGTGGCTGCACCAGTTTGCACTCCCACCAGCAGTATATGCGAGTTCCCTTCTCTCCACATCCTCTCCAACACATGTTGTTTCCTGTCTTGTTAATTATAGCCATTCTGACGGGCGTGAGGTGATATCTCATTGTAGTTTTGATTTGCATTTCCCTGATAGTTAATGATTTTGAACATGAAGTAATCTATGCAGAAATAGAAGTATAATGATGTACACCTGAAATTTATACAATGTTGTAAACCAATGTTACTGCAATAAATACAAAATTTTAAAAAATTGTCATTTTGCAAAAATCTAAGGTTTCAAGTTACCAAATGGTTTTGAAGTTATTTTAAGTACATGCACCATAACACATAAATGTTGTTAAAAAGTTAACCCAAAACATTTATCTTTTCACATCTATTTAGTTTCCTTGTTCCTTATAATTATTTAGATGGCCTATAATTCTTCATGAGATATTAGGCAAAACTAGCTATCATTCTAAGCTTTTTGCCAAGAAGTTTTGTGACAGAGATCACATGAGATTGTTTGACCAACAAGCCCCAGTAGAATAAAGGCTGTATGTCTGCATCATATCCAATGTTGGTAACTCACATTCTTATTTCCATCAAACCAACAAACTTAAATAAGCTTTCATTTGCCAAGGATTATGTTATATCGTGTTATCTTGAAAAACATTTGTGATATTTTCTATTATATTTATATAAGTACTTATGTTCAGACAATTGAATAGAGCTGTTTTGAAAATTATACCATCTGGAGGTAAAAATATCACACATATGAAACATATATATTGAAAACATACACAGAGACTTCACAGCTATTGTTTTAAAGTTACTGCCATGAATCAAGTAGAGTAATACAAAGCTCACAAGTTATGAAAGAATAATTGAATCAAAATTTTGTTTTAAGCTTTTTCTACTAACACTAGTGGAGAAGACACTTAAGCAAGATTTTGGGAAAGGATGCTTCTACAGGCATTTTTTTCTTTCCTTTTTCCCTTTTTCTTTTCTTCAGTCTTAGGAATTTGTGATGGGCTAGATACCAGTTCACGGAGAGATTACCAGTTGTTTGAGATAAAGGAAATGGTTGGGATCTGAACTGCCTGTGGAGCTGCATTTCCAGTTTTGCAAAGATTTTAACGTTAAGGAGTTGCTATTCGTTCCTCAGAAATTGGGCTGCAACTTAAACGACATTATATGTTGATCTACCTGTCCCACTACATCATCCCTAATTTGCTTCTTTCCCTCTGGGTGTTTAGTTTTATTTTAACTTAGGGAAGAAGGTCTAAAAGATTCCCAAGAGGCTTTGAATATCAGCTTCCAATGTGGTCCAATTTTTAATCATATATTGCTAAATCTTTTCCAATGTCTTTTCAGGTTTCAGCCAGGGAGACTGGTAACCAACTCTTGCAGTATTGAACAACTCCACTAATCTTTAATGTCACTGTTTCTTGGAAAGTCTCTCAGAGCCTCATTAACTCTGGGAGGGACTCATATTGTGCCCTCCTTTGAAGGTACATCATGGGGTGTCTGTAAAGCTATGACCTAATAGTCTTTTCTTTTAGGTATCTTTTATAACTTAATTTTTTTTTTTTTTTTTTTTTTTTTTTTTGTGAGGAGATCAGCCCTGAGCTAACATCCGCCAATCCTCCTCCTTTTTTGCTGAGGAAGACGGCCCTGGGCTAACATCTGTGCCCATCCTCCTCCACTTTATATGGGACGCCGCCACAGCATGGCTTACCAAGCAGTGCGTCGGTGCGCGCCCGGGATCCGAACCAGCGAACCCCGGGCCGCTGCAGCGGAGCGCGCGCACTTAACCGCTTGCGCCACCGGGCCGGCCCCTATAACTTAATTTTTAATTACCTTTTGGCAACAAAACTTTCAATAAGGTTATTTAAGAATTTTGATGTTTTTGCTTTTAAATGCACTTCTTAAATGATCTTGTCTAATCAGAATGTTCCTTCTAGTGGCCAATGCAATTCCCCTGAGGCTGACAGCAGTTTTGTAGGACCCTATACTGCAAATGGAGTGCAACCCACATTTCTGTTCCACCATCTCTGACCACAAATGGGTACAACTGCATTTTTATCTGACCATATTTTGGGACCTCATACATGACAATTGTCAACCCAAGCCCTGAAGGCACAAAACAAGCTTGGGAACATTCACCTGTTCTTTGTAAATATTTACAATTTCCAGAATCTTTAGGTTTTGAGCAATTGTGCCAGAAGGTGGTGCACTTGACTCTTTAGAGATTAAAGTTTTGTGTGTTCTCTGGCTCTAAAAACAAGTTTTGGAAGCTCAAAAGGAGCCCCAAATGGCACTGCAGTTTTAAATTATCCCAAGTTATATAGCCAGCTGTTCAGCTATCTCCATTTTTATTTTGCTGTTTTTCTTTCCCTTTTTTTTTTTGAGGAAGATCAGCCTTGAGCTAACATCTGTTGCCAATCCTCGTCTTTTTTGCCTAGGAATATTGGCCCTGAGCTAACATCTGTTCCCATCTTCCTCTACTTTATATGGGATGCTGCCACAGCATGGATTGACAACCTGCGAACCTGCGAACTCCGGGCCACCAAATTGGAGTGGGTACACTTACCCGCTAGGCCACTGGGGCGGCCCTCACAGTTATCTCCATTTTGGGAGGCTTTTTCCAAGGTGGCCACAGCATCAAGGTCTTTCTAAGGGATAGTGGTTAGGGTCTGATAGTCTACGCTTGTGGGAACAGCTCCCCAAGAATAACCCAAAGATCAGCTTTCTCCCTTATGTGTTTTGGCACCCATAATGTTCAGACAAGTAAGCCCCAGCTGAGATGCCACTGTCAACTGCTTCACCACGAACAAAGAAGGCCCAATAAGATACGTTCTTCATGAGGGGGTCTGTATGAGTCCAATGCACATCATGGGCAGATTCCCTGACACCTCCATAAAATCTCCAGTCACCTGGAAATGGCCCAAAGGTCCAGAGGGAAGAGAAACCAAAGTGCCTTTTTCTTTGGAGTCAGAAGACTCTGATAAGGTTAGTTTCTAAAGGGAGTTGGTTATGGTCACTGAGAAAATCAGTCCCCAAACAGCCAATGTAATTTAGACAAACATTATCACACAATACCATTCTACATAGAACGTAAATTAGAATGCTAGCCAGATTATCAGGAGTGACTCAGAAACAGAATACCAGGAGTAATTCAGAAACAGAATACCAGGAGTAACACAGAACCAGATTATCAGGAGTAATTCACAAGTGAACAGATAAATCCTGCCTCTATTTATCTTGGGTGGTTCAGTCCCCTGGTTCAGGTCTTAGCCTCCCAGGATTCCCCAGAATACAACCCTAAGGTATATTTCCAGGGGATCAAACCAGAGAGATGAGGTAAGGGACAGTTTTTTTCTTAAACTTACTCACCCAGAGTCCAGAGATGTCTTAATTCAGAAGAAGTTTGCTTTTGTACAGGTTAAAAAAAGCACTGAGGGGCCTAGAGTGCCACTATAGGGGAGCAGGAATCTGACAGCTAGGCCTCTAGATGAGTCAGTCCAGCTGGTCACTTAGAGTTGGTGAGGAGGGCCCACACCCCACCAGGGGCTGCAGTATCCCAGGCAAGTGGTCACAAGGCCTTGGTCCCTACATGGTCACCAGAAATTTTTAGCAGAGCAAGGGCTTGCTACCTGATGTAAATAAAAAGCCAATAATTATGGTATCTGCCTTTGAGAAAAAAAGGCTTTATTGCAAGCTCAACAGGCAAGGAGACAGGAGGCAAGGCTGTCAAATTTGTCTCCCTGATTCAGGATTTGGGGTGAAATTTAAGAAGTTAGGAAGAACAGGCTGGTACATGACAACTCTAGCAGGGCGGGTTTCGACTGGAGGGCTTTAACAGTTTATGGTAAGTTGTGTAGATAATGAACCCCTTGTTTCTGAGGAGAGTAAGGCTTTCAAGTTCTAGTCTTGGTCCTTTGGTTCCGTGGGAGGAGAATCTTTGATTTTGGGTATTATTTCAGGTTAAGATTTCTCCTCTGCACATTCTTTGGTTACATGACTGGCAGTTTTTTTGGATTGCTGACACTGTAAAAAAACTTTTAACGTTCTTTTGATAAAATGGGGTCAGTTTAAACTGGTCCCATGTTTACACCAGCACCACGGGAATCTTCCCAGCAGCAGAACCCAGCGTCTTCAGCATCAGCCAGGCCTGGTGGGCCTCTGTGAATGGGCCCAGGACATTGTCCCAGTTTCACCAGCCCTGGCCTCAGCCCTGGGCCCATGACCCCCACACCTTGGGCTTCCCACCAGACCCAGCTGTAATCTCTGATTTCACACCACTCCTCCCAACCCAATACCCCACCGAGGGAACTTCCTCCTCCATGTCTGGGTATCAAGAGAAGGATGAGTCTGCTGATGAGAATGACTCAGGCCCTGGGAGGTTACAGGATTTATAGAGGATTCTCTCCCCGAAAAGTCCTGCTGATCCTGAGGGGCCAGAGGGGACTAGGGAGTCGTCGGCCTGCATGTGGCACCAGTGTGGGTGTGGGAAATGGAGGCGGGTTGATCTTGGCACCTGGTTGCTCTTCTGCAGCGTGGATGTACCTTCATTTATACAACCTGCAGAGGTGGGCATTTGCTTGTTCTCTGTGTGGCCCTCACACATCATGCTACTCTGAATGTCCCCACATGCTAATTTAGGGCCCATGTGGGCATTTCTGTGGGTCCCTCGGTCTAGCAGTGTTTGCACTTTCACGGAAGCTACCAAGAGCTTTCTAAAGTGTCTTGACCAGCCTGGTTGCGAATTCAACTGGGATTGCATTAAATCCATAAGTGGTTTGGGCTTAATTGACATCTTTACAACACTGAGCTTTCCAATCTAAGTCTACTACCTGCTTATTCTTCATGTGGTTGCTTACAAAGACACTCTGGGAGGTGTCACTATTTAATCACAGAGGTTGTCTGCATGTCTTTCTGCAGGTTTATTTCTAGAGCTTCACCTTTATTATTGTCTAACATTTTAGATGGTATCTTTAATTAAGAAAAATCTGTTTCTCCTGTATGTAGGATTCAGTTGATATATTTATTTTGTATCCAGGGACGTAGCTCAAGTTTTTAATTCTAATAACTTATCTGGACATTGTTTTGGGCTTGATAATTTGAACATTAATAGAGTTCATGGTGATCTTGTAAACACTGTTTCCTGCGGAGCCAGTGAATGTGTCCCCTCCTTGACGTCCACAAATCCAACACTGGAGGAGACCCCTCATCCCTTCTCTCTGCCCCTCTGTCTCCAGTCTCCTGCTTCCTCTGCTGCCCCCTTGTGGCCATCCTGGACCCTGGGTGTCCCCACAGCTGGTTCTCTGACCCTGTCCTGGTCCCATTTAGCAAATGCTCCAATCCTCTTAGGCCAGGCCAGCCTCAGCAGAGCAGAGAGAGAATTAGATTTGGGAGGGGTCACTCATGTGACAGGCTCTGGAGAGGAGTGCTTTGGGTGAGGGGGAGACAGACATCTAGGATATAAACAAAGCCCCTCCTGCTTGTCTGACAGACCCTGGCAGGGATGGACACACGCAAACACTGGACCCCACCCCAGTCAGACCCTGACATTGTGGAGAGGGCAGGGAGAAATGTCATTTTCTATGTATCCCAGGAGAGGGAGCTGAGGTGGGGGCAGTCCCTGTGGGTATCCTGGGGGTGGAGGGGTAGGTAGGATTCACACTCACAACCTGGGCAGGGAGGTGAATCTTGGGGCCCCTGGAGACCTCCAGGCACCAAAGAGCCAACAGTGAATGGAAAATGGATTAATTTTACAATTGAATGGAGACAGTTTGCATTTGCCCTGACTATCTGAATAGAAAGTGATGGATTAGGTAGCACAGGATTCCTCCCCTCCTCATCTTCTCCATTCCATTTCTCCTCTTACCCAAGCAGTCTCACCACCCCCCACCTCCTTCTGAATCAGGAATCTTCACCATCACCTAGGATGCTCTGCCCACCTCTCCTCACAATCTCAGGCTGTGTCCTGACCATCTCTAGTAGCAGAGGACTTCCTGCTCATCGCAGGAAGGAGGGAGGTGGGGACTTCCTGAAGGCAGGTCTTGGAAATTCCCCATATCTGTGTCCCCCTGGGTAGTGCCAGACCAAGAATTTCTCTTTGTTTTCCTACCCGTAGCTAAACAAACAAACAAACGGTTGCACCATCAATCGTATAGTTATGGTCAGCACTGGTGATCTGTTGGGACCCATAGTGATCCCTATGATCCATGGTGATCCATCTTTGGTGGTTTTCATGGTGATCCTTGTAGGTCCATGGGTATCCATGGCATCATGGGAAAGATAAGAATCGACTGTGTGTTTTACTCTGGAGAAGGTGAAGCTTCTAGACTCAGCCACATGGGATGTAGGAAAAAGACTCAGGGTGTATATGAAAAGATTTCATTGTTTGTACCTTCAAGAAATGGATAAAGTTCAGGCTCAATTTTGTTCTGGGTGCTCTGGGGTGGAGATGGAGGTGATGAGAGTACAAGTGTCTTTGCCTTGTGAGGATTGGAGAGAGGGGAGAAGGAAGTCAAACAGAAATCTGGAGAGACCGGGACTGAGGGACCATTACCAGAAGGGACCGCTGGGGTCCCTCAATCAACAGGTGAAGAGGAAACCCATTCTGAGATATTCTGTGAGCAGCATGGGATATATTTGGGCCCAGAGACACAGGATGTTCCCTTGTCCAGGAGGAACAAAGTGTGGAAGAAAAGATAAAAAGAATGCAACCATGGTCCATGGGTCTGGAGGAAGAGGCAGGTGGATGATTACATTTTCCAGTTTTAGTTTCTATGGAGCTCCATTTCTAGGATGAAAACGTGGGCATTGGAGAAAATAGAAGAGGTAACCCATTTTCTAGCAGTGACACATTGAGTCTCTGACTCTGAGTGGTGCAGAGGATGGAGTACTGTTTGAATTTAATAGAATCATCACTGAAACCCAGGTGTGCTGGCTCCTCAGCCTGGCTAGAGGGAAGGTGGGGCCTGTGACACCTCACCTGTCTTAACCTGAAGTCTGCTGACAGGAGCCTCCATCCAACTAGACAAGTTACCTTGCTCTCCCATACTCCAAGTCTTCCAGGCCCTGTTGGGTCCCTGCAGGACGCTCACCTCAGGGAGGCATCTGGGTTTCGACATCATGCATCATCCCAGATCCCTGGTTTGTGATTCAGCACATCTGGGTGGGGCTTGAGACTTTGCTTTTCTCAGTTCCCAAGTGATGCTGATGCCGCTGGTCTGGGAACCACACTTTGAGAACCACTCCTCTAAATCGTGGTTCTCAAACTTTGCCACCCATTAGAGTCCCTGGGAGTGTTAACATTCCTATTCCCCAGGCCAATGAAGCAGTGTCTCTGGGGGTGGGACCTGAGTACCAGTATGTTTTAAAGCTCCCAGGGGATTCCAAAGTTCAAAGCTTGAGAACTACCCTCAGTCAAATCTCTGCTGAGGAGTAGACGGACTTGTAACTGCTAATCACATCGTGCTAATCATTAACCTATAATGTAACCAGGCTGTTGTACAAAGGCCAGAGGGGAATGTTTTACTATGTTGCAGCAGGTTCTCAATCTGACATGAAACTTTGCTGACACTGGAATGAGTTATTTTTCAGGAACCAAGAGGGCTGAGGAGGCCACCTGAGACAAACCCATTGTTAAGGAAGAAATAACGTCGGACACTGGAGGCAGAGTAGAAGATGAGAAGTCCGTAGAATGGATACCAGAAATAGCCTGACCTCCCTCTGTATTCTCCCCTCCTCCCCATATAACCGCCTCAAGATTCTGTGTTTGCTTAAGATGGTCTTTGGGACATGAGTCCGCCATCGTCTGGTTTTACTAGGCAATCAAATAAACCCCTTTCTCGACCACTGGCTCATCTTACAATTGATTGGCATCAGGTTCCAGTGAGCAGAATGAGCCCTTCGTCAGTTACAGACTCAGAGAGTGAACATATCACTGTCGTTATTTAGACCATACCGAGCCTTTTTTCACTAAAATTCAAAATTGCTGTAACTGAGTGTTATTTTTTCAGAAATCCATCTAAATAAATCAAGTACTATAAAAAAAGATTTTTAAGGTTCATTATTGTGTTTATACTAATTGAATACAGTTTATGCCAGTAATTTTGCTTGTAAAACAATCCCCATTTTATTGGACTCTTTACCTGAAATTCCTCTAAATAAAATGGGTAACAGGAAAAAGCCCTAAACTAGTGAAGTTTTTAAATTGCTGTTACGGTAACAATGTGTATAGATACACAGCTGGGTCAGATCAAAGATATGGTTCATTCAGGGGCACCCATGAGACTGGGAGAGACAGGGTGTCCACATACCTGTTGTGATGCATCACAGCCACCAGGGAACACCAACACATCATCGCTCCAGAGCTGGGGCCCTTGGGTGGGTGGGAGAGAAGTTCCACATTCAATGGGAGAAAAGCAGAGAAAAGAGACAGAGGCAACATTAACATTTGTTTCCTTTAGTATAATATACGGCTACAATCAAACAGGTAGAAACTGCTAATTTTGCAAGAATTGGAATGATGGTGGGGGGGAATTTAAGTTGGAACAGCTTCTTTGGAAAACAGTTGGCAGCAGCTACTAAATCCTCAGGCACACACGTCTTATGATCCGGCGATTCCAGTCCTGGGTGTTTACCCAACAGAAATCTTCACCAAGAGACACACAAAAAGACACATTCACAGGTGCACCCAGGATCATAAGCCCAAGATAGAAACTTCCCAAATGCCCATCAACAACATCATGGAGAAAATGAATTTTTGTGCATTCGCCCAATGAAATACTAAACATGCGTATGAATCTCATGAGCATAATGATGAGTAAAGGAAGCCAGACACGAAAATGTTGCTGCCACTTGATTTATAAAGAGGACAAAATTTTATAAGAAAATACCAAAGTGTTTTCCAGAGGGCCTGACAGTTTTGCATTTCTGCCGGTGCTTTGTTCTGACTGTTTGTGTTCCTCCAAAATCTTGTGTTGAATTCCAACGCCCAAGGAGATGGCATTAGGAGGTGGGCCTTTGGGAAGTGATTAGGTCATGAGAGCAAGGTGAGGCCCTCATGAATAGGATTAGCACCCTGATCAAGGAGACCCCAGAGAGCTAGCACCCCCTTCCACCATGTTCAGATACAAGCAGAAGTCTGCCACCCAGAAGAGGGACCTCACTGACCACACTGGGACCTGATCTCAGACTTCCAGCCTCCAGAACTGTGAGCAATAAATTTCCATCATTTTTAAGTCACTCCATCTATGGTGTTTTGTTATAGCAGCCCTGACACACTAAGACACCAGCAGTGCATAAGAGGTTCAGCTGCATCCATCCTTGCCAGCACTAGGTTATGTGAGTATTTTTTCTTTTAGCCATTCTCATAGGTATGTACTGGTGTCTTATTGTTGTTTTAATTTTTTATTTCCCTAAGGGCTAATCATGCTAAACATCTTCTCACGTGCTTATGTGCCACCTTTATATTCTCTCTTTGGTGAAGTGATTGTTCAAATCTTTTGTTCCTTAAAAATAATTGATTGCTATTGCTGAGTTTTGAGAGTTATTTATATATTCTGATACATTTGGAACAAGTCCTTGGCCAGATGTGTTATTTATAAATATTTTTCCCCATCTGTAGTTTCTGTTTTCATGCTCTTAACAGGGTCTTTCATGGAGCAAACTTTAAACATTTTTTATGAAGTCTGATTTCTCAGTTTTCTTTTATGGGTCATGTTTGATGTCATGTCTAAGAACTTGTAGCCTAACTCTGGCTCATAAAGATTTTCTTTTATCTTTTTCTCTAAAAGTTTTATAGTTTTCTGTTTTATATTTAGATTTATGATCCATTTTGAACTAAGTTTTGTATAAGGTGTGAACTTTTGGTCCAAGTTTATTTGTAACATCACCATTTATTGAAAGGAATATCCTTTCTGCAGTTAGTTGGGTTTGTACCTTTCCTCAGAATTAGTTGATCATTTATTGTGGGTCTGTTTCTGGATTCTCTGTTCTCTTCCCTTATCTTTGTGTCACATTGTATTGATTACTGTAGCTTCATATTAAGTCTTAAATGCAGGGAGTATAACTCTTCCCACTTTACTTTTCTTTTTCATAATTGTTTAAACTATTTTAGTTCCTTGCCTTTCCATACAAATTTTGGAATCATCTTATCTGTATCTACAAAAAGTAGTTCAGGGATTTTCAGGAAGTACTTTTGATATTTTGATTGTGGTTAGGTTAAATCTTTAGCTATATTGAGGAGAATTAACATCTTTACTACATTGAGCCTTCCAAACCATAAACATGGTATGTTTCTTCATTTATTCATATCTTTTTTGTCTTCTCTAATCAGCATTTTGAAGGTATCAGCATACAGGTTCTGCCCATATTTTATTTGTGCTTAAGTTTTCTTTTCATGAGGAGCTATAATAAACGATATTTAAAATTTCAGTTTCAAATTGTACTTTGCAAATATATTGAAGTACAGTTAATTTTTATTTCTTGATCTTGTATCCTACAATCTTGCTAAATTCACTTGCTAGCTCTAGGAGTTGTTTTATTGTTTTGTTGTAGATTCTACGATGCCTGCAAATAGAGACAGTTTTAGTTTTACTTTTTTTTTTTCTTTTTTCTTTCTCCCCAGAGCCCCAGTAGATAGTTGTGTATCACAGTTGTAGAGGTGTAGCTCTTCCTATGGGACACCACATCAGCATGGCTTGATGAGCAGTTAGTAGTTCCGGTGAGCCAACGGCCCTGGAAACAGGGCACAACAAACTTAACAGCTACACCACTGGGACGGCCCCTAGTTTTACTTTTCAACCTGTGTGGCTTTTCTTTCCTTTTCCTGCCTGATTGCATTGACTCAGATATCCAGGATGTGGGTGAATAGGAGAGGTGATCGCGAACATCCTTGCCTGGTTTCCAGTCTAGGGAAGGAAGAATTCAGTCTGTCACTATGAAGTAGGATGTTAGTCGTAGGTGTTTGTAGATGCCTTTACTAGGGACAGGAAGTACCTTCTATTGTTAGTTTGCTGCAAGTCTTCATCAAGAATGTAGGTTGAATTTTTTAAAATGATGTTTCTGCATCAGTTAATATGTTTATTTGATTCTTCTACTTGAATCTGCTGGTATGGTGGGTTATATTGATTGATTTCTGAATATTGAATCAGCCTTGCATTCTTGGGAGAAATCCCACTTAGTCGTGACTTATTCTCTGGGTATATTGCTGGATCCAATTTTCTAATATTTTGTTGAGAATTTCTGCATTAGTGTTTATAAACAATATTGGTCTGTAGCTTTCCTTCTTTGTAGTGTCTTCTGTTGTTAGTGGCAGGATAATGCTGGTCTCAGAAAACGAGTTGAGAGATGTTTACTCCTCTTCTCTATTCTGGAACACAATGTGTAGAATTGCTATTATTTTTCGTTAACTATTTGATAGAATTCAATGATAAAATGATCTAGGCCTCAAGATTTCTTTTTCAGAAGGTGTTAAATAAGGAGTCGAATTTCTTTATTAGTTACACAACTATTCTGGTTATCTGTTTCATCTTGGGTGACTTTTGGTAGTTTGTGGTTTTTGAAGATTTGGTCAGTTTAATATAAATTGTTGAATTTATGTAAACAGTTGTTCATAGGACTCCCTTATTGTCTTTTTTTTTTATAATTTTATTTTATTTTTTCCCCCAAAGCCCCAGTAGATAGTTGTTATGTCATAGATGCACATCCTTCTAGTTGCTGTATGTGGGACGCGGCCTCAGCATGGCCGGAGAAGCGGTGCATCAGTGCGCGCCCAGGATCTGAACCCCGGGCTGCCAGCAGCGGAGCCCGCGCGCTTAACTGCTAAGCCACGGGGCCGGCCCCCTTATTGTCTTTTAAATGTCTGTGGGTTCTAGTCATATCTCCTCTTATATTTCTAATGTTGATAATCGTGTCATTTCTCTCTCTCTCTCTCAATAAGTCTTGACAGAGTTTTATCAAGTTTACTGTTTTTCATACTACCAGCTTTTGTTTTATTGATTTCTCTATTGTTTTTCTGTTTTCAATGTTATTGTTTCCTCTCTAATCTTTCTTATTTCTTTCCTTCTGCTTGCTTTGGGTTTATTTTGCCCTTCTTTTTCTACCTTCTTGAAGTGGCAGTTTAGATCATTGGTTTGAGGCTTTTCTTTCTTTCTTTTTTAAAAACAGAAAATGTCTAGTTATTTTAATTAATTAATTAATTTTCTATTGTGTTATGAAGACATAACATGAGACTTACCCTCTTAAATTTTTAAATGCACAACACAGTATTGTTAACTATAATATGCACAATATTGTACAGCAAATCTCTAGAACTTATTCATCTTGTTAAACTGAAACACTATTCCCATTGAACAGCAACTCCCCATTTCCCTCCCTACTCAACACCCGGCAACTACCATTCTACTCTCTCTTTCTGTAAGTTTGAGTATTTTAGATGCCTCATATAAGTGGAATCGTGCAGTATTTGTCTTTTTGTGTCTAGCATATTTCATTCAGCATAATGTCCTCCAGGTTCATTCTTGTTGCTGCAAGTGGCAGAATTTCCTTCTTCTTTAAGGCTCAGTAATCTTCCCTTATTTGCGTATACAATATTTTCTTTATCCACTCAGTTGTAGAGGGAGATTTAGGTTGTTTCCATGTCTTAGCTATTGTGAATAATGCTGCATTAAACATGGGAGTGCAGAGATCTCTTGAGATCATGATTTCACTTCTTTTGGATAAATATTCATGAGTCAGGTTGCTGGGTCATATAGTAGTTCTATTCTTATTTTTTGAGGAAACTCCATACTGTTTTCCATAGTGGTTGTTCCAATTTCCATTCCCACCAACAGTGTGCAAATGTTCTAATTTCTCCACGTGCTCACACACGTTTGTTATCTTTTTAAGTTTTTTTTGAATAATAGGCATCCTAACAGGTGTGCGTGGATATCTCACAGTGGTTTTAATTTGAATTTCCCTGATGATTACTGATGTTGAGCACCTTTTCATGTAGCTGTTGGATATTTGTATGTATTTTTTTTCAAATGTCTATTCAGATCCTCTGCCCATTTTATAATAGGGCAATTTTTTTTCTGTTGTTATTGAGTTGTATGCATTCTTTATATATATTGGATATTAACCCCTTATCAGACATGTGATTTGCAAACATTTTCTCCCATTCCATAGGTGGCTTTTTCATTTTTTTTGTGGTTTCCTTTGCTGTGCAAAAGCTTTTTAGTTTGATGTCATCTGACTTGTTTAGTTTTGCTTCTGTTGCCTTTGCTTTTGGTGTCGAGTCTAAAAAATTATTAAAAAGACCAATGTCGGGGCCGGCCCTGTGGCTTAGCAGTTAAGTGTGCGCACTCCGATGCTGGCGGCCCGGGTTCGATCCCGGGCACGCACCAAAGCACCGCTTCTCCAGCCATGCTGAGGCCGTGTCCCACATACAGCAACTAGAAGGATGTGCAACTATGACATACAACTATCTACTGGGGCTTTGGGGGAAAAAAATATATAAATAAAAAAATTATTAAAAAAAAAAAAAGACCAATGTCAAGGATGTTTTCCTCTAGGAGTTTTATGGTTTCAGGTCTTATGGTCAAGTCGTTAGTCCATTTTGAGTTGATTTTGTGTATGGTGTAAGACAGGGGTCCAGTTTCATTCTTTGGTGTGTGGCTGTGCAGTTTTCCCAATGCCATTTATTGAAGAGACTATCCTTTCCTGATTGTATATTCTTAGCTCTTCATTCATTTTTTAATTGACCATAGATGCATGGGTTTATTTCTGAGCTCTCTATTCTGTTCTATTGATCTGTGTTTCTATTTTTATGCCACTACCGTACTGTTTTGATTACTGTGGCTTTGTAATATAGTTTGAAATCAGGAAGTGTGATACTACCAGCTTTGTTGTTTCTCAAGTTTGCCTTGGCTATTCAGGGTCTTTTGAGATTCCATACAAATTTTAGAATTGTTTTTCCTATTTCTGTGAAAAATGTCATTGGAATTTTGTCATGGATTGCATTGAATTGGTAGATTGCTCTGGGTAGTATGGGCATTTTAACAGTATTAATTCTTCCAATCCATGAACATGCTATATATTTCAATTTATTTGTGTCTTCTTCAACTTTATTTCATCACTATCTTATAGCTTTCAGCATACAGATCTTTCACCTCCTTCTTTAAATTTATTCCAAGGTCTTTTACTCTTTTTGATGCAATTGTAAAAGGGATGGTTTTATTAATTTCTCTTTCTGACTGTTCATAATGAGTGTATAGAAATGCAACCGATTTTTTATTTTGCAACTTTACTGAATTTATTGATTGGTTCTAACACTTTCTTGGTGGAGACTTTAGATTTTTCTATGTATAATATCATGTTATCTGCAAATAGAGACAGTTTTATTTCCTCCTTTCCAGTTTGCATGACTTTTATTTCTTTTTCTTGTCTGATTGTCTGGTTAGGACTGCTAATACTATGTTGAATAAAAGCTGTGAGAGAGGGTATCTTTGTCTTGCTCCTGATCTTAGAGGAAATGCCTGCAGCTTTTCATCATTGAGTATGGTGTTAGCTGTGAGCTTGCTATATTTGGCCTTTGTTATGTTGAGATACGTTCCATCTGTACTCAGTTTGTTGAGAGTTCTTATAAGGAATCGATGTTGAATTTTGTCAAACGCTTTTTTGGCATCTATTGAGATGATTAGATTGTTTTTATCCTTCACTTTTTTAATGTGATATATCACATTGATTGATTTGTAGATGTTGAACCATCCTTGTATTCCTGTAGCAAATCACACTTGATCATGGTGTATGATCCTTTTAATGCATTGATGAATTTGGTTTGCTAATATTTTGTTGAGGATTTTTACATCTATGTTCATCATGGATACTGGCGTGTAATTTTCTTTCTTGAAGTGTTTTTTCTTTTTTGGTGGTATCAGGGTAATGCTGGCCTCCTAACATCAGTTTGGGAGTGCTCCTTCCTCTTAAATCGTTTGAAAGATTTTGTGGTGGAATGGTATTAATTGTTCTTTAAATATTTGATAGAACTCACCAGTGAAGCCATCTGACCCTGGACTTTGTTTGTTGGGAGATTTTTGATTACTGATTTAATCTCCTTACTAGTAATTATTCTGTTCAAATTATCTGTTTCTTCATGCTTCAACCTTAGTAGGTTGTGTGTTTCTAGGAATTTATCCATGTATTCTAGGTTGTCTAATTTGTTGGCATTTCATTTGCACTAGTCTCTTATGATCCTTTGTATTTCTGTGGTATCCATTGTAACATCTCCTCTTTCATTTCTAATTTTATTTGTTTGAGTCCTCTCTTTCTTTTTCTTGTCAAGTCTAGCTAAAGTTTTGTCTATTGTGTTTCTCTCTTTGAAAAATCAGCTTTTAATTTCATTGATCTCTCTATTGTCTTTTTAGTCTCTATTTCATTTATCCACTCTGATCTTTGTTATTTCTTTCCTTCTGTTAACTTTGGGTTTAGTTTGTTCTTCTTTTATTAGTTCCTTGAGGTGTAAAGTTAGCTTGTTTTTCTTTTAGGTCTTTCTTATCTCTTAATGTAGGCATTTGTAGGTATAAACTTCCCTGTTAGAACTGTTGCAACTGTTCCCTGTTGCTCTATTCTGTAAGTTCTGATATCTAGATTTTTTATCTTTCTCTTTTGATTTCTTCTTTGACCCACGGGTTGTTTGTAGCAGGATGTTTAATCTATACATATTTGTAAATTTTCTAGTCCTCTTCTTTTAGTTGATTTTAGTTTCATACCATTGTGTTTGAAAGCATGCTTAATATGATTTAAATTTTCTTAAATTTATTAAGACTTGTTTTCATGCAAATGGAAAGCAAAAGAAAACAGGGGTAGCTCTACTTACATCAGACAAAACAGACTTTAAGGCAGTCAGTAATAAGAGATAAAGAAGATCATTATATAATGATAATGAGGTCAATCCAACAGGAGGATATAACATTTGTAAATATTTATGCACCCAACACAGGAGCACCTAAATATATGAAGCAGATATTAACAGACCCGAAGGGAGAAATAGACAGCAACACAATAATAGAAGGGGACTTCAGTACTCTATTTTCAACATTGGATTGATCAATCAGACAGAATTCAATAAGGAAACATTGGACTTACACTACATATTAGATCAAATGGATTTAACAGTCATTTATAAAATATTCCATCCAAAAGCAGCAGAATACACATTCTTCTCAAGTACACATGGAACATTCTCCAGGATAGATCCTATGTTAGGCCAAGGCAGTGAATTAAATAGGGAAAAGCTAGTGGGGAAGTAACCCAAATTCACCCACAGAAGAACTGGTCACTAAATTGTTATAAGTCTCAATACTAAATACTGAACTGTTTATATAATCAACACGGATGAAACCCAAATATAAACTATCAAATGAAAATGCAAGTTGATGAAAGCATTATACAGTATGCCATTTATCTAAGTTTTAAAAGCCTTCTTAAATACCATATATTGTTTAAGGTCAAACACCACGTAGTGAGAGAATATTATGTTTGGAATTATATACTTGAAGGTTAGAATAATAATAAATTGTGGAGATACAGGCAATAGAAAGAAAAGGAGCCTGAATTGCTTCTTAATTTTATTTCTGATTTTTATTAAAAATTTCTAACAAACTTTTGGGTAATGCTTATATTATTTCTGTATCATTCTGTGTATGAAATCCTACAAACATTTTTTAAAAGCTTGGATGCTACAAAGTGAATTAGGGGTACCCTGCTAATTTTTAACAATCAAATCCTAAAAATGCAGAGATTTGATAATTCAAGGCTCCAGGGTGAAAGATAGGCTTTATGCATATACCCCCAGTCATGCACATGTACGAGGACAGGAAAGCAAATATCAATATTCATATAAGATCCAGAAGTTTTTGAACGTTATTCCAATAGGAACGACTCTTGAGGAAGATCTGCCATCTTCTCCTGGAACATTTTATCAAAGGCTTCAGCTTGGGCCACTGTGAAGTAATTTTTCCAGTCCCCAGAAATGCCCGAAAAACACAAAATAGAGACTCCGACCAGATCTGTGGGTAGGTCTGATGACACTAACACATCCCCTCCTGATCTATTCCTTCTGTCCACTTGACATGGAAATTTTAGCTGATAGAAGAAGGACCAATGGCTCATCAGTAGTTCTTTATACTGCCTGGAAATCATACCCATTTACTCTTCAATCTGCCTGGATAAAATTTCCTATATGCTCCTCTCTTCCAGCCCGTTCACCAGCAATACAGTGGCCATATCTTCTGATACATCCAGAATCTGCCCACTTATCACCACCTCTATTCCTACCACCTTGGCCCATGGCAACATCATGTTTCACCTGGATCATTATATTAGCCTTCTAACTAGTCTCTCTGTTTTTGATCTTTCTCCAGTATAAGTTAATCTCAGCATGGCAGCCATCTTGTTTCCTTCAGAAGCTAAGCCAGATCATGTCATTTCCTGCTCAAATTCCCCAAGGACTTCTGGTTTCACTTAGTGAAAGTGCTTATGACTTCAGGTGATTTGGTCTCTGTCATTTCTCTGACTCCATCTCCTATAACCATCCACTTGCTCACTCTATCCCCTCACATTGTGTCTTCTGTTTCTGTCTCAAACGTTCCCCCTCCTCAGGCTATTTGCATTTCCTGTTCTTTCTTCCTGGAATGCTATTCTTTCAGACACGTCCATGTTTTGCTTGTTTGCTTCTTTGACGTCTTTACTCCAATGCAACTTCTCAGTGAGGTTCTGCCCCACCACCGAATTTAAAACCGTAAATTCCCACTCTTGCTGTATTTTACTTCATAACACTTATCATGAATGATATGCTATATGTATTTCCTTTGTGTATGTGTGTTCATATATGACATATATCTCCAATATATGTGAGTTTTAGAAAGTCACAAACTTCTTTTTAAATTGCCAAAGACAGTGTTTCAAAGAGTCATAGACACATAGTATGTACCCAAACATTTGTTAAAGGATGAGTAAAAGAATGAGGAATGTACTATTATTATCTCCATTTTACAGATGAGAAAAAAAAAGACTTGGAGAGGTCACAGAGTTAGAAAGTGATGAATGCGGATTGGAAGCCAAATATTTTGACACTAGAAGCCGTAGTCTTAATTATACTATTATATAGTATTTCTATATCATATAAATTAATAATTATGTATTATATTAATATATTAACTAAACTATTACATTAATTAAATTCATATATAATAGAATAATAGATAATTATATATAAATTAATATATAAATATAAATTATATACTCTCAACTTATATGCTAGAAGTGATATGACAGAATGTCTAATAAATAATTAGTGACTATAAATATCCACTGTTACTCTCGTGCTCATCAGTGTCTTCACACTTAGAACAATTTTTACCATTATTGATTTCTTGGGCTCATGTATCATCAGTAACACACCTGACTTTTGAGAAACCAGAAAGAGCTCTTGAGGCACCAGATTCTCTGTAAATTTGGTATGGCTGTCTCCTATTAAACATCAGTCCAATTGAGAGAATCTAATGTTTCTATGCAGGGGCCTCAAGTTCTAAATCATACTCATTTTCAAAATTCTACAAATCCTTCTCACATAAATTTCTGTTTATGTCTCTCCTTAGTCCTTTTCTCTTAAAAATCTCCCCAAACTCTTGTGTATTAGTTTGCTAGGGCTGCTGTAAACAGCAGCCCTAGGTGGGTGGCTTAAACATCAGAAATGTATTTTTTCACATCTGTGATGGCTAGAAGTCAGAGATCAAGGTGTTGACAGAGTTGGTTCCTTCTGAGGTTATGAGGGAAGATCTGTTTCAGGCCTCTTTCCTTGGCTTATAAATGGCCATCTTCCCCATTTCTTCATGCCATCTTACCTCTGTATTCATCTATGTCCAAATTTCCTCTTCTTTTAAGAACACTAATCATATTGGAATTTGGTTGACTCTAATGACCTCATTCTAACTTAATTATCTCTGCAAAGACCCCCTTTAATGGTCAAAATATGGTCACATTTGAAGCACTGGAGGTTAGGTCTTCAATATATGGATTTGGAGGAATACATAATTCAGCCCATAACATTTTGGTTATGAAGACACTTTTTAGAAAATTCTGTCAACTCCTAATGTATTAATAATGGCTGAATGATGTCAAATTTTGGATAAAGTTTATTAGACCTTCAGGTCACACTTATGATGGTTACTGTTCTAGTCTTAACATCTATACTTTCACGATTTTGATGTTCTGATCTGCAATATGTTTAGATATGTCATAATAGGGTGGGCAAAGTGTCAGCATCTCATTGATTATTATACTTTAAGCTAAATTTCTTTAATCAATTAATATATTATGTATTTACTAATTCTTCCATTTATTCAACAAAAGTCATAAAATGTTGAATCCATTCAAGGCAGTATACTCTAGAATAAAAATCGTCAAAGATAATAATAGCAACTCTCAGTTATGGAGAACTGTTTCTTTTATCTGAAAATCACATTGGTTGCCACTGTTGGAGACTTCAACAGCCAGGATTCTCCTGAGTGCAGTTGGTATATGTAGACCCTGAGGGACAATAAAAGTATTTTTCTTCTGTCCTGAGCAGAAGAGGGCTCCAAACATCATGAAGGTAGGCCCAACAAATAACCCTTAATGAAGACAGCCAACACTTGATAAAGCTTTTTAGTATGTCATGATTTATATAATTATTTATCTAATTATAATTGATATAATTCATTTAAAAATTAATCTGGTACCTGTATTGCCTCCCTGATGAAAGAAATGGCACAGATCAGACCTGGAAGAGGGAGGCAGGATATTATTCCTTTTCTTTCCTTCCTTCCTGCCTTCTTTCTTTCTTCATTTCTTTCACCCACCTATACATTCTTAGCCTACTCTGTCCTAGATTAGTGAAGCTGTAAAACATAGTGGTTATAAGTCTAGTCTCTAGCATCAGAGACCCAGTTTTCAAAGGGCTCTTACTAGCTGCATTAGTTATCACAATTTTCTGAGGAAAATAATACCCCATGGATTGTTGTGATGATTCACTTACAAACTAAATGTTGAGTCAGATCATCAGCTTAGCAATAATAACCACATGCTAGTTGTTAACCATTATTATCATTGTTATATCTAGCCCTCTCAACTCTCTATGCCATATAACAAATCCCCCGAGTAATTGGAAAAGATTGATATCCAATATGGTTGCCTCCTGGAGGAGTCAACCTAGACAAGAAGAAATAGTGGGTGTACTCATTGAACTATGCACCAAATTTGGTTGCATCCACTCCATTTTATCTCTGCCAAAAATCTGTGTTTTTAATTCCCATTGACATTTTCTCTTAAGCAAACATTTTTGT
Organism: Diceros bicornis minor; assembly: GCF_020826845.1. NCBI lineage: Eukaryota > Metazoa > Chordata > Mammalia > Perissodactyla > Rhinocerotidae > Diceros > Diceros bicornis. The sequence continues at coordinate 23,447,154 of NC_080773.1, forward strand.
CCTTTTAGCCATTTCACACAAGCATTGCACATAAATAGAACATTTTAAACACTGCCAAACCCAGAAGAACAAAAGGAAAGCTAGGAAGGGACAATCTCTCTATGCTAGGTTTCCCTTTATTTCCACTTTACTTTAATAAAATGTCAAAGGCTGGGATTGCTAGAGGCCTTTTTTATTTAAAACAACAGGAATTTATTTTCTCACTGTCTGGCAGCTTGAAGTCCAGGATCCAGGTGTCAGCAGAGTTGGTTTCTTCTGGGGGCTTCTCTCCTTGAGTGCAGATGGCCATTTTCACATGATCTCTTTGTGTTTGTGCTTGTCTGTGTCCAAATTTCCTCTTATTATAAGGACACCAGTTATATGGATTATACCCCCCCTAAAGACCTCATTTTGACTTAATTACCTCTTTAAGGAACTTATCTCCAAATACGTTTACATTCTGAGGTACTGGGGGTGAGGAATTCAATATATGAATTTTGAGGATGCACAGTTCAGCCTAGAATACTCTGTTTTCTGGCCTCCCTACCCTCAATTCATGTCTTTCACACATGCAAAATACGTTCACCTCATCCCAACTGCCCAGAAGTCTAAAACCATTCTAACATCATCTCTAAGTCCAAAATCTCATCTAAATATCATGTATCAGGCATGAGTGAGGCTCGAGGTACCATTCATCCCGAGGGAAGATTCCTCTCCAGCTGTGAATCAGTGAAACCAAACAAGTTATCTGCTTCTAGAAATACAACGGTAGCAAAGGCAGAGGATCCATACCCCCATTCCAAAAGGGAGAACTCAGAAAGAAGAAAGGAATCACAGGTCCCAAGCAAATCCAAAACTTAACAGGTCAAATTCTATGAGATTTTAAGGATCAAGAATGAGTATTTTTGTCTTGATGCTCTGAGCTCCTGATCCACTGGGCTGGTGGCCCCCACTCCTTCGGCCCCGGGGGACAGCCACCACCTGCTTGACGTCTTTGGAATCATTCAATTTCTTCCTTCCATGGATCACCATGCTGGATATATTTGAACCAAGGGTCTTCTGCGAAAATGAGCTCCTACTCCATGCAGTAGACACTCTTCATTCATCTTGACCCAAGGATATGGACATGATTAATCTTTCATCACAGGTGTCTTTACAATGTCTGATAGCAAGACAGGATCTCAGCTAAGTGAAAAGTCTCTCCTCTCTCCTTTTCTTTTTTTTTAAATTTATTTTATAATTTTTTATTTATTGCAGTAACATTGGTTTATAACAGTGTATAAATTTCAGGTGCACATCATTATACTTCTATTTCTGCATAGATTACATCATGTTCACCACCCAAATACCAATTACAACCCATCACCACACACATGTGCCGAATTATCCCTTTTGCCCTCCTCCCTCCCCCCTTCCCCTCTGGTAACCACTAATCCAATCTCTGTCTCTATGTGTTTGTTTATTGTTGTTGTTATCTACTACTTAATGAAGGAAATCATATGGTATTTGACCTTCTCCCTCTGACCTATTTCACTCCACATAACACCCTCAATGTCCACCCATGTTGTCACAAATGGCTGGATTTCATCGTTTCTTATGGCTGAGTAGTATTCCATTGTGTATATACCACATCTTCTTTATCCATTCGTCCCTTGATGGGCACTTAGGTTGCTTCCAAGTCTTGGCTATTGTGAATAACGCTGCAATGAACACAGGGGTGCATGTATCTTTATGCATTGGTGTTTTCAAGTTCTTTGGATAAATACCCAGCAGTGGAATAGCTGGATCATACGATAGTTCTCTCCTTTTCTAAGTTGAGTCACTCTTTATACATTTCTTTGTTCAGAATACTTCTCTACACTAAATCACCAGTGGGGTCACACCAACATGACCATCCCCAATATTGTCCTCATTTCCCAGGTCAATCTCAAGTGGAATGTTGGCATGAACAGCAAATTAACCCGATCAGTGTTTGTAGAATGGATATGCCCCATGCCATATTCTGAGGAGAGAGTATCTAAAAAACCTCGCATAATTCAGATGACTATTGCAGGCCTAATCAATATCCTCCAAGTGCCTGCAGCCCACATCAGTTCTATGAAAAGAAACTCCCTGATAAGGGCACCTGACAAATTCTCTAAATGATGAGCAATTAGAGCTGATAAATTCGAGCACTCCCTAATCCCAACTGTTAGTGTCCTACTGTAAACACCAGAATGCCCTCCACATATTCTGATAGATTTTGAAGACAGAGCATTTTCTTTCACCTTTTCTCAGAAGTGATCCATTCTCATCTACTGACCACGCAGGAGGGAATAATTGGACATTTTGTTTTCTTTCATGACCTGGAAGGAGCTATTCTTGAGGAGTGAGTTTGGTTCTTCTGGTCCTAATTTCTTGCCCAGGAATTGGCAGATCTTCTCTGTGGTGCTTCTTGTGTCCTAGAAGAGGAAAAAACAAGAGTGATTATATGAAAGTAAAAGAACATAGAAAAGGAGGTGAGAAAAAGAAGACAACAATGTGAGGAGAAGGAGGAGGTGGGGAGGAAGAAAGGAACAATGTGAGAAGTGAGAAGTGATTGAGTTGGATGTGACTAGAGGGAAGAAAAGGAAAAGGTAAAGAGGAAGGAGCACAAAGGATGTAAATCATGCAGGATCAACATAGATTTCCGAACAGTATACTTGGTTTCAGGATGCCTTAACACTAAATACAGGGCCCAAGTTCTTTAAAGAGACTTTAAGAGAGAGTGAAAGGACTAAACAAGAAGAGGTTCGGAGAGAACTTGACAAAGATTGAAGGGATTGATTTCAAATCCTGGTGGTGCCATCAATTAATACCATTTTCCATAATTAACATTTGGATAATACACAGAGTTTCATAATATCTTCTTATATATTATCTCACTAATTAGCATTTGACACATGATCCTTGGAGATTATTTTTAGAAAATGGATTTTATGTGCCATTAGTGACAACATGGATGGACCTTGAGGGTATTATGCTAAGTGAAATAAGCCAGACAGAGAGAGACAAACACCGTGTGATTTCACACATATGCAAAAGATAAACAAACATATAGATAAGGAAAACAGATTAGTGGTTACCAGAGGGGAAGGGGGTGGGAGGAGGGCAAAAGTGGTATTAGGGCACATATGTATGGTGATGGATAAAAAGTAGACTATTGGTGATGAACATGATGCAGTCTATACAGAAACTGATATATAATAATGTACACCTGAAATTTACACGTTATAAGCAAATATGACCTCAATAAAATAATTTTAAAAAAGAATGTCTTATACTTGGATTCATAACAGTAAAAAAAAAAAAAAAAAAAAAAAGGATTTTATAACCAGAAAGGCTTTGGTTGAATCATAGACCTTCGTCTTAGAGGTATAATGCTTTAAAATGTTTCTTTATCCCATAAGCCCTCATTATGATCTAACCAGAAAACACACAAATGTAGAAAGTCCTTCAATAAATGTTCATTTTGTGGCTTGAAAGCACAATTACCACAAGGTATGGGAGCATGTAACCGAGGTAGCTAAACTTGTTACAAAAGTCTTCCTGATAAAAATGGAGTTCACGTGGAAGTCATAGAGGATTGGACAGAAGTAGCCAGAAGAAGACGACGGAAAGAAATGTTTCTCAGAAGCAAAAGCCTGTGTTTACATTATTTTCTCCTTTCTCCAGGATATCACTAGTGGGTAAAGTTCATCTTCCAGTGGGTTAATCACCCTTACTGATTTTGAGCATCATCTGACAGCTTTTCCTGCCCATCACTGTTCAGTCTAGGACTTGCCCTTTGAGAATAATTACACAGACTGGTTTCATGAATTTATTTTTCTTCTGTCAGTCAATCTGGAGTGTCAGGCAGTTGGACACATCTCTGGAAACAGACTTATTTCTACTCAGTTCCATCTTCTTCCTCCATCCTCTCCCACCATTAGGTTATCAGCAGCATGATGTGTCCTACCCCTAAAAATTTTTTAGAACCATTGCCAATGTAGCATCAGCCATTATACTCTGTCCAGGAGCATGAAAAAAAGACCCTTAGATGTTGTAAGATGAAACAAAGAAGAATACAAGATGAAAGAGAGCATGGAACTTGGGCAATGTCAACCCGAAGTAGAGAAATGAAGATCAGGGAGCTATTTGTACTCCTAATGACCCTTCACAAGAATAAACTTTGATTGAGAATCTGGAATAGAGACATAGAGGAATGAAGGGAACTCAGAGGGTGTGAAGATGGTGGTAAGAGGTTGTGTGCTAACCATAACTATAGTTACCTTTTTCAGCTCTTCAGCTCTTCATAACTCAGTATCAGGAAGTTTTCCTTCCCTTTCATGGTCATCCAGCTGTGAGTGTGGTCAAACCAGGATCCATATGGCACTGCACATTGGGGAGGCAGAAAGAGAGGGTAGATTATAAACTATGAAAGCAGGGGTCCATCTCTTATGTTCCCTCCTGTGGGCACAATTAATAGCACAATATCTGGTACATTTATGCCTTTCCTACCTATTTGCTGAATGGATGAGAGTAAAGATGGAGAACTATTATCCAACATCATGCATTTACACTGTAATGAGCCTTGTTCCTTTGGAAGAGGCTCTGTACCAGTTTTCAAGCGTCTCTAAGGAAATCCTGTCCAGAGAGCCATGTGGCCTGAGGAATGGTATTCTTGCTGCCCCTAACCAGTTCAGTGTTTAGAATTTTTGGTTGGTATGTCATTCCCACAGACCTTGAAGATATTTTTCTCTCTTCTTGCCTTCATTGTTGCTATTGTAATTATTTTTCCTGTGGAAATTATCTGTCTTTGCTCTGGTTTAAGATACTTTCCTTTTTTCTACTACAGCTTTCCTAGAGACTAGGTAAAGATTTATTTGTAATAATTCTTTGTGAGGCTAGGTGTGGTTCTTCAAACTGAAATTTCATCAATGAAAGAAATTCTCAGGCATGTTACCTGAAAATTGCCTTTCTCTATATTTTATCTTCTAGGAACGTAAATCTTCTCACTCCTTCCTCCATATATTAACTATTTTATACTTTTGGATGGCTGTTGAACATGCCCAAGTACTTCTTAACTCCAAATGTAGTGAAAATTAATTATCAACTGAGAATTCTACTTAGCTTAACTATTATTCAACAATGAACATAAAATAAAGACATTTTCAGGCCAAATACTGAGGAAATTTATCACTCTTATTAGGAGGAAACCAGTTTAAATTATACTTTATGAATAAATTACATGAATATAGGAGAAAGGAACAACCAATGAGTCAAGTAAGAAATCAAAAGGGAAGAAAAAAATTATGAAACAAACAAAAATGGAAGCATGACATGGCAAAACTCATGGGATGGAGCAAAAGCATTTCTAAGAGGGAGTTTTATAGATGTAAACATCTACATTAAGAAAAAAAAACCTGGAATAAACAATTTAAGTTTACAGCTCATGGAACTAGAAAGAAAAGAACAAACTAAGCCCAAAGCTCGCAGCAGGAAGGAAATAACAAAGATCAGAGAAGGACAAAATTTATAATAGAGACCACAAAACAATAGAATAGATTAACAAAAATAAGAGTTGGTTTTCTAAAAAGATAATCAAAATTGACAAACCTTTAGGTAGATTAAGAAAGAAACCAGAATAGATTGAAATAAATAAAAGATGAATGAGAAGCCAGTAGAACTGCTGTCACAGAACTACAACAGATCATAAGAGACTACTATGGACAACTATATGCTAACAAATTGGATAGTGTAGAAGAAATGGATAAATTCCTAGAAACATACAACCTACAAGACTGAATCATGATGAAATAGAAAATCTGAGTGCACAGAAGTCAAGATGGTGGTGTAGGCAGACTTTGAACTCACCTCCTCCCATGGACACAGCCAATTTACAACTACTGTTGGAAAAATTACTCCTGAGAGAGAACTGAAAACTGGATAGGAGGAACCCCTGCAACAAATGGCAGTCGTGACTGAGATGGAAGAGGCAGAAATTCCCTTCTGGACAGAAAAAACACCACCTTCCAAAGCCACAGCACTTCATAGCCACCCAAGGGCAACCCAAAGGTATGCAATCTTCCCTGGAGGAGTGGGGACCTGAGCCGGGGAGCACTCCTGCTGTAGGCATTTTTTGGACCCAGCACAACCTAGTCGAGTGGCATAATATCTGACTTTGCTTGCTACTAACAATATTGGGGAATACCTGCGGAAAGCTGGTTCACAAAGAAATTAAAACTGGCTCTTAAAGGGCCCACACACAAATTTGCCTGCCTTGGAAAGCAACCTAAAATCACCAGAAAGAAAGGTGCACAGTCCTTTGGTGAGAAGAGACTCACCTGATAGGCTCTGAGTGCATCTTGGTGAGAAGTGAGACCTCTCCAGGGACTAGGACATTGGCGGTGGCCATTGTTGTGACCTGGTATGGGGGTGCTGACATTGATACTGGCAGACGTCATTGGAGTTCTCCCTGGGGCCTGCTAACCCAGGGTCTGCACCACCCACTAGAGCACTTATTTAATCCACCTCAGCCAGGGCAGGCAGCCCACTGTAGGGACTGGACCCACCCAACAACAAGCCCTCAGGCAACTTGTGGGCCTGCATAGATTGGTGACTTGATTCTATGCAGCCTGGGGACTGGGTCTACCTCTGTTGGGCAGGGCATGTGCGAGGAGTGGGTGGAGAGTGTGGGGCATTGGTGGAGAGTGTGGTGCTCCTGCCTCAGAGATACTGGGTCCACTTCAGGAGGTTGGGGAGTTCACACTGGACAGGACTGTGTTGACTGTGTGTATGGACTTGTGGGTGGCAGGGCTTGTCAGCTGCAGAAGACTTGTGCTTCTAAAGACCCACATAGTGGATTGGCCCCACCTTCCAAAGCCTGAAACAATTGGGTGCTCCTGGGCTTGAGGCCAACACCACCCAGCTGCAATCCTCAGAGCTGACAAGAGCCTCATAGGCTGGGGGCTTATAGCAATTGTAAACCACTGAGCCTAACAACCAGCCATGCTGGGGGCCTACTCACTTAATAGAAAAACTGCAACAAGAATGTGCTACTAGACCTTGCAGCAACTGTGCTGGGGCTCCTCACACCCAATAAAGTGACTGAAGGGCTGACAACAACTACACTCAACTGAGCACGACAAACAGCTGGACAGGGGGACAGCTCAACCTCCCTGGGCACCTACGGGAAGAGCAAACATGCCACAACAGAAGGACACACGTAGCCCACACAGGGGTCACTCATGGAACATTTGGAACTGGTGAAGAGAGGGAAGCACACTGCTGGGCCTCATAAGGCATCACTTATATAAGGTCACCTCCCCAAGAGCAGGAGACGTAGCTGACCTACCTAATACTTAGACACAAGCACGGGGAAAGAGGCAAAATGAGGAGGCAAAGGAATACATTCCAAGTAAGGAAACAGGACAAAACCCCAGAAAAGGAACTAAATGAAACAGAATGAGCAACCTACCCAACAGAGAGTTCAGACAAAGAGTGTTAAGGATGCTCACTGATCTTGGGAGAAGAATGGATGAACTCAGGGAGAACATTAACAAAGAAATGGAAGATATAAAAAATAACCAATCAGAAATGAAGAATACAATACTGGAAATGAAAAATTCACTAGAGGGACTCAAAAGCAGAGTAGAGGATACAGAAGAATGGATCAGCGAGCTGAATGAAAGACTAGAAGAAATCAGCGAAGCTGAGCAGATAAAAGAAAAAAGAATTAAAAAGAGTGAAAACAGTCTAAGGGACCTCTGGGACAACATCAAGCACACTAACATCCATGTCATAGGTGTCCCAGAAGGAGAAAAGCGACACAAAGTGGCAGAGAATCTATTTGAAGAAATAATAGCTGAAAACTTCCCTAATGTAAGGAAAGAAACAGACATCCAGGTACAGGAAGCACAGAGAGCACCAAACAAGATAAACCCAAAGAGGCCCACACCAAGACACATCATAATTAAAATGTCCAGCATTAAAGACAAAGAGAGAATCCTAAAAGCTGCAAGAGAAAGAGAAGTTACATACAAAGGAAGCCCCATAAGGCTATCAGCTGACTTCTCAGCAGAAACTTTACAGGCTAGAAGAAAGTGGCACGATATATTTAACGTGCTAAAAGGAAAAAAACCTACAGCCAAGAATACTCTACCCGGCAAGGTTATCATTCCTAATGGAAGGAGAGATAAAATGTTTCTCAGACAAGCAAAAATGAAAGGAGTTTATCACCAAGAAACCAGTTTTACAAGAAACGCTAAAGGGATTTATCTAAGGGAGTAAGAGAAGACCACAAATAGGAAAAATTATCTATTTCCATGATAAGAGGGTAACAGATAAAAATGCACAAAAAAGAGGTTATATATGATATCCCAAACATAAAATATGTGAGGAGGGGAGTTGAAGAGTAGAGCTTCCAGATAAGAGGTCAAACTAAAGAGACCATCAACTTAATATAGATTGCTATATACATGGGTAACTGTATATGAACCTCATGGTAATCACAAACCAGAAACCTAGAATAAATACACAAAAAACTAAGAGAAAGGAACCCAAACATAATACTAAAGAAAGCCATCAAACCACAATGGAAGAGAGCAAGAGAAGAAGAAAGGAACAGAGAAGAACACCAAGAAAACACCAAAAAAAGTAAAGTTAAAAAATGGAAGTAAGTACATACTTATCGATAGCTACTTTAAACATCAATGGATTAAATGCTCCAATTAAAAGGCACAGAGTGGCTGATTGGATAAAAAAAACAAGACCCATATATATGCTGCATACAAGAGAGACACTTCAGACCTAAAGCCACTCACAAACTGAAAGAGAAGGGATGGAAAAAAATACTCCATGCAAATGGCAATGAAAAGAAAGCTGGGATAGCAATACTCATATCAGACAAAATAGACTTTAAAACAAAAACTGTGACAAAAGACAAAGAAGGACACTACATAATGATCAAGGGTACAATCCAACAAGAGGATATAACACTTGTAAAGATCTATGTACCCAATGTAGGAGCACCTAAATATATAAACCAATTATTAACAGACATAAAAGGAGAAATAGACAGTAACACAATAATAGTAGGGGACTTTAACACTCCACTTACACCAATGGATAGATCATCCAAACAGAACATCAATAAGGAAACATTGGCCTTAAATGACACACTAGAACAGATGGACCCTCTAGATATATACAGAATGTTCAATCCAAAAACTGAAGAATACACGTTCTTTTCAAATACACATGGAACATTCTCAAGGATTGATCATATATTAGGCCACAAAACAAGTCTCCATATATTTAAGAAGATTGAAATAATACCAAGCACCTTTTCTGACCACAACGATATGAAACTAGAAATCAACTACAGGAAGAAAAACAGAAAAGCCTCAAACATGTGGAGATTAAACAAAATGCTACTGAACAATGATTGGTTCAACAAAGAAATCAAAGGAGAAATCAAAAAATACCTGGAGACAAATGAAAATGAAAATATGACATGCCAGAATTTACAGGACACAGCAAAAGTGGTTCTAAGAAGGAAGTTTATAGCAATACAGGCCTACCTTAACAAATAAGAAAAATCTCCAATAAACAATCAAACAGCTCACCTAAAGGAACTAGAAAAAGAAGAACAAACAAACCCCAATATGAGTAGAAGAAGGGAAATAATAAAAATCAGAGCAGAGATAAATGAAATAGAGACTTAAAAAAAATAGAAAAAATTAATAAGACCAAGACCTGGTTCTTTGAAAAGATAAACAAAATTGACAAACCTTTAGCTAGACTCACCAAGAAAACAAAAGCGAAGGCTCAAATAAGTAAAATCAGAAATGAAAGAGGAGAAATTACAATGGACACCTCAGAAATAGAAAACATTATGAGAGAATACTATGAAAAGCTAGATGCCAACAAATTGGATAATCTAGAAGAAATAGACAAATTCTTAGAATCATACAACCTTCTGAAACTGAATCAAGAAGAAATAGAGAATTTGAATAGACCAATTACCAGTAAGGAGATTGAAACAATAATCATAAACCTCCCCAAAAATAAAAGTCTAGGACCAGATGGCTTCCCTGGTGAATTCTATCAAACATTCAAAGAAGACTTAATACACATCCTTCTCAAACTCTTCCAAAAAAATTGAAGAGGAGGGGAAGCTCCCTAACTCATTCTATGAAGCCAACCTTACCCTGATGCCAAAACCAGACAAGGACAACACAAAGAAAATTACCTGCCAATATCACTGATGAACATCGATGCAAAAATCCTCAACAAAATACCAGCAAATCGCATACCACAATACATTAAAAAAATTATACACAATGATAAGGTGGGATTTATTCCAGGGATGCAGGGATGGTTCAACATTCGCAAATGAATCAATATGATACACCATATTAATAAAATGAATAAAAATCACATGATCATCTCAATAGATGCAGAGAAAGCATTTGACAAGATACAGCATCCATTTATGATAAAAACTCTGAATAAAATGGGTATAGAAGGAAAGTACCTCAACATAATAAAGGCCATATATGACAAACCCACAGCTAATATCATCCTCAATGGTCAAAAACTGAAAGCTATCCCTCTAAGAACAGGAACCAGACAAGGATGTCCACTCTCACCACTCCTGTTTAACATAGTATTGGAAGTCCTAGCCAGAGCAATCAGGCAAGAAAAAGAAATCAAATTGGAAAGGAAGAAGTGAAACTGTCACTATTTGCAGATGACATGATTTTATATATAGAAAACCCTAAAGAATTCACCAAAAAACTTTTAGAATTAATAAATGAATATGGTAAAGTTGCAGGATACAAAATCAACATACAAAAATCAGTTGCACTGGGGCCGGCCCGGTGGCGCAAGCGGTTAAGTGCGCGCGCTCCGCTGCGGCGGCCCGGGGTTCGCTGGTTCGGATCCCGGGCGTGCACCGACGCACTGCTTGGTAAGCCATGCTGTGGCGGCGTCCCATATAAAGTGGAGGAAGATAGGCACAGATGTTAGCCCAGGGCCGTCTTCCTCAGCAAAAAAAGAGGAGGATTGGCGGATGTTAGCTCAGGGCTGATCTCCTCACAAAAAAAAAAAAAAAAAAAATCAGTTGCATTTCTATACACTAACAACGAAGCAGCAGAAATAGAAATTAAGAATACCATCTCATTTACAATTGCAACAAAATGAATAAAATACCTAGGAATAAACTTAACCAAAGAGGTGAAAGATCTGTACACTGAGAACTATAAAACATTGTGGAGAGAAATTGAAGAATACACAAAGAAGTGGAAAGACATTCTGTACTCTTGGATTGGAAGAATAAACATAGTTAAGATGTTCATGCTTCCTAAAGCAATCTATACATTCAATGCAATCCCTATCAAAGTTCCAACAACATTTTTCACAGAAATAGAACAAAGAATCCTAAAATTTACGTGGAACAACAAAAGACCCCGAATAGGTAAAGAAATCCTGAGAAAAAAGAACAAAGCTGGTGGTATCACACTCCCTGATTTCAAAATATACTACAAAGCTATAGTAACCAAAACAGCATGGTACTGGCACAAAAACAGACACACAGATACATGGAACAGAATCAAGAGCCCAGAAATAAACCCACACATCTATGGGCAGCTAATTTTTGACAAAAGAGCCAAGAACATACAATGGAGAAAGGAAAGTATCTTCAACAAATGGTGTTGGGAAAACTGGACAGCCACGTGCAAAAAAATGAGACTAGACCGTTATCTTATACCATACACAAAAATTAACTGAAAATGGATTAAAGACTTGAATGTAAGACCCGAAACATGAGACTTCTATTAGAAAACATAGGAAGCACACTCTTCGACATTGGTGTCAGCAACATATTTTCAAGCACCATGTCTGACCGGGCAAGAGAAACAATAGAAAAAATAAACAAATGGGACTACATCAAACTAAAAACTTCTGCACAGTGAAGGAAACCATCAATAAAACGGAAAGACAACCTAACAATTGGGAGAAGATATTTGCTAACCATACATCTGGTAAGGGGTTAATCTCCAAAATATGTAAAGCACTCATACATCTCAACAACAACAAAAAAACTAACAATCCAATTAAAAAATGGGCAAAAGACCTGAACAGACATTTCTCAAAAGAAGATATACAGATGGCCAACAGGCACATGAAAAGATGTTCAACATCATTAACTATCAGGGAAATGCAAACCAAAACTACAATGAGATATCACCTCACGCCTGTGAGAATGGATATAATTAACAAAAGAGGAAACAACAACAATTGCTGGAGAAGATGTGGAGAGAAGGGAACTCTCATACACTGCTGGTGGGAGTGCAAACTGGTGCAGCCTCTATGGAAAACAGTATGGAGATTCCTCAAAAAATTAAGGATAGAACTAGCATACAATCCAGCTATTCCACTGCTGGGTATTTGACCAAAGAACATGAAAACACCAATACATGAACCCCTGTGTTCATTGCAGCATTATTCACAATAGCCAAGACTTGGAAGCAACCTAAGCGCCCATCAAGGGATGAATGGGTGAAGAATATGTGGTATATATACACAATGGAATACTACTCAGCCATAAGAAACGATGAAATCCAGCCATTTGTGACAACATGGACAGACATTGAGGGTATTATGCTAAGCGAAATAAGTCCAAGGCAGAAGGTCAAATACCATATGATCTCACTCATAAGTAGAAGATAAAAACAACAACAAAGAAACACATAGAGACAGAGTTTGGATTAGTGGTTATCAGAGGGGAGGCGGGGAGGGAGGGGGCAAAAGGGATCATTAGGCACATGTGTGTGGTGATGGATTGTAATTAGTATTTGGGTGGTGAACATGACATAATCAATGCAGAAACTGAAGTATAGTGATGTATGCCTAAAATTATACACTTTTACAAACCAATGTTACTGTAATAAAAAATAATCAGCAATATTTCCAACAAAAGTCATAAATATAATTCTCATCAGTTCATTTAGTCCTATGTAATCAACCATTGATCTTGAGCTTCTGTTAGTAGTTTCATAAGTCATCAGTTTCTCCATTAAAGTTCTGTAATTTCTTACCCAGGTCAGTTTTATGATCTGAAAATTTATCAGAAACATATATTCTAGCTAATTGTTAGAGTCCTTTCCATGAATTTCTCTGAAGATGAAACATATTTGCAAAAGCACCAGAGTAAAGCAACAACTGCAATGACAAAAGAATTAAAAGGGGAATTGACAAAGAAACTTGGCTATTTCTGTGACATACAACACTTTGAGATCATAACTAGAATTATGACCTCCAACCAGGACAGATAAGAATTTTAAGAATGTTATATAGGAGGCCAGCCCTGTGGCTTAGCGGTTAAGTGTGCATGCTCCGCTACTGGTGGCCCGGGTTCGGATCCCAGGCATGCACCAGTGGACTGCTTGTCCAGCCATGCTGAGGCAGCATCCCACATACAGCAACTGGAAGGATGTGCAACAATGACATACAAATATCTACTGGGGCTTTGGGGAGAAAAAAGGAAAAAAAGGAGGAGGATTGGCAATAGATGTTAGATCAGAGCTGGTCTTCCTCACACACACACACACACACACACACACACACCACACACACACAAAGAATGTTATATAATTTTAAAACATGTATCTCAATAACATTCATCAACACAATACCATAGGTCCCCATGTAACAATGCTTAGCTATCCATTCAAACATGATGACAACCAAAGATCTTGAAGGCAAACATAGAGAGACAAATAGTTTAAAAAAAAAATTAATAGAGAGACTTCTGTCTTTTTGAACATAGGGAATTATTTTAACAAAATCTACATTTTCTGTCTTTTACATAGATTGACTCAAAAGCAAAGAAAAATCGTTTATAATCTCTTTAACAAGGGCAGATCAAAAGTTCAAGAAACTTATCCCCTTAAGAGAGAGAAGACTAATTTCTAATTTTGCCCCAGCTTATTTTTAAAATTAAAACTCATTCACTTAATTGGATTTCCTTTAATCTTAGCCAACTTGACCATGCATAAAACTCCTCAGGGTTTTACTTTCACAAACTTTCTCTCACTTTTTTACATTCAGAATTTACTCCAAGTTTTTCCTTTTTTTCTTTCCTAGTACTTTAGGACAAATTTTTATTTCTTAATAAAATAAACAAATATCTCTATGCTTTATAGCTTCTTTACTGAAAACATACATTTACCTTTCCTTGTGCACATTCTAGAAATATATGCTTTCTCGTAGAAAATTCCTCAGCATGTACAAAACATGTCTATCAACAAACGTGAGCATTTTGTAGTTTTTCTGAGATAAGAAACCAAAGGCAGGCAAATCTACACTCATTAATCAACTTCTAATATTTTATCTTATGTGGAAATGACCTAGATAGTCAACAAATTTGTATCATTTAACTTAATTTAGCAAAACTCTAAAGTATTAAGGCACCAAAAAGAATTTGGAAGCTGTTTTTTCAAGTATACAGACGATAAAAGATAACTATTTTACTCAAAAACTCTTACCCATTTTCATCTATCTAAGCCATTTGTTTCCAACAATTGTCTTTCAATTACCCATGAAAATTTCTTGAGACATCAGACAAAATTGGCTATCATTTAAAGCTATTTTTGCTGACAAATTTGTAACAGATAATGATACGAGCTAAACACAAGATTGACATATGGGAAGCCATATTGTAGAAAAGAAACCATACTGTAACTTTGTATGACCTCTGCTTAAGTAACCCAGCTGGATCTACCCCCCAGGAGATATACATGCTGTGTAGATTTTATGGCCCCTCCCAGCTGTGCTAAGTTGACAACTTTGTTCTTTTGAGTTCCTTAGGAATGTGATGACCCCTGGGCAGAAAGGCTATGCTGATAGCCATCATCAATGACAACTGAAAGATCTGGGTATAGGGCATTGCTCCAATCTCTGATGCATATCCAGTAAAACCAAAGATTATCAGGAACTAAGACCAGATTCCTGCCCTACCTGAAGGCCAGATGCCTCCCCCACCTAGACACCTGCTGCTTATATAACTGGCCTGTAGCCTTTGTTCTGTAAGATGGTTCTTTCCAACATTAATCAGCCATCTTCCTCCTTGCTAGCAAGCTGTAATAAGTCCCTTTTTCTCCTACCACCTTGCCTCTCGACTATTGTCATCTCTTGTGGTGGGCAGACAACCCCTCCTTGGGCAGTAACAATAACATGAGTTTATTTGACTTGTAAACCCACGCTGCACATCTGCATCATATCCAAATACTGACAACTCTGAGGACATGCCTATTTCAATCAAACCAACAATCTTAAATAAGCTTTCAGTTACCAAAGATTAATTTATATTATGTTAACTTGAAGGATATTTGGGTAAGTTTCTATTACATTTAGAAATAATTTATGTAAGTGCTTACTTTAAGCCAATTAAACAGAGCTCTTTAATTTTGGCCATACCATCTGTTGGTAAAATATCACACATATATACATACATATAGACATACATAAGGACATGGATAGACACAGACAGAGACGTCATAGCTTCTGTTAAATTTTTGTGATGAATCAGGTGCAATACAAATCTCACTAGTTTATCAGAAACATTTACATTTCAAACAATGGCACTTAGGTCCTAGAGAATATGGGAGCAGAAAATTTACATCATAAAGGCACAGAGAAAGCAGTCAAGTTTTTTTTCTAGAAGGAGTTTCTGGGGCATATTTGCCTTATCAGTTTCTAAGATCCCAATATCTAGGAACAGGGGAGGCTTTGGGATTGGCAAAAGGACAAGTGAACTTTGAACTGATTTCTAGAGCCATACCTCCAGCCTTGCAGAGATTTGCAAGACAAAGGTAGTTGCTTCCAGTTCCCCAAAGAACTGGATTACAGTCTGAATAACAAAGGAGTTTTCCCACCCTTCCAGCTACATGTTTCCAATTGCTTCTTTATACCAAGGAAAATTTAAGAGATGAATCAAAAGATTTTTATGTTCTAAAACTTCAAGACAATGTATCACACCTTTAAAAAGTCTGTACAAAGTGTTTCATACCAAGGGTCCTTTTTCTAAGTGTGCAATTTAAACCTAGACCCATTGGGGATGGAAGAAGCTTTTATTATCTTTTTATTAGCACCTGATATTAGCCTCTAGTTTTTATCTCATATTGTGTGGAGCTTCAGGCAACCCTACGTACTTCTCTTTAGTATGTTTAATTAACATTGTCTGAAGGGCAGATTTATGTGCTGTCTTAAAATCAGGCAGGGGAAACGTTCCCCAGCGAGACACAATGTCTATCCCTACAGTACAATCTATAATAGAATCATGCAAAGGAGATGTAATCACTTCACATAAAGTCCATAAATATATCAGTTTTCCTACAAAATTTCATCTGAATTCCATCAACTCTTATACCTCTAATCATAGCTTTTATCAGGATTTTATCAATTGGTCTTGGATAGGGGAAGCATTCCCAGCGAGACACAACATGTTTAGGCAAAGTTGATATAACCTCTTTATATAAAATTAGTTAGCTCAAACACTCCAACCCTTATAATCTTATCAACACTTATACTTTTACATTTTCTCAATTTAATTGTAGCCTCAGTCAGGGTCTTAAGGCTAGTCATTATTTTTTGTACTTCTTTTTATTTCATAGGTACCAATAAAACAATTATGATGAGAGTTATTTAAAAATTTCCCAATTTAGAAGTTTTTCCAATTGAAATGATCCATCATCTGGCCACATTGATAAGTAGGATCCTAATAGTGACTCAAACCAATAAGCCTTTTACAGCTTAACCATGGATGCAAGAGGCATCCCCAAGATAGTGCAAAAGAAGCAGCCCTCATAAGATCCAGAAAGTTCACTCCCTAAAAGTCTAAGAAAGCAAAGACCTTCATTGCACAGGCAGTTAGTGCCAACGTTATCGAGCAACAAACGTTGAGACGACAAAGGCCCCTTATGAAAGCAACTGTGACCCCTTATGACAAACTCCCCTGAGAGCTGACACAGCCTGACAAAGAACATGGGTCTTGGAACCCCACTCTATTCCATTAGCTGCCAAGATGTGTGCCAGTACATGTATCCTCTGGATGGTGGAGACCAAAGAGGTCACAAAGCCAAGCTCTCAAGACATAGAACAAGACAAGAAAAACCTCATCTTATATGCACATTAACAGCTTTACTTAAGCCTTGGGTCTCTTGGACCCAAATTAATACCTAGTAGGGAGGTGTCACAGGGTTGGGGACTATGTGTGGTTTTACAGAGTACCTCATTGCATGGACATTTTCTTGACATTGGCGGGGGATGTTTGTCATCTACCCCATTCAGTGACCAACTTATCCTATCATGGGATTCTTCTTGAAGTGACAAGTGCCCTAATGGCTCTTTGCTGCTTGACCCATGCCCACAAAATTTGTGGCTGTTTTGGCTTCCAAGATGCCCTTAGTAATAGCTTTCACCCCATGAACATATTCCCAAACAGGCTTATAGAGATGCCTGCCCCTGTCTTGCCCTATGGTTTTTCCTTTTATGACAAATGACGCAAAAGGCAGAATGACCATCTCTGGTAGGAGAAGGTTTATTATCCAATGATTATTTAGTAGTTTGCACTACATACTCATAGGTCAAAGTCACCCAATTTGGGAAAATGCAGCCAAAGAGGCTACAGGTAGGGATAAAATTAGCGCTTCCCATTGTTTCAGAATTTAGACATGGCCGGTCAAAAGTATATTTATGCTGGTCAAAAGTATATTTATGCAACAGCTAGAACAAGATTGCAAAAATTTTGGGGCAGCCCCAAAACCAAGCCCCTCACAATGAGGGTCAAGCCAAGGCTTCCTTCTAATAGTGGATGTAATTTCCCCGACACTGACAGCAGCTCAGTAGGACCCTTAGCCACAAACAGGAGTGCAATCTGCTTTTCTGTCTAACCATTCTGCAAAATGGAGTGCAGCCACATATTTTTGTCTCACCGTAGTTTTGGGACCCCTGACCTGACAATTATCAAGCCAAGCCCTCAGGACACAAAACAAGCTTGGTAAGATTCTGCGGTTCTTTGGAAATATTTACGGCTCCTGGAAACTTTAGGTCAAAAGGTGGAGCCTTCGATTCTTTCAAGATTAAAGACTTTTCTTTGTTCCTTGGTTTGGAGTCTCACAAAGAGCCAAAAATGGCCACTGTAATTTTAAATCATCCCAGGTTATCTTGCCAGCTGTTTATAGTTATCCTCATTTTAGGGAGCTTTTCCCAAGGTGGCTGTAACAGAAAAGGTAATATCTAAAGAGAATTCCTTATGATCACCAAGAAACTCAGTCCCTAAACAGCCAACTTTAAGCTATTTATCAACACAGACACAGATACAGACAAACCAGACACCAGTGAACCAGTTCCCAGATTTAGGGTAAAGAGTCCTACGACTCTTCCCACTCTGAGTGCATGCCCAGGTGGTCCTATTGGACCCCAGATTGCTCTGCTGTAAATGGAAGAATCCCAGATGGAGGGGAAGGGAGTTCATAGGCATCCTTGAGGTGACTTACCCTATTCAAGATTGACCCTGTTGACTTGCCAGACATAGCTTTTTCTCTTCCTACCACAGTCAGCATTAGGAGGCAGCCAGCATTGGTACAGGAAATCAGGAAGGGAAGATCCCTGAGACAAAGAGAGCCTCAGCAGCTGCTAGGGACTTACTCGACAGGTTGCCTGTCTTAGGTCAACTGGCTGTGAACAGGACTTAATATCCCACCAGAGTCATCAAATTTGTTACCTTCCAAGGGAGAGAAAGGGTTTTACAGCTTTCTAGCAAGGGGGAAGATGGCAGACTAATGTACAAATGAACCATCTTACAGAACAAGGACTACAGTCCAGTTATTTAGGGGGCTGGTCTCTGGGTGGGGGAGGCATCTGGTTTTCAGGTGGGGGAGGCATCTGGTCTTCAGATGGGGCAGGTATCTGGTCTTCAGGTGGGGCAGGAATATGGTCTTAGGTCCTGACAATATTTTGTTTTACTGGATATGCATCCGAGACCAGAGCAACACCCTATACTTAGATCTTTCAGTTGTCATTGATGATGGCTATCAGCATAGACTCTCTGCCCTGGGAGTCTAAGGAACTCAAAAGAACAAAGTTGTGAACTTATCACAGCTGGGAGAGGCCACAAAATGTACAGAGAATGTATATCTCCTGGAGGGTGCATATCCAGCTGGGCTAGTTAATCAGTGGTCATACAAAATTGCAATATTGTTTCTTTTCTACAATATGGCTTCCCTATGTCAATCTTGTGCTGAGCTGGTATCAATTTCCCTTGATTGCTTCTGATGTCATTTGCAGCGTACAATTGCAACCTGCTTTGGCTCATTGACTGCTGAAAGCAGCCTGAGAATTTCCATTGCATATTTAATTTTGTTATTGTCAGCTGACAAAAGACCTCTTTCTTTCCAAGTAGCCCTGTGAGCATGAACAACAGAAAAGGCATATTTGGCATCAGTGTAGATAGAAATTTTCCTTTTCCTAATTCTAATGCTCTTGTCAAGGCAGTAAGTTCTCCCTTTTTGATGATGTTCCTGGGGAGTGCTTTGCTTCTGTGGCGATGTGGAGGGAAACCATGTCATAGCCTGCTTGGCACTGAGCATTAACAACACATCTGCTTCCATCTACAAACCATATTTCCTCTGCGTTCTGCAAAGGGTCACTTTGGAGATCTTTCCTGCTTGAATACACATTACCCACTAGCTCAGAACAGTCATGTGCCAGAGGATCCTGCAATGCAGAAACCAAGGTGGCTGGATTTAGGACCTGGCCAAGTCTTTTAAGAGTAGCTGAGGAGTATCTAGTTGTGTTGCTTGATACTGAAACATTCTGCCACTCATGAGCCAGTGGTGTCCTCTCATTTCCAAAACACTTGAAACCTAACGTGGGGTCCACACAGTTAGGGGCTGTCCCATACTGACTTTTTCCTGCTTTTTAAATTGACGGGCAGGTGGCTGCTGTGGCCAGCAGGCAAGGTGGCCAACCTTAGGTCAGGGTATCAAATTGTTTTGAAAAATATGTCGCCATCCTCTTAAGAGGTCCAAGCATTTGCATTAATACCCCTAAGGCTACTCTTTATTTTTCATGTACATAGAGATCAAAAGGTTTGGTTAAGTCAGGTAAACCCAAAGTGGGAGCACTCATTAGGAATTCCTTTAGTCCTTTGCAGGCCTGTTCACATTGTTTGTCCCACTCAAAGGGATCATTTTCTTACCCCTGCAGCTTGTCATATAGGGGTTTTGCTATTAATACAAAATTAGGAATCCAAATATGGCAGAAACCTGCCATTCCCAGAAACCTTCGTCATTGTTTTCTGGTGGTCAGAGGGGCCAATTGGTAAACAGTTAATTTTCTTTCTTGGAGAAGGCTGCGTTGGCCTTGTGAAATAATGAACCCCAAATACATAACGGTATCCTTAGATATTTGTGCCTTCTCTCTAGAAACTTTATAACTCCTTTTAGCTAAGAAGTCTAGAACTATAATCATGTTCCTGTCAGAGTCCTCCTTTGTAGGGCTTGCAATAAGCATGTCATCCATATATTGCAACATAGTCCCACAGTTTAATTTTAAATGTCTTAAGTCTTTACTCAGGATTTCTCCAAAAATGGTTGGGGAATTTTTAAATCCTTGTGGTAACACAGTCCAGCAATATTGTCATTTTTGATGTATCTCAGGGTCCTCCCATTCAAAAGTGAATAATTCCTGAGACTTAGCTCCAAAGGGATGCAGAAGAAAGCATCTTTTAGGTCCAAAACAGTGTAATATATTCTATCTCCAGGCATGTTTGCTAGGGGGTTGTATGGGTTTGGGACCACCAGGTAAATATTCCTGACAGCCTCATTTATAGCTTGGAGGTCTTGTAAAAACTGGTATTCTCCCGTTCCCCGTTTCTTAATAGTCAGGATGGAGTGTTTCAGGGAGATCTGAGGGTCTTAGTAATCTTTGCCTCAAAAGCCTGCTTAGTATGGGCAGGATCCCAGCTAAAGCCTCAGGTTTTAGAGAGTATTGTTTTGCCCCAAGGCAATGGTTATTCTCCTTCAAGTTTACCTTAACAGGGTGGGCATTAACAGCTCATCCCACCTGCCCTTGTGCCAAAACATTGGGGTCAACCTGCGTTAAAACAGTGTCCGTAATGACCTTAGCCAGTTTAGTTGACTCGTGAAGGAATGTGACAAATTCTGCTCCTGGGTTCTGAGGAAACTGAACTTCTATTATATCTCGCTGAAGACTTATGGTGGCCCTTAACTTAGCCAAGAGACCTCTCCCTAACAAAGGAATAGGACACTGGAACATATAATAAAGAGTGTTTTTAACACTTTGGACTCTATTTCACAGGTCAGAGTCTCTAGGAAAAGCTTTGTTTCTCCTTTTCCTGATACCCATTATATATTTCACTACCTTTTGGATAGAGTGCCCTTTTTAGTAGAGTGCCCTGTTTAGTCAAAACAGTGTATGTGGCTTCTGTATCGAGCAGGAACTCAAAATCCTCTCTGCCAATATCTAAAGTGACCTGGGGCTCCTCGGAAGAGGTTTTGAGAGCCAAACAGGGAGCCCCTTGGCCTCGTCAATCTTCCTCTCTGGTCAGGAGTAGCTGGAAGGAATGGGACTTATCCACCCGCTTCTCTCTCTGGGGACAGTGCAGGCATTCCCTCTTCCCGTGTCCCGCCTCCCTGCAGTAAGCACATTTATTAGGACCAAGTTTCACAGGCACCTTTTTGGTCCCACACTGGGGGCTGGGGGCACTCACCTATGGCAATTTTTGCCTTCCTCAAGGGCTACCTGGGACAGACTGCAACACCACTGCTAACAAGGTTGTTTCCTCTTTCCTCTTCTGTTCTTCCTTTTCCTCTTCTGTCACATCTTGGTTGTTGAAGACCTTAAAGGCAATCTCCACCAAATGGGGATGGTTGGTCTCAGGACCAATAGCCAATTTCTGGAATTTCTTCTGGACATCAGGGGCACTCTGAGATATGAAATAGGTTCCTAACATTATTTGTCTATCTTCACCATCAGGGTTCCAGGGGGGCATATTTTTGAAGACATTCCCTCAATCTATGCGTAAATGCTGGCAGATTCTCGTCTGGTCTTTGCTGAATCTCCCTTAATTTATTTCAATTAACAGGAGGTTTTCCTGCTGTCTGCATCTCATTCAAGAGCATGTTTCTGTAGTGCTCTAAGGCTGCCTTGTCCCCTGTTCTATCGGGATCCCTGTGCAGATCTGTGGTGGGCACTGACTGTTCAGCCAGTTACCAAATTGGGTGATTGGGATGATCAACATGCTGTTTATCTGCCTCTTTGAGCTTCAGCTAAAACTGTTGCCTTTTCTTCTCCAGTCAGGAGGGTTGACAGGAGAGTCTGTATATCAGCCCAAGTGAGGCTATGAGTGGGAAATACACCCCTCATCAAGTTAAGGAACTCTCCAAGGTTTGCCTGCAGACCCTGAGAACGTGCCTTCCAATTGTAAAGGTCAGAGGTGGCGAAAGGCACATGCACATTTATAAGGTTTCCATCCCCATCAGGAAAAATTCTGCCTTTTCCTGGGTTGTGGCATGTCCCATGTCTAGTAGTGTTTTTAGACAAGGGAGGGTAGATGGATTTAGGAGCAGCAGTCAATGAGTGCAGCCACTTGAGGGCAGACTTCTGATTAGGATGATAAGGAGGGGGCTGCTCGGTGAGTCCCATTGGAGCTGGGGCAAGGAGAGCCAGTACATGGCTTTCCTATCCTGTCTCCTAGCAGGATAGCGCAGATCCTTGTCATCTGGAGGGCTTTCTAGCACTGGGAAAGTATTCCTTTTTGGGCAGAGAGTTTGGCCTTAAATTTGGACAATTTGCACTTTTGCTATAGTCCCTCCTTTTGCTATAAAGCCATAAAGAATTGTACATAGGGAATTTCTTCCCATTTCCTTTCCCTGTTACTTAACAAGTGCAATTGTAGGGTGGTGTTATATTTCAGTGACCCATTTTTTGGCCAGCTTTCCTGATTTCTCAAGCTATACTGGGGCCAAGCTATATTACAAAACAATATCATTCTCTTTTTAGTCATGGGAGTACAGCCAAATAGTCGCCAATGATGGAGGAGGCACCCAATGAGCTCTCCTTCAGTATGGATGCTGTGTTGCACATACTGGCATTACAGATTTGTTTCTAGTTCCCAAGGGGTTGTTAGTAATGGTTGGCAAACACACAAATCCCACCATTTTAACTGAGATGTAATTAAAATACTTTCCCACCACCATCAGAGCTCCCTAGCAATATCACACACCTAGGGGGCTCAAGGATGTGCAGCTGAGCCTCCCTTTCCAGATCTCGGAGCTGCCTATGGAGATTGTTTCCTAGGCTATAGGGGTTTTGCTTGCTCAGGCATCTCCAACCATCCTCCCCTTCAGCCAGGATGCAAATGTCTTGCAATATCCCAGACCTTAGCTGCTCCAGCTCCATCAGCCAGAAAAGAAACTAAACCCAGGAACCAGAAATATGCACAGTTTATACCCAAAACCATTCTTCACCCAATTCAAAAGACTCATATAGCTGACTCGTGGGTCCGGCTCTACTCACTACTCCAAGAGAACTTCTGAACAAAATGATCCAGTGTGGCCGCTAAGTTCCTCCGAGATGGCAGTGGTGCAGGGCCAGTGAGTCAGGCACCAAGAGGAGCTTCTCCCTTCACCCTTCGCCAAGTCACCCGCGGCATAGGGGTGTTAGTCCAGGTGAGCTGCTGCTGCCCACTGCTTCCTTTGTTGGAAGCTGAATGACAAAGTTCTCAGGGATCAAAGGAGCAGTCTCATTTGGGTCACCAACTTTGTAACCACACTCAAGGGGTTACTTCTTGGTAAGTGTGGAGCCAAAAAGCACAACCAAGGCGGAAGTAGGTGAAGAAACAGATTTATTGCTTGCACAGCAATGGAGAACATCTGGGATATTTCCCAAAAGCAGTGTCTCCCTGAGCTCAGTGCCAGTGGAGACTTTATACATAAGAGAGTGGAGGATAACAGGTTTATTTGTAACAACAATGAGACAACTGTACTCATTCAGGGTGCATGCATAGCAGGTAAACATGTAACTATGTACCTACCTTGCATGATTTGAAAATGGTTGCTTGGACACTTCCAGAGGATGAGAATTTAAGATGCTAATGAGTTTAAGGTAGTTGTAGGATGCTGGGAGCTGGAACAATTTGCAGGGGTCTTGCTGCAAGCATGTGAATTTCTCTGCAAAATAGCAACATCTGCAAAATGGGGACATCAGTTTCTGCAAAACAGAACATATGGTTTCTTTTTGTTCTGAGAAGTGTTTGACAGACCATGTTAGTTGTGGATAAAATCCTCAGTAACCGTTTCTTTGCCTGGTTCCTTGGTCACATCTTTTCTCGGAACCACTAGATCGTATGTGTGTGTGTCTGTTTCTGGATTTTTATATTCTGTTTACATTACCTTTCTGGCACATTTCGTTGATTACAGTAGGTTCATAATAAGTTTTAAAAATGGGGAGTATATCTCTTTCAATTTTATTCTTCTTTTTCAAAATTATTTAAGCTATTTGAGTTCCTTTGCCTTTAAATACAAATTTTATAATCAGCTTGTCTATATCTGCCAAAGGCACTGTAGGGATTTTCAAAAAGTACTGTGGGGATTTTGATGGTGGTTGGGTTAAATCTTTAGCTGAATTTGGGGAGAATTGACATCTTTACTATGTTGAGCCTTGCAGACCGTAAGCAGTATGTTTCTTCATATCTTTAGACCTTCTTTGACTTCTTTCATCAGCATTTTGTGGTTTTCAGCATACAGATCTTGTCCATATTTTATTTTTGCCTAAGTTTATTTTTATGAGGAGCTATAATAAATAATAGTTAAAAATTTCAGCTTCCAATTGTACTTTGCCAGTATATTAATTTTTAATACATTTAATTTAATTTTAATACATTTAATTTTTGTGTGTTGATCTTGTATCCTACAATTTTGCTAAATTAATTTGCTAGTTCTAGGAGTTGTTTTATTGTTCTGTTTTGTTTTGCTGAAGATTCTACAATGTCTGCAAACAGGGACAGTTTTAGTTCTATTTTTCCAAGCTGTGTGACTTTTCTTTCCTTTTCCTGCCTTATTGCGTTGACTCTGATTTCCAGGATGTGGGTGAATAGGGATGGTGATCAGAAACATCCTTGCCTTGTTTCCACTCTTGGGGAGGAAGAATTCAATCTGTCACTATGGAGTAGGGTGTTAGTTGTAGGTGTTCGTAGATGCCTTTATTAGGGACAGGAAGTTAATTTTATTCTTAGTTTGCTGAAAGTTTTCATCAAGACAGTATGATGAGTTTTGCTAAATGATTTTTGTGCATCCGTTGATATGTTTATGTGATTTTTCTACTTTAGTTTGCTGGTATGGTGGATTACATTGATTGATTTTTGAATGTTGAGTCAGCCTTGCATTCTTGCAAGAAATCCCACTTAGTCACTACTTATTATTCTTTGTGTATATTACTGCATCCAGTTTTCTAACATTTTGTTGAGAATTTCTGCATTTGTGGTTATAAACAATATTGTTCTCTAGTTTTTTTTCTTTGTAGTGTCTTCTGTTGTTAGTATCAGGATAATACTGGTCTCAGAAAATGAGTTGAGAAGTGTTTACTCCTCTTCTCTATTCTGGAACAAAACGTGTAGAATTGGTATTATTTTTCCTTAAGTATATGGTAGAATAAACTGATAGAATCATCTAGGCCTGGAGATTTCTTTCTTTTTTTTTTTTTTTTGAGGAAGATCAGCCCTGAGCTAACATCCATGCTAATCCTCCTCTTTTTGCTGAGGAAGACTGGCTCTGAGCTAACATCTATTGCCAATCCTCCTCCTTTTTTTTCCCCTAAAGCCCCAGTAGATAGTTATATGTCATAGTTGCACATCCTTCTAGTTGCTGTGTGTGGGACCCTGCCTCAGCATGGCCGGAGAAGTGGTGCGTCGGTGCACGCCCAGGATCCAAACCCGGGCCGCCAGTAACAGAGTGCATGCACTTAACCGCTAAGCCACAGGGCCGGCCCATAGGCCTGGAGATTTCTTTTTCAAAAGATATTAAACTATGAATCCAATTTCTTTCTTAGGTATGGGACTATTCAGATTATCTATTTCATCTCGGGTGACTTTTGGTAGTTTGCGCTTTTTGAGGAATTCATCTGTTTAATATGAATTATTGAATTTATGTCAATAGTTCTTCATAGCACTCCCTTATTATCTTTTAAGTATCTGTGTTGTCTGGTGATATCTCCTCTTACATTTGTAATGTTGATAACTGTGTCTTTTCTCTCTCTCCAGAGGCCTTGCTAGAGTTTTATCAAGTTTATTTTTTTCAAAGTACCGGCTTTGTTTTATTGATTTATCTATTGCTTTTCAGTTTTCAATTTTACTGATCTGTTCTAGTCCTTATTATTTCTTTCCTTTGGCTTCCTTTGAGTTTATTTTGTACCTCTTTTTCTACCTTTGAAGTAGAAGTTTAGGTAATTGATTTGAGACTTTCCTTCATTTTTCTCATTGTTTCTTTTTTTGAAAAAAAGGAAAATTTCTACATATTTTTAATTAATTAGTTTATGTTTTCATTGTAGTATGAACACTTAACATGAGATTTACCCTTTTAAGTTTTTAAAAGCACAGTACAGTATTTTTCACTATAATAGACACAATATTGTGCTGCAAATCTCTAGAACTTATTCATCTTGTATAACTGAAACTTTATACCTGTTGAATAGCAACTTCCCATTTTCCTATCCCCTTTGATACCTGGCAACAAACATTCTACTCTCTCTTTCTATGAGTTTGACTATTTTAGATACCTCATATAAGTGGAATCGTGTAGTATTTGTCTTTCTGTGTCTGGCATATTTCACTTAGTGCAATTCCTCCAGCTTCATTCATGTGGTTGCAAATCACAGAATTTCCGTCTTCTTTAAGACTCAGTAATATTTCATTGTTTGTATAGACCACATTTTCTTTATCCACTCATTTTTTTCATGGACATTTAGGCTTCTTCCGTGTCTTTGCTATTGTGAATAATGCTGCATTGAACATGGGAGTGCAGATATGTCTTTGAGATCATGATTTCACTTTTTTTGGATAAATATTCAGGGGCAGAATTGTTGAATCATATAGTAGTTTTATTTTTAATTTTTTGAGGAACCACCATACTGTTTTCCATAGCAGCAGCACCAATTTACATTCTCACCAAAAGTCTACAAAGATTCCAATTTCTCCACATCTTCTCAAATATTTGTTATATTTTAAGATTTTTGATAATAGGCATCCTGAAAGGTTTGAAGTGATAGCTCATTGTGGTTTTGATTTTCATTTCCCTGGTGATTAATCACGTTCAACACTTTTTCATACACCTGTTACACATTTGTATGTCTTCTTTGGAAAAAATGTGCATTCAGATTCTCTGCCCAGTTTTTAATTGGATTGTTTTTATTTATTTATTTTTTGTCACTGATTTGTATGAGTACTTCATATATTTTGGATATTAATCACTTATCAGATACATGATTTGCAAATATTTTCTCCCATTCCATAGGCTGCCTTTTCATTTTGTTGATGGTATCCTTTGCTGTGCAGAAGCCTTTTAGTTTGATGTAATCCCACTGTCTATTTTTCCTTTTATCACCTTTGCTTTTGGTGCCAAATCCATAAAATCATTACCAAGACCAATGTCGAGGATCATTTCCTTTTTGTTTCCTCTAGGAGTTTTAAGATTTCAGATCTTATGTTCAAATCTTCAGTCCGTTTTGAGTTGATTTTTGTGTGTGCTGTAATATAGAGGTCCAGTTTCATTCTTTTGCATGTGGCTGTCCAATTTTCCCAACACTATTTATTGAAGAGACTATCTTTTCCCTATTGTATATTCTTGACTACTTTGTCATAATTTAATTGTCCATAGATGCATGGATTTACTTCTGGGCTCTCTATTCTGTTCCATTGATCCACGCATTTGTTTTTGTGCCAATATCATACTATTTTGATCACTACAGATTTGTAATATAGTTTGAAATCAGGAAGTGTGACCATTCCAGCTTTATTCTTCCTTCTCAAGATTGATTTGGCTATTCAGGGTCTTTTGAGGTTCCATACAAATTTTAGATTTGTTTTCCCTATTTCTGTGAAAAATACCAATGGAGTTTTGATATGGATTGTATTGACTCTGTAGATTGCTTTGGGTAGTATGGACATTTTAACACGATTAATTTTTCCAATCTGTGAGCATGGAATATCTTTGCATTTATTTGTGTCTGCGTTAATATTATTTCATCAATGTCTTATAGCTTTCAGGATACAGATATTTCACCTCATTTGTTAAATTTATTCCTAGGTATTTCATTATTTTTGAGCAATTGTAAATGGGTGTTTTCTTAATTTCTCTTTCTGAGAGTTTATTGTTGGTGTAGAGAAATACAAGTGATTTTTTTATATTGTTTTTATATTCTGCAACTTTTTTGAAATCATTGATTATTTCTAACCGTTTTTCAGTTGAGTTTTTAGGGTTTTCCATATATAATATCATGTCATCTGCAAAGAGAGAGAGTTTTACTACTTCCTTTACAGTTTGGATGTCTTTTATTTCTTTTTATTTTTTAATTGCTATAGTTAGGACTCCCAATACTATGTTGAATAAAAGTTGCATGAGTGGGCATCCTTATCTTGTCCCTGATCTTAGAGCCTTTCAATGTTGAATATGATGTGAGCTGTGAGCTTGTCATATGTGGCCTTTATTTTGTTGAGGTACATTCGATCTATATTAAATTTTGAGAGTCTTTGTTATGAACCAATTTTGAATTTTGTCAAAGGCTTTCTCTGCATCTACTGAAATGATTATATGATTTTTACCTTTCATTTTGTTTATGTGATATATCAAATTGACTGATTTGTGGATGTTGAACTATCCTTGTATTCCTGGAATAAATCGCACCTGGTCACGATGTGTGATCCCTTTAATGCACTGTTGAATTTGGTTTGCTAATATTTGTTGAGGAATTTTTCATCTATGTTCAGCAGAGATATTGGCCTGTAATTTTCTTTTCTTAAGTGTTCTTGTCTGGTTTATGGTGTCAGTGTAATGCTGGCCTCATCAAATGAGTTTAGGAGTGTTTCCTCCTCTTCAATTTTTTGGAAGAGTTTGAGAAGGATTGGTAAGAATTCTTTAAATGTTTGGTGGAACTCACCAGTGAAGCCATCTGGTCCTCAACTTTGTTTGTTGGGAGATTTTTGATTATTGACTTAATCTCCTTATTAGAAGTTAGTCTGTTCCAATTGTCTGTTTCTTCATGATTCATTGTTGGTAGGTTGTATGTTTCTAGAATTTATCCATATCTTCTAGGTTGTTCAATTTGTGGGCACATCACTGTTCATAGTAGTCTCTTATGCTTTTTTGTATTTCTGTGGTATCACTTGTAATATCTTCTTTCATTTCTAGTTTTATGTATTTGTGTCCTCTCTTTTTTCTTGGTGAGTCTAGCTATAGCATTGTCTATTGTATTTCTCTTTTTGACAAAACAACTTTTACTTTCTTTGATCTTTTTTTATTGGGCTTTTAGTGTCTATTTCATTTTAGTGTCTATTTCATCCCATGACCTATGTTGTTTCCTTCCTTCTACTAAATTTGCCTTTAGTTTGTTCTTCTTTTTCTAGTTCCCTGAGGAGGAAAATTAGGTTGTTTGAGATGTTTCTTGTTTTTTAATGTAGTCCTCTATAGCTATAAACCTCCTTCTTAGAACTGCTTTTGCTGCATCCTGTTTGTTTTGGGATGTTGAATTTCCATTTTTATTTGTCTCTAGATTTATTTTATCTTATTCAGGTCATAATAGTTTATAACATTGTGAAATTTCATTATTACCTGTCAGTCACCATATATATTTGCCCCATTACCCCTTATGACTACCCTAGCCCACTTCCCCACTGGTAGTGACTAATACGTTCCCTTTGTCCACGTATGTTTTTATCTTCCACATATGAGTGAAATCATACGGTGTTCATCTTTCTCTCTCTGGCTTATCTCACTTAACATAATACCCTCAAGTTCCATCCATGTTGTTGCAAATTGGATGATTTTGTCTTTTTTATGGCTGAGTAGTATTCTATTGTATGTATATACCACATCTTATTTATCTATTCATCAGTGAATGGGCACTTGGGTTGTTTCCACGTCTTGGCTATTATGAATAATGCTGCAATGAACATAGGGGTGGATAAGTCTCTTTGAATTGTTGATTTCAAGTTCTTTTGATAAATACCCAGTAGTGGAATAGCTGGGTTGTATGGTATTTCAAATTTTAATTTTTTGAGAAATCTCCGTACTGTTTTCCATAGTAGATGCACAAGTTTACATTTCCAGCAGTGTATGAGGGTTCCCTTTTCTCCACATCCTCTCCAACATTTCTTGTTTCTTGTCTTGGCAACTATAGCTATTCTTTTTTTTTTTTTTTTATGAGGAATATCAGCCATGAGCTAACATCCATGCTAATCCTCCTCTTTTTGCTGAGGAAGACTGGCTCTGAGCTAACGTCTATTGCCAATCCTCCTCCTTTTTTTCCCCCTAAAGTCCCAGTAGATAGTTGTATGTCATAGTTGCACACCCTCCTCGTTGCTGTATGTGGGATGCGGCCTCAGCATGGCTGGAGAAGCCGTGCATCAGTGCGCGCCCGGGATCTGAACCCAGGCCGCCAGTAGCTGAGCACATGCACTTAACCGCTAAGCCATGGGGCCAGCCCAATTATAGCCATTCTAACAGGTGTAAGGTGGTATCTCATTGTAGTGTTGATTTACATTTCCCTGAAGATTAGTGACGTTGAACATCTTTTCATGTTTCTGTTGGCCATCTATATATCTTCTTTGGAAAAATATCTGTTCGTACCTCTGCCCGCTTTTTGATCAGGTTGTTTGTTTTTTTGTTGTTGAGTTGTATGAGTTCTTTATATGTTTTGGAGATTAATCCCTTGTCAGATATATGATTTGCAAATATTTTATCCCAGTTGGTGGGTTGTCTTTTCATTTTGTTTATGGTTTCCTTTGCCTTGCAGAAGCTCTTTAGTCTGATGAAGTGTCATTTGTTTATTTTTTCTTTTGTTTCCTTTTCCTGAGTAGACATCGTATTTGAAAAGATCTTTCTAAGACCAATGTCAAGGAATGTACTGTCTATATTTTCTTCTAGGAATTTTATGGTTTCACATCTTACCCTCAAGTCTTTAATCTATTTTGAGTTAATTTTTGGTATGGTGAAAGATATTGGTCTACTTTCATTTTCTTGTATGTGGCTGTCCAGTTTTCCCAACACCACTTATTGAAGAGATTTTGCTTTCTCTATTGTATGTTCTTAGATCCCTTGCCCAAGATTAGCTGTCCCTAGTTGTGTCATTTTATTTCTGGGCTTTCAATTCTGTTCCACTGATCTGTGTGTCTGTTTTGTACCAGTACCATGCTATTTTGATTACTATAGTTTTGTAGCATATTTTGGAGTCAGGGACAAATAAAAAAAATAAAAATAAAATATCTCTTGATATTTTTATTTGTCTTTTGATTTTTTGGACCCACTAGTTGTTCTGTAGCATGTTGTTTAATCCCCACATATTTGTAAATTTTCTAGTTTGTTTCTTGTAGTTAATTTCTAGTTATACACCATTGTGTTCAGAAAAGATGTTTAATACAATTTAATTCTTGTTAAGTTTATTAAGATGTTCTCATGCAAATGGAAACCAAAAGAAAGCAGGGGCAACTATATTTATATTGAAGAAAACAGACTTTAAGATAGGCTGTAATAAGAGACAAAGTAGTTCATTATATAATGGGGTCAACCTAACAAGAGTTTATAACATTTGTAAATATTTATGCACCCGACATAAGAGCACTGAAATATATAAAGCAAATATTAACTGATTCAAAGTGAGAAATAGACAGGAATACAATAATAATAAAGGATTTCAATATCCCACTTTCAGCAATGACTAGGTCAACCAGACAGAATATCAGCAAGGAAATGTTGCACTTACATTACATATTAGACCAGATGGCCTTAACAGATATTTACAGAATATTCCATCCCAAAAGAGCAGAATACACATTATTCTCAAGTGCACGTGGAACATTTCCAGGATAGAGCATATATTAGGTCAAGGCAGTGATTTAAATAGGTAATAACTGGTGGGGAAGAAACCCGAATTCATCCACAAGAGAACTGGTAAGTAAATTATGTTATAAGTCTCCATACTAAATACTGAACTAGTTATATAATCAATATGGATGAAGCCCAAATATAAAATACTGAATGGAAAGGTAAGTTGTTGAATGCATTATACAGTATGCAATTTATTTAAATTTTAAAAGTCTCCATAAATACTATATGTTGTTTATAGTCAAATGCCACATAGTAAGAGAATAATACTATTTTAGTAATTATATACTTTAAGGAATAATAAATTGTTGAGATACATGCAAAGAAAGTAAAAGAAGCTTTAATTGCTTCTTTTTTTTTTTGTGAGGAAGATCGGCCCTGAACTAACATCTGCCAATCCTCCTCTTTTTTTTTGCTGAGGAAGACTGGCCCTGGGCTAACATCCATGCCCATCTTCCTCTACTTTTTATGGGGCGCTGCCACAGCATGACTTGCCAAGCGGTGCGTCGGTGCGCACCTGGGATCTGAACCAGCGAGCCCCGGGACGCCGCAGCGGAGCGTGCACACTTAACCGCCTGCGCCACCGGGCCGGCCCCCTTAATTGCTTCTTAATTTAATTTCTCATATTTATTTAAAAATTCTAACATACTTCTGGGTAATACTTATATTATTTCTGTATCATTCTGTACGAATGAAATGTTACAAACTTTTTAAAAAATCTGGGATGCTGCAAAGTGAATTAGGGGTACTCTGCTAATTTTTAACAGTCAAGTCCTCAAAGATGCAAAGATTTGATAATTAGGTGCTCCAGGATAAATACAGGTTTTACGCAATTACCCTCAGCCATGAACATGTACAAGGTCAATATTCATATATGACCCAGAAGTTTTTGAACATTATTCCCATGGGAACAGGTCTTGAGGAACATCCGCCACCTTCT
Source organism: Diceros bicornis minor (assembly GCF_020826845.1). Classification (NCBI taxonomy): domain Eukaryota; kingdom Metazoa; phylum Chordata; class Mammalia; order Perissodactyla; family Rhinocerotidae; genus Diceros; species Diceros bicornis. Next base: position 23,480,253 of record NC_080773.1, read on the forward strand.
CCTGGAATATTTTATCAAAGGCTTCAGCTTGGGCCACCGTGAAGTAATTTCTCCAGTCCCCAGAAATGCCTGACAAACATGAAACAGAGACTCAGATCAGATCTGAGATTAGGTCTCAAGACCTCAACACACTGTGTAGTCCCTAGGGGACAATGAGAGCATTTTTCTTGTGTCCTGAGCAGAAAAGTGCCCTAAACATCGTGAAAGTACACCAAAAGCAACATCCCTTGACCAAGAACAGCCAACATTTGATATGACTTTACAGTGCGTCGTGTTTTATATAAATAACTACTGATACGATTAATTTAAAAATTAATCTTGTACCTGTATGTGTTTTTCAGATGAAAGGACACAGATTACATCTGGGATAGAGAAGCAGAATATTATTCCTTTTCTTTCTTGCTTTTCTTTCTTTCATTCACAAACCTATTCATTCTTAGTCTACTCTGTCCTAATATATTGAAGTCATAAAGCATGGTGGTTAGAAGTTTAGTCTATAGCATTAGACACTTGGTTTTTAAAGAGACTTATTTCTTACTAGCTGCATCAGTTATCATATTTTTCTGAGGAAAATAATACCCCATAGGATTGTTTTGATGAGTCAATTGCAAACTACATGTGGAATCAGATCACCAGCTTATCTATAATAATCACACTGTAGCTGTTTGCTGTTATTATCATTATTGTGTCTATCCCTCTCAACTCTCTATGCCATTTAACGAATCCACGAGTGATTGGAAAAGGTTGAAATCAAATATGATGGCCTCCTGCAGGAGTCATCCTAGACAAAAAATAGTGGTTGTACTCATTGAATTATGCGTCAAATTCTATTGCATCCACTCTATTTTTTCCCTCCCCAAAATCTGAGTTGTTAATCCCCATTGTCTTTCTCTGTAAGCAATCATCTTTTGTCCTTTTAGCCATTTCACACAAGCATTATGTGTAAATATAACATTTTAAACTCTGCCAAACCTTGATGCATAAAAGGAAATCTAAGAATGGACAATCGCTCTATGCCAGGTATTCCTTTCACTTCTAGTTTAGTAAAGTATTGAAGGCTGGGCTCGCTAGAGGTCTTTTTTTAAAAAGCAACAGAAATTTACTTGCTCAACGTCTGGACATTAGCTATCCAGGACCCAGGTGTCAGTGGGGTTCTGGAGGCTTTTCTCCTTGCTGTGTAAATGTCTGTCTTCACATGATATTCTCTTTGTGTTTGTGCATTCCTGTGTCCAAATTTCCTCTTATTGTAAGGATATCATTTATACATATTAGGATCCACCCTAAGGATCTTATTTTGACTTAAACCTCTTTAAAGACCTTATGTCCAAATATAGTTACATTCTGAGGTACTGGGGTTAGGAATTCAACACAAGAATTGTGAGGGGACATAATTCACCCTATAACACTCCTCCTTCTGGCCTCCACACACTCAATTCATGCCCTTCTCACATGCGAAATAGATTCACCTCATCCAATTGCCCAGAAGCCTAAACCCATTCCAACATCAACTCTAAGTTCAAAATGTTATCTAAACATCATGCAAGTCAGACATGGATGAGACTCAAGATAGGATTCATCCTGAGGCTAGATTCCTCTCCAGCTGTGACCTGTGAAAACAAACAAGTTATCTGCTTCCAAAATACAATGGTAGGAAAGTCATAGGATAGATATTCCCATTCCAAATGGGAGAACTCAGAAAGAAGAAAGGGATCCTGGGTCCCAAGCAAATCCACTACCTAGCAGGGCAAATTCCATGAGATTTTAAGGATCAAGAATGATCTTTTTCTTGATTCTCTGACCGCCTGGCCCACTGGGGTGGTCGCCCCCATTACCTTTGCCTAGGTGGCAACCACCACCTGCTTAAGGTCTTTTGAATCGTTTAATTACTTCCTTCCATGGATCACCATCCCATATATATTTGAACTATGGGGTTCTGGGACAATGGGCTCCTACTCCATGCAGTAGACCCTCTCCATTCCTCTTGACCCAAGGAATTGGACGTGGTTAATCTTTCCTCATGGGGGACCTTACAATGTCTGATAGCAAGACAAGCTCTCGACTAAGTGAAAAGTCTCTCCTCTTTCCTTTTCTCAGTTGAGTCACTCTTAATTCATTTCTTTGTTCAGGATTGTTCTCCATACTAAATCACCAGTGGGGTACCACCAACATGAGTATCTGCAAGCCTGTCCTCATTTCCCAGGTCAATCCCAGCTGACAAGTTGGCATAGTAGTGAATTAACCTGGTCAGTGTTTGTAGAATGGATATACACCATGTCAAATCCTGAGGAGAGAGAATCTGAATGACCTCACATAAGTCAGATGACCATTGCAGGTCTAATGAACTTCCTCCAAGTGCCTGAAGACCACATGAGTACTATGAAAAGAGACTCTCTGGTAAGGGCAGCTGGAAGTTTTCTGGGTGATGAGCAATTAGAGTTGATAAAGTCAAACGTTCCCTAGTCCCAACAGTTAGTGCCCTACTGTAAGCACCAGAATTCCCTCCACATATTCTGATACATTTTGAAGGGAGAGCATTTTCCTTTACCTTTTCTTGTAATTAATGCATTCTTATCTAAATATTCACCCTGGAGGAGAGAATAATTGGACATCTTGTTTTCTTTCATGACCTGGAAAGAGCTATTCTTGAGGAGTGAGTTTGGTTCTTCTGGTTCTAATTTCTTGCCCAGGAATTGGCAGATCTTCTCTACAGTGCTTCTTGTGTCCTAGAAGAAGGAGAAACAAGAGAGAGGATATGAAAGAGAAAGAATATGGAAAAGGAGATGAGGAGGAGACAACAATGTGAAGAGAAGGAAGATAGGAGGGAAGAAGAGAGGAAAAATGTGAGGAGCAAGAAGCAGTTGAGTTGGATGTGTCTAGGAGGATGAAAAGGAAAAGATAAAGAGGAAGGAACACAAAGGATGTAAAAGATGCAGGATACACATGGATTTCCCAGTATATTTGAGTTCAGGAGGCACTATCACCAAATATAGGGCCTGAGTTGTCCAAGGAGAGTTTTAGTTAGTCTTCTAGACATTTATGATCATGATTAAGCAAGGAGATGTTCAGGGAGAAATTGACAAAGATTGAAGGGATTGATTTCAAGTCCTGGCTGTGCCATCAATTAATACTGTTTTCCACAGTTAACATTTGAATAACACAGAGAGTTTCATTTTATCTTCTTATATAGTATCTCAATGATTAGTACTTGCCACATGATCCTGGGTGAATATTATAGGAAAATGGATTTTATAACCAGAGAAACTTTGCTTTGAATCTTAGCCCTTCCTCTTAGAGGTTTAATGCTTTAAAATATTTTCTTTAACCCAAGACCCTTCATTACTATTTAACCAGGGAACATACGACTATAGAAATAACTTCAATAAAACTTCCTTTTCAGCTTGAAAGAATAATTATTGGAAGGTATGGGAGCATGTATCTGAGGTAGCTAATATTGTTTAAAAAGGCTTCTTTTTTGAAAATGTAATTCAAGTAGAGGTCATAGAGAACTGGAGAGAAGTAGCCAGAGGAATATGATTGGAGGTAATGTTTCTCAGAATCAAAAGCCTATGTCTACGTTATTTTCTCTTTTCTCCAGGATACTGCTAATAGGTCAAGTTCTTCTTCAAATGGTTTAATCACCCTTACTAGTTTTTGTTTTTTGGTGAGGAAGATTTGCCCTGAGGCAACATTTGTGCCAATCTTCCTCTATTTTGTATGTGGGAAACTGACACAGCACGGTTTGATGAGTAGTGGGCAGGTGCATGCCTGGGATCTGAACAAGAGAACCCCAGGTTCCTGAAGCAGAGCATGTGAACTTAACCACTATGCTACCATGGCAGTCCCCACCCTTACTAGTTTTGAGCATCATCTGACAGCTTTTCCTGCCCATCACTGTTAAATCTAGTACTGGCCTCTCAGGAAAATTACACAGACTGATTTAATGACTTCATTTTTCTTCTATCAGTAAATATGGCTTATCAGACAGCTGGACACATCTCTGGAACCAAACTCATTTCAACCCACTCCCATCTTCTTTATCTGTCCCCTCCCACCAATAAGTTATCAGCAGCATCATGTGTTCTCCCCCTAGAAATTTTAGTACCATTGTCAGTGTGAGCATAAGCCACTGTACTCTGTCTCAGTGTATGAAAAAGACCTTTAGGGGTTGTAAAATAAAACAAAGAAGAACACACGAAGAAAGAGAGCATCTAGCTTGGGCAGTATCAAGTAGAAGTATGGCACTGAAGAGCAGAGAGCTATTCTCACTCCTAATTACCCTTCAAAGGCTAAACCTCAATTGAGAAGGTGGAATAGAGACACAGAGTAATGGAAGGAACTTAGAGAGTGTGAAGATGGTGGTGAGAGGTTCTGTGCTAACCATAATAACCATAGTTACCCGTTGCAGCTCTTCATAACTCAGTATCAGGAAGTTTTCCTTCCCTTTCATGGTCATCCAGCCATGAGTGTGGTCAAACCAGGATCCATATGGCACTGCATATTAGGAAGGCAGAAAGAAAGGGTTGGTTACAAAGTCTATGAAAGAAGAGATCCATCTTATGTTCACCCTTGGGGGCACAATTAATAGCATAACGTCTGGCACATCTAGGCCTGTCCTATTTGCTGAATGAATGACAGTAAAGATGGATAACTATTACCCAACATCATGGACTTACCCTGTAATGAGCCTTGTTCATTCGAAGCAAACTCTGTACCCAGTTTTCAAGAGTCTCTAATGAGATCCTGACCCTGGAGCCATGTGGTCTGAGGAATGGTATTCTTGCTGCCCCTAGTCTGTTCAGTGTTTAGAATTTTTGGTTGATAGGTCATTCCCACAGCCCTTGAAGATATTTTTCACTCTTTCTGCCTTTATTGTTGCTATTGTAATTATTGTTCCTTAGAAAATTATCTGTCTTTCCTCTGCTTTAAGATTTTCTTTCCTTTTTTCTACTATAATTTTCTCAGGGATTAGGTGAAGATTTGTTTGTAATAATTCTTTGCGAGGCTAGATGTGGTTATTCAAACTGAGATTTCATCAATGTTGGAAATTTTCAGGCATGTTTCTTGAAAATTTCCCTTCTCTATATTTTATATTTTCTAGGGAGGTAAATCTTCTCATCTCATTCTCCACATGTTAACTATTTTATACTTTTGAATGGCTGTCTAACATACTTGAGGCCTTCTTAACTCCAAAGTGTAGTGGGAAATTAATTATCAACTAAGAACTCCAATTAGTTAAACTATCTTTCAAGAATGAGCATAAAATAAAGATGGTTTCAGGCAAAATACTGAGGGAATTTACCACTTTTGCTATGAGAACTAGTTTAAGTTATAACTTATGAATAAATAAAATGAATCCAGGAGAAAGGAACAAGGAAGGAGTCAAAGAGGAAATCAAAAGGGCTATAAAAAAATCATGAAACAAACAAAAATGGAGGCACAACATATCAAAATTTATAGTATGCAGCAGAAGATATTCGAAGAGGGAATTTTAGAGCTATAAATCATACACTAAGAAAAAGAAAGATCTCACAAAAATAACCAAACTTTACACCTAAGGAACTAGAAAGAGAAGAAAAAAATGAAGCCCAAATTTAGCAAAATGAGAATTAAAAAAAACCAGAGTATGAAAAAAAGTGTAATAGAGACCAGAAATCAATATAACTAATTAATGAAAATAGGAGCTGATGTTTTAAAAAGATAAGCAAAATTGAGAAACCTTTAGCTAGGCTAACTAAGAAAAAAGCAATGCAGACTCAAATTTTAAAAAATGAAAGAGGAGACATTACAACTGCTGTCACAAAAACACGAAAGATCATAAAAGACTACTATGAACAATTATACACCAACAATTTAGATAACCTAAAAGAAATGGATAAATTTCTAGAAACATACAATCTACAGGACTGAATCATCAATAAATAGAAAATATGAATAGATCAATAGCAAGTAACAAGATTTAATCCATAATAATAAATCTTCCAACAATGAAAATCCAGGACTAGATGGTTTTCTGGTAAATTCTAGGAAACAATAAAGGAAGAATTAACACCAATCCTTCTCAAATCAAAAAAAAAAAATGAAGAGGAGGGAAAATTCCCAAACACACTTTATGAGGCCAGCATTACCCTGATACTAAAGCCAGATAAGGACACTGTAAGAAAAGAAAACTAAAGAGCAATATTCCTGATAAATATAGATGCAAAAATCCTCTACAAAATGTTAGCAACTTGAATTCAAAAGTACATTAAAAGGATCATACATAATTGGATGAAAAGGTGGTTCAATTTATACAAATCATTAATATGATACACCACATTAACAGAATGAAGGCTAAAAATCATTTGTTCATTTGGGTAGATGCATAAAAAGCATTTGAAAAAATTCAACATTGATTCATGATAAAAACTCTCAACAAATTAGGTATAAAAGGAATGTTCTTCATCATAATAAAGGTTATATTACAAGAGCACACCTATCATACTCAATGGTGAAAAGTTCAAAGACTTTACTCTAAGATCAGGAAAAAGACAAGGATGTCTACTCTCACCATTTCCATTCAACATAGTACTGGAAATCCTAGCCACAGCAATTAGGCAAGAAAAACTCCAAATCAGAAAGGGAGAAGTAAAATTATCTTTACGTGCAGGTGACATGACTTTATATAAACAAATCCCTGACAACTCTACCAATAACTTAGCAGAACTAATAATCAAATTTAGTAAAGTTTTATAATACAAAATCAACATATAGAAATCAGTTGTGTTTCTATACACTACCATGAACCACTTGAAAGAGAAATTAAGAAAGCAATCTCATTACAATAGCATCAAAAACAATAAAGTACTTAGGAATAAATTTAACCAAGGAGATGAAAGACCTGTATACTGAAAACTATAAAACATTGATGAAAGAGGGGCTGGCCCGGTGGCACAAGCGGTTAAGTGCGTGTGCTCCACTGTGGTGGCCTGGAGTTTGCTGGTTCGGATCCCAGGCACGCACCAACGCACAGCTTGTCAAGCCATGCTGTGGTGGCATCCCATATAAAGTGGAGGAAGACGGGCATGGATGTTGACCCAGGGTCAGTCTTCCTCAGCAAAAAGAGGAGGATTAGCAGATGTTAGCTCAGGGCCGATCTTTCTCACACACACACACACAAAATCGATGAAAGCAATTGAGAAGAAAGAATAAATGGAAAGATACCCTGTGTTCTTAGGTTGGAAGTATTAATATATGAAAATTTCCTTACTACCCAAAGCAATCTACAGATCAATGAAATTCTTATCAAAATTTCAATGGCATCTTTCACAGAAGTAGGAAAAAAATCCTAAGATGTGTATGAAACCACAAAAGACTCCAAATCCTGAGACAAAGCAATCCTGAGAAAGGAGAACAAAGTTGGAGGCATCACACTTACTGCACTATTCAAGCACCATTGCAAAGCTATAGTAATAAAAAAAAGTATGGTACTGACATAAAAACAGGCACATAGACCAGTGGAAGAGAATAGAGAGTCCAGATGTGAACCCACACATATACGGTAAACTAATTTTTGGTAAGGGCACTAAGAACACACAATGGGGTAAGGATGTCTCCATAATAAATGGTATTGGGAAAACTGGATATCCAGACAAAAAAGAATGAAACTGGACCCGTATCTTACACCACTCACAAAAATTAACTCAAAATGGATCAAAGATGTAAGACCTGAAACCATAAAAGTCCTATAAGAAAACACAGGGAAAAGATCTTTGACATTGAATTGGCAATAATTTCTTGGATAAGACAACAAAAGCACAAGCAACAGAAGCTAAAATAAACAAGTGGGACTATATAAAACTAAAAAGCTTCTGCACAACAACGGAAACAATCAGTAACATGAAAAAGCCCTATGAAATGGGAAAAATATTTGCACACTATATATTTGACAAGGGGTTAATATCCAAAATATAAAGAACTCATACAACTCAACAGCAACAAACCAAATAGTCCAATTAAAAAATGAGCAAGGACCCGAATAAATATTTTTCCATGAGGACACACAAATTGCCAGTATGTATATGAAAATGTGCTCAACCTTACTAATTATCAAGGAAAGGCAAATCAACGCCACCATAAAATATCAAATCACACTTGATAGGGTGGGTATTATCAAAAAGACAAGAGATATTGAGCATTGGTGATGATGTGGAGAAAGGGAATCCTTTATACAGTGGTGGTGGGAATGTAAATTGGTACAACCATTATGATAAACAGTATAGAAGTTCCTCAAAAATTTAAAAACAGAACTACAATATGATCCAGTAATCCCACTCTTGGGTATATTTCTGAAGGATTGAAATCCGCATCTTGAAGAGATATCTGCACACCCATGTTTATTTCAGCATTATTTACAATAGCTAAGATATGGAAACAACCTAAATGTTCTTCAATGGATGAATGGATAGAGAAAATAAGATATATATACATATATATATATAATTGAATATTATTCAGGTATAAAAGAGAAGGAAATTATGCTATTTGCAACCACATGGATGAAACTGAGGGGCATGATGCTAGGTGAAATAAATCAGACAGAGGAAGACAAATATTGTGTGGTATCACTTACATACAGAATAAAAAAAAATCAGATTTCATAGAAGTAGAGAATAGAATGGTGGTTTTCATGGGTTGTGTGAAGAAGGAAATGGGGAGATGTAGGTGTAAGGGTACAAATCTTCAATTAGAAGAAGTTCTAAAGTTTCCATGTACAGTATGGTAACTATAGTTCATAATTTGGAATTACATACTTTAAAGTTACTGACAGTAAATCTTAAGCAGTCCCGCTACACACACACACACACACACACACACACACACACACACACACAAAGACATAACTATGTGAGGTTATGGATGTGTTAATTACCTTGATGTTGGTAATCCTTACACATTGTATAGGTACTTCAAATAATCATGTTTAAATATATACAATTATATTTGTCAATTATTTCCCAATAAAGTTAAAAATAATATTTTTAAATAATTATCTTCAAAATTAACGAGGCAAATACTACCACTATCATCACTTCTATTCAACATTGTCCCAGAGCCCTGGCCAAGGAAATAAGAGAAGAAAAAATAAAGACAACATATGTGTATTAGAAATGAAGGTAATAGGATTACCTAAAGGTTATATTTATACTTCATAGGAAATTAAAGGGAACCTACAGGGAAACAATTAAGAAGAGAGTTCAGGGGCCGGCCCCATGGCTTAGCGGTTAAGTGCGCATGCTCCGCTACTGGTGGCCTGGGTTCGGATCCTGGTCGCGCACCGAGGCACTGCTTCTCCGGCCATGCTGGGGCCACATCCCACATACAGCAACTAGAAAGATGTGCAACTATGACATGCAACTATCTACTGGGGCTTTGGGTGGGGGGGAAGGAAGGGGATTGGTAATAGATGTTAGCTCAGAGCCAGTCTTCCTCAGCAAATAGAGGAGGATTGGCATGGATGTTGGCTCGGGGCTGATTTTCCTCACAAAAAAAAAAAAAAAGAGAGAGTTCATTCAGATTGTTGAATACCCAATAAACATTCATAATCAGTTGCATCCCCAAATCAGACACAATGACTGGAAAATGTAATTTTAAGGTATCACTAATCTAGAAGAAATGAAATACATCTAAAAGAGTTGAAATCTTTTTATAGAAAAAATCATAAAGTATCACGTAAAACATTAAAAAACTTTAGATAAAAGGAGGGATAAACAATGTCTATAAGTGAAGAGATAAACTAAGTAAAATATGCCCATTCTCCACTAATTATCCTGTAAAATTACTATAATGACAATCATAAAAATACTGACAATAATGACTGTCACTGAGAATAAGGAGTATCAGGAACTCTCGTATGCTATTTGTGGGAATATACATTGATACAACCACGCTGGGAAATAGTTTGATGTTATAATTTAAAATTGAAAATCCACATATTCTATGCCACAACAACTTTACACTCAGGTATATAAACCAGATATAAAGTCACACACACATGCACCAGGCAAGCAGTTTTTTGCATATCCTTAAACGTGAAACACTTCATTTAATTTCTAACTATGGACATACAAAATGTTGGAAGTGGCACTTGACAAAAATATAATGGCCTCAGTGATGCTAGCAAACAGTAATTACAGTTCATTCATTTTGATTCTATTCTCGGCCAAGCGTAATCTAGCAGAGTTCAGGGTGCTGATATGGTCTGCCTTTGGAGGTGGGAGCCAGAATAGAGGACCACATAGGACATGAAAGCATGCTTTGGGTCTTTTTCATAGGAAATTCTAGAGTTAAGGTTCCCAGAGCATGGGTGATGAAAGGGTTGCAAGCTCCAGGAGTCCTATAATTTCCTTACCTTGCTGGGGGGAAAATGTGTCCAGAGCAGGGGACCCTCTAATGCTTTGTTATCCTGTATGATGCAGAGCTCTGCTCTGACTCCCAGGGTCCAGAGCAGGGTCTCCTCTTGCCTGGGTCTAAGGACAATATTTCCTGGGCCTTCAATTTCAAGGATTTCTTCATTGGTATGGGGAAAAGAGTTTGGATTGATGTGCTACGGTGCAGCAGACAACTCAGGTTGTTGGTATTAGTGGATAAAAATATGGAATTTGGCATTGGTGGTTCTTGGCTGGATAAGAAAGAGGCCTGTGTGTGAGTTTTAAGGCATAGATGACAAGATATTGGGATAGTAGTGAGGTTTACAGGATATGCCTTCATCACCCACCACTATTGATTGGACTTTGCTGGATTCCTGGTGACAGCTGGAGCACAATTCAGACTATAGAACAAATGGCAAGATCAAATATAGCTTTGATGAGGGTTGTATTCTTCATGTTTGGGCTTTTACTATATCGTTTCACTGTTGCCTATTTTCTGTTAGAGTAACCTGAAGGAAAGTAGGAGATATAGGTGAAGAATTCAGCCAGGATCAACTCAGTAAAGAACACGGTTGCCAGGCTTTGAAGATTGCACTTTACACTCAGGGCAAACAATTCAGGAAATGTGAACTTTTCAATATCTAATAGACGATTGCAACATAGCCTAGAAGGGCTAAAGCGCGTGATGTGTGAACAACAATAATGAGTCTGTTATGTGAATCTAGGTAAGAAGTAACAGTGGCTCTGGTTAATAAAGCACAGAAGGAAGGGGGAGCAAATATTCACTATTTAACAAAGGTGTATTAGCTGCTTACTATGTGGCAAGTACCACTCTAGGACCTGGAGTCAAGAATTAACAACTTAAAGAGCTTACATTTTAGTGGGGAGACACATGAAATAAACACATAAATAGAATACATACTCATTGATGATAAGTACTAAGGGGGAAAAATAGATAAGACTATAGAGATGGGAAAGGATGCTATCTATACAGCATCGAAAGGAAAATTTCCCTAAATACAGAGACACTTTAGCAGAGACCAGAAAAAAGATCTTAATCAAGGTTGTGGTACTTGGATAATAAACAGCTAAAAGAAAGTGGTGAATGGCATGGGGGAGCGGGATGTGAAACAAAGGACACTTATGAAATGTCAGAATCATGTTAACCTTGAGTGAAGGGTGGTTCTATTTATTGAATAAGATCAGGATGTTGGTGTTAGTGGGAGCAGCTTGTGATATGTGGGGGAAATGTGTTCAACATTGAACATATTGAAGTCAAGATGTCTATGCTTCTCTCCAGTGAAGAGGTCCATGGGCTGTTAGAGAATCATGTCACAAGCTCAGGAGATATATCACAGCTGAGATATGACATATCATATAATTTTGATAAAAATTGCAAAATTTCAAGTACCCGAGAAAGTCTAGAAAATCTTCATATTTAAAAGTATAGAGATTTTACTGTATTGCATACATTTTTGAGACAGATAAGACAAGAGGATTAAGGGAGTTTTAGAAAGACAAATCTAAAAAATGGTGGAAAGTAAGGATTGTGTTGTCCAGGAAGCCAATGAAAAGCTGACTTTCAGAGAGCCACAAATTAGGAGAGTAGAGAAGAATATGAGTGCTGTGTGCTAATATTAGACAGGCCTTGGAGACTCAGAACATAGCTAGGATGGTTTATGATGGAGGCAGCTTAAAGGGTGGCTAGGATTCTGCTGCTCTGCAGGAGATAATGTGGAATTCTAAAATTTGGGTTCCAATGGTGATGGAGGCTTACACCCCCAGGATAGTGAGATGTAGAGATCTCAGCTTGGGCTAAAGGCCTCTGACAATCCCCCAGCTTCCACATTTTACATTTACTCACCATATCCTTGGATAAACCATTCAAAATATTCTTCTTGTGACTCTGGTTTCTTAATAAAACTCAACATTCTCCAGTAAAAATAACCAGACACAAGAACATCTCTGGGATTTCTGATGAGGTAAATCACCTTAAAGAGAAAAATGGGATAACAAAAAAATCAATACAGTCATTTCTCATTTCTTGGTTTTGTAAAAATAGAGAAAAAGCCAATTCCTAGAAAATTTCTATTAAGTATCAATGAATTCGTTTAATAAATTAGTTATTTAATTGATTAACAATATATATTTTTAGGTTCCTATGAACCATCCACTGAGGTAATATTAAGAATATAACAATGGAAGAGGAAAGCATGACACCCTCTTGGGTGTCATAGTCCACTCACAATGGGAAGCAACCAAAGGTTTTAAATGGTAAATGGTGTTATATTTGTGTCGTATAGTTTAAAGATTCACCTAGGAGAATGGATTAATAAATTATTCTATATTTAAAGATACATAGCAGACATTCCATGATATGTCTATTTATGTGAAGTTGAAGTACAATCAAAACTAATCTATAGAGTTAGAAGTCAGGGGAGTAGTCACCCATGTGGGTGTACATTGATTGGGGAAGCACAGGAGGGAATTTTCTGGGGGAGTGGAAATGTTCGAAATCTGATCTGGAAGGCAGTTACCCTATTAGCAAATATTTGTTCCTGTGCAAAGTATCCATAAGACATTTGCTCCATAAGAATTTGGATCCACACGGAAAGCTGCTTGATATCTGGTTGTATCCAAAATGTCCATGGAGACATTGTGTCCACACACCAAAAGGTCCTTGATATTTGGTCCTGTCCAAAACCACTTGGCATGGGCCAAATATGCTCTTGTATATTTTGGATGGGACCAAATGTCAAGGACCTTTTGTCATGGACCAAATGACTTATGGATATTTTTGACAGGACTAAATATCCTGCATGGAGTTAACCCAGTTGTAAACATATGCAAAATTAAACAAGCTAATACTTAAGATTAGTGTGCACGTACGACACAAATATGCAAGAACACGTGGCATTTGAAGATCTGACTTATACTCGAATCTGCACCAATTTTCTTTTTGACATTATTCTAGGCCCCAACTCTCTCTAGGCCACTGTTTCCCTAAGCAAGGTTTCAACAAACACCAAAAAGACACAGGTAAATAAGTGTAGTATAAATAAGCTTGACAAGTGATGGGTTGAAAAAAAACACAAAACTTCAGAGCCAGTCCTGATAGCCTAGTGGTTAAACATCAGTGCTATCACTGCTTCAGTGGCCAGGGTTTGTTCCTGGGTTGTGGAACTCACCACCCATCTGTGAGTTGCCATTCTATGGCAGCAGCACACATAGAAGAACTGGAAGGACTTACAACTAGGATATACAACTATGCACCAGGGCACTGGGGAAGAAAAACAAAAACAAAAAGCTTCATTGTGTTGCAACAAATTGTGAGATTTCCAAGAGAGGAGAATACTATTGAAAGCTTCACTATCTAATTTAAGCATAAAACATTTTTAAAAATCAAAAAACTATGAGCACCTACCAGGAAAATATGTTTCTAAAAACAATCTGAGGGGGCTGACCCCATGGCCTAGTGGTTAAGTTTGGTGTACTCCACTTAGGCAGCCCGGCTTTAGTTACTGGGTGCAGACCTTCACCACTCATCAGTGGCCATTCTGTGGCAGTGACCCACATGCAAAATAGAGGAAGATTGTCACAGATGTTAACTAGGGCTAATATTCCTCAGCAAACAAACAAACAAACAGAAAAACAATCTGAGACATGCTAGATCCTGGATATCCATGTTCCCTGCAAGGGATCATCTGTCAGTCCCATTAGAGATTCATGTGGCTACTGAGCTCAATAGACAGCTATATATAGGAAGGCATAGTGGTTAGAAAAGCCAGCCATGATGCCAGAGCAGTCTCCCTGGATTTAGGCGTTGATTTATGAACCAGCTTCTTCTCATATGGGCAACTCTATGTATGCTGCTTCTCCCTAAGTGGCAGTGGGCGTTTACTTAAGTAAGACTGGCGAATTATTTTTCAGAGCAACAGAGGGAGTTATCTAGTATATAACACATTTATAAATTTTGCTTGTATTTAAAATGTGGTTTTCCCAGATTCTGGTGTTGTCATTTCACTCTGCCTCTGGATTACACCTGGCTGGTATAGACTGTGGAGGGTTTACACCCTGTACTCAAGTAGGGACCACAGACCCCCAAATGCAGAATCTCAGGCCCACGCCAGACATACCCAATGGTGCTGCATTTCAACCAGATGTCTAGGGGATTCCAGGCACATTAGAGGGTGGAAAACATTGACCAAACATCTTGACCATTGAGCACTGACCTTGGCCTTGGAACTGAAGAGAGACTTGGGGATGAGTTGGATGGGGAGGTGGGAGCTGATGAGTCAGGGGCCTTCCTTATTCTTTAGTATGTTATATCCATACTCAGCCTCTAGCCAGGGTGAGTGTTCCCAAATGGGCACAGATTGGATCCACTTGGGATCCCCCTTGGAGTGAATCAGGCAGAGAATTTCAACCAACCAGTTTGTTCCTGGATAAAGAAGGAAAAATGATGGTCACTCATTTTAATCTGACTTAAAAACAATTGTGGTAAAGCATAAAAAGCATAAAATGTACCATCTTCACCATTTTCAGTAGTGTTAAGTATATTCACATTGTTGTGCAAGGATCTTATAAAAGTGAATCTCTGTACCCATTCAACAACTCTCCATTTTCCCTCCCTCCAGTCCCTGCCAGTCCTTGGCAACCACCATTTTACTTTCTGTTTCAATGAGTTTGATTATTCTAGATACATCATCAAAGTAGAATCATTCCATGTTTGTCCTTCCATGACTGGTTTATTTCACTCAGCACACAGTCCTCGTGGTGAAATTCATGCACATTATTGCATGTGGCAGAACTTCATTCTTTTTCAAGCTGAATAATATTCCATTATTTGTATATACTACATTCTGTTTATTCATTCATTTGTCAATGGATATTTGGGTTGCTTCCACCTTTTGGCTATTTGTTTAAATCCTTATCTAGTTCCCACTGCCCTTGGCTTTTCACCACCAGGACACTTCCAAAGTCTTCAGCCTCAGTCCTTGCCCAATTTGCAGTCCCTCTACCCATCTCCCCTCATAGAAGTGTGATCCTCATCCTTTCAGTCCCTTGGATTTTCTGGGTTCTTTTCCAATTCCTGATCATTGTCCATGCTGATACCTTTACCTGAAAATATCTCTTTTCACTAAGTAGTTTCACATTCATTCTTTCATCTCAATTTAGACCCTATTGCTTCTACAGTTTTTTTTTTTGGCTGTGATAGTTGTGCTTATTCATCCCTCCCCACTTTAGTTGAGGTATAACTGACAAAAAAAATTATATAATTTGATAATATATAATGTGATAATATATACAGATATAGATATAATAGATAATATATAATGTGATGATTTGATATATGTATACATTGTGAAATGATACCACATTCAAGCTAATTAACATATCTATCTCTCACATAATTAACATTTTTTTCTATTTCTTCTATAAAGACTTCACTGGTCATCCTCCACTCTTCCATGAAATCAACTTACTCTGCCTTAGGACTCACTCCTTTGGGTTCCCCTAATACCTTAGATTACCCACTCTGGACACTCATCTTACTGGGTAACTGCCTGGCTAAAGCCTTTTCTCTGAATGTAAATGATATTAGGGCCTAGCTCTATTCTCCCACAGCATTGCACATTATCTGGCTAGAAACCCCTCCTTTCATCTACTGAGTGAATGAATGGCATGGCCATAGCCTGTCTCAGAATCTGATCCTTCTTCCTTACCTGATTTAGGGTAAGTCAGTATCAAGACATCTTCATCCTTAAACACAAATGTCTCCCATGCTTCTCTCAGAAGTTCAGGTATGAAACCCAAGATAGGGAAATATATCCCTTCATACCACAGATACTCGTCTGACATTATGATCAGCTCTTGTACCTTGTGTTAGAGTCTCAGCTGTTGGCCCTGTTGTAGGTTGTGGCATCTGCTGGGAGACCAGCTTTAATACTAAAGATAGAACAATTATTAATCTGTCCCTGCTTGTTGAGGAGTTTGACTGCCCACAAAGTGAAGTACATCCTGTACTGATATATGGTCCCAAGGTTGACAGTTGACCATCCGTGAAGTTCTCATCTGCCATCTAAACATTAACATGCTGAAAATTTATTAAATCCTTTTGGTTTTCAGGGCATGAGATAAGAGAATTCTCATATCCACCACACAGAAAATCCAAATAGCAATTGTTATTTCATTGGCCCTGACCTTCTTTTTCCCCGTGAAGGACTCTCAGGGCCACAGTTTCGTGTTCATGCAACAAGCCAAAGGGAGTGTGCCCACCAAATATACGGAATCTTGATTCTAGGAGAACTTAAACCTCTACGTTTCTACTGTGTCTCTGTGTGCTTCAGTCAGATAAAATTAAGACCATCTAATTAATTATCTGAACCTAAATTAGAAAGTAACAATGTTGATATTATACGACTCCTTCCTGGTCCCTCTGTGTCCTCCTCCCTGGGTCCCCGTAGAGTGGTGTGGTTCCAGAACGACTGGACCAAATACTCTAGGGTGCAGTGACTGCTCACGTGATGAGGCCGTGGAGCTTGTGCTGCACCCACAGGCCCCAGAACCCAGGCAACTGCCCCTGTGGGTCTTGTGCCTCTTGAGTGCCCAGGTTTCTGAATCCCCTCTCTTCCCAGTGTTACTGAACAAGGGCTTGCTACCCAAAGTGAATAAACAGCCAACAATAATGGCACCAGCTTTTTAGAAAAGAAAAGTCTTTATTGCAAGGTTGACTGGCAAGGAGATAGGAGGCAAGGCTGTCACATCTGTCTCCCAATTTAGGGTTTAGGGTGAAACAAGAGGTTAGGGAGAACAGACTGGTATGTGGAAATGCTGATGGGGCAGGTTTTAATTGGAGGGATTTAAGCCTTTATGGTAATGTATGGAAAGGGGCTTTAACACTAGATGTTCCTAGATTACCACACCTTGCTTCTGATGAGAGTCTAGCTTTCAAGTTCAGGTCATGTCCTGTTCCTTTGGTTCCACGGGGGGAGAATCTTTGGTTCCTGGTGTTATCTCAGGTCTAGATTTTCTCCTCTGTGCAAGATCTGTCTATACGACTCGAAGATTTTTTGCTCCCTGATTCTGAAAAACAACTTTTAACATTCTTATGATAAGATGGGGTCAGTTGAAACTGTTCTCATGGTTAAAAATTTACCCCTTTTCCTGTTCATTCCTCAATCATGAGGAAAATGGAGTGATGACTGCTCTAGGTGCTCCCTGCTAGTAAGAGGTGTAGGTTGTTTCATCTCATCGAACCAGTCTCTTAGTCCCGATGATATGTCAGTCTAGTTAAATTCATTTCAGAAGGAGGTAATACAGGATCAGCTCCCAAAGTTAGGTCTATATTGTGTAAGGATGTAACTAGGTGTTCAACAAGTAGCTTTTCTAGAGAAACAAAAAGAAAATAAGGTTAATGGTTAGAGCAAATTATAAACCAGTTCCAGAGCCCAGGGAACTGCCTGTCAAGATTTCTAGTTGTCAGGGTTGAAGCATCTTTTGCAGTTTGAAATGACTCTGATGAAGTCATCGGGTGTTCAGGTACTCTTTGAGTATCTTACACAGCAACAGATATGTAGATTGTCTTAACACGGACTATTGTGGTGACCTCTCTTACCTTTATATCAAGTTGTTCAGCTTCAGTTTACAGGGCTTCAGGAAAAAGAGTGGTTTCAGTTCTCTGTGATTTTAAATGAAAACGATGGAAAAAATTGAAAACATTAGTTTGGAGATTTGTAGCCAGATATTTGAAGAAACTAAAAAATTCAGAATCCAGTCCAGTTTACAGATAGAAAACAAAAACCTCAAAGACAATTAACGGAACTAGAATCTAATATCCACAAATGTATACTATATTTTCTATTGAAACATAATTTTTCTCTCTAAAATCACCCTCATTTTTACCAGGGATACCCAAAATAAGACTAATTGCATTGTAAAATAAGTGTAGTTTCAATAAAGATGGCCCAATTATTTACATAAGTACAGCAAGAATGGCAAATGATCATATAAGCTTTTTTAAATCTGCTTTGCTGGAACTTTTTATAAGGAACCTCAAATTGAACTTGAAAGGCCTCTCGGGGCCAGGAAAGCCAACCCAAGGACTTATTATCAGACTCTGTCTATAATACCTATAGAATTCCTCTCTTCTTGAGGTCCCCAAAATAGCCTTATGTTCTTGCACCTGCTAGGAAGTGATCTTTACTCACCTGATGGGTTACTGAGAACCCTGTAAACAAGGTGTCAGGCCAACTTCCAAGTGGCTTATTTGTTTCATAAAGTCAGCCTTTGTTCCTTAAAGCTATTTGGTCACATCTGAGTCTATGCATGCTTCTCTCAAATATGATATTCTAGTCAATGCCTTGGTCCTTGGTAATATGACCAAGGTTTCCAATTGTGCCCTGTCATAAGGAGAATAGATTCTTATTGAACTTATGCAAATAACTATATTGCCTTGAAAATAAGAATACTCACTAATCAAGAGTTTCCAAATTCTGGAGGGATCAGGTAGGGAGAGAAAGGTAAGTGTTTCAATTTTGCTTATAAACGTATAATTTTACCAAATTGCTATAAGTCATAGTTAGCTTAAAAGAAAAGAGAAAGGGCTGGCCCCATTGCCAAGTGGTTAAGTTTGGTGCGCTCCACTTTGGTGGGCCAGATTCAGTTTCCAAGCACAGAGCTAACACTCCTCACCACTCTTCAGTGGCCATGCTGTGGCAGTGACCCACATACAAAATAGAGGAAGATTGGCACAGATGTTAGCTCAGGGAAAATCTTCCTCAGCCAAAAAAAAAAAAGAAAAAGAAAAAAAAGAAAATGTTTCCTTAAATCTGGAAAACAAAATATTTTTAAAAAATCAGCAATATTTCAAATAAAAGTCATAAAAATTATAATCATCCTCATAAGTTCATTCAGTCCCATGTAATCAACTTTTGATCTTAATCTTTTCTTAGCAGTTTTATGAAGCTATAATTTCTCTATTAGAGTTCTGTAGTTTCTTGCCCAGGTCAGTTTTATGATCTGAAAGTTCATCAGAAACCTGTATTCTACAGTAACTGTCAGAGTCCTTTCCATGAATCTCTCTGAAGATGAAACATATATGTAAAAACAGAGAGAAACAACTGTCTGTAAATGACAAAAGACTTAAAAATAGCAATTGACAAAGAAATCTTATTACTTTGTAACATATCACATTTTAAGATATTAAATAGACTTATGACTAATAACCAGGACAGATCATAATTTTACGGATATTGTATAATTTTTTAAAACTTTTATATTAATGACATTTACCTACACAACATAACCTAAGAAAGCTTACCATCATTTATTTGGCAATGCTCCCCATGTAGTTTAACATACCAAATAAGTCTAATTAGTTTAGTATCTTCCTATTTAGAAGAAGAGGGACTCAATTATTTGAAAAGTTTCCAGGCCCCGCTGAAATTCTCAAAGTCACTTTTAGGTTGAAAGAAACACTTTATTTAGAATTTGAATTTTGGGGAAGTTTGTGCAAATTATTAAAAAGATCGTAGGTCCCTATGAAACAATGCTTAGTTATCCATTTAACCAAAGTGACAAGAGAAGATGTTGAGGCAAACATACATAATTAAACAGTTAGAAAAACTTTAGTTCTCTTAATAGAGAGAGCTCAACATTTTTGAACATAGGAAATTATTTGACAAAGCATAGAATTTCTGCCTCTTAAGTATACTTAATCAAAGACAAAGAAAATCCTATTATAATCTCACTATCAAGAGCAGACTAAAAGTTCAAGAAAATTATCCTTTAGGAGAGAGACAAAAACAAATTTTAATTTTGAATAAGCTTACTTTTGATATTAAAATTCACTCCCTTAATTAAATTTGTTTTAATCTTAGCCAAATTGACAAAGCACAAAACTCTTTCCTCAGGGTTTGTCTCCCACAAACCTTCCATAACTTCATTTTACATTCAGAATTTGTCCAATGCCTTCTTTCTTCCCTCCTAGCACTGGAGGAGAAACTTATCTTTCTTAACAAAACAAACAAAAATATCTCCACGCCTTAAACCTTCTTTACTGAAAACATATGTCTTACTTTCTTTAATTTTTTGTACTGGCATCCTGTAGATTGGTAGAACCTCAATACTGTTTAGAAACATGTGCTTTCTCATAGAAAATTTCTCAGCATAGCAGAAAATGTGTTTATCAATAAATCCAAGCATTTTTCCAGTTTCTCTGGAAATCTGGAAAAGGTAGATTTCAAAACTAAAGGTAGATATATCTATGTTTAGTGATTAATGTCTAATATCTTATCTCATGTGGAAATGACCTAGATACTCTATGAAGTTTATCGTTTAACTTAATTTAGCAAAACTCTAAGGTTTCATGTTTCCAAAAAGGTTTTAAAGTTAAGTACATACACCATAACATATAAATATTGTTAAAACCTCACCCAAAACATTTATCTTTTCCCATCTATTTAGTTTACTTGTTCCTAATAATTATTTAGATTGCCTACAAAAATTCCTGATACATTAGACAAAATTAGTTTTCATTCTATGCTGTTATTTTTGCTAACAAGTTTTCTAACAGAGATAACACCAGGTTATCTGACCAATAAATCCAGGTAGAATAAAGGCTGCATGTCTGAATCATATCCAATGTTGATAACTCACATTTCAATGTTGTTAAACTAAAAATATTAAATAAGGTTTAATTTACCAAAGATTATATCATGTTTACTTGAAAACATTTGGGTTAGTTTATGTTACATTTATAAGAAGCACTTACATTAAGCCAATTGAATAGAGCTCTTTTGGAAATTCTACCATCTGGAGGTAAAAATATCACACATATAAAACATATATAGAGACACATATACACAGAGACTCCACAGCTATTGTTTTAAAATTAGTGCCATGAATCAGAGAGAGTGATGCAAAACTCACTAGTTATGAAAGAATAATTCAAACCAAACTTTGTCTTAAGCTTTTCCTACTAATATTAGTGAAGAAGACACTTAAGCTACATTTGGGCAACCGTCCTTCTATAAGTACTTTTTCTTTCCTTTTTGCCTTTTTTTCCTTCAGTCTTAGGAATTGGTGATGGGCTAGATAACAGTTCCTGGAGAGATTACACACTTTTTGAGATGAAGGAAATGGGTGAAATCTGAAATCTGAGCTGCCTCTAGAGCTACATTTCCAGTTTTGCATAAATTGGTAAGTTGAGCTCAGGTTGCTCTCAATTCCTCAGAAATTGGCTCGTAACTTAAATGACAATACAGGCTGATCTACCTGTCCAACTACATCATCCCTAACTTGCTTCTTTCTCACTGGGTGTTTAGTTTTATTTTAACATAGGGGAAAAGGCCTAAGAAATTCCCATTATGCTCTGAATATCAGCTTCCAATTTGGCCAAACTTTTGATCATAAGTTGCTAAATCCTTTCAAATATCTTGTCAGGTTTCAATCAGGATTAACAGTAACTAGACTTGGCAGTATCGAACAACACTAATTTTTAATGTAGCACATTCCCAGAAAATCACTTAGAGTCTCGTTATTTCTGGTAGGAGCCCATATTAGTCCCTCCTTTGAAGGTATATTATAGAGTGTCTGTAAAGCCATGACCTAATAAACTTCTCTTTTAGGTATCTTCTATAACTTAATTTTTCATTAGCTTTTTGCAACAAAAGTTTTAATAAGATTATTTTGGGATTTTGAAGTTTTTGCTTTTAAGTGCATTTCTTAAATGATCTTATCTAATCAGAATGTTCCTTCTAATGGCCAATGCAATTCCCCTGAGGCTGACAGCAGTGTGGTTGGACCCTTAACCACTGGAGTGCAACCCACATTTCTGTCCAACTCTGACCATAAATGGGATGGACCTGCATTTTTGTCTGACTGTATTTTGGGACCTTGATCTGATGATTATCAAGCCAAGTCCTCAGGACCTAAAACAAGCTTGGTAAGATTTTGCTCTTGGTAAATATTTACAGCTGCCAGAACCTTTAGGTTTTGAGCTATTGTGCCAGAAAGTGACACGCTTGACTCTTTAGAGATTAAAGATTTCTCTGTTCCTCAGCTCTTAAAACAAATTTTGGAAGCTCAAAAGGAGCACAAAGTGCCCACTGTAATTTTAAATTATCCTGGGTTATCTTGACAGCTGTTTACTGTTATCTCCATTTTAGTTGGCTTTTTCTAAGTTGGATGCAACAAACAAGGTCTTTCTAAGGGATAGTGTTTAGGGTCTGATAGCTTGTGCCTGTGGGAAGAGCTCCTCCAAGAATAACCAAGGGGTCAGTTTTCTCCCTTATGTGTTTGGCCCTCACAAAGTTCAGACATGTAAGCCCCAGGCCAGCTGCCACTGGTGACTGCTTCTCCATGAATAATGAAGATCCAATAAGATATGTTGTTCAAAAAAGGGGTCCCTATGTATCTGTTGCACATCATGGGCAGATGGCCTGACACCTCTGCAAAATCCCCAGTCACCTGGGAATGGCCCAAAGGACTGGAGTGAACCGTGTCTCTTTTTTTTTTGGAGTCAGAAGGCCCTCATAATGTTAATTTCTAAAGAGAGTTTGTTACGGTCACTGAGAAACTCATTCTCCAAACAGCCAATTCTATTTAGACAGACATTAACAGACAATACAATTCTACACATAATAAAGATTAGAATGTTCACCAGATTAGCAGGAGTAATGCCAAACCAGATTACCAGGGGTAACTCAGAACCAGATGACCAGGAGTAACTCACGAGTGAAATGTTTATCCTCTCTCTAATTATCTTGGGTGGTTCAGTCCCAAAGATCAAGACTTGGCCCACTGGGATTCCCTAGAATACAAAGCAAAGTTATATTTCCAGGACATCAATCCCGAGAGACAAGTTAAGGGACAGTTGCTGTCTGAAAGTTACTCACACAGGGTCCAGAGACATTTTGATCCAGAAACAGTTTCTTTTTGCAAAAGTTGTAAAAAGCACTGAGAGACCTGGAGCACCATGGTGGAGGGGCAGGAAACCGACAGCCAAGCCTGTAGGCAAATTGGGTAGGGAGGCCACTTACGGTCGGTGAGGAGGCCTGCACCCCACCGGGGGGCTGCAGTTTCCCAGGCAGGTTGTCGCAAGACCTTGATGCCTTTGTGGTCACCAGAAATTGTTACCAAAGCTAGCGCTTGCTACCCAATGTGCATAAAAAAACAGTAATATGGCAACAGCTTTTGAGACAATAAAAGGCTTTATTGTGAAGTTGACAGGCAAGGAGACAGGAGGCTAGGCTGTTAAATCTGTCTCCCTGATTCAGAGTTTGGGGTTAAATTTAAGAGGTAAGGGAGAACTGGTTGGTAGCCTGGCAGGGCAGGTTTCTATTGGAGGGCATTAAACATTTGTGGTAAGGTGTGGAAAGCTGCATTAACACTGAATCTTCCTAGACAATGGACCCCTTGCTTCTCATGAGAGTCCAGCTTTCAAGCTCTACTCATATTCCAGTCCTTAGGTTCTGTGGGGGGAGAATGTGTGGTTCCAGGTGTTATTTCAGGTCAAGAGCTTCTCTTTGCACATGCTCGGCTACGTGACTTGAAGTGTTTTGGCTCACTGCCCTGAAAAACTACTTTTCACATTCTGTTGTTAAGATGGGGTAAGTTTAAACTGGCCCCATTGTTACACTAGTGTCACAGGAATCTTCCCAGCAACAGAACCCAGTGTCTCCAGCCCTGACCTGGCCTGGTGGGCCCCTGTGCAGGGTGTCCAGGTCGTGGTCCCAGCTGCTCAAGCCCTGGCCTCAGGCCCAGCCTCAACCTGGCCTCACAACCCCAATGCCTCAAACTTCTCACCAGACCCCATTATAACATCTGATTACAGTGCTCCTCTCGCCCCAAGACTCCTTTGAGGGACTTTCCTCCTCCTCCATGTCTGGGTACCAAGAGGAGGATGACTCTGTGGATGAGAACAACTCAGGCCCCAGGAGGTTACAGAATTTAGAGAGGATTCTGTCCTCTAAAAGTCCTGCAGATCCTATGGGGCCAGAGGAGACTAGGATGTCGTCAGCCTGCAAGTGGTGCCCATGTGGATGCCTGTGACCTTTCTAAAAGGACTTCAGCAGCCTCATTGGAAATTATTTTGGAATTGCATTAAATCTATGAATGGTTTGGGATTAATTGATATCTTTACAACCCTGAGCTTTCCAATCTTTGTCTACTGCTTATTTATTCTTCATTTTGTTGCTTACAAATACTCTCTAGGAAGTGTTACCATTTAACTACAGAGGTCTTCTCTATATTTTTATGTAGGTTTATTTATAGTACTTCACCTTGATTACTGCCTAACATTTTAGATGGCATTTTTAATTTCATTTTAGAATCTGTTTTTTGTATATAAAGGATTCAGTTGATATATTTATTTTATATCCAGGGACCAGATTCAATATTTTTTAAATCTAATAATTTATCTGGACCTTGTCTTGGGCTTGATAATTTGAACATTAATAAAGTTCATGGTCATCTTGTAAACACTGTTCCCTCAGAGCCAGCATTGTATTCCTCTCCTTTGGTATCCACACCCCCCAACACTATAAGAGACTCCTCTCCTCTCCTCTCCTCTCTGCCCCTCTGTCTCCAGTCTCCCGCTTCCTCTGCTGCCCCTTGTGGTCATTCTGTCCCCTGGGTGTCACCACAGTGAGTTCTCTGACCCTGTCCTGGTCCCATTTAGCAAATGCTCCAATCCTCTTAGGCCAGGTCAGCCTCAGCAGAGCAGAGAGAGAATTAGATTTGGGAGCGGTAACACATGTGACAGGTTCTGGAGGGGAGTGAAGTGGGGGAGGGAGGAGACAGACAGCCAGGGTATACAGAAAGCCCCTCCTGCTTATTGACAGACCCTGGTAGGGATGGACACACATAAAAACACTGGAACCCCACCCCAGTCAGACCCTGACATTGTGGGGAGGGCAAGGAGGAATCTAATTTTCCATGTATCCCAGGAGAGTGAGCTGAGGTGGGGGAAGTCCCTGTGGGCTTCCTGGGGGAAGAGTGTGAGAGGAGATACAGACTCACACCCTGGTCACAGGAAGGAAGGGTGGTGCCCCTGGGGACCTCCAGGCACAAAAGGGCCATCAGTGAATGGAAAAGGGGTTAATTTTATAATTTAATGGAGACAGAGTTTGCATTTGCCCTGACTGTCTGAATAGAAAGTGATGGATTAGGTAGCACAGGATTCCTCCCTCCTCATCTTCTCAATTCCATTTCTCCTCTTACCCAAGCAGTCCTAGCACCCCCACCTCCTTCTGAATCAGGAATCTTCACCATCACCCAGGAAGCTCTACCCTCCTCTCCTCACAATCCCAGGCTGTGTCCTGACCATCCCCAGTGGAAGCATCTGGACTTCCTGCTCAGCTCAGGAAGGAGGGAGGTGGGGACTTCCTGAAGGCAGGTCATGGAAACTCCCCACATCTGTGTCCCCTAGATATGAAGAAATTCTGCCAGATCCCTGCCAGAGCAGAAATTCTTCTTTTTTTCCCCCTGTAGTAAAACAAACAAAGAAAACTGTTGCACCATCAATCATATGGCTATCGTCAGTATTGGTGATCTGTTTGGACTCATGGTGATCCCTATGATCCGTAGTGATCCATCTTTGGTGGTTTTCACAGTGATCCTTGCAGATCCATTGGTATCAATGGTATCATGGTAAAGAGGAGACTATACTGTATGTTTTCCTCTGGAGAAGGTGAATCTTCTAGACTCAGCCACAGTGCATTTAGGAAAAGGACTCAGGATTTATACAAAGAGAGTTCACTGCTTGTACGTTCAACGAATGGGTAAAGTTCAAGCTTAATTCTCTTCTGGGTGCTCTGAGGTGGAGATGGAGGTGGTGAGGTTAGAAGTGTCTTTGCTTTGTGAGGATTGGAGAGAGGGAAGAAGGAAGTCAAACAGAAATCTGGAGAGCCCAGGCCTGAAACACCACTTGCCAGAAGGGACAGATGAGGTCCCTGACCCATAAGGTGAAGAGGAAACCCATTTTGAGATATCCAGAGAACAGCATGGGATATATACACCTGTCTAGAGACACAGGATGTTCCCTTGTCCAGGAGGAACAAAATGTGGAACAAAATAAACAAAGCACACAACCACAGTCCAGGGTTCTGGAGGAATAGGCAGGGGGGTGATCACAGTTTCTAGTTTTAGTTTCTATGGAGCTCCATTTCTAGGATGAAATCATGGGCATTGGAGAAAATAGAAGAGGTAACCCATTTTCTAGTAGTGACAAACTGAGTTTCTGAGGGGTGCAGAGGATGGAGCACTGTGTGAGTTGGACAGAGCTTGAGAACTGCTCTCAGACAAATCTCTGCTGAGGAACAGATGGACTCAGAGTATTAATATACCACTATCATTATTAAGACCATACCACACCTTTATTTCACTAAAAGAAAATTCAAAATTGCTGTATATGATTATCCTTCTTAGAGAAATCCATTTAAATAAATCAAGACACATAAAAAGAAAGATTTTTAGTGGTCATTGTTGTTTTTATCATAGATGAATACTGGATCTGACAGTAATTTTGCTGTTAAAGAAATTTCTTTTAGCTCTTTATCCGAAATTCCTCTAAATAAAATGCCAATCAGGACAAAACTCTAAACTAATGCAGTTTTAAAATTGCTGTTACTGTAAACAATGTGTCTATAGACACAGTTGGGTCAGATCAAAGATGTGGTTCATTCAGGGGTACCCATGAGACCCTTGGGGAGAAGACATACCTGTTCTGACACATCATGGCCACCGGGGAGCACCAACACAGCACTGCCCCAGAGCTGGGGCCGTTAAGTGGGTGGGAGAGGAGCTCCACATTCAATGGGAGAAAAGCAAGGAAAAGACACACAGACAACATTACAATTGTTTCCATTAGTATAATTTAAGGCTAAAGCCAAACAGCTAGAAAATGCTAATTTTGACAGGATAGGAATCATGGCTGGTAGGAATTTAAATTGGAACAACCCCTTTGGAAAACACTTGGCAGCAGCTACTAAATCGTACTACACACATGTTATGATCCAGCAATTCCAGTCCTGGGTGCATACCCAACAGAAACGTTCACCAAGAGACATACAGAAAGATACATTCAAAGGTGAATCCAGGATTATAAGCCCACGCTAGAAAACTTCCAAATGCCAATCAACAACATCATGGAAAAGATAAGTTTTGGTGCATTTGCCCAGTGAGATACTGAACTTAAGTATGAATCTCATGAGCATAATGATGAGTAAAGGAAGCCAGACACAAAAATGTTGCTGTGACTTAATTTATAAAGAGGACACAACTTCATAAGAAACCCACTCACTGTTTTCCAGAGTGATTTACCATTTTGCATTTCTACCATTGTCATGGCCTGAAGGTTTGTGTCCCTCCAAATTCTTATGTTGAAAACCTAATGCCCAAGGGGATGGCATTAGGAGGTGGGGCCTTTGGGAGGTGATTAGGTCATGAGAGCAAGGTGAGGCCCTCATGAATGGGATTAGAACCCTGATCAAAGAGACCCCAGAGAGCTAGCACCCCCTTCCACCCCTCAGATACAAGCAGAAGTCTGCCACCCAGAAGAGTGACCTCACTGACCACACTGGGACCTGATCTCAGACTTCTAGCCTCCACAACAGTGAGAAATAAATTTCCGTTGTGTATAAGACACCCTGTCTATGGTGTTTTGTTATAGCAGCCCAGACAGACTGCGACACCAGCAAAGCATAAGATTCAGCTGCTTACATCCCTGCCAGCACTAGGTCATGTGAGCATTTTTTCTTTTAGCCATTCTCATAGGTATGTACTGGTGTCTTATTGTGGCCTTAATTTTTTATTTCCCTAAGGGCTAATGACGCTAAACATCTTCTCATGTGCTTATTTTCTGTCTTTATATTCTCTTAGATGAAATATTCAAATAAAACTATTGGTTCCTTAAACAATTTCCTTAAAAAATCATTCATCGTTTTCTTACTGCGGAGTTTTGAGAGTCCTATATATATACTGGAAAAAGTCCTTTGCCACATATGATTTTTACAAATATTTTTCCCCAGCTGTAGTTTGCCTTTTCATTCTCTTAACAGGGCTTCACAGAACAAAACTTTCAACATTTTCTGTGAAGTTTGATTTCTCACTTTTCTTTTGTGGGTCATGCATTTGATGTCATGTCTAAGAACCCTATACCCTAACCCCAGGTGATGAAGATTTTCTTTTATATATGTATTTTAAAGTTTTTATTTATGATCCATTTTGAACTAATTTTTGTGTGAGGTGTGAAATTTGCATCCAAGTTCATTTGTAACACCATTTGTTGAAAGGAATATCCTTTCTCCATTTAATTGGTTTTGCACCTTTGTAACCAAACTGAATGGGTTCACCTCTCGGTGAGTGCAGAAGCAAAAAGCACAATCAAGGCAGAAGTAAGTGAAGAAGCATGTTTATCGCTTGCACAAGCAATGGAGAACAAGCAATGGAGAACACCCAGGACATTTCCAAAAAGCAGTGTTTCCCCGAGGTCAGTGCTGGTGGAGACTTGAAACACAAAGGAGCAGAGGATAACAGGTTTATGTGTAACAAGTGTGCCCATTCAGGGCACATGGATAGCAGGTAAACTTGCTACTACATACATCTCATGATCTGAAAATAGCTGTGTTGACCCTCCCAGAGGAGGAGATTTTAAGATACTAAAAAGTTTAAGGTAACCTTAGGATGCTTGGAGCTGGAACAATTTGCAGGGGTCTTGCTGCAAGCATGTGAGTTTCTTTTCAAGATAGCAACATCTGCAAAACTGTTGCAGGGACATCAGCTCCTGCAAAACAGAACATATAGTTTCTTTTTGTTCCGAAAAACATTCAACAGACCACGTTAGTTATGGATAAAATCCTCAGTAACCCTTTCTTTGCCTGGTTCCCTGGTCACGCCCTTGCTCAGAATCAATAGATCATATTTGTGTGTGTCTATTTCCGTATTCTCTATTCTGTTTCATTATCTTTGTGTCACGTTGTATTGATTACTGTAAGTTGATAGTAAGCCAAGAATAGGGAGTATAACTCCTTCAACTTTACTCTTCTCTTTCTAAATTATTTAAGCTATTTTGGTTCCTTTGCCTTTCCATACAAGTTTTACAGTCAGCTTGTCTATATCTACAAAAAGTACTGTAGAGATTTTCGAAACGTCCTGTTGGGAATTTGATTGTGGTTGGATTAAATCTTTAGCTGAATTTGGAGATAATTGACATCGTTACTACACTGAGCCTTCAAAACCATAAATATATATATTTCTTCACATGTTTAGAAGTTCTTTGACTTCCTTCATCAGCATTTTGTACTTATCAGCATACAGACCCTGTCCGCATTTTATTTTTGCCTGTTTGTTTTTATAAGGAGCGATAATAAATGATATTTAAAAACTTCAACTTCCAATTGTACTTTGCAAATATTGAAATACAGCTGATTTTTCTGTGTTGATCTTGTGTGCTACAATCTTGCTAAATTCACTTGCCAGCTCTAGGAGCTCTTTTATTGGTTTGTTTTTTTGTAGATTATACAATGTCTGCAAATAGGGGTAGTTGTAGTTCTACTTTCCCAAGCTGTGTGACTTTTCTTTCCTTCTCCTGCCTTATTACATTAACTCAGACTTCCAGGATGTGGGCGACTAGGAGAGGTGATCATGAACATCCTTGCCTGGTTTCCAATCTTGTGGAGGAAGCATTCAGTCTGTCACTAGTAAGGATTGTAGTTGTAGGTGTTTGTAGATGCCTTTATTAGGGCCAGGAAGTTCCTTGTATTCTTAGTTTGCTGAAAGTTTTATCCAGAATGTATGTTGAGATTTGTTAAATGATTTTTCTGCATCAGTTGATCTGTTTATGTGATTCTTCTTCTCTAGTCTGCTGGAATGGTGGGTTACATTGATTGATTTTTAGTATTGAATCAGCCTTGCACTCTTGTGAGAAATTCCACTTAGTTATGTGTTATTATTCTTTGTGTGTATTGCTGGATCCAATTTTCTAATATTTTGTTGAGAATGTATACATTTGTGTTTATAAATAATATTGGTCTGTAGTTTTCTTCCTTTCTAGTGTCTTCTGTTGTTGGTATCAGGATAATTTTGGTCTCAGAAAATGAGTTGAGAGGTGTTTACTCCTCTTCTCTATTCTGGAACAAAATGTGTAGAATTGGTCTTATTTTTCCTTAAGTACTTTTGGTAGAATTCACTGATAAAATCATCTAGGCCTGGAGATTTCTTTTTCAGAAGGTGTTAAACTATGAATCCAATTTCTTTATTAGTTATAGGACTATTCAGGTTATCTGTTTCATCTTGGGTGACTTTTGGTAGGTTGTGTTTTTTGAGGAATTGGTTCATTTAATATAAATTGTTCAATTTATGTACATAGTTGTTCATAGCACTCCCTTATTATGTTTAAAATGTCTGTGGGGTCTGGTCATATCTCTTCTTACATTTCCAATGTTGATAACTGTGTCATTTCTCTCTCAATAAGTCTTGATCGAGTTTCATCAACTTTATTTTTTTTCAAAGTGCCAACTTTTGTTTTATTGATTTGTCTATTGCTTTTCTGTTTTCAATTTTATTGATTTCTTCTCTAATCTTTATTATTTCTTTCCTTCTGCCTGCTTTAGGCTCATTTTGCCCTTCTTTTTCTACCTTCTTGAGGTAGAAGTTTAGATCATTGATTTGAGATTTTTCTTTTGTCATTATTTTTTAAAAAGGGAAAATGTCTACTTATTTTTAATTAATTGATTATTCTTCTATTGTGATATGAACACTTAACATGAGATCTACCCTCTTAACAAATTTTTAAATGCACAGCACAGTATTGTTAACTATAATAAGCACAATGTCATACAGCAAATCTCTAGAACTTATTCATCTGGTATAACTGAAACTTTATACCCATTGAACAACTTCCCATTTCCTTCTCACCCTGACCCCTGGTAACTACCATTCTACTCTCTTTCTATGCTTTTGACTATTTTAGAGACCTTGTATAAGTGGAATCATGCAGTATTTGTCCTTTTGTGTCTGGCATATTTCACTTAGCATAATGTCCTCTGAGTTGTTGCAAATGGCAGAATTTCCTTCTTTAATGATCAATAATATTCCATTGTATCTGTATTCCACAATTTCTCCACCTATTCAGTCGTCAATGGATATTTAGGTTGTTTCCATGTCTGGCTATTGTGAATAATGCCGCATTGAACACGGGAGTGCAGATATCTCTTTGAGATCATGATTTCACTTCTTTTGGATATATACCCAGGAGTGGAATTGCTGCATCATATAGTAGCTCTATTTTTAGTTTTTTTGAGGAACCCCCCATACTGTTTTCTGTATTGGCTGCACCAATTTACATCCTCACCAGCAGTGTACAAAGGTTCCAATTTCTCCACATACTCACAAATATTTGTTATATTTTAAATTTTTTTGATAATATACATCCTAACACGTTTGAGGTGATAGCTCATTGTGCTTTTGATTTGCATGTCCCAGATGATTAGTGATGTTGAACATCTTTTCAAGTACCCATTGGACATTTGTATGTCTTCCTTGGAAAAATTCAGTTCCTCTGCCCATTTTTAAATCAGATTGTTTGTTTTGATTTTCAGATGTATGAGTTCCTTATATTTTTTTGATATTAACTGCTTATGGGATATATGATTTGCAAATATTTTCTCCCATTCCATAGGTTGTATTTTCATTTTGTTGATGGTTTCCTTTGCTGTCCAGAAGCTCTTTAGTTTGATGTAATCCCACTTGTTTAGTATTACTTTTATTGCCTTTGCTTTTGGTGTCAAATCCAAAACATCATTGCCAAGACGAATGTGAAGGATATTTGCCCCTATGTTTTCTTCTAGGAGTTTCAAGTTTTCAGATCTTACATTCAAGTATTTAGTCTATTTCGAGTTGATTTTTGTATGTGTGTAAATAGGGGTCCAGTTTCATTCTTTTGCATATGCCTGTCCAGTTTTCCAACACCGTTTATTGAAGACACTATCATTTCCTCATTGTATATTCTTGGCTCCTTGGTCATAGTTTAATTGGCCTAAGATGCATAAGTTTATTTTGGGGATCTCTATTTTGTTCCATTGATCAATGTGTCTATTTTTATGTCAATACCATACTGTTTTGACTACTATAGGCTGGTAATATAGTTTGAAATCAGGAAATGTGACAATAACACCTTTGTTCTTTCTCAAGTTTGCTTTGGCTATTCAGGGTTCCACGTAAATTTTAGAATTGTTTTCTCTATTTCTGTGCAAATGCCATTGGAGTCTTGATATGGATTGTTTTGAATCTGTAGATTGCTTTGGGTAGTATGGACATTTTAACAATATTAATTCTTCCAATCCATGAGCATGGAATATCTTTCCATTTATTTATGTCTTCTTCAATTTTATTTTATCAATGTCTTATAGCTTTCAGTGTGCAGATCTTTCACCACCTTTGTTAAATTTATTCGTAGGTATTTTATTCTTTTTGAGAAATTGTAAATGAGATTGTTTTCTTAATTTCCATGTCTGACAGTTTGTTGTTAGTGTGTAGAAATGCCACTGATTTTTCTATATTGATTTTGTATCCTGCAACTTTACTGAATTCATTGATTAATTTTAATAATGTTTTGATAGAGTCTTTAGTTTTTCTTTTTATATATATAATATCATGTCATCTGCGAATAGAGACAGTTTTACTTCTTCTTTTCCAGTTTGTCTGCCTTTTATTTCTTTTTCTTCTCTCATTCCTGTGGCTAGGACTTCCAATACTATGTTGAATAAAAGTGGTGCGAGTGGGCATCCTTGTCCCGCTCCTGATCGTAGAAGAAATGCTGTCATTTTTTTGCCACTGAATATGATGTTAGCTGTGGGCTTGTCATATAGGGCATTTATTATGTTGAGGTATATTCCATCTACACCCAATTTTTTGAGAGTTTTTATCATGAATCAGTGTTGAATTTTATCAAATGCTTTTCTCTGCATCTCTGAGATGAGCATATGATTTTTATCCTTCATTTAGTTAATATGATATACCACACTGATTGATTTGTGCATGTTGAACCAGATTTATATTCCTGGAATAAATCACACTTGATCTTGGTGTATGATCCTTTTAATGCACTGCTGAATTTGGTTTGCTGATATTTCTTGAGGAATTTTGTATCTATGTTCAGCAAGGATATTGGTCTGTAATTTTCTTTTCTTGAAGTGTCCTTTCAGGCTTTGGTATCAGGGTAATGGTGGCCTCATAAAATGAATTTGGGAGTGTTCCCTACTCTTCAATTTTTTTGAAAAGTTTGCGAAGGATTGCTATTAATTCTTCTTTGAATGTTTGGCAGATCTCACCATTGAAGCCACCTGGACATTGAATTTTGTTTGCTGAGAGATTTTTGATTAGTGATTTATTATTTTTTTATTCTTTTTTTTTTTTTGTGAGGAAGATCAGCCCTGAGCTAACATCCATGATAATCCCTCTCGTTTTGCTGAGGAAGACTGGCTCTGAGCTAACATCTATTGCCAATCCTCCTCCTTCACCCCCCCAAAGCCCCAGTAGATAGTTGTATGTCATAGCTGCACATCCTTCTAGTTGCTATATGTGGGATGTGGCCTCAGCATGGCCGGAGAAGTGGTGCATCGGTGCGCGCCCGAGATCCGAACCCGGGCCGCCAGTAGCAGACCGCGTGCACTTAACCGCTAAGCCACAGGGCCGGCCCTGATTAGTGATTTAATCCCCTACTAATAATTAATCTGTTCAAATTATCTATTTCTTCATGATTCAATCTTTATAGGTTGTATGTTTCTAGGAATTTATCCGTTTCTTCTAGGTTGTCCAATTTGTTGGCATTTCTTTGCTTGTAGTACTCTCTTATGATCCTTTGTATTTCTGTGGTATCAGTTGTAATATTTCTTCTTTTTTTTTTTGCTGAGTAAGATTAGCCCTCAGCTAACATCTGTGCCAATCATCTTCTATTTTGTATGTGAGTTGCTGCCACAGCATGGCTTGATGAGAGTGTAGATCTGTGCCCAGGATCTGAACCCACGAGCCCAGGCCACTGAAGCAGAGCATGCAGAACCTTAACCACTCAGCCATGGGTTCCAGTCCCCATTTCTAAGTTTAGTTATTTGAGTCCACTCTTTTTTTCTTGATGAGTCTAAGTAAAGCACTGTCTATTGTGTTTCTCTTTTTGAAAAACCAGCTTTTAATTTCATTGATCTTTTCTGTTGTCTTTTTAGTCTCTATCTCATTTATCTACTCTGATCTTTCATATTTCCTTCCTTGTCGTAAATTTGGGCTTAGTTTGCTCCTGTTTCTCTAGTCCTTTGTGGTGTAAAGTCAGGTTATTTATTTGAGATCTTTCTTGTTTCTTAATGTAATGTTTATAGCTATAAACTTCCTTCTTACAACTGCTTTTCTTGCACTCCATAAGTTTTGGTATGTTGGATTTCCATTTTTAATTTTCTCTAGATATTTTTTAATTTCTCTTTTGATTTCTTCTTTGACCCACTGGTTGTTCAAATTATGTTGTTTAATCTCCACATATTTCTAAATTTTCTAGTTTTTTTTTTCTTGTAGTTGATTTCTAGTTTTGTGCCATTGTCTTTGGAAAAGATGCTTGATATGATTTAAATCTTCTTAAATTTGTTAAGGGTTATTGTCATGAAAAGGGAAACCAAAAGCAGGGGTAGCTATACTTATATCAGACAAAACAGACTTTAAGCAGACTGTAATAAAAGACAAAGAAGATCATTATGTAATGATAATGGGGTCAATCTCACAGAAGGATATGATATTTGTAACTATTTATGCACTCAACATGGGAGCATCTAAGTGTATAAAGCAAGTATTAACAAACTTGAAGGGAGAAAGAGACAGCGATACAATAATAGTAGAAGGCTTTAATACCCTACTTTCAACAACAGATAGATCTACCAGAAAGAAAATCAATAAGGAAACTTTGGACTTATATTACATATTAGACTAGATGGACTTAACAATCATTACAGAATATTCCATCCAAAATCTACAGAATACACATTCCTCTCAAGTGCACATGGGACATTTTGCAGGATAGATCATAAGTCAGGCCAGGGCAGTTATTCAAATACGGAAAAGATGATGGGTAATAAACTCAAATACATCCACAGGAGAATTGGTCACTAAATTATGTTGTGTCTCAACTAAATATTGAACTAGTTATGTAATCAACATGGGTGAAACCCAAATAAAAATTACTGAGTGGAAATGTAAGTTGATGAATTCATTATAGAGTATGCCATTTATCTAAGTTTCAAAAGCCTCCCTAAAAACCATATAATGTCAAACACCCCATGTAAGAGAATAATATTAGGTTTGTAATTATATACCTGAAGGTCAGAATAATATTAGATTTTGGAGATACAGGCAATGGAAAGAAAAGGAGCCTGAACTACTTAATTTTATTTCTCATTTTCATAAAAATAATCTGACAAGAAGCAGGTCAGCATCGTGGTGGAGTGAGCTCTGTCCTTAGACTCTCTCCCCTAAGATACAATGTAAAGGGCATTCATATACCAACAGAGGACATTCACACAACACAAAAGACGTCTGAGAGACCCATGCAGCCATACATCTGAAGGTGGAGCTGCTGAACCCGCCAAAGGAAGTGGAAGGAGGTAAGGAGAAATCCTCTCCATCCCCAACAGCAGTGACCCCAGGAACACACGACTCTCGGAGGGGGCAGCCCTCTGTGGGAAAACCATCACTCTCCAAGTTCCCTGGCAGCCCATGGGAAACTCCCACATGGAGGTGACTGAACTGTTGCAGGGGTGTCTTCATCAAGCTAGCACCTGAGAAGAGCAGAAAGCCAGCCAGGGAAGAGCAAGAAGCCCCCAGGATCAGGCAGGCAAAAGAAAGTCCCCGTCACCCTGCCCAGCACTCCAGCACCGCTGGTCTGCAGAGCACCTCTGGGTGATTGTAGGCTCAGAATACACAGCTCTTGACCCCCACCTAGTGGTGGTTATTGGAAGCTGTGACCATATATTATCACTATGTGGAGAAACAAATCCATGCCATCAAACAGTATGGAAAAATATATTAAATCTCCAGATCAGAAGCAAAATGACAAGCACCAAGAAATCAATCCTGAAGGCACAAAAATTTATAATCTAAATGACAGAGAATTCAAAAGAGCTATCATAAAAAAAGCTCAAGGAGTTACAAGAAAATACAGATAGACAGTTCAATGAAATCAGGAACTTCTTCACAAAAGAGATCGAAAATATAAAGAAAAACCAGTCAGAAATTTTGGCAATGAAAAATGCAATAGAGGAGATAAAGAAAAACCCACAATCTTTAAAGAACAAAGCTGACAATGTGGAGGATAGAATTATCACTCTCAAGGATAGGAAGGCAGAAATGCTCCAGTTGAAGGAGGAGAGAGAACTAAGACTAGAAAGAAATGAACAAATTTTCCAACAAACATCCAACCCAGTTAGGAAGTGCAACATAAGGATTATAGATATTCCAGAGGAAGAAGGGAGGGAAAAAGAAGCAGAGAGCCTGCTCGAAGAAATAATAGATGAGACCATCCCAAACTTGGGGAAGGAGCTGGAAATGCAAGAGAATGAAGTCAATGGATCTCCTAACTATATCAATATAAAAAGACCCTCTCCAAGGCATATAGTAGTAAAGCTGGCAAAATTCAATGAAAAAAAAAATATTAAGGGCAGCAAGACAGAATAAAATAATGTAAGAAGGAACTCCTATTAGGCTTTCAGTGGATTTCTGAGCAGAAACCTTACTGGCTAGGAGAGCGTGGAATGATATATTCAAAATTCTGAAAGGCAAAAACTGTCAGCAAGGATACTCTATCCAGTGAAAATATTCTTCAGATATGATGGAGAAGTAAAAACTTTCCCAGCTAAACAAAAGCTAAGGGAGTTCATCACCACAAGTCCCCCACCACCAGAAATGTTCAAGAAGGACCTCATACCTAAAAAAATAAATAAATAAAAAGGAGATACAAAGTCTTGAGCAAAGATAAAAGTAGGTAGACAAAATCAGAACAATTGCAGCTCTCTATCAGAGCAGGTTAGCAAACACTTAATTATAACATCAAAGGTAAAGGGAAGGAAAACATCAAAAATAAATATAATCTCCTCACTTTAACCACAAAATCATGACACAAGATGGCATAAGTTGTCACAATAATAACTTAGAAGGGTAAGAGGAAAGGGATGGAATTGACTTAGTCTAAGGAAATAAGAAGCTATCAGAAAATGGACTATCTCATCTATGAGATTTTTTATACAAACCTCATGGTAACCATTAAACAAATCATCAGAACACAGATACATATGATAAATAAAGAGAAAACTAAGAAAATTATCACAGAGGACTACCAAACTGAATTGGTAGTCTGAAACACACAAGATGAGAAACAAAGGAAATGCAGAAGAACCAGAAAATGAACAATAAAATAGCAATATTAAGCCCTCTTATATCAGTAATTACTCTAAATGTAAATGGATTGAATTCTCTAATCAAAAGACACAGAGTGGCAGGATGGATTAAAAAACAAGACCCAACAGTATGCTGCCTCCAGGAACTACATTTCAGCTCTAAAGACGAACACAGGCTCAGAATGAAGGGTTGGAGGATGATACTCCAAGATAATGGCAAACAAAAGAAAGTAGATGTTGCCATACTTATATCAGACAAAGTAGACTTCAAGATAAAACAGGTAATGAGAGACAAAGAGGGGCAACATATAATGATAAAAGGAACACTCCGCCAAGAAGACATATCACTTATAAATATATATGCACCCACCACAGGAGCACCGAAATACATAAAGCAACTATTAACAAACTTAAAAGGAGATAGTGACAACAGCACAATAATAGTAGAGGACCTAAACACCCCACTTACATCAATAGATAGATCATCCAGACAGAAAGTCAAAAAGGAAATAGTGGACTTAAATGAAAAACTAGACAGGATAGACTTAATAGATATATAGAGAGCACTCCATCTAAACACAATAGAATGCACATTCTTCTGAAGTGCACACGGAACATTCTCAAGGATAGACCATATGTTGGGAAACAAGGCAAGTCTCTATAAATTTAAGAAGATTGAAACCATAACAAGTATCTTTATCAACCATAATGCTATGAAACTAGAAATCAACTACAAGAAAAAAATTGAGAAATTGACAAAGTTGTGGAGACTAAACAACATGGACTGAACAACCAATGGATTATTGCAGAAATTAAAGGAGAAATCAAAAAATATCTGGAGACCAATGAAAATGAAAATACACCATAGAAACTCACATGGGATTCAGCAAAAGTGGTCCTGAGAGGGAAATGCGTAGCAATACAGGCCCACCTTAACAAACAAGAAAAATTCCAAAGAAGCAACCGTAAACTACACCTACAGAATTAGAAAAAGAAGAATAAACAAAGCCCAAAGCCAGCAGAAGGAGGGAAATAATAAAAATTAGAGCAGAAAGAAATGAAATTGAAACCAAAAAATGATAGAAAGGATCAATGAAACAAGGGCTGATACTTTGAGAAGATAAACAAAATTGACAAACCCTTAGCTAGACTCACTAAGAAATAAAGAAAGAAGGCAAAAATAAATAAAATTAGAAATGAAAGAGGAGAAATTACAGTGGATACTGCAGAAATACAAAAGATTATAAGAGAATACTGTGAAAAACTATACACCAACAAATGGGACAGTCTAGAAGAAATGGATAAATTCTTAGACTCAAACAACTTCCCAAAACTGAACCAAGAAGAAATAGAGAATCTGAATAGACCAATCACAAGTAAAGAGATTGAAACAGTAATCAAATACCTCCACAAAAATAAAAGTCCAGGACCAGATGGCTTCTCTGGAGAATTTTACCAAACATTCAAAGATTTAATATCTATCCTTCTCAAACTTTTCCAAAAAATAGAGGAAGATGGAATAATTCCTAATATATTCTACAAGGCCAACATCACCCTGATACCAAAGCTAGACAAGGACAATACAAAGAAGGAAAATTACAGGCCAATATCACTGTGAACATAGATGCAAAAATCCTGTTCAAAATATTGGCAAACTGAATACAGCAATACATTAAAAAGATCATACACCATGATCAAGTGGGATTCACATGAGGGACACAGGGATGGTTCAACATCCACAAATCAATCAAGGTGATACACCACATTAACAAAATGAGGAATAATAACCACATAATCATCTCAATAGATGCAGAGAAAGTATTTGACAAGATCCAAAATCCATTTATGATAATAACTCTCAAAAAAGTGGGTATGGAAGGAAAGTACCTCAATATATTAAAGACCATATATGACAAACCCACAGCCAACATCATACTCAATGGGGAAAAACTGAAAACCATCCATCTGGGAACAGGAATAAGACAAGGGTGCTCACTCTTGCCACTCTTATTCAACATAGTACGGGAGGTTTTGGCCAGAGCAATTAGGCAAATAAAAGGAATAAAAGCAATCCAAATAGACAATGAAGAAGTGAAACTCTCGTGGTTTGCAGATGACATGATTTTATATATAGAAAACCCTAAAGAATCCATTGGAAAACTATTAGAAATAAACAACAACTACAGCAAAGTTGCAGGGTACAAAAGCAACTTACAAAAATCAATTACATTTCTGTACTCTAATAATGAACTAACAGAAAGAGAACTCAAGAGTACTAGCTAATTTACAATCATAACAAAAAGAATAAAATATCTAGGAATAAATTTAACCAAGGAGGTGAAAGACCTATACAGTGAAAGCTATAAGACATTATTGAAAGAAATCAACGATGACATAAAGAAATGGAAAGATATCCCATGCACGTGGATTGGAAGAATAAGCATAATTAAAATGTCCATACTACCTAAAGCAATCTACAGATTCAATGCAATCTCAATTAGAATCCCAATGATATTCTTCATGGAAATAGAACAAAGAATCCTAAAATTCGTATGAGGTAACAAAGACCCCAAATAGCTAAAGCAATCCTGAGAAAAAAGAACAAAGCTGGAGGCTTCACAATCCCTAACTTCAAAATATACTACCAAGCTGTAATAATCAAAACAGTGTGGTACTGGTACAAAAACAGACATACAGATCAAGGGAACAAAACTGAAAGACCAGAAATAAAACCTCACATCTATGGACAGCTAATCTTTGACAAAAGAGCTAAGAACATACAACAGAGAAAAGAAAGTCTTCAATAATTGGTGCTGGGAAAACTGGACAGCGACATGGAAAAGAATGAAAGTAGACCATTATTTTTCGCCATACACAAAAATTAACTCAAAGTGGATCAAAGACTTGAAAGTAAGACC
This sequence comes from Diceros bicornis minor, assembly GCF_020826845.1. NCBI lineage: Eukaryota > Metazoa > Chordata > Mammalia > Perissodactyla > Rhinocerotidae > Diceros > Diceros bicornis. The sequence continues at coordinate 23,521,005 of NC_080773.1, forward strand.
TGAAGCTATAAAAGTCCTAGAAGAAAATATAGGCAGTACACTCTTTGACATCGGTTTTAGAGGGATCTTTTCGCATTCCATTTCTACTCGGACAAGGGAAACAAAAGAAAAAATAAACAAGTGAGACTTCATGAAACTAAAGAGCGTCTGCAAGGCAAATGAAACCAAGATCAAAATGAAAAGACAACCCATCAGCTGGGAGAAGATATTTGTAAATCATATATCTGACAAAGGGTTAATTTCCATAATATATAAAGAACACACACAATGGAACAACAAGAAAACAAAAAACCCGATCAAAAAAGGGGCAGAGGATACGAACAAGGAAGATATACGGACAACCAGTAGGCACAGGAAAAGATGCTCAACATCACTAATCATCAGGGAAATGCAAATCAAAATGACACTAAGATATCACCTTACTCTATCACCTATTAGAATGGCTATAATCACCACGACAAAAGTAACAAATGTTGGAGAGATTGTGGAAAAAAGGGAACCCTCATTCACTGCTGGTGAGAATGCAAACTGGTGCCACTTCTGTGGAAAACAGTATGGAGATTCCTCAAAAAATTAAAAATACAAATACTTTATGATCCAGCTATCCCACTACTAGGTATTTATCCAAAGAACTTGAAATCAGCAATCCAAAGAGGCTTATGCACCCCTATGTTCATTGCAGCATTATTCACCATAGCCAAGAAGTGGAAGCAACCATTAACTGAGGAGTTAATAAAGAAGATGTGGGGTGTGTGTGTGTGTGTGTGTGTGTGTGTGTGTGTATGTATATATATATATACATACACAATGGAATACTACTCAGCCATAAAAAAGATAAAATCGTCCCATTTGCAACAAGATGGATGGACATGGAGGGTATTATGTTAGGCGAAATAAGCCAAACAGAAAAAGACAAATGCCGTATGATTTCACTCATATGTGGAAGATAAACTAACACACAGATAGAGAGAATAGTTTGGTGGTTGCCAGGGGAAAGGAGGTTGGAGGGTAGGCACAGGGGTGAAGGGGCACATTTATATGGTGACTGACAAACAATAATGTACAACTGAAATTTCGCAATGTTATAAATTATTATACCATCAATAAAAAAAGAGCTAGAAAAAAGATCTGACATAATTTTGGGTTTTACTTATCTTCTTTCTGCATCATTCTGTATGCATGAAATTTTACAAACATTTTTAAAAAGCTAGGACACCACAAAGTTAATTAGGGTTGAGCCAGTAATTTTTAACAATCAAGTCCTCAAAGATGCAAAGATTGGATAATTCAAGGCTTGGGTGAAATAACACATTTTCTGCAATTACCCCCAGTCATTTACATGTACAAGGAGAGGAAACAAATATCAACGTTCATATAAGATCCAGAAGTTCTTGAACATTATTCCCATGGGAACATCTCTTGAGGAACATCCGCCATCTTCTCCTGGAATATTTTATCAAAGGCTTCAGCTTGTGCCACCATGAAGTAATTTTTCCAGTCCCCATAAATGGCTGACAAACATGAAATAGAGACTCAGATCAGATCTGTGGGTGGGTCTTAAGACACCAACACATCTCCTTCTGGATCTATTCCCTCTTGTCCACTTGACATGGAGATTGTAGGTAATAGAGCGGAATGACCAATAGCTCATTGGTGGGCCTTTATACTGCCTGGAAATCATACCCATTTACACTTCCACCTGTCTGGAAAAGAGTTCCTATATTCTCCTCTCTTCCAACTCATCCTGCATACAATTCATCAGCAATATTGCGGCAATACCCACTGATACAACCAGAATCTGGCCACTTCTCATTGCCTCTATTTCTACCACCTTGGCCCAAGCCAACATCATGTCTCATCTGGATTATTGTATCAGACTTCTAACTAGTCTCTTTGGTTTTGATCTTTCACCTTTATAAGTTAATCTCAGTGTGGGAGCCATCTTGATTCCTTGAGAAGCTAAGCCGGATCTTGTTCCTTCCTTCTCAAATTCTCCAAGAACTTCTGGTTTCATTCAGTGAAAGTGCTTATGGCTTCAGGTAATTCGGCCCCTTTCATTTCCGGGACTCCATCTCCTATGACATCCGCTTGCTCACTCTACTCCTTCGCATTGAGTCTTCTGATTCTGCCTCAAACATTCCTCCTCCTCAGGCTATTTGCATTTCCCGTCGTTTTCCCTGGAATGCCATTCTCTCAGATACAGCCAAGTTTTGCTCATTTTCTTCTTTGACATTTTTACTCCAATGCAACTTCTCAGCGAGGTTCTCTCCCATCGCCCAATTTAAAACTGTAAATCCCCACCCTTGCTGTATTTTACTTCATAACACATCACATATCATTTGCTATATATATTTCCTTTTTGTGTGTGTGGCATGTATCTTCAATATATGTAAGTGTTAGAAAGTCACAAGCTTTTCTTTTAAATTGCCAAAGACTTAGTGTTTCAAAGAGTCAGAGACACATAGGATGTACTCAAATACTTGTTGAAAGGATGACTGAAAGAATGAGGAATGTATGATTATTATTTCCTTTTTACAGATGAGGAAAAAAGACCCCGAGAAGTTACACAGTTAGAAAGTGATAAATGTGGATTTGAAGCCAAAGACTTTGACACCAGAAGCCATATTGTTAATTATATAATTATATTATTATTTCTATAACATAAATTAATACTTATGTATTATATTAATACATTAACTAAATTAACACATTAATTAAATGAATACATAACAATTATTATGATTACATATAGATTAATATATATAATTATAAATTAAATACTCTTAAGCATAGAAGTAATATAATAAATTGTCTAATAAATAATTGGTGACATAAACATTCCCAGTTACTCTCATGCTCGCCAATGTCTGCATTATAGAACAATTTTTATTGTTATTGATTTCTTATGCTCCTGTATCATCCATAGCACATCTGATTTTTGGGAAGCCAGAAAGAGTTCTTGAAGCATCAGAGTCTATGTAAATTCAATATGGCTGCCCTCTATTAGACATCAGTCCAGATGAGAGAATCCAATGTTTCTATGCAGGGCCCTCAAATTCTAAATCCTCCCCATTCTCAAAATCCTACCAATCCTTCTGATGTAAATTTCTGTTTATGTCTCTCCTTAATTTTCGTCTCTTAAAAATCTCCCCCAAACTCTTGTGTATTAGTTTTCCAGAGCTGCTGTAACGAGGCACCACAGACTGGGTGGCTTAACAACAGAAGTGCATTTTCTCACAGTTCTGGAGTCCAGAAGTCAGAGATAAGGTGTTGACAGAGTTGCTTCCTTCTGATACCATGAGGGAAACATCTGTTCCAGGGCTCTCCCTTTGGCTTCTAAGTGGCTGTATTCTTCCTATGTCCTCATGTCATCATTCCTCTGTATGTGTCTATGTCCAAAATTCCTCTTCTGTTAAGGACACCAGTCATGTTGGATTATGGACCGTTCTAATGATCTCATTTTAATGTAATTACCTCTGTGTAGACTCTCTCCCCAAATGTGGTCACATTCTGAGGTACTGGAGATTAGGACTTCAACATGTGGATTTTTGGGGGGACACATTATATCATGCTATCTTGGGTATGAAGACACCTTTAAAAAATTCTTTGAAGCACTAATATATTAACAATGGCTAAATGACGTCACGTTTTCGATCAAGTTCATTAAACCTTCAGGTTGTACTTAATGATGCTACGGTTCTAGTGCTAACAGTTATACTTCAACAATTTTGATATTCTAATCTGTCATAGGTTTAGATATGTCATAATACAGTGGGCAAAGTGTCACCAGCTCATTGATTATTACACTTTAAACCAAATTTCTTTAATAAATTAGTATACTATGTTTTTATTAATTCTCTCTTCTCTTCAAAAGTCATCGAATGTCGTGCCATGCACTGTCCTCTAGAATAAAAATCACATATAATAATATATGTGGATAATAATAACCACAATCAGTTAGGGAAAACTATTGCTATTTTGAAAATCAGATAGGTCACCAGTAGTGGATGACTGCTACAGCATGGATTCTCCTAATTGCAGTTGGTGTTGTCGACCCCAGGGGCAATAGAAGTATTTTTCTTGTGTCTAGAGCAGAAAAGGGCCCCAAACATTATGAAAGTAGGTGAACAGAGCAGCTCTTGACCAAGAACAGCCAATATTGATATGGATTATTCAGTATGTCATGACTTATATAACTAATTATCAAATTATAATTGATGCAGTTAATTTTAAAATTAATCTTAGACTTGTATGTGACTTCCAGATGAAAGAAAGGACACAGATCAGACCTGGGATAAGAAGCAAGATATTATTTCCTCTCATCCCTCTTTCTCTTTCTTTCTTTATTGCTTTGTTTTTCTTTCTTTCACCCCTCTATCCATTCTTAGTCTACTGTCCTAGGATAGTGAAGTCGTAAGGCATGGTGGTTATAAGTTTAGTCTCTAGCCTCAGAGACCTAGTTTTCAAAGGGACTAGTAACTTACTAGCTGCAGCAGTTATCACAATTTTCTGAGGAAAATAATACCCCCATCATATTGTTGTTATGGTTCAATTACAAACTACATGTGGAGGGGCCGGCCCCGTGGCTTAGCGGTTAAGTACGCGCGCTCCGCTGCTGGCGGCCTGGGTTCGGATCCCGGGGGCGCACCGACGCACCGCTTCTCCGGCCATGCTGAGGCCGCGTCCCACATAGAGCAACTGGAAGGATGTGCAGCTATGACATATAACTATCTGCTGGGGCTTTGGGGCTTTGGGGGAAAATAAATAAATAAATAAATAAAATCTTAAAAAAAAAAAAACTACATGTGGAGTCAGATCACCAGCTTAGCAATAATAATCACATGACAATAGTTAACTATTATTATCATTATTATATCTACCCCTCAACTCTCCTATGAGAAAATGGAAAAGGTTAAAATCCAATATGTTTGCCTCCTGGAGGAGACAGTCTAGACAAGAAGAAATAGTGGGTGTCCTCATTGAATTATGCACCAATTCAGTTGCATCCACACTATTTTGTCCCTCCCAAAAATCTAGGTTGTTAGTTTGCATTGTCTTTCTCTCTTAAGCAATCATCTTTTGTCCTTTCAGCCATTTCACACAAGCATTGTACATAAATATAACATTTTTAACCCTGCCAAACCTTGATGCATAAAAGGAAATCTAAGAATGGGCAATCTCTGTATGCTAGGTATTCCCTTTACTTCTAGTTCAGTAAAGTGTCAAAGGCTGGCATTGTTAGAGAACTCTTTTTAAAAAAACAACAGAAATTTATTTTCTCACAGTCTAGAGGCTATACATCCAAGATCCAACTTGGAGCAACTGTCAGCAGAGTGGGTTTCTTTGGAGGCTTCTCTGCTTCATGTGAACATGGCTGTCTTCAATGATCTTCTCTTTATATGTGCATTTACTGTGTCCAAATTTCCTCTTGTTACAAGGACACCATTCATATGAGTTATACGCACTCTAAAGACCTCAATTTGAATTAATTATCTCTTTAAGACCTTATCTCCAAATACAGTTACTTTTCTGAAGAACTGAGGGTTAGTAATTCAGCATATGAATTTTGAGGAGACACAATTCAGCCTACAACACTCTGCTTTCTGGCTTCCCCACACCCAAATGACGTTCCTCTCACGTGCAAAATACGTTCACCTCATCCCAACTGCCCAGAAGTCCAAACCCATTCCAACATCAATTCTGAGTCCCAAATCACATCTAAATATTATGTAAATCAGGCATGAGTTGAAACTCGAGGTATGATCCATGCTGAGGTAAGATTCCTCTGCAGCTGTGGACCTATGAACCCAAATAAGTTATCTGCTTCCAAAATACAATTGTAGAAAGGCATTCCCAGTCCAAAACAGAGATCTCAAAAAGAAGATAGGGATCCCAGGGCCCAACCAAACCCAAACCCTAGCAGGAGAAATCCTATGAGATTTTAAGGATTGAGAATGAGTCTCTTTGTCTTGATGTTCTGACTTCCTGGGCCACTGGGGTGGTGGCCCCCAACCCCTCTACCCTGGGTGGCACCCACCACTAGCTTGAAGTCTTTTGAAAAATTTGACTTCTTCCTTCCATGGATCGCCATCCTGGATATATATGAGCTACAGAGTTCTATGAAAATGAGCTCCTATGCCATGCAGTCGACATTCTTCACTCATCTTGAGCCCAAGGTTATGGACATGATCAATCTCTCCTCGCAGGAGGACTTACAATGTCTAATAGCAAGACAGGCTGTCAGCTCAGTGAAAAGTCTCTCCTCTCTCTTTTTCTCACTTGAGTCATTCTTTATACATTTCTTTGTTCAGGATAGTTCTCCATGTTAAATCACCAGTGGGGTAGAACCAACATGACCATCCCCAATCCTGTACTCATTTCCCAGGTCAATATAAGGTGCGAACTTGGCTGGAGTAGTGAATTAGCCTGGTCAGTGTTTGTAGAATGGATATGTACCATGTCAGATTCTGGGAAGAGAAAATCTGAATGACTTCACATAAGTCAGATGACCATTGCAGTCCTAATCAAATTCCTTCAAGTGCCTACAGCCCACATGGTACTATGAAAAGAGACTCCCCGATAAAGGCACCTGACAAGTTCTCTGGGTGATGAGCAATTAGAGTTGATAAATTCAAACACCACTAGTCCCAACTGTTAGTGCCTTACTGTGAGTACCAGAATGCCCTCCTCATATTCTGATACATTTTGAAGGTGGACAATTTTCTTTTACCTTTTCTCATAAGTGATGCATTCTTCTCATTAAAATACTGACCATGCAGGAGGGAATAATTGGACATCTTGTTTTCTTTCATGATGTGGAAGGAGCTATTCTTGAGGAGGGAGTTCAGTTCTTCTGGTTCTAATTTCTTGCCGATGAATTGGCAGATCTTCTCTACAGTGCTTCTTGTTCTTGTGTCCTAGAAGAAGAAAAAACAATAGAGAGGATATGAAAGAGAAATAACATGGAAATGGAGGTGAGAAAAAAAAACAAAGCAATGTGAGGAGACAGGGGAGAGGAGGGAGGAAGAGAGGAAAAACATGAGAAGCAAGAAGCCATAGGATGTGACCAGGAAGAAGAAAGGGAAAAATGTAAAGAGGATGGAACACAAAGGATGTAAAAGATGCAGGATCCACATGGATTTCCCAGTATAGTTGTGTTCAAGAGCCTTAACAGTAACTACAGGGCATGGATTTTCTAACGACTCTTTTAGAATGGCTTCTAGACAATTATGATCAGGATTAATCAAGGAGAGGTTCAGGGAGAACTTGGCAAAGATTGAAGGGATTGGTTTCCAATGCTGGATGTGCCATCAATTATACCATTTTCCATAACTAACATTTCAATAACACATGGAATTTGATAATATCTTCTTATATATTATCTCAGTAAGTAGTGTTTGACACATCATCCTGGGAGATTACCATCAGGAAATAGATTTTATAAACCAGAAAGACTTTGCTTTGAATCATTGACCATCCTTTTAGAACAATAATGCTTGAAAATGTTTCTTTATCCCATGAGCGCTCATTATGATCTAACCAGAAAACACATAACTTAAGAAATTACTTCAGTAAATGTTCATTTTGTGGCTTGAAAGCATAATTACTGGAAGGTACAGGAGCATGTTCCTGAGATAGCTAAACTTGTTACAAAAGTTTTCTTGGTGAAAATGAAATTCATATGGAGGTCATAGAGAATTGGACAGAAGTAGCCAGAGGAAGATGATGGGAAGTGATATTTCTCAGAATCAAAAGCCTGTGTTTATGTTGTTTTCTCTTTTCTCCAGGGTACCACCAGTAGGTAAAGTTCTTCTTCCAATGGTTTAACCATCCTTACTGGTTTTGAACACTGTATGTCAGCTTTTCCTGCCCATCAATGTTCAATCTAGTACTTGGCCTGTCAGAATAATTCACAGACTGATTTCATGACTACATTTTTCTTCTATCAGTCTGGGATTTCAGGCAGTTATACACAGCTCTGGACCCTAACTTGTTTCTACCCAGTCCCATCTTCTTCCTCAGTCCCCTCCCACCATTAGGTTATCAGTAGCATCAAGTATCCTACACCTAGAAATCTTAGAACCATTGCAGGTGTGAGCATGAGTCATTATACTCTGTCTCAGTGCATGAGAAAGACCTTTAACTGTTGTAACATGAAACAAAGAATAACACATGAGGAAAGAGAGCACAGAGCTTGGGCAGTGTCAAACAGAAGTAAGGCAATGAAGAGCAGAGAGCTAGTCTCACTCCTAATGACTCTTCACAAAGCTAAACTCTGACTGAGAAGGTGGCATAGAGACACAGAGGAATGGAGGGAAGTTAGAGGAGTGAAAATCGTGGTGAGGGGTGTGTGCTAACCATAAGAACCATCGTTACCCATTTCAGCTCTTCATAACTCAGTATCAGGAAGTTCTCCTTCCCTCTCATGGACATCCAGCCATGAGTGTGGTCAAACCAGGATCCATACAGCACTGCATATTGGGGGAGTGGTAGATTACAAAGGAAGAGGGGATAGATTGTGTTATCCACCTATTATGTTCCCTTTTGTGGACACTAGTAATAGCACAATGTCTGGCTAATTTAAGCCTGTCCTAACTATTTGCTGAATGAATGAAAGTAAAGATGGAAAACTATTATCCAACATTATTTCTTTACCTTGTAATGAGCCTCGTTTATTTGGAGCAGACTCTGTACCCAGTTTTCAAGGGTCTCTAAGGAGATCCTGTCCAGAGAGCCACGTGGCCTGAGGAATGATATTCTTATTGCCCCTAATCTGTTCAGTGTCTAGAATTTTTGGTTGATAGGTTATTCCCACAGCCTTTGGAGATATTTTTCTGTCTTCTTACCTTCATTGTTGCTATTGTCATCATTGTTCCTTTGGAAATTATCTGTCTTTGGTTTAAGATTTTCTTTACTTTTTTCTACTATAACTTTCTTAGGGACTAGGTGAAGATTTAATTGTAATAATTCTTTTTGAGGCTAGGTGTGGTTCTTCAAACTGAGATTTCATCAACACAGGAAATTCGAAGGCATGTTATGTTAGAATTGCCTGTCTCTAAATTTATATTATCTTCTAGGGAGGTAAATATTCTCCCTCTATCCTCAATATCTTAACTATTTTAGACTTTTGAATGGCTGTCTACCATGCCTGAGTCCTTCTTCACTCCAAAGTGTAGTGGGAAATTAATTATCAACTGAGAATTATACTTAATTAAACAATCATTCAAGAATGAGCGCAAAATAAAGAAATTTTCAGGAAAAATCTTGAGAAAAATGACCACTTTTGTTTTATGAGAGAACTATTTTAAATTATACTTTATGAATAAATAAAGTGAATCCAGGAGAAAGGAACAACCATTGAGTCAAAGAAGAAATCCAAAGGGAAATTAAAAAACCATGAAACAAATATAAATGGAAACACAAGATATCAAAACTTATGGGATGCAGTAAAAGCAGTTCTAATAGGTAGGGTTCATATCTATAAATGACTACAGTAAGAAGAAGAAAGATCTCAAATAAAAAACCTGAACTTTCTACCTCCAAGAAACTAGAAAGAGAGCAAATGAAGCCCAAAGTTAGCTGAAGGAAGGAAGCCACAAAGATCAGAGTAGGAAAGAAAATGAAACGAAGACCAGAAAACAATAGAAAAACAAAAATAAGAGCTTGGTTTTCTTTAAAGATAAACAAAATTGACAAACCTTTAGCTTGAATGAAGAAAAAAAGAATAGACTCAAATAGGTAAAAGAAATGAAAGAGGAACCATCATAGCTGATGTCACAGAAATACAAAGGATCATAAAAGACTACTATGAACAATTATATGCTAAGAAATTGTATAACCTAGAACAAATGGGTAAATTCCTAGGAACATACAACCTACAAGACTGAATATTGAAGAAATGGAAAATCTGAACAGTCCAATTACAAGTAATGAGGTTGAATCTGTAATCAAATATCTCCCAACAAAGAAAAGCCCGGGACCCGATGGTTTCCTGGTAAATTTTAGCAAATATTTAAGGAAGAATTAAAACCAATTCTCCTCAAACTTCCAAAAAATTGAAGAGGAGAGGACATTCACAAATTCATTTTATGAGGCCAGCATTACAGAGATTCAAAAGCCAGATAAGGATACTATATGAAAAGAAAATTACAGACCAATATTTTCTGTATGTCATATGTAATAATACAATGAAATATTCCTGATGAGTATAGATGCAAAAATTCCCAACAAAATATTAACAACATGAATTCAAGGACACATTAGAAGGATCATATACCATGGGATTCAAGGATAGTTCAGCATATGCAAATCATAAATGTGATACACCACATTGCAAAATGAAGGATAAAAATCATCTGATCATTTCAGAAGATGCAGAAGAAGCATTTTACAAAATTCAACTTTCTCATGATAAAAACTCTCAACAAACTAGGTAAAAGGAATGTTCTTCATCATAATAAAGGTCATATATAAGAAGCTTATAGCTAACACTATACTCAATGGTGAAAAGTTAAAAGCCTTTCCTCTAAGATTAGGAAAAAGACAAAGATGTCCACTCTCACCATCTCTATTCAGCATAGTTCTAGAAGTCCAAGCCACAGCAATTAGCAAGAAAATAAAGGCATCCAAATCAGAAAGGAAGAAGTAAAATTATCTTTATTTTAAGATGACATGATCTTATATATAAAAAACCCTAAAGACTCTATCAAAAACCTGGTAGACCTAATAACTGAATTTAATAATGTTCCAGGATACAAAATCAACATACAGAAAACAGTCGCATTTCTGTACACTAACAATGACTATCTGAAAGAGAAATTAAAAAACAGTTCCATTTACAATCACATAAAAACAATAAAATACTTAGGAATAAATTTGACCAAGGAGACGAAAGACTGAAAAGTGTAAAACATTGATGAAAGAGATTGAGAAGACACAAACAAATGGAAAGATATCCTGTGTTCTTGGATTGGAAGTATTAATATTGTGAAAATGTCTATACTACCCAAAGCAATCTACAGATTCAATGCAATCATTATCAAAATTCCAATGGCACCTTTCACAGAAGTAGGAAAAAAATCCTAAAATTTGTATGAAACCATAAAAGACCCTGAATAGATAAAGCAATCTTGGGAAAGAAGAACAGTGCTAGAGGCATCACACTTCCTGATTTCAAGCATTATTACAAAGCTATAGTAATCAAAACAGTATGGGACTAGCATAAAAACAGGCACATAGACAAGTGGAAAAGAATAGACTCTAGACATAAACCTGTACATATACAGTCAAGTAATTTTTGACAAGGGCACTAGGTACACAGATTGGGGAAAGGATAGTCTCTTCGATAAATGGTGTTGAGTCATCTGGATATCCAGATGAAAAACAATGAAACTGGACCCCTATCTTACACCACTCACAATAATTAACTCAAAATGGACCAAAGACTTACGTGTAAGACCTGAAACCATAAAACTCCTAGAAGAAAACATAGGTAAAATTTTTTTGATTGGATTGGCAAGGATTTCGTGGAAAAGACACCGAAAGTACAGGCAACACAAGCTAAAATAAACAAATGGGACTACTTAAAAGTAAAAAGCTTCTGCACAGCAGTGGAAACAATCAATAATTTGAATCAGCAAATTACAGAATGGGAAAAATATTTTTAAACCATATATCTGATGAGGCGTTAATATCCATAATATAGAGAACTCATACAATTCAATAGCAAAATAGCAAAGAATCCAATTAAAACATGGGCAAGGATCTGAATAAATATTTTGCAATGAAGACACACCAACAGCAAGTAGGTGTATGAAAAGGTGCTCAACATCATTAATAATCAAGAAAATGAAAAATCGAAGCCACACCGAGATATCACGTCGCACAGGTTAGGATGGCTATTATCAAAAAGACATGCGATAAGAAACATTGGCGAAGATGTGGAGAAAAGGAAATCCTTTCTACACTAGTGGTAGGAATGTAAATTGGTGCAGCTGTTATGAAAAACGGTATGGAAGTTCCTCAAATATTTAAAAATACAACTACTATATGATCCAGCAGTCCCGGTATATATTTGAAGGAATTGAAATTAGTATTTTGAAGAGACATCTGCACACTCCTGTTCATTTCAGCACTATTTACAATAGCCAAGATATGGAAACAACCTAAGTGTCCTTCAATGGATGAATGGATAAAGAAAATGTGATATATATGTACATGTAATGGAATATTATTCAGTCATAAAAAAAGTATGAACTCCTGCTAATTGCAACAATGTGGATGAACCTGGGGGGGATGGTGCTAAGTGAAATAAATCAGACAAAAACAAATACTGTACAGTATCACTTATATGCCAAATACAAATAAGGTAGATTTCATAGAAACAGAGAATAGAATGGTAGTCGACAGGGAATTTAGGGAAAAGGAAATGGGAAGATGTAGGTGCAAGGGTAGAAATTTTCAGTTATAAGAGGAAGAAGTTCTGAAGATTCCATGTACAGCATGGTAACAATAGTTAATAATTTGGTATTATGTACTTGAAAGTTGCTGAGAATCGATCTTAAACAGTCTCACCACACACACACACACACACACACACACACACACACACACAAAGACCCAACTATGTGAGGCGATGGGTGTGTTAATTATCTTGATCCTGGTAATCATTACACAACGTATAAGTATGTCAAATAATCACGTTTAAATATATACAATTATATTTGTCAATTATTTCTCAATAACGTTAAAACATAACACTTTTGAATAATACCTTTAAAATTAAGAACAAGGCAAGATTTACAACTATATCACTTCTATTCAACATTGTCCCAGAATCCTGACCAATGAGATAAGAGAAGAAAAATAAAGATAACATACATGTATTAGAAATGAGGATAGTTTTATACTGCATAAACTACCAAAGACAACATACAAGGTAACAATGAGAATTAAAAAGAAAGTTCATTCAGATTGGTGAATACCTGATCAACAATCAAAACCAGTTACGTCTCCAAACAGGCACAAACAACTGGAAAATGTAATTTTAAGATGTCATCAATACAGAAGAAACGAAATACATCTAAAAAAAGTTGCAAGCTTTTCATAGAAAAAAATGGTAAATGATCATGTAAGATATTTAAAAACCTTTAGATCAAAGAAGAGATAAAAAATGTCTATAAATTAAGATATAAACTAAATAAAATATGCCCATCCTCCACTAATTATTTTGTAAAATTACTATAATGACGATTATAAAAATACTGACAATAACAAGTGTCACTGAGGAAATGGAGTAATAGAGAATATAAATTCATAGATCCACTCTGGAAAATAGTTTGGTATTATCTTTTAAAATTGAAAATTCATATTCACTATGCCTTAGCATTTCTACACTCATGTATATAAATCAGAAAGAAAGTCAAGCACATGTGCACCAGAGAAGGATTATTCTGAATAGCCTTAAATTTGACACACCTCATTTAATTTCTAGCTGTGGACATACAAGTTGTTAGGAGATGCATTTGACCAAAAAACTAATTCCTTCAGTGATGTTTGCAAACAACAATTAGAGTTCATTCATTTTGATTCTCCCCTTGGTCAAATCTAATCTGGCAGTGCTCATGGTACTGGTATGGTTGACCTTGGTAGGTGGGACCCAGGGTAGAGGACCACACAGGCCGTGAAAGCATTCTGGGGGTCTTTTACATAGGCTATCTAGGGTTCAAGGTTCCCAGAGCATTGGTGATGAAAGGGTTGCAAGCTCTAGGAGTCCTATAAACTCCTTACTTTGCTGGGGAGGAAATGTGTCCACCGCAGGGGTCTCCCTAAGGATTTTTTGTCAAGTATTATCCAGAACTTGGCTTTAAGATCTAGGGTCCAGAGTAGGGATTCCTGTTTCCTGAGTCTAAGGATACTATTTCCTGGGACTTAAATTCCCAATGTCTCTTCATCAGTATGCGGTAAAGGTTTGGATTGACCTTGTACAGGGCTGCGGAGACCTCCGGATATTGATATTAGTTGATAACAATAAAGATTTTGGTGTTGATGGTTCTTGACTGTATAAGAAAGAGGCCTGTGTGTGAGTTTTAAGGCACAGATGAGCAAAATATTGGGATAGTGGTGAGGTTTACAGGATATGTCTTCATACCCACCACTATTTATTGGACTTTCCTGGATTCCTGCTGATAACTGAACACACTTTAGACTACTTTATACACCAAATGGCAAGATCAAATATATCATTGATGAGAGGAGTGTTCTGTACATGTCTGGGCTTCCACAAAATGATTTCACTGTTGCCTTTTTTCTGAGAGAGTAACCTAAAGGAAAGCAGGAGATGGGACTGAAGAGTTCAGATAGGATCAGCTCAATAAGAAATACAACTGCCAGGATTTGAAGATCGGACTTTATGCTGAAGGCCAACAATTCAGGAAATGTGAATTTTTCAATATCTAACAGATGATTGCAACATAGCCTGGAGGGGGAAAAGAGCATGAAGTGAGGACACCAATAATGAGTCTGTCATGTGAATCTAGATGAGAATTAACAGTGGCTCTGGTTAATAAAACACCAATGAAAAGGGTGACAAACAAACATTCACTATTTAACAAAGGTGTAATAGCTGCTTACTATGTGGCAAGCACCACTCTAGGACCTGGGGTCAAGAATGAACAACTTAAAGAGCTTACATTTTAGTGGCGAGACACATGCAATAAACAAATAAATAGAATACAAACTTATTGGTGATGAGTACTAAGGAGAAAAAAAGACAAGACTATAGAGACGGCGAAAGATGCTAACCTATATCGTACTGAAAAGGAAGACTTCCCTAAATACAGAGATATTTTAGCAGAGACCAGAAGGAAGGCATTAATGAATATCATGGAACTTGGATAATAAATAGATACAGGAAAGTGGTGAGGAACATGGGGGAGTGGGATGGAAACCAGATGACACTTGTGAGATGTCGGAATCATGCTAACGTTGGGTGACGGGTGTTTCTATTCATTGAATAAGATCAACCTACAGTGGGAGAAGCTTGGGATATGGGGGGAAATGTGTTAAACACTGAACGTATTGAACTAGAGGTATCCGTGGCTCTCTCTAGTGAGGATGTCCATGGGGTGTGAGAGAAAAAAGTCTGAATCTAGAGATACATACCATAGCTGAGATGTAGGACTCATCATACAATTTCAAGAAAAATTGCAAAATTTCAAGTGTCTGAGAAAGCCTAGAAATACTGTGTAATTAAAAGCATAGAGAACCTAGAGTAATGCATACATTTTTGAGACATGTAGGACAAGAAGATTAAGGGAGTTTTATAAAGACACATCTAAAAAATGGTGGAGAGTCAGGATTGTGTTTTCTGAGAAGCTGACGAAAAGCTGACTTGCAGAAAGCCACAAATGAGGAGAGTAGAGAAGGTTACCAGTGCTCTGTATTAGTATTAGTAAGACCCTGGAGATGCAGAAAGTATCTAGGATAGTTTATGATGGGGCAAGCTGAAAGGCTGGACTTTGAAAATTTTTGTTCCAATGGTGATGGAGCCTTATACCCCCAGGATGGTGAGATATAGAGATTTCAGGTTAGGTGTAAGATGAGGTCTGATAAAGGCCTGTGACCATCCCCCAGCTTCCATGTTTTAAGTTCACTCACCATTTCCTTGGGTGAACCATTCAAAATATTGTTCCAGTGACTCTGGCTTCTTAATAAAATTCAACTTACTCTGGAAAAAATAACCAGACACTAGAATATCTCTGGGACTTCTGATGAGATAAATCACCTTAAAGAGCAAAATGGGATAGTGAAAAATCAATACAGTCATCTCCTATCCTTCCTGATTTTCATAAAAATGGAGCAAAAGCCAGTTCCAAGAAAATGTCAATAAATATCAGTGGATTCTTTCAAAAAATTACTTATTACATTCATTAACCAAATATACATTTTTAGGTTCCTGTGAACCATTCACTGGGGTAACACTAAGAATATAACAATGGAAGAGGGAAGAATTGCTCTTTCCCTCTTGGACATCATAGTCTACTCACAATGGGAAGCAACCAAAGGTTTAAAAAGTTGAGTACTATTATATTTGTGTACTGTAGTTGAAAGATTAGCCCTAGGACAATGGATTAATAAATTGTGCTATATTCATAGATACACTGCTGATATTCTTATGATATAGGTCTATATACATGAATTTCAAGAACAAGCAAAACTAATGTATAGACTTAGACGTCAGGGGAGTGTTTACCTCTGCAGGTGGGCATTGACTGGGGAGGCACATGAGGGAATTTTCTGGGGGAGTGGAAATGTTCTAACTTTGGATCTGGAAGGTAGTTACCAATTAGGAGACATTTGGTCTTGTACAAAGTGTCCATAAGACAATTGGTCCACGTCAAAAGGCCCTTGATGTTTTGTCCTTTCCACCACATCCATAAGATATTTGGTCCATAAGACACTGGTTCCACACCAAAAGGTCCTTGATATTTGGTTGTATCCAAAATGTTCATGGAGACATTGAGTCCACACACCAAAAGGTCCTTGATATTTGGTCCTATCCGAAACCATTTGGCATAGACCAAATATGCTCATGTATGGTTTGGACAGGACCAAATGTCAAGGACCTTTTGGTGTGGACCAAATGTCTTATGGATGTTTTGGACAGGACAAAATGTCCTGCAAGGAGTTAACCCTGTTGTGTACATACATAAAGATTCAACAAGCCAATACTTAAGATTAGTGCACACACACAGACACACACATGCAAGAACACTTGGCATGTGAACATCTGACTTCTACTCTGGACTCTGCAGCAACTTCCTTTGTGACATTACTCTAGGCCTCAGTTTCCCCATGCAGGGATTTAACAAGCACTAATAAGACACACGTAAATGAGTGTATTATAAATAAGATTGAAAAGTGGTGGGTTAAAAAACCACTTCATCATGCTGCAACACATTGTGAAATTTCCAGAGAGGATAATATTATTCTAACCTTCAAAATCTAACAAGCATAAAACGTTTTTAAAAATCACAAACCCATTAGCATCTTTCAGGAAAGTATGTTTCTAAAAATGATCTGAGATATGCTAGACCCTGGATACCCATGGTCCTTCCTGGGGATCATCTGTCAGTCCCGTGAGAGATTCTTGTGTCTGCTGAGCTTAATAGACAACTATATACAGGAAGACATAGTGGTTAGAAAAACCAACCAGGATGCCAGAGCAGTCTCCCTGGATTTAGGCATTAAATAATGAATGGGCTGCTTCTCAAATGGACAACTCTATGTCTGGTGTTTCTACCTAAGTGGCAGGAGGCTTTTACCAAATTAAGGTTGGTAATTATTTTTTAGAGCAACAGAGGGGTGTTATTTAATATATGACACATTTATAAATTCTGGTTGTATTTAAAATGAGATTTTCTAAGATTATGTCATTATGGGTTCACCTTGCCCTTGGTTTACTTCTGGCTGGTATAACTGGTGGCGGGATCTAGACACTTGTACTCAAGAATGGACTGTGGCATCACCAATGCAGAGTCTGAGGCCCACCCCAAACCTGCTGGATGAGGCAGCATTTCACCCAGATCTCCAGGGGACTCCCGGGCACATTAGAGGGTGGAAAGCGTTGACCAAACATCTTGACCATTGAGCACTGACCTTGGCCTTGGAACTGAAGAGAGACTTGGGGATGAGTTGGATGGGGAGGTGGGAGCTGATGAGGCGGGGGCCTTCCTTATCCTTCAGTGAATTATATCCATACTCAGCCTCTAGGGTCAAA
This sequence comes from Diceros bicornis minor, assembly GCF_020826845.1. Lineage (NCBI taxonomy): Eukaryota > Metazoa > Chordata > Mammalia > Perissodactyla > Rhinocerotidae > Diceros > Diceros bicornis. Next base: position 23,538,784 of record NC_080773.1, read on the forward strand.
TCTAATCTGGCAGTGCTCATGGTACTGGTATGGTTGACCTTGGTAGGTGGGACCCAGGGTAGAGGACCACACAGGCCGTGAAAGCATTCTGGGGGTCTTTTACATAGGCTATCTAGGGTTCAAGGTTCCCAGAGCATTGGTGATGAAAGGGTTGCAAGCTCTAGGAGTCCTATAAACTCCTTACTTTGCTGGGGAGGAAATGTGTCCACCGCAGGGGTCTCCCTAAGGATTTTTTGTCAAGTCCTGATGATAGGTCAGTCTAGTTAAATTCTTTTCAAAAGACAAGGTCAAATACCGTATGATTTCCCTCAATAAGTAGTAGATAATAACAACAACAAACAAACACATAGAGACAGAGATTGGATTGGTGGTTACCAGAGGGGAAGGGGGGAGGGAGGAAGGTGAAAGGGATAATTCAGCACAAGTGTGTGGTGATGGGTTGTAATTAGTATTTGGGTGGTGAACATGGTGTAATCTATGCAGAAATAGAAGTATAATGATGTACACCTGAAATGTATACAATGTTATAAACCAATGTTACTGCAATAAACAAAAAATTTAAAAAAAAGACAGTGATGCACTTGGGCTCCCAAAGTTAGGCCTATATTGTGTAAGGAAGTAACTAGGTATTTAATAAGAAGCATTTCTAGAGAAACAAAAAGAAAACAATGTTGATGGTTGGGGAAAATTATAAACCAGTTCCTGAGCCCAGGGGACAGCCAGTGAAGAAGATTTCTAGATGTCAGCGTTGAAGCTTCTTTTGCAGTTTGAAATGCCTCTGATAATGTCACTGGGTGGTCAGGTATCTTTTGAGTGGTTTTCACGGCAATAGGCATGAAGATTGTCTAAACATGGGCTATAGTTGTGATCTCTCTTACAGCTTCAGTTTTCAGGGCTTCAGGAAAAAGGGTGGTTTCAGTTCTCAATGATTCCAAACAAAAATGGTGGAAAAAATTGAAAATGTCAGTTTACAGATTTGAAGCCAGGTATTTGAAAAGACTACAAGAATTCAGAACTCAGTCCATTTTATAGATAGAAAACAAAAACCTCAAAGACAATTAACAGAAGTAGAATCTAACATTCACAGATGTGTGTGCTTTTTCCAAGGTGGCTGCAACACACAAGGTCTTTCTAAGGGATGGTGTTTAAGGTCTGATAGTGTGTGCTTGTGGGAAAAGCTCCCCCAAAATAACCAAGAGGTCATCTTTCTCCCTTAGGTGTTTTGGCACCCACGAAGTTCAGACAAGTAAGTCCCAGACAAGCTACCACTGCCAACTGCTTCACCATGAACAAAAATGGCCCAATAACATATGTTCTTCAAAAGGACATCTATGAGGCCATTGCACATCACAGGCAGATGACCTGACACTTCTATAAAATCCCTAGTCACCTGGGAATGGCCTGAGGGACTGGCAGGAATAGTGCCTCTTTTCTTCAGAGTCAGAAAACCCTCATAATGTTAATTTCTAAAGGGAGTTTATTATGGTCACCAAGAAACTCGGTCCCCAAACAGCAAACTCATTTTAGACAAACATTAACACACAATACAATTCTACATATAACATAGATTTAATCCTAGGCAGATTACCAGGAGTAACTCAGAACCAGAGTACCAAAAGTAACTCAGCACCATATCACCAGGAGTAACTCAGAAGCAGATTACCAAGAGTAACTCATGAGTGAACCTTTTATCCTCTCTCTAATTATCTTGAGTGGTTCAGTCCCAAGATTTGGGACTCAGTCCACCAGGATTTCCCAGAATACAAGCCTAAATTATATTTCCACAGGATCAAACCAGAGAGACAAGGTACGAGACAATTGCTTTCTTAAAGTTACTCGGCCAGAGTCCAGAGACATCTTGATCCAGAAGCAGTTTCTTTCCACAAAAGTTAAAAAAAGCATCAAGGGGCCTGGAGTGCCATGACTGGGGAGCAGGAACCTGACTGCCAAGGCTCTAGATAAATTCAGTTTAGGTAGCTTCAGTCCAACCATCGACTGAAGGCCGATGAGGAGGTCCCACACCCCACCAAGGGCTGCAGTGTCCTGGGCAGGCAGTCAGAAGACCTTGTTCCCTTTGTGGTCACCAGAAATTATTACCAGAGCAATGGCTCACTACTCAATGTTCATAGAAAGACAATAATTAGGGTACCAGCTTTTGAGAAAAGAAAAGGCTTCATTGTGAAGTTGACAGGCAAGGAGAAAGGAGGCAAGGCTGTCAAATCTGTCTTTTCCCGATTCAGGATTTGGAGTGAAATTTAAGAGGGATAACAGGCTGGCAGGGCAAATTTCAACTGGAGGGCTTTTAACATTTGTGGTAAGTTGTGTAAAGGGGTTTTAACACCAGATCTTCCTAGACAACAGACCCTCACTTCTGAGGAGAGTCAGGCTTTCAAGTTCCGGTCATGTCTCAGTCCTTTGGTTTCATAGGTGGACAACCTTTTATTCTCGGTGTTATTTCAGGTCAAGATTTCTCTTCTGCACATGTTCTGGCTACATGACTTGCAGTTTTTTGGCTCACTGTCCCTGAAAAACAACTTTTAAAATGCTTTTGAAAAGATAGGGTCAGATTACAGTGGTCCTGTGTTTACACCAGCACTGTAAGAATCTTCCCAGCAGCAGAACCCAGCGTGTTCAGCACCGGCCAGGCCTGGTGGGCCGCTTGCAGGGGTCCAAGGACATGATCCCAGTTTCACCAGCTCTGGCCTCACCCAGGACCCCCCAAACCCTACACCTTGGACTTCTCCCCAGACCCAGTTGTAATCTCTGATTTCACAGTGGTGCTCTCACCGTAAGACCCCTGCAAGGGAACTACCCCCTCCTCCATGTCTGGGTACCAAGAGGAGGATGATTCTGCTGATAAGAAGGACTTTGGCCCTGGGAGTTTACAGGATTTATAGAGGATTCTGTCCCCAAAAAGTCCTGTAGATGCTGCAGGGACTTGGGTGTCATTGGCTTGCATGTGGCACCCACACAGGTGTGGGAAGTGGTGGTGTGTTAGTCTGTGCAGCTGGTTACTCCTCTGCAGTGTGGACTCACCTCCTTTTATATAACCTGTGGAGGTGGGCATTTGCTTGTTCACTGTCTGGTCATCACATGTTGCACTGCTCTGAATGTTCCTACTGCATTATTTAGGTAGCACATGGGCACTTTTGTGGGTTCCTAGGTCTAGCACTGGAATTGCTGCTCACGGTGTGTTTTCCCTTTGCAGATGCTCCTAACAGCTTCCTAAAGAACATTGACCAGCCTTGTTGGGAATTTTCTTGGATTTGCATTAAATGCATAACTGGTTTGGGATTAAGCGACATCCGTACAACATTGAGCTTTCCAATCTAAGTTTACTATTTATGTGTTCATTCATTTCGTCATTTACAAAGACTCTCTAGGAAATGTTATGATTTAACCACAGAGGTTGTCTGTATATCTTTTTGTAGGTTTAGTTCAAGTAATTCATCTTTATTGTTGCCTGACATTTTAGATGGTATTTTTAATTAAAAAAAAATCTGTTTGTCTTGTATATAGTATTTAGTCGATATATTACTTTGTATCCAGGGACCTGGCTCAATTCTTTTTAATTCTAATAGTTTATCTGGACATTGTTTTGGGCTTGATAATTTGAACACTAGTTAAGTTCATGGTCATCTTGTAAACACTATTTCCTCAAAGCCAGTGAGCGTGTCCTCTCCTTTGGTATCCACACCTCCCAACACTGTAGGAGACCCCTCACCTCTTCTCTCTGTCCTTCTTTCTCCAGTCTCCTGCTTTTTCTGCTGCTCCCTTGTGGGCTTATTGGACCCTGGGTGTCCCCACAGCGGGTTCTCTGACCCTGTCCTGGTCCCATTTAGCAAACGCCCCAGTCCTCTTAGGCCAGGCCAGCCTCAGCAGAGCAGAGAGAGAATTAGATCAGATTTGGGAGGTGGTAACTCATGTAACAGGCTCTGGAGGGGAGTGCTGGGGGCAAAGGTGTAGACAGACTGCCAGGATATAATGAAAGCCCTTCCTACTTATCTGACAGGTAGGGATGGACGCACACAAAAACTCTGGATCCCCACCCCAGTCAGACGTTGACACTGAGGGGAGGGCCGGGAGGAATCCAATTTTCTGTCTATTCTAGGAGAGGGATCTGAGGTTGGGGGAAGCCGCAAGGGTATCTTTGGAGTGAGGGGGAGGTAAGATTCAGACTCAGACCCTGGGCAATGAGGAGGAAGTGTTGTGCTCCTGGTGCTTCAGGCACAAAATGGCCATCAGTGAATGGAAAATGGATTATTTGATAACTGAATGGAGACAGTTTGCATTTGCCCTGACTGTCTGAATAGAAAGTGATGGATTAAGCAGCACAGGATTCCTCCCTCCTCATCTTCTCATTCCATTTCTCCTCTTACCCAAGCAGTTCCAGCACCCCCCACCTCCTTCTGAATTGGGAATCTTCACCATCACCCAGGAAGCTCTACCCTCCTCTCCTCACAATCCCAGGCTGTGTCCTGACCATCCCCAGTGGCAGCATCTGGACTTCCTGCTCAGCTCAGGAAGGAGGGAGGTGGGGACTTCTTGAGAGCAGGTCTAGGAACTTCCCCACATCTGTGTCCCCCAGGGCAGTGCCAGAGCAAGAATTTCTGTTTGTTTTCCTACAGGTGGCAAAACAAAAACAAATGCATCATCAGTCACATGGCTGTAGTCAGTACTGGTGATCTGTTTGGAGCCATGGTGATCCCTATGATCCATAGTGATCCATCTTTGGTGTTTTCCATGGCGATATTTGTAGGTCCATTGGTATCCATGGGATCATGGCAAGGATGAGAAGCTACTAAGTGTTTTACTCTAGAGAGGGTGAATCTTTTAGGCTCAGCCACAGCACATGTAGGAAAAGGACTCAGGATATGTATATGAAAAGAGTTCATTGATTGAACATTCAAGAAATGGGTAATGTTCAAGCTTAATTCTGTTCTGGGTGCTCTGGGATGGAGATGGAGGTGGTGTGGGTAGGAGTGTCTTTGCCTTGTGAAGTCTGGAGAGAGGAGAGAAGGAAGTCAAACAGAAACCAGGAATGACCAGGATTGAGGCCCATTTGCCAGAAGGGACTGATGGGGTCCCTGAATCAACAAGTGAAGAGGAAACCCATTTGAGATATCCAGGGAACAGCGTGGGATATATTCTGACTCAGAGACACAGGACGTTCCCCTGTCCAGGAGGAATCAAGTGTGGAACAAAAGATATAATGAATCCAACCATTGTCCAGGGCTCTGGAGGAATAGGAAGAGGGGTGACCACGGTTTCTAGTTTTAGTTTCTATGGAGCTCCACTTCTACGACTGAAAACGTGGGCATTGGAGGAAATAGAAGAGGTAACTGATTTTCTAGCAGTGACTAACTGAGTGTCTGAGGGGTGCGGAGGGTGGAGCACTGTGTGAGTTGGACAGAATCATCACTGAGACCCAGGTGTGCTGGCTCCTCAGCCTGGCCAGAGGGAAGGTGGGGCGTATGACACGTCACCTGTCTTAACCTGGAGTCTGCTGACAGGAGCCTCCATCCAACCAGACAAGTTACCTCGCTCCCCAAACTCCAAGTCTTCCAGGGCCTCTTGGGTCCCTGCAGGATGCTCACCTCAGGGAGGCGTCTGGGTTTTGACACCTCGTATCATTCTAGATGCCTGGTTTCTGATGCAGAACACCTGAGTGGGGCCTGAGACTTTACATTTCTCAGTTCCCATTGATGCTGACGCCGCTGGTCTGGGAAGCACACTGTAGGAACCACTGCGCTAAATCACAGTTCTCGAACATTGCCACCAGTTAGATCCTCTGGGAGTTTTAACATTCCTATTCCCCAGGCCAATTAAGTAGTGTCTTTCTGAGTGGGACCTGGGGATCAGTATGTTTTCAAGCTCCCAGGAGATTCCAAAGTGCAAAGCTTGAGAACTGCTCTCAGTCAAATCTCTGCTGAGGAGTGGATGAACTCAGAGAGTAATATATTGCTGTCACTATTAAGACCATACCAAGCCTTTACTTCACTAAAAGAAAATTCAACATCGCTGTATTTGAGTGTCCCTTTTGCAGAAATCCATCTAAATAAATCAAGTTGTACAGAAAGAAAGATTTTTAATGGTCATCATTGTTTTTGTCTTTTTTTTTTGTTTGCTTTTTGTTGTTTTTTCCGTGAGGAAGATCAGCCCTGAGGTAACATCTGTTGCCAATCCTCCTCTTTCTGCTGAGGAAGATTGGCCCTGGGCTAACATCCGTGCCCATCTTCCTCTACTTTATATGTGGGACGCCACCACAGCATGGCTTGATAAGCGGTGTGTAGGTCTGCACCCAGGATCCGAACCTGCAAACCCCGGGCCGCTGGAGCAGAGCGCATGAACTTAACCACTATGCTACCAGGCCGGCCCCTCATATTTGTTTTTATACTAATTGAATACAGTATCTGCCAGTAATTTTACTTGTAAAAGAAAAATTTTTTTTTATTTGACCCATTACCTGAAATTCCTCTAAATAAAATGCCTAACAAGAAAAAACTCTAGTGCAGTTTTAAAATTGTTGTTACAGTAAACAATGTGTCTAGAGACACAGTTGGGTCAGATCAAAGATATGGTTCATTCAGGGGCACCCATGTACTAGAGAGACAGGAAATCCGTGTGGGAGATCAAGATTTGGCCACCCTGAAATCTATCTCTTTACCTTGGTTGTTTTCTCTAGGGACATTTGACCTCCCCCACTAACTGCCTAAAGAATTTGACATGGTGGCTCCTTCCTGGAACAGATCTATCATGATGGCTGTAAAGATAACGTAGGGTAAAATGTTACAATAGGAAAGGCACCAACAAGCCCCTCTTATCAGAAGTTCTGTCTCTCTGGCCACATTCTCTGGATGACCCTGCGAAGAGTTGCCAGACAATCATTTACATTTATAAGGGAAATCTCCATTTGTAAAGGTATCTCCCTCTCTGTTCGGAGAAGAGAGGAGGATGAGCTCATTTCTAGTGACTTATCAATGTGGAAGGTGAGGCCTTGAGCTACATAATAAACCTTACTCTTGTTTACTGTGCTTTAGTGGTAATCTCCTGTAACTGACTCCCCCCACCCCCAAAATCCTCCTTTGTCATTGGCTAAAAATGATATTTAAGACGAGAATTTCTGCTATTGTGTTGAGAAACGCAGTGTCCCTGCTTTCTCCCATGCATACATGTTATTAAACTTGATATTATTTTCTCCTGCTAACCTGTCTTGTTGATTATTTGGCCAGCCAAAAGATCCTTAAGGGAAAGGGCAGAGGGAGATTCTCTCTCTTCCCCCGACATCTGCATACCTGTTGTGATGGATCAGGGCCACCAGGGGGCACCAACACAAAACGGCTCTAGAGCTCGGTCCCTTGGGTGGATGGGAGAGATGCTCCACATTCAATGGGAGAAAAGCAGGGAAAAGACATTGAGGCAATAGTATATTTGTTTCCATTAGTGTAAATTAAGGCTAAAGTCAAACAGCTAGAAAGTGCTAATTTTGCAAAGATTTGGAACCATGGCTAGCGAGAATTTATATTGGAAACAACCACATTGGAAAACAGTTGGCAGAAGCTACTAAATCCTAACGCACACGCATTTCATGATCCGGCAATTCCAGTCCAGGGTGTTTACACGACAGAAATGTTCACCAAGAGACACACAAGAAGACACATCCACAGGTGCATCCAGGATCATAAGCCCAAGCTACAAACTTCCCAAACACCCATCAACAACATCGTGGATAAAATGTTTTGGTACGTTTGCCCAACGAAATACTAAACATGAGTATGAATCTCATGAGCATAGTGGTGAGTAAAGGAAGCCAGACACAAAAATGTTGCTGTGACTTGATTTATAAAGAGGATACAACTTCATAAGAAACTGCCTAAGTGTTTTCCAGAGCGACTGACAGTTTTACATTTTTACTCTTCCTATGGTCTGAATGTCTGTGTCCCACTAAATTCTTATGTTGAAAACCTAATGCCCAAGGGGACGTCATTAGGAGGTGGGCCTTTGGGAGGTGATTAGGTCATGAGAGTGAGGGGAAACCCTCATGAATAAGATTAGTGCCCTGATCAAAGAGACCCCAGGGAGTTAGCATCCCCCTTCCACCCTGTTCAGATACAAGCAGAAGTCTGCCACCCAGAAGAGGGACCTCACCAACCACGCGGGGACCTGACCGCAGACTTCCAGCCTCTAGAACTGTGAGAAATAAATTTCCGCTGTTTATAAGCCACCCCATCTATGGTGTTTTCTTATAGCAGCTCAGACACACTAAGACACCAGCAGTGCATAAGAGGTTCAGCTGTTTCCATCCCTGCCAGCACTAGGTCATGGGAGTATTTTTTCTTTTAGCCATTCTCATAGGTATGCCCTGGTGTCTTACTGTTGTTTTAATTTTTTATTTCCCTAAGGGCTAATGACGCTAAACATCTTCTCATGTGCTTCTTTGCCATCTTCATATTTTCTTTGGTGAAGTGTTTGTTTAAATCTTTTGTTCATTAAAAAAAAAATTGGTTGTTTTCTTACTGCTTAGTTTTCAGAGGTTTTTGTATATTCCGATATATATGGAACAAGTCTGTTGCCAGATATGTTATTTACAAATATTTTTCCCATCTGTAGTTTGTCATTTCACTTTCCCAACAGGGTCTTTCATAGAGCAACGCTTTAAACATTTTTTTTATGAAGTCTGATTTCTTACTTTTCTTTTATGGGTCATGCTTTTGATGTCATTATCTAAGAACTTGTATCCTATCCCAGGGTCATGAAGAAAGGAATATCCTTTCTGCATTTAATTGGTTTTGAACCTTTGCTCGAAATCAATTGATCATATTTGCATGGGGCTATTTCTGGACTCTATTTTCTCCCATTGATCTTTCTGTCACATCATATTGATTACTGTAGCTTCACAGTAAGTCTTAAACATGGAGAGTACAACTCCAAATTTATTCTTTTTCAATATTGTTTAAGCTATTTTAGTTCCTTTGCCTTTCCATACAAATTTTACAATCATCTTTTCTATATCTATAAAAAGTACTATAAGAAGTTTCAAAAAATCCTGTTGGGTTCAGCTAAATCTTTAGCTGAATTTTGGGAGAACTGACATCTTTACTACGTTGAGCCTTCCAAACCATAAACATAGTATGTTTCTTCATATTTTTAGAACTTCTTTGACTTTTTTCATCAGCACTTTGTACTTATAAGCATACTTATCTTGTCCATATTTTATTTATGCCTAAGTTTTCTATGAGGACCTATAATAAATTATATTTAAAATTTTCAGTTTCCAATTATACTTTGCTACTATATTGAAATACAGTTAATTTTAACATGTTTATCTTGTATCCTACAACCTTGCTAAATTGCCATGGTAGCTCTAGGAGTTGTTTTATTTTTTGTTTTTGTAGATTCTATGACATCTGCAAATGGAGACAGTTGTAGTTCTACTCTTCCAAGCTGCGTCATCTTCTTTCCTTCTCCTGCCTTATTGCATTGACACAGACTTCCAGGATGTGGGTGAACAGGAGTGGTGATCATCAACATCCTTGCCTGCTTTCCAATATTGGGGAGGAAGCCTTCAGTCTGTCACTATGAAGTAGGATGTTAGTCATAGGTGTTTGTAGATGCCTTTATTAGGGACAGGAAGTTCCTTCTATTCTTAGCTTGCTGCAAGTTTTTATCAGGAATATACTTTGAATTTGGTTAAATGACTTTTCCACATCAGTTGATAAGTTTAAATGATTTTTCTACATTAGTCAGCTGGTGTGGTGGATTACATTGATTGATTTTTGGATGTTGCATCAGCCTTGCACTCTCTGGAGAAATCCCACTTAGTTGTGATTTATTATTCTTTGTGTATGCTGCTTGATCCAATTTTCTAATATTTTGTTGAGAATTTCTGCTTTAGTGTTTATAAACAATACTGGTCTGTAGTTTTCTTTCTCTGCAGTGTCTTCTGTTGTTTGTGTCAGGATGATGCTGGTCTCAGAAAATGAGTTGAGAGTTGTTTATTCCCCTTCTCTATTGTGGAACAAAATGTGTAGAATTGGTATTACTTTTCCTTAAGTACTTGGTAGAATTCACTGATAAAATCATCTAGACCTGGAGATTTCTTTTTCAGAAGGTGTTAAACTATGAATCCAATTTCTTTATTACTTATAGGACTATTCATGTTATCTGTTTCATCTTGGGTGACTTTTGGTAGTTTGTGTTTTTTGAGGAATTGGTCCATTTAATATACATTATTGAATTTATGTACATAATTGTTCATTGCACTCCTTTATTATTTTTTAAATATCTGTGGGGTCTGGTCATAGCTCCTGTTACATTCCTAATGTTGATAACTGTGTCTTTTCGCTCTGTCAATAAGTCTTGATAGAGTTTTATCAAGTTTATTATTTTTCAAAATACCACCTGTTGTTTCATTGATTTCCTTATTGCTTTTCTGTTTTCAATTTTATTGATTTCTGCTCTTATCTTTATTATTTCTTTCCTTCTTCTTGCTTTGGGTTTATTTTTCCCTTCTTTTTCTATCTTCTTGAGGTAGAAGTTTTGATCATTGATTTGAGACTTTTCTTTTTTCATTCTTTTTTAGAAAGGGAAAATACTAGTGATTTTAATTAATTAATTTTCTATTGTGGTATGAACACTTAACGTGAGATCTATCGTCCACAAATTTTTTAATGCATGACACAGTATTGTTAACTATAACAGGCACGATATTGTACAGCAAATCTCTAGAACTTATTCATCTTGTATAACTGAATCTTTACACCCATTGAATGGCAACTTCTCATTTCTCTCTCCCCCTGATACCTGGCAACTACCATTCTACTCTCTCTTTCAGTGCTTTTTACTATTTTAGATACCTCATATAAGTGGAATCATGCAGTATTTATCCTTCCGTGTCTGGCATATTTCACGTAGCATAATGTCCTCCAGGTTCATTCATGTTGTTGCAAATGGCAGAATTTCCTTCTGCTTTAAGGCTTAGTAATATTCTATTATACGTATATATCACAATTTCTCTATCCACTCATTAGTCAATGGACATTTAGGTTGTCTCCATGTCTTGGCTATTGTGAATAATACTGCATTGAATGTGGGAGTGCAGATATCTCTTTGAGTTCATGATTTTGCTTCTTTTGGATATATACTCAGGAGTGGAATTGCTGGATCATATAGTAGTTCTATTTTTAATTTTTGAGGAACCTCTGAACTGTTTTCCATAGTGGCTGCACCAATTTACATTCTCACCAGCAGTGTACAAAGGTTCCAATTCCTGCACATCCTCACAAACATTTGTTATATGTTAAGTTTTTTTGGTAATAAGCACTCTAACAGGTTTGAGGTGATAGCTTATTGTGGTTTTGATTTGCATTTCCCTGATAATTAGAGATGTTGAGCACCTTTGGATGTATCTGTCGAACATTTGTATATCTTCTTTGGAAAATATCTATTTAGATCCTCTGCCCATTTTTTAATCAGATTGTTTGTTTGTTTGTTTTTAGGTTGTATGAGTTCTTTATATATTTTCAATATTAACCCCTTTTAGATGTATGATTTTCAAACATTTCTCGCATTCCAGTGGTTGCCTTTTCATTTTGCTGATGCTCTCATTTGTTGTGCATAAGCTTTTAGTTTGAATTAATCCTACTTGTGTATTGCTGTTTTAGTTGCCTTTGCTTTTGGTGTCAAATCCAAACAATCACTGACAAGACCGATGTTAAAGATCTTTTCCTCTATGTTCTCTTCTTGGAGTTTTATGTTTTCAGGTCTTACAGTCAAGTCTTTAGTCCATTATGAGTTAAATTTTCTGTATGGTTTAAGAGAGGGGTCCAGTTTAATTCTTTTGCATGTGGCTGTCCAGTTTTCCCGACATCATATGTTGAAGAGACTACCCTTTCCTTTTTGTATAGTCTTGACTACTTTGTTGTAAATTAATTAACCATCTATGTGTGGGTTTATTTCTGGATTGTCTGTTTTTACGCCAATACCATACTGTTGTGATTACTATAGCTTTGTAATATAGCTTGAAATCAAGAAGTGTGATATCCCCAGCTTTGTTCTTCTTTCTCAAGATTGCTTTGGCAATCTTGGGTCTTTTGAGGGTCTTTTGAGGTTCCATACTGATTTTAGAATTGTTTTTCTTATTTCTGTGAAAAATACCGTTCAAATTTTGATGGAGATGGCATTGAATCTGTAGATTTCTTAGGTTAGTATGGACTTTTTAACAGTATTAACTCTTCCAGTCCATGAGCATGGAATACCTTTCCACTTATTTGTGTCTTCTATTTTATTTCCTCAATGTCTTATAGCTTTCAGTGTACAGATCTTTCACGTCCTTGGTTAAATTTCTTCCTCGGTATTTCATTCTTTTATGCCAATGTACATGAGATTGTTTGCTTAATTTCTCTTTCTGACAGTTCATTGTTAGTGTATAGAAATGCAACTGATTTTGTATATTGATTTTGTATCCTGCAACTTTACTGAATTTGTTGATTAGTTCTAACAGTTTTTTGGTTGAATCTTTAGGGTTTTCTATATATAATATCATGTCATCTGCAAATAGAGACAGTTTTACTTCTTCCTTTACAGTTTGGATGCCTTTTATTTCTTTTTCTTGTCTCATTTGTTGTCGCTAGGACTTTTAACACTATGTTGAATAAAAGTGGTGAGAGTGGGCATCCTTGTCTTGTTCATGATCTTAGAGGAAATTATTTCAGCTTTTCACTGTTGAATATGATGTTAGCTGTGAGCTTGTCATATATTGTCTTTATTGTATTGAGGTATGTTCAATTTGTTCCCAGTTTGTGGAGAATTTTTATCATGAATCAATGTTGAATTTTGTCAAATGCTCTCTGCATCTATCGATGATCATATGATTTTTTTGTGTGTATGAGGAACATTAGCCCTGAGCTAACATGCGATGACAATCCTCCTCTTTTTGCTGAGGAAGCTTGGCCCTGAGCTAACATCTGTGCCCATCTTCCTCTACTTTATAATGGGACAACACCACAGCATGGCTTGACAAGCGGTGCATCGGTGCGCACCCGGGATCTGACCCCACGAACCCTGGGCCACCGAAGTGGAGTGTGTGCACTTAACCACTATGCCACTGCGCCAGCCCCATGATGATCATATGATTTTTATCCTTCATTTTGTTGATGTGATGTATCACATTGATTGATTTGTGGATGTTGAACCATATTTGCATTCCTGGAATAAATCATACGATCATGGTGTATGAGCCTTTTATAGCACTGTTGAATTTGGTTTGTTAATATTTTTTTGAGGATTTTTGCATCTATGTTCATCAGGGATACTGGCCTGTAATTTTCTTTTCTTGAGATGTCCTTGTCTTGTTGTGGTATCAGGATAATGCTGGCCTCATCAAATGAGTTTAGGAGTGTTGGCTACTCTTCAGTTTTTTGGACGAGTTTGAGTTGGATTGCTATTAATTATTTTTTCAAAGTTTGGTAGATCTTACCAGTGAAGCCATCCAGTCCTCAACTTTTGTTTGTGGGGAGATTTTGATTACTGATTTAATCTCTTTAGTACTAATTAGTCTGTTCAAATTATGTATTTCTTCATGATTCAATCTTGGTAGGTTGTATGTTTTTAGGAATTTTCCATTTCTTCTAGCTTGTCCAATTTGGTAGCATTTCATGTTCATAGTAGTCTCTTTGATACTTTGTATTTCTTTGGTATCAGTTGTATTGTCTCTTCTTTCATTCCTAATTTTATTGGTTTGAGTCCTCTGTTTTATTTTTCATACTGAGTCTAGCTAAAGATTTGTCTATTGTGTTTATATTGCAAAAAACCAGCTTTCAGTTTCACTGATATTTTCTTTTTTTTTTTGTGAGGAAGATCAGCCCTGAGCTAACATCCATGCTAATCCGCCTCTTTTTTTTTTTTGCTGAGGAAGACTGGCTCTGAGCTAACATCTATTGCCAATCCTCCTCCTTTCCGCCCCCAAGCCCCAGTAGATAGTTGTATGTCATAGTTGCACATCCTTCTAGTTGCTGTATGTGGGATGTGGCCTCAGCATGGCCGGAGAAGGGGTGCATTGGTGCTTGCCCAGGATCCAAACCCGGGCTGCCAGTAGTGGAGCACGCGCACTTAACCGCTAAGCCATGGGGCAGGCCCTCGTTGATATTTTCTATTGTCTTTTTAGTCTCTATTTCATTTATCCACTCTGATCTTTGTTGTTTTTTTCCTTCTATTAACTTTTGGCTCAGTTTGTTTACTTCCTTGAGATGTAGATTTATGTTATTTGAGATATTTCTTATTTTTTAGTGTAGGCATTTGTAGCTATAAACTTCCTTCTTAGAACCGTTTTTGCTGCATCCCATAAGTTTTGGTATGTTGGATTTCCTTTAATTTGTCTGTAGATATTTTTTTATTTCTCTTTTGATTTCTTCTTTGACCTATTGTTTGTTGAGAAGCATATTGTCTAATCTCCACATATTTGTAAATTTTCTAGTTTTCCTCATGTAATTGTTTTCTAGTTTCATGCCACTGTGTTTGGAAAAGATACTTGATGTGATTTAAATCTTCTTAAATTTATGAAGACTTGTTTTAACGTAAATGGAAACCAAAAGAAAGCAGGGGCAAATCTAATTATATCAAACACAACAGACTATAAGACACACTGTAATGAGAGACAAAGAAGGTCATTATATAATGATAACAGGGTCAATCCAACAAAAGGATATAACATTTGTAAATACTTTTTCACCAAACATAGGAGCACTTAAATATATAAAGCAAATATTAACAGATCTGAAGGGAGAAATAGACAGCAATACCATAATAATGCAGGACTTCAATAGCCTACTTTCAACAATGGTTTGATCAAACAGACAGAAAATTAACAAGCAAATGTTGGACTTACACTACATATTATACCAGATGGACTTAACAGATATTTACAGAATATTCCATCCCAAAGCAGCAAAATACACATTCTTCTCAAATGCACGTGGAACATTCTCCAGAAACTGTCATGTTAGGCCAGGGAAGTTATTTAAATATGGAAAAACTGGTGGGGAATAAACTCAAATTATCCACAGGAGAATTGGTAACTAAATTATAAGTCTCGATACTTAATACTTAACTAGTTATATAATCAACATGGATGAAACTCAAATATAAAATACTGAGTGGAAATGTAAGACGATGAATGCATTATGCAGTGTGCCTAAGTTTTAAATGCCTTCACAAATACCTTATATTGTTTATGGTGAAACAGTACATAGTAAGAGAACAATAGTAGGTTGGGAACTATATAACAGAAGGTCAGAATAATAATAAATTGTGAGATACAAGCAGTGGAAAGAAAAGGAGGCTTAACTGCTCCATAATTTTATTTCTCATTTTTATTAAAAAATTCTGACATAGTTTTGGGTAATAATCATATTGTTTCTGAATCATTCTGTATGTATGAAACATTTTTAAAAAGCTGAATGCCCCAAAGTGAATTAGGTGTACCATAGTAATTTTTAATAATCAAGTCCTCAAAGATGCAAAGATTGGATAATTTGAGGCTCCAGGATGAAATACAAGTTTTACACAATTACCCTCAGTCATGAACATGTCCAAGGACAGGAAAACCAATATCAATATTCATAGTAGATCCAGAAGTTTTTGAACATTATTCCCATGGGAACAGCTCTAGAGGAACATCCGCCATCTTCTCCTGGAATATTTTATCAAACGCTTCAGCTTGGGCCACTGTGAAGTAATTTTTCCAGTCCCCAGAAATGCCTGACAAACATGAAATAGAGACTCAGATCAGATCGAGGGGTAGGTCTTAAGTTCCCAACCCATCTCCTTCTGGATCTTTTCCTTCTGTCCACTTCACATGGAAATTGTAGCTAGTAGAGCAGAATGACCAATGGCTCATTGGTGGGTCTTTATACTTCCTGGCAATCATAGCTATTTACACTTCCACATATCCGGAAACAATTTACTATATTCTCCTCTCTCTCAACCCATACTGCATACAATTCATCAGCAATACTGCAGCTATGTGTTCTGATACATCCAGAATCTGGCCACTTCTCACCACCTCTATTTCTACCACCTTGGCAGAAGCCAACATCATGTCTCACCTGGATTATTGTATTAGACTTCTAACTAGTCTCTCTGTTTTCGAGCCTTCTCCATTATAAGTTATTCTCAGAATGGCAGCCATCTTGATTCCTTGAGAAGCTAAGCCAGATCATGTCTCTTCCTGCTCAAATTCTCCATAGACTTCTGGTTTCACTCTGAAAGTGCTTATGGCTTCAGGTGATTTGGTCCCTGTGCTTTGTCTGACTTCACCTCCTGTGACCACCCATTTGCTCACTCTGCTCCCTCACATTGAGTATTCTTATTCTGCCTCAAACATTCACCCTTCTCAGGCTATTTGCATTTCCTGTTCCTTCTTCCTGGAATGTTGTTCTCTCAGATACATCTATGTCTTGCTGATTTGCTTCATTGATGTCTTTACTCCAATGCAACTTCTCATTGAGGCTCTCTCCCACCACCCAGTTTAAAATTGTAAATCTCCATCCTTGCTGTATTTTACTTCATAACACTTATCACATATGATATGTTATATGTATTTCCTTTGTATGTGTGTGTTTGTCATATGTATCTCCAATATATGTAAGTGTTAGAAAATCATAAACTTTTCTTTTCTTTTTTTTGGTGAGGAAGATTAGCCATGAGCTAACATCTGTTGCCAATCTTCCTCTTTTTGCTTGAGGAAGATTGTCCCTGAGGTAACATCTGTGCCAATCTTCCTCTATTTTGTATGTGGGATGCTGCTACAGCATGGCTTGATGAGTGGTGTGCAGGTCCACGCCTTGGACCCATACCCATGAGCCCCAGGCTGCCGAAGTGGAGTGCCTGAACTTAACCACTATGCCACCAGGCTGGCCCCACAAACTTTTCTTTTTAATTGACAAAGACTTAGTGTTTCAAATAGTCATAAACACTGTGTACTCAAATGTTTGTTGAAAGGATGACTAAAAGTATGAGGAATGTACTATTATTACCTCCATTTTAGATGATTAAAAAAAGACTTGGAGAGGTTACGTAGATAGTGATGGATGTGGATTTGAAGCCAAAGATTTTTACACCAGAAGCAATACTCTTAATTATATGATGATATTATTATTTCTATATTATATAAATTAATACTTATGTATTATATTAATACAACTAAATTAATGAATTAATTAAATGAATACATAGCAACATAATTATAATTTTATATAAATTAATACATAGAAATATAAATTATATACTCAAACTATATGCATAAAAGTAATATAACAGAACATCTAATAAATAATTGGTGCCCTAGAAACATCCACTGTTACTCTCATGCTCATCATTTTCTTCATTATTAGAACAATTTTCACCATTATTGATTTCTGAGGCTCATGTATCATCTGTAACACACTGGACTTATGAGAAGACAGAAAGAGCTCTTGAGGCACCAGAGTCTCTGTAAATTCAATATGGCAACCCCCTATTAAACTTCAGTCCAGATGAGAGACTCCAATGTTTTTGTGCAGGAGCCTCAAGTTCTAAATTGTACCCATCTTCAAAATCCTACAAATCCTTCTGATGTAAATTTCTATTTCTACTAGTTTCCTTAGTTTTTGTCTCTTAAAAATCTCCCCAAACTCTTGTGTATTAGTTTGCTAAGGCTACTGTAACCAGGCACCTCATACTGGAGGCTTAACAACAGAAATGTATTTTCTCAGAGTTCTGGAGGCCAGGAGTCAGAGATCAAGGTGTTGACAGATGTCATTGCTTCCTTCTGAGGTTGTGAGGGAAAGATCTGTTCTAGGCCTCTCTTCTTGGTTTATAAATGGCCGTCTTCCTCCTATGTCCTCATATCTTCTTTCCTCTGTGCGTGTCTGTGTCCAAATTTCCTCTTCCTTTAGGGACACCAGTATTATTAGATTACAACCCACTCTAATGACCTCACTTTAAATTAATTACCTCTGTGAAGACCCTCTCTCCAAATATGGTCACATTCTGAGGTACTGGATGTTAGGGCTTCAACATATGGATTTTTAGGTGGACAAAATTCAGCCCATAACATCTTGGTTAGGAATACACCTTTAAAAAAATTCTGTCAAGCAGTAATATATAATAATGGCGGAATGACTGAAGTTTTGGATGGAGTTTATTAGAGCGTCAGGTCATACAATATTTACTGATCTAGTGTTAACAGCTATACTTCAACGATTTTGATATTCTGATGTGTAATACATTTATATATGTCATAATAGGGTGGGCAAATAGCTTGTTAATTATTATACTTTACCAACTTCATATGTAGTTTATAATCCAATATATTTGTATTATATTGTAACATATTAATTTATAGTTTGTAATGCAAATAAAATGATCATATAGCTTGTTGATTATACTTTAAACCAAATTTCTTTAATAAATTAATATATTATGTTTTTGTTCATTCTGTTTATTCAACAAAAGTCATAGAATTTCTATTCCATGCCAGACACTATCCTGTAGAATAAAAATAATCAAGGGTACTAACAACAACAATCGGTTAGAGAAAACTATCTCTTTTATCTGAAAATCAGATAGGTCACCAGTAACGGACAATTCAACAGCCAGGCTTGTTCTAAGTAAAGTTGGTATGAGTAGACCACGAGAGGCAATAAAAAGTATTTTTCTTGTGTCCTGATCAGAAAAGGTCCCCAATCATCATGGAAGTAGCTGAACAGAACAGTCCTTGGCATAGAACAACCAACATTTCATGCAGCTTTTCAGTACATCATGATTTATACAACTAGTTGTCTAATAATAATTGATATAATTAATTTTAAAATTAATCTTGGACCTGTATGTGTCTCCCAGATAAAAGAAAGGACACAGATCAGACCTGGGTAGAGACACAGGATATTAATCCTTTTCATTTCTTCCCTTCTTTCTCTCTTTCTTTCTTTGTTACCCACAAATACCCCAAATTCTTAGTTTACTCTGTCCTAGAATAGTGAAGTTGCAAAGCATGAGGGTTATAAATTTAGTCTCGAGCATCAGAGACCAGGTTTTCAAAGGGGCTTGTGTCTTACTAGCTGCATCAGGTATCACACTTTTCTGAGGAAAATAGTACCCCATCAGATTGTTGTGATGATTCAATTGCAAACTACATATGGAGTTAGATCATCAGCTTAGCAATAATAATCAGATGGTTTGTTGATAACTATTATTATCAGTATTATATCTATCCCTCTCAACTATCTACACTATATAACAAATCCTATGAGTAATCGGAAAAGGTTGAAATCCAATGTGGTTGCCTTCTGGAGGAGTCATTCTAGACAAGAAGAAAGAGTGGGTGTAGTCATTGAATTATGCACCAAATTTGATTCCACTCTATTTTGTCCCTGCCAAAAATCTGGGTTGTTAATTCTCATTGCTTTTCTCTCCTAAGCAATCATCTTTTGTCCTTTTAGCCATTTCACACAAGCATTGTACATAAATATACCATTTTAAACTCTGCCAAACCCTAATACATGAAAGGAAATCTAAGAATGGACAATCTCTCTCTGCTAGGTATTCCCTTTACTTCTATTTTAGTAAAGTGTCAAAGTGTGGGATTGCTACAGGTCTTTTTTTTTAAACAACAGAAATATTTTTTCTCACATCCTGGAAGCTAGAAGTCCAAGATCAAGGTTTCAGCAGGGTTGGTTTCTTCTTGAGGTTTCTCTACTTGGTGTGTACATGGCCGTCTTCACTCATCATCTCTTGGTTTGTACATATGCCTGTGTCTGTATTTCCTCTTCTTGTAAGGACACCACAATATGAATTGGGGCTGAGTCTAAAGATCTCATTTTGACTTAATTACCTCTTTAAAGACCTTATCTCCAAATACAGTTACATTATGAGGTACTGGGGGTTAGTAATTCAACATATGAATTTAGAGAAGACAGAATTCAACCTATACACTCCTCCTTCTGGCCTCCACACCCCCAGTTCATGTCATTCTCACACACACAATACATTCACCCCATCCCAACTGCCCAGAAGTCTAAACCCTTTACAACTCTAAGTCCAAAATTTAATTTAAATACCATGTAATAAAGGCATAAGTGAGCCTTGAGGTAGAATTAATCCTGAGGCAAGATTCCTCTCCAGCTGTGAACCTGTGAAACCAAACAACTTATCTACTTCCAAAATACAATCGTAGGAAAGGCATAGGATAGATATTCCCATTTCAAAAGGTAGAACTCAGAAAGTAGAAAGGGATCACAGGTCCCAAGCAAATGCAAAACCTAGCAGGACAAATTCCATGAGATTTTAAGGCTCAAGAATGAGCTTCTTTGTCTTGATGCTCTAACCTCCTGGCCTACTAGGGTGGTGGCTGCCTCCCCCTCTGCCCTGAATGGCAGCTGCAACCTGCTTGAGGTCTTTTGAACCACTTAATTTCTTCTTTTTATGGATCACCATCCTGGACATATTTAACTCTGGACTTGTGAGCAAATTAGCTCCTACTTCAGACTGTAGACACTTTTCATTCATCTCGTGCCCAAGGATATGGACGCAACTAATCTTTCATCGTAGAGGGCCTTACAATGTCTGATAACAAGACAGGCTCTCAGCTAAGTGAAAAGTCTCTCCTCTCTCCTGTTTCCAGTTGAGTCATTCTTTATATGTTTCTTTGTTCAGGATAGTTCTCCATGCTAAACCACCAGAGGGGTAGCACAACATGACCATCCCCAATCCTGTCCTCATTTCCCAGGTCAATCCCAGCTGGCAGGTTGGCAGCAGTAGTGAATTAACCTGATCAGTGTTTGTAGAATGGATATGCACCATGTCAAATCCTGAGGAGAGAGAATCTGAATGACCTCACATGAGTCAGATGACCATTGCAGTCCTAATCAACTTCCTCCAAGTGCCAGAGCCTACATCAGTACTATGAAAAGAGACTCCCTGATAAGAGCACCTGAGAAGTTCTCTGGGTGATGAACAAATAGAGTTGATAAACTCAAACACTCCCTAGTCCCAAGTATTAGTGCCTACTGTAAGCCCAGAATGCCCTCCACATATTCTGACACATTTTGAAGGCAGAGCTCCATTTTCTTTTACCTTTCCTCATAAGTGATCCATTCTCCTCAACTAAATTATAAGCATGCAGGAGGGTAAAATTGGACATCTTGTTTTCTTTCATGACCTTGAAGGAGCTATTCTTGAGGAGAGAGTTCAGTTCTTCTGGTTCTAACTTCTTGCCCAGGAATTGGCAGATCTTCTGTACTGTGCTTCTTGTGTCCTAGAAGAAGAAAAAACAAGAAAGAAGATGACAAGGAAGATTTTGTGTTTTCTAAAGACACTTTTAGAAAGTCTTCTAGATAATTATTATCAGGATTAAGGAAAGAAATGTTCAGGGATAACTTGACAAAGATCGTAGAGATTGGTTTCAAATCCTGGAGGTACCATCAGTTAACACTGTTTTCCATAATTAACATTTGGACAACATACAGAGTTTCATAATATCTTCTTATATATTGTCTCAATAATTAGTCCTTGGCATATGATCCTGGGGTATTATTATAAAAAATTGATTTTATAATCAGAAAGACTTTGGTTTGAATCATAGACCTTCCTCTTAGAGCTATAATGCTTTAAAACATTTCTTTATCCCATGAGCCCTCATTATAATCTAACCAGAAAACATGCAACTATAGAAGTTCCTTCAATAAATGTTCATTTTGTGGCTTTAAAGCATAATTACTGGAAGGTATGGGAGTATGTACCTGAAGCAGCTAAACTTGTTACAAAAGTCCTGGTGAAAATGAAATTCATGTAGAGGTCATAGAGGATTGGACAAAAGTAGCCAGTGGAAGATGATGGGAAGTAATGTTTCTCACAAGCAAAAGCCTGTGTTTATGTTACTTTCTCTTTTCTCCAGGGTACCACTAATGGGCAAAGTTCATCTTCCAATGGTTTAATCACCTTACTGGTTTTGATCACCATATGACAGCCTTTCCTGCCCATCACTGTTCACTCTAGTCCTTGGCCTGTCAGAATAATTACACAGACTGATTTCATGACTTTATCTTTCTTCCCTCATTCAATCTGGGGTGTCAAGCAGTCAGAGAGACCTCTGTAACCAAACTTGTTCCTATGCAATGCATCTTCTTCCTCAGTCCCTTCCCACCACTAGGTTATCAGCAGCATCATGTGTCCTACCTCTAGAAATTTTAGAACCATTGCCAGTGTGAGCCAAAGCCATTTTATTCTCTCTCAGTGCATAAAAAAAAAACCCTTTAGATATTGTAAGATGGAACAAAGAAGAGAACATTAAGAAAAAGAGCATGAAATTGGGCGGTGTCACCCAGAAGTAAGGCAATTAAGACCAGGCAGCTATTCTCACTCCTAATGACCCATCACACGGCTAAACTTTGACTGAGAAGGTGGAATAGAGACACAGAGGAATGGAGGGAAGTTAGAGGGAGTGAAGGTGGTGGTGAGAGGGTGTGTGCTAACCATAAGAACCATAGTTACCCGTCTCAGCTCTTCATAACTCAGTATCAGGAAGTTCTCCTTCCCTTTCATGGACATCCAGCCATGAATGTGGTCAAACCAGGATCCATATGGCACTGCATATTGGGGGGGGGTGCAGAAAGAGGGGGTAGATTACCAAGTCTATGAAAGCAGGGATCCATCTATTATGTTCACTCCTGTGGGCACCATTAATAGCACAATGTCTGGCACATTTTAACTTGTCCTAACTAGCTGCTGAATGAATGAGAGTAAAGATGAACAAATACTATCCAACATCATGCATTTACCTTGTAATGAGCCTCGTTTGTTTGGAGCCAGCTCTGTACCCAGTTTTGAATGGTCTCTAATGATATCCTGTCCAGAGAGCCATGTGGCCTGAGGAATGGTATTCTTGCTGCCCCATATATGTTCAGTGTTTAGAAATTTTGGTTCATAGGTCATTCCCACAGCCCTTGAAGATATTTTTGCTTCTTCTTGCCTTCATTGTTGTTATCGTAATTATTGTTTCTTTGGAAATTATCTGTCTTTCCTCTGGTTTAAGATTTTCTTTCCTTTTTTCTATGAAAGGTTTCCTAGAGACTAAGTGAGGATTTTTTTTGTAATAATTCTTTTTGAGGCTCAGTGTGGTTCTTCAAACTGAGATTTCATCAATGCAGGAAATTCTCAGGCATGTTGCCTTAAAAACTGCCTTTCCCTATATTTTATATTGTATTCTACAGAGCAAAATCTTCTCACTTCATCCTCCATATCTCAACTATTTGATATTTTGTATGCTGTCTACCATGCACGAGCACTTCTTAACTCCAAAATGTAGTGGGAAATTAAATATAAAATGAGAATTTTACTTAGTTAAATTATCATTCAAGAATGAGCATAAAATAAAGACATTTTCAGGCCAAATACTGAAAGAATTCACAACTTTTGTTATGAGACAACTAGTGTAAGTTATAGACTAAATAGACTAAATATAAAGTGAATCCAAGAGAAAGGAACATCCAATGATTCAAAGAAGAAATCAAAAGAGAAATTTAAAAAATCGTGAAACAAACAAAAATGGAAGCACAGTATGTCAAAACTTAAGGGATGCAGCAATAGGAGTTCTAAAAAAGGAATTTTATAGCTATAAATGCCTACAATAAGGAAAAAATCTCAAATAAGCAATTTAACTTTACACGTCAAGGATCTGGAGAGAGAAGAACAAACTAAGCCCAAAGTTATCAGAAGGAAGGAAATAACAAAGATCAGAGCAGGAAAAAAAATGAAATAGAGACCATAAAACAGTAGAATATATTAACTAAAATAAGAGCTTTTTTTAAAAAGAAAAACAAAAAAAAATTGACAAATCTTTAGCTAGACTAAAAAAAAAAAGAGCAGACTGAAATAAATAAAATATGGAAGAGAAGCCGTTATAACTGATGCCACATAAATACAAATGATCATAAGAAACTATGAAAAATTATATGCTAACAAATTGGATAACATAGAAGAAATGGGTAAATTCCTAGAAACATACAACCCACAAGATTAAATCATGAAGAAATAGAAAATCCCAATAGTCCAATAACAAGTAATGAGATTGAATCAGTAATCAAAAATCTCCCAACAAAGAAAAGCCCAGGACCAGATAGTTTCCCGATAAACTCTTGCAAATATTTAAGGAAGAATTAATACCAATTCCGTCAAATTTCAAAAAAATTGAAGAGGAGGCAATACTCCTAAAGTCATTTTATGAGGCCAGCATTGCTCTGATACCAAAGCCAGATAAGGACACTATAAGAAAAGAAAAGTACAGACCAATATTCCTGATGAATATAGATGAAAATATCCTTAGCAAAATATTAGCAACCTGAATTCAATAGCACATTAAAATGATCATATACCATGGGATGCAAGGATGGTCCAACACATGCAAATCATTAATGTGATACACTACATTGCAGAATGAAGAATAAAAATCATATGATCATTTTAGAAGATGGAGAAAAAACATTTGACCCAATATTTGCATGATAAAAACACAAGTTATGTATAAAAGGAACGTTCTTCATCATTATAAAGGTCATATGTGACAAAACCACAGCTAATACTATACTCAATGGTGAAAACTTAAAAGCCTTCCCTCTAAGATGAAGAAAAAGACAAGGATGACTACTCTCACCATTTCTATTCAACATAGTTTAGAAGTTCTAGCCACAGCAATTAGGCAAGAAAAATATCCAAATCAAAAAGGAAGAAGTAAACTTATCTTTATTTTCAGATGACATGATCTTATATATAAAAAAAACCCTAGACTCTATCAAAAACCTGGTAGAATTAATAGTCAAATTTAATAAATTTCCAGGATACAAAATCAACATACAGAAAACAGTTGTTTCTACACACTAACAATGAACTATTTAAAAGAGAAATTAAGAAAGCAATTCCATCTAAAATAGCATCAAAAACAATAAAATACTTAGAAATAAATTTAAACAAGGAGGAGAAAGACTTGTATACTGAAAACTATAAGTCCTTGATGAAAGAGATTGAGAAGACACAAATAAATGGGAAGATATTATATGTTCTTGGGTTGGAAGTATTAATGTTGTGAAAATGTCCTTACTATCCAAAGCAATCTACACATTCAATGCAATCTTTATCAAAATTCCAATGGCGTCTTTCACAGAAGTAGAAAAGAATCCTAAAATTTGCATGAAATTACAAAATAACCCGAATAGACAAGGCAATCTTGAGAAAGAACGAAGCTGGAGGCATCACACTTCCAGATTTCAAGTGTTATTACAAAGCTATAGTAATCAAAACAGTGTGACATTAGCATAAAAATAGGCATACAGACCAGCGGAAGAGAATAGAGAGTCCAGATATAAATCCATACATATATGGCCAAGTAATTTTTGACTAGGGCACTAAGAACACACAATGGGGAGAGGATGGTCTGCTCAATAAAGATTTTTGGGAAAACTGGATATCTAGATGAAAAAGAATGAAACTGCACCCGTATATTACACCGCTCACAAAAATTAATTCAAAATGGATCAGAGTCTCAAATATAAGTGCTGAAACCATAAAAATCCTGGAAGAAAAATTGGGGAAAATTTCCTTGATTAGATTGGCAATGATTTCTTGGATAAGACACCAAAAACACAGGCAACAAAAGCGAAAATAAACAAGTAAAACTAAAAAGCTTCTGCACAGAAATGGAAACAATCAATAATTTGAAAAAGCTACCTACAGAATGGGAAAATATATTTGCCAACCTATATATGATAAGGTGTTAATATCCCAAATATATAAAGAACTCATACAACTGAAAAGCAAAAAAAAAAAAAAAAGGCAAATAATCCAATTTAAAAATGGGCAAAGGACCTGAATAGATATTTTTCCAAAGAAGACATACGAATGACCAGTAGGTGTATGAAAAGGTGCTCAACAGCACTAATCATCAAGGAAATACAAATCAAAGACACAATGAGCTATCACATCATACATGTTAGGAGGGCTGTTATCAAAAAATAAAGAGATAACAAATGTTGGTGAGGATGTGGAGAAAAGGAAATCCTTTACACAGTGGTGGTGGGAATGTAATCTGGCGTAGCCATTATGAAAAACAGTATGGCAGTTCCTCAAAATTTTAAAAATAGAACTACCATATCATCCAGCAATCCCTCTCCTGGGTATATATCTGAAAGAATTGAAATCAGTATCTTGAAGAGATATCTGCATACTCATGTTCATTTCAGTATTATTTCAGCATTATTTACAATAGCTAAGATATAGAAACAACATAAATGTCCTTTGATGGATGAACGGATAAAGAAAATGTAGTATATATACATACACATATTTTATATTTTTATATTTTATTTTTAATTTTATATTTTATATTTAATATATAATGGAATATTATTTTCTATTTATATATTTTTATATTTATGTATATTTTATATTTACATTTTATATTTATATATATTCCATATATTTATAATGGAATACTATTCATCTATAAAAAAGAAAGAAATCTTGCTATTTGCGACAACAGGGATGAACCTCGGGGGCATTAGGCTAAGTGAGATAAATCAGACAGAGAAAGACAAATACCGTATGGTATTACTTACAGTGGAATACAAAAAAAAAAGCACATTTCATAGAAACAGAGAATAAAATGGTGGTGGCCAGGGGATGTGCAGAGAAAACATGGGGAGCTATAGGTGCAAGGGTATAAATTTTCAGTTATGAGAAGAATAAGTTCTGAGGATCCCACATACAGCATAGTAACTATAGTTAACAATTTGGTGTTATGTACTTGAAAGTTGCTGAGAGTAGATCTTAAGCAGTCTAACCACACACAAATAACACGCACAAAGATGTGATAATTATCTTGATCTTGGTAATCATTATACAATGTATAGCCATATCAAATAATCATGTTTAAATATATACAATTATATTTGTCAATTATTTATCAATAAAGTTAAAACATAACATTTTTGAATAATTACCTTCAAAATTAAGAAAAAGACAAGTATTACCACTATCATCACTTCTATTCAACATTGTCCCAGAGCCCTGGCCAACGAGATAAGAGAAGAAATAATAAAGATGACATATGTTTAATAGAAATGAAGGTGATATCATTACTTAAAGGTTATATTTATACTTCATTGAAAATCAAAGAGAACCTACAGGAAAACAATGAGAGTTAAGAAAAGAGTTCATTCAGATTGTTGAAGACCCAATTAATATTCAAAATCAGTTCCATACACAAATCAGGGACAAATAACTGGAAAATGTAATTTTAAGATGTTATTAATCTAGAAGGAATGAAATGCATCTTAAAAACTGTTGCAACCATTTATAGAAAAAAATCCTAAAGGACCGTGTAAGATATTAAAAATGCTTTAGATAAAAGGAGAGATAAACAATGTCTATAAAAGAAAAGAAAACTAAAATAAATATGCCAATTATCCACTAATTTTCTGTAAAACTACTACAATGACAATCATAAAAATACTGAAAATAAGGAGTGTCACTGAGGATATGGAGTAACAGGAACTGTCATATGCTATTTGTGGGAATATAAATTGACATAACCATGCAGGAAAATAGATATTATCTTTTAAAATTGAAAATTCATATTTGCTATGCCTTAGCAGTTCTACAATTAGATGTATAAACCAGAAAGAAGGTCAAGCACATGTACACCAGAGAAGCATTATTCAGAAGAGCCTTAAAGTTGAAGCACCTCATTTAATTTCTAACTTTGGGCATACAAAGTGTTGGGAGAAGCATTGGGGCAAAACTAATGGCTTCAGTGATGCTTGCAAACAGCAATTACGGTTCATTCATTTTGATACTCCTCTTGGCTAAACCTAACCTAGCAGGGCTCACGGTGCTGGTACGGTCAGCCTTGGGAGGTGGGATCCAGAGTAGAAGACCACACAGGCCATGAAAACGTGCTTGGGATCCTTTGCATAGGGAATTGTATGATTCAAGGTTCCCAGAGCATGGGTGATGAAAGGGTTGCCAGCTCGAGGAGTCCTATAGACTCTTTACCTCACTGGGGAGGAAATGTGTCCACGGCAGGGGACCTCCTAAGACTTTGTTATCATGTATGATCCAGAGCTCTGCTCTCAGACTCAGGGTCCAGAGCAGGGACTCCTGTTGCCTGGATCTCAGGACAATATTCCCTAGGACTTAAATTCCCAAGTTTTCTTCACTGGTATGGGGGAAAGGGTTTGAACTGACATTCTACAGGGCTGCAGACAACTCAAGATATTGATATTAATTCATAACAAGAAAGATTTTGGTGTTGGTGGTTCTTGACTGGATAAGAAAGAGGCCTGTGTGTGAGTTTTAAGGGACAGATAAGCAAGATATCGGGATAGTGGTGAAGTTTACAAGATATGTCTTCATCACTCGCCACTATTGATCGGACTTTCCTGGATTCCTAGGAAGACCTGAAGCACAATTCAGAATGCTTTGTACACCAAATGGCAAGATCAAATATAGCACTGATGAGGGGGGTGTATTCTTCATGTCTGGGCTTCCACCATAGGGTTTCAAGGTTGCCTTTTTTCTTAAAGAGTAACCTAAAGGAAAGCAGAAGATGGGACTGAAGAGGTCAGCCAAGATCAGCTCAATAAGAAACACGACTGCCTGGCTTTGAAGATTGGACTTTATGCTGAGAACAAACAATTCAGGAAATGTGAACTGTTCAATATTTAACAGATGATTGCAACATAGCCTGTAAAGGCCAAAGAGCATGAGGTGAGGACGCCAATAATGAGTGTGTCTTGTGAATCTAGATGAGAATTAACAGTGGCTCTGATAATAAAGCACCAATGGAAGGGGTGACAAACAAATATTCACTATTTAACAAAGGTGTATTAGCTGCTTAGTATGTGGCAAGCACTACTCTAGGACCTAGGGTCAAGAATGAACAACACAAGGAGCTTATATTCTAGTGGGGAGACACATGCAATAAAAAAATAAATAGAATACATACTCATTGGTGATGAATACTAAGGCTAAAAAAAGTTAAAACTGTAGAGATGGGGAAAGATGGTATTCTATATAGCACAGAAAAGGAAGACTTCCTTAAGTACAGAGACAGTTTAACAGATACCAGAATGAAGATATGAATCAAGGTCATGGGTCTCTAATAATAAGTAGACAAAGGAAAATGCTGACGGGCATGGGAGTGGGATGGGAAACAGATGGCACTTGTGAGATGTCAGAATCATGCTAAGCTTGGGTAAGGAGTGGTTCTATTTATTTAATAAGATCAACCTGCAGTGGGAGCATTTTGGGATATGGGGGGAAATGTGCTCAGTTTTGAATGTATTGAATTAGAGGTGTCTGTGGCTCTCTCCATTGAAGACATCTATGGACTGTTAGAGAATCAGATCTGAAGCTAGGAAGACATGTTACAGCTGAGATATGTGACTTATCATATAGTTCTGAGAAAAATTGCAAAATTTCTATATCCAAGAAAGCCTGGAAATTATTCATAATTAAAAGTATAGAGATCCAAGACAGTCCTGATGGCCTAGAGTTTAAACTTCTGCCTGCTCCACTTCGGCCACCCAGGTTTGGTTCCCACGCACAGAACCACACCACTCGTCTGTCAGTAGCCATGTTGTGGTGGCCACTCACATAGAAGAACCAGAATAACTTACATCTATACACAAGTATGTACCAGGACTTTGGGGGTGGGGGAAGGAAGTAAAAAGGAGGAAGATTGGCAATGGATAATGCTTACATTTCTGAGACAGCACAAGAGGATTAAGGAAGTTTTATAAAGACACATCTCAAAAAGGGTGGAAAGTCAGGATTGTATTGTCCTGGAAGCCAATGAAAAGTTGATTTTCAGACAGCCGCAAATGAAGAGAGAAGAGAGGAATACTAGCGTTCTGTGTTAGTTTAGACAGGAACAGGAGACTCGGAACATAGCTAGGATGGTTTATGATATGGAACCTGAAAGGCTGGCTGGGGTTCTGCTGCTCTGCAGGAGAGAATATGGACTTCGAAAATTTGGGTGGCAGTGGTCATGGAGCCCAATACCCCCAGGATGGTGAGATGTAGAGATCTCAGGTTGGGTGTAAGATGAGGTCTGATAAAGGCCTCTGACAATCCCCCAGCTTCCATATTTTGTGTTCACTCACCATTTCCTTGGATGAACCATTCAAAATATTGTTCCAGTGACTCTGGTTTTTTAATAAAATTCGAAATGCTATAGAAAAAATAACCAGACACAAGAATATCTCTGGGATTTCTGATAAGATAAATCACCTTAAAGAGAAAAATGAGATAACAAAAAATCAATACAGTAATTTCTCATCCTTCTTGATCTTCATATAAATATAGAAAGAGCCAATTCCTAGAAAATGCCTATTAAATACCAATGGATTCTTTTAAAAATTAGTTATTGCATTCATTAACCAAATATATATTTTTAAGTTCCTATGAACCAGTCACTGGGGTCATACTAAGAATACAACAATAGAAGAGGAACGCATTGTCCTTTCCCTCTGGGGTATCATAGTCTGCTCAGAATGGGAAGCAACCAAAGGTTTGAAAAGGCGTGTGGTAGTATATTTGTGTAGCATTGTTTAAAGATTACTACGAGGAGAATGGATTAATAAACTGTGCTATATTCATAGATACACAGCAGACATTCAGATGGTATAAGTCTATGTATATGAAGTTCAAGAACAAGCAAATTAATCTATAGAGTGAGAAGTCAGGAGACTGATCATCTCTGTGGGTGGGAATTGATTGGGGAGGCACATGAGGGAGTTTTCTAGGGGAGTGGAAATGTTCTAAATCTGGATCTGGAAGGTATTTACCCAGTTAGCAGATATTTGGTCCTATGCAGAATGTCCATAAGACATTTGGTCCATAAGACATGTGTTCATGCCAAAAGGACTTTGATATTTGGCCCTGTCCAAAATGTCTGTGAAGACATTGGGTCCACACACCAAAAGGTCCTTGATATATGATCAAAAAGCATTTGGCATAGAACAAATATGCTCATGGATGCTTTGGAGGGGACTACATGTCACAGACCTTTTGGCATGGACCAAATGTCCTACGGCTGTTTTGAATAAGACCGAATATCAATGACTTTTTGGTGTGGACCAAATGTCCTATGGATGTTTTGAACAAGACCAAATATCAATGACCTTTTGGTGTGGACCAAATGTCCTATGGATGTTTTGAACAAGACCGAATATCAATGACCTTTTGGTGTGGACCAAATGTTTAGGGATGTTTTGGACAGGACCAAATGTCCAGCAAGGAGTTAACCCGGTTGTGTACATATGTAAAGATTCAACAAGCTGATACTTAAGATTAGTGCACACATACAGACACACACATGCAAGAACACTTGGCATTTGAACATCTGACTTATACTCTGAGTTCTGCACCAACTTTCTTTGTGACATTATCCTAGGCCTCAACTCTCTCTATGCCTCATGTTCTCCACAAGGGGATTTAACAAACACCAATAAGACACACGTAAATGAATGTGTTATAAATCAGCCTGGGAAGTGATGGGTTAAAGAAAAACAAAACTTAATCATACCACAACACACTGTGAAATTTCCAAGAAAGGAGATATTATTCTAAACTTCACAATCCAATTTAAGCATAAAACATTTTTTAAAAATCACAAACCAATGAGCACCTTCCAGCAAAGTATGTTTCTAAAAACAATCTGAGATATGGTAGATCCTGGATACCCGTGGTCCCACCTGGGGATCATCTGTCAGCCCCATGAGAGATTCATGTAGCTGCTGAGCTCAATAGACAGCTACATATAGGAAGACGTAGTAGTTAGAAAAACCAGCCATGGTGCCAGAGCAATCTCGCTGGATTTAGGCATTGATTTATGAATGAGCTGCTTCCGTATGGGCAACTCTATGTCTTATACTTCTACCTAAGTGGCAGGAGGCATTTACCTAATCAAGATTGGCTAATTATTTTTTTAGAGCAACAGAAGGGGCTTATCTAGTATATAAAAGAATAATATATTCTAATTTGGTTTAAAATATGGGTTTCTAAGATTCTGGTGTTATCGTTTCACTTTACGTCTGGTCTACAACTGGCTGGTACAACTTGTGGAGGGGTCTACACCCTTGTACTCAAGTATGGCCCCTGGCATCATCAATGCAGAGTCTGAGGCCCACCCCAGACCTACTGGATGAGGCTGTATTTCAACCAGATCTCCAGGGGACTCCCAGGCACATTAGAGTGTGGAAAGCATTGACCAAACATCTTGATTATTGAGCACTGACCTTGGCCTTGGAACTGAAGAGAGACTTGGGGATGAGTTGGATGGGGAGGTGGGAGGTGATGAGGAGTGGGCCTTCCTTATCCTTTAGTAAATTATAACCATACTCATTCTCTATCCAGGGTGAGCGGTCCCAAATGGGCACAGATTGGATCCACTTGGGATCCCCCTTGGAGGAAATCAGGCAGAGAATTTCAATCAACCAGTTTGTTCCTGGAGAAAGAAGGAAAAATGATGGTCACTCATTTTAATCTGACTTTTTAAAAAATCGTGATAAAACGTACATAACATAAATGTACCACCTTAAGCATTTTCAAGTGCACAGTTCAGTAGTATTAAGTATATTCACACTGTTGTGCAACCATCTTGCAAGACTAACAGTCTGTACCCATTAAACAACAACTCTCCATTTTACCCTCCCTTCAATCCCTGCCAATCATGGGCAACTACCATTCTACTTTCTGTCTTAAGGAGTTTGATTACTCTATATACCTCATCTAAGTGGAATTATGTCATATTTGTCATTCTGTGACTGGCTTATCACTCAGCATGTTGTCCTCACTGTTCACCCACATTGTGCTGTGTGTGTGAGAATTTCATTCCTTTTTTAAGGCTGAATAATAATCCATTATGTTTATATACTACATTTTGTTTATCCATTCATCTGTCAATGGATATTTGGGTTGCTTCCACCCTTTGACTATTTGCTTAAATCCTTTTAACATGTTCCCACTGCCCTTAGCTTTTTACCACCTCGCCACTTCCAACGTTTTCAGCCTCAGTCCTTGCCCAATTTGCTGTCCCTCTATGCCCTCCCCTGATAGAAATATGATCCACATCCTCTCAGTCCCTTGAATTTGCTCTTTTCTAATTTCTGGCCATTGTCCATGCTGGCACCTTTAGCTGAAAATATCCCTTTTCACTAAATAGTTTCACATTCATTCTTTCATCTCAATTTAGATGTTGTTCCTTCTACTTTTTTTTTGTGGCTGTTATAGTTGTGTTTATTCATCCCTTCCCAGGTTTATTGAGGTGTAACTGGCAAAGAAAAATTGCATCAATTTAAGGGGTACAGTGTGATGATTTTATATGTGTATACATTGTGAAATGATGACCATTATTAAGCTAATTAATGTATCCATAATCTCACATAATTAACTTTTTTTTTCTATTTCTTCTATAAGGACTTCACTTGCCACCCTCCTCCACTACTCCATGCAAACACCTGACTATGCCTAAGGATCTGATCCTGCTTCCTTACCTGATTTGGGGTAAGTCACTATTAAGACATCTTCATCCTTAAACACAAAACTCTCCAGTGCTTCTCTCAGGACTTCAGGTACAACAGTCGTGTCAGGGAGAGGTATCCCTTCAAACCAAATATACCTGCCTGACATTATGATGAGCTGTTTGTACCTGGTGTTAGAATATCAGCTGTAGCCACTGTTGGAGGTTGTGGCAGCTGCTGGGAGATCAGTTTTTATACTAAAGCTAAAACAATTATTAATCTCTCCTGGTTTATTGAGGAGTTTGTTTGCTGATAAAGAAAAGTGGATATTGATAGAGGATCCCAAGGTTGATGATATTGAGCAACCATCAAGTCTTTCAGAGAACATTTTGGGGTAATCTGAGTTTGAATTCATCAAAGGGAACCAAGAATTCAATAACAATCCCAATCATGTAGAATGTGGACAAATTTAAAAAATGGTTTTAGCAAGCTTTATTTTTTAGGATGGTTTTGTATGTGTAGAAAAAATGTGAAGATAGTGTAGAGAGCTCTCAGAGTTCATTCTTTCTTCAGATTTCCTTAGTTTTTCCCTCATGTCCTTTCTCTGTTCCAGGATCCATCCAGACACCACATCACATTGAGTCATCGTGTCTTCTCAGGCTCCTCTTGGCTGTGACATTTTCTCAGACTCTCTTTGTTTTTGATGATGTTGACAGTTTTGAGGGGCACTGGTCACGTATTTTGAAGTACCTCTATTGGGGTTTGCCACATGTTTTCTCATCATTAGACTGAGCTTATGGGTTTTGGAGAAGGAGATCATGGAGGTAAAGCACCCTTATAGCCACAACATTTCAGGGGAACTTACTATCGACGTGACTATCACTGTTGATGTTGACCTTGATCACGTGGCTGAGGTGATATTTGTCAAGCTTCTGTACTGTAAATTTTCTCTCCCCCCTTTCTATGTGGGCTTATTTAAAACATGATCTCTGTGCCTGAATGCATTCATGAGTGCACATTGTATAAACTCCAACTGAGGGATATTCTACAAAATAATTGGCAGGTACTAGTCAAATTGTCAAATTGTTATGAAAACAAAGAAAAGCTGAGGCTATCTTCCAGGTTAAGAAACATGTAAACTAAATCCCAGACTGGATCCTGGACAACAAAAAAATGCTGTCATTATTGAGACAGTTGGCTATGTTTGAATTTGCACTGTGGATTAGATAATAATATTGTATAAATGCTAAATTCCCCGATTTCTATAATTTTACTGTGTTTATATGGTAAATATCTTTGTTCTTAGAAAATATAAACAGAAATTTTGAGGGATAAAGGGAAATGAGATCTGCAACTTACTCTCAAATGACTAAGAGAAAATTAATATTATATGTGAGAGAAAAAGAAAGAAAATGACCTGGCAAATGTTGCAAAACGGCACCATTGGTTGCATTGCATATAAGAATGCAATTGCATACAGAATTGCATATAAGAATTCTCTGTGCATTTTTTGCAAGATTTCTCAAAGTTTTATGATAATTCAAAATAAAAGTTAAAACTAAATAAATAGGTATAGTGATAGTAAGCTGAAAGGAAAATTGCGAAACCATGGACTGCAATCTCTCTTTATTTGAACCAAAGGTCAAGAACTTGCTTTAGACTCACACAGATGTGGGGCTGAATTTATATTAAACTATAACTAGACTACAGGATCCATTTCTCATTTGCTGTTTAATCATTAACATACCGAAAACTTATTAAATTCTTTCATGTTTTAGGGACTGGGATAAGAGAATTATCAAATCCACCACATGGAAAATCCAGAATAGCAATTATTATATCATTGGCCCCACCCTTCTATTTCCCAGTCAACGACTCTAAGACCAATGGCTTCACATGTTCACACGACAAGCAAAAGGCAGAGAGCACACCGAATGTATGGACTCTTGACTCTAGGAGAACTTAAAGAAACATCTAGGTTTCCACTGTGTCCCTGTGGGTTTCAGTCTGCTAAAATTAAGACCATCTAATGAATGACCTAAAATTCAAATTTGAAGGCAACAATGTTTAAATTAAAATATTTGATAATCAAGGAAAGAATCACCAACTCTTTTGCCTATTCATTCCTGGCCTCAATGAATAGATTGAATTGAACACTTTTGTGTTAAACCATGTGTTGATAATCCATAGTTTTAAATCGGACTCAGTTGTTGACCTTCTTGTGTTTTTGAAGGAGAAAGACAAGAACCCAGACCATGTTTAACAGTTTAATAAGTGCCATGAAGATGAAAGGAAAGGGACATATGAAAACACGTTGGGGGGGGCACCTCGCTAAAGTTTAGGAGACAGATGAAGTTCCAAAAGGAGGCAATATTTAAACTGTTATCTCAAAATTGAGTGGAACTTAACCAAGAGAAGAAATGGAAGTGTATATGTGTTTTAGGCAGAGAGAATAAAGATCAAATAGTTACACTTTTTACCAAATAGTTACCTATTTCATTATGTTTTCATTCATTCTAATTTCATTCCTTATAATTGCCAAATACCTGTAGATACTGATAGTAATCATAATGATACTGTGAATGGCCAATAATTATTGAGAGCTAGGACACATCAGCAATATTCTGATAATTTTACACATTCATAAATCATACTTTAATCACAAAACTGATTATATGAAGAAGTTATATTCTTCTCCCATTCCACACTTCATGGGACACTAAGAAACTGGATAAAATTATTAACTTTATTGGAATGATATAGCTAGTAAGTGGTTGAGTGAGACTTACACCCAGCCCCTTAGACTCCAGACTATGTTCTGTGCTAAACTACAGTTATCCCCAGGTCACACATGAGTATACACTCTGTACTGTACTACAGTTATCACTGGGTGACATCCAAAGATATGGAGACCTGTGATTTACTGATAAAGAATTCAAAATAACTGTTTTGAGGAAACAGTGAGCTAAAAGAAGACACAGAAAGAAAATTCAATGAAATCAGAAAAAACAATACATGAACAAAATGAGAAGTTTAACAAAGAGATAGAAATCATAAAAAAGAACCAGACAGAAATTCTACAGATGAAGAATACAGTGAATGAAATGAAAAAATTTCAATAGAGAGTATTAACATCAGAATGGATAAAGCAGAGGAAAGAATCCATGAGTTAGAAGACAGGAACTGTGAAATTAACCAGTAAGAGGTTAAAAAAGCAAAAAGAATGAAAAAGAGTAAAGAAAGCCTACACAATCTACGAGTCACCACAAAGAAAAATAATCTACAAATTATTGGAATCCCAGAAGGAGAAGAGAGAGAGAAGGGAGCAGAAATCATATTTAAAGAAATAACAGCTGAGAACTTCCCAAATCTGGGGAGAGGCTTCGATATCTAAGTTCATGAAGCTCATAGACCCCCAAAAATCCCAACTTAAAGAGATCTTTTCCAAGACACATTATAATAAAACTATCAAATATCAAAGACAAAGAGAGAATCTTAAAGGCAGCAAGAGAAAAGAAGCTTGTGGGCCGGCCCTGTGGCTTAGCGGTTAAGTGTGCGTGCTCCGCTACTGGTGGCCCGGGTTTGGATCCTGGGCGCGCATGGATGCACTGCTGCTCCGGCCATGCTGAGGCAGCGTCCCACATACAGCAACTAGAAGGATGTGCAACTATGACATACAACTATCTACTGGGGCTTTGGGGAAAAAAAGGAGGAGGATTGGTAGTGGATGTTAGCCCAGGGCCAGTCTTCCTGAGCAAAAAGAGGAGGATTAGCATGGATGTTAGCTCAGGGCTGATCTTGCTCACAAAAAAAAAAAAAAAAAAAAAAAAAAAGAAGAGGCTTGTAAGTTATAAGGGAACCCCAGTAAAGCTATCAGTGGATTTCTCAGAAGAAACCTTACAGGCCAAGAGAGAGTGGTTTGATCTATTCAAAGTGCTGAAAGGAAAAAACTGCCAGCCAATAATATTCTATCTGGCAAAGTTATCCTTTAGAAGTGAAGGAGAGGGGAGAAGTCAAGATGGCGGCTTAGGCAGACTCTGAACTCACTTCCTCCCACTGATACAGCCAATTTACAACTACTCGTGGAAAAATTACCCCTGAGACAGAACTGAAAACTGGATAAGAGGAATTTCTGCAACAACAGACAATCCTCACTGAGGTAGAAGAGGCAGAAACTCCCTTCTGGAGAGGAAAAACGCAGCCTACACAAGCCGCGGGGCCCTGAGCCAGGAGCGCCCCCACTGTGGGCATTTTGTGGACCCAGCACAATCGAGATGAGTGGCGTAATATCTGACTTTGCCTGCTACTAAAACATTGGGGAATACCCCCAGAAAAGCTGGTTCACAAAGACATTAAAACCGGCTCTTAAAGGGCCCACGTGCAAACTCACCCGTTTCAGAAAGCAACCTAAAATCACCAGAAAGAAAGGTGCACAGTGCTTTGGTGAAAAGAGACTCACCTAACAGGCCCTGTGTGCATCTCGGTGAGAGATGAGACCTCTCCAGGGACTGGGACATTGGCGGCGGCCATTGTTGTGACCCGGTGTGGGCGTGCTGACACAGACACCATTGGAGTTCTCCCTTGGGCCTGCTAGCCCAGGGTCTGCCCCACTCGCTAGAGCACTGATTTAATCCAGCTCAGCCAGGGCAGGCAGCCCACCCTAGAGACTGGCCCCACCCTACAACAAGCCCTTAGGCAACTTGTGGGCCTGCATAGATTAGTGACTGGATTCTCTGCAGCCTGGCAACTGAGCCCACTTCAGTGGGGCAGGGTATGCACAAGGAGAGGGTGGAGAGTGTGGCACGGTGGTGGAATGTGTGGGGCTCCTGCCGTGGAGAGACTGGGTCCACTTCGGGAGGTCAGGGCGTGCACATGGGGTAGGACTGTGTTGACTGTGTGTGTGGACCTGTGGGCGGCAGGGCTTGTCAGCAGCAGAAGACTTGTGCTTCTCAAAGACCCACATAGGGGGTTTGCCCCACCTTCCAAAGCCTGAAACAATTGGGTGCTCCCGTGCCTGAGGCCAGCCCCATCCAGCTGCAATCCTCAGAGAGCTGACAAGAGACCTAAAGGCCAGAGGCTTACAGCAATTGTAAGGCCCTGAGCCTAACAACCTGCAATGCTGGGGGCCTACTCACTTAAAAGAAATACTGCAACACAAATGTGGTATTAGAACTTGTAGCCAACTGTGCTGGGGCTCCCCACACCGGATAAAGAGACTGAAGGGCCCACATCAACTACAAGCAGCTGAGCATTACAACAGCTGGCCAGGAGCATAACTCGGCCTCCCTGGGCGCCTACTGGGAGGGCAAACAGGCCACAACAGAAGGACACACATAGCCCACATAGGGGTCACCCCTGGAACATTGAGAACTGAGGGAAGCATGTGGCAGGCCTCCTAAGCCATCAATTACATAAGGTCACCTATCCAAGAGCTGGAGACGTGGCTGACCTACCTAATACATAGTCACAAGCACAGGGAAAGAGGCAAAATGAGGAGGCAAAGGAATACATTCCAAGTAAGGGAACAGGACAAAACCCCAGAAAAGGAACTAAGTGAAACAGAAATGAGCAACCTACCCGACAGAGAGTTCAAACTAAGAGTGTTAAGGATGCTTGCTGATCTGGGGAGAAGAATAGATGAACTCAGTGAGAATGTCAACAAAGAAATGGAAGATATAAAAAAGAACCAATCAGAAATGAAGAATACAATACCGGAAATGAAAAATTCAGTAGAAGGACTCAAAAGCAGAGTAGAGGATACAGAAGAACGGATCTGTGAGCTGGACGAAAGACTAGAAGAAATTACCCAAGGTGAACAGGTAAAAGAAAAAAGAATTAAAAAGAGTGAGGACAGTCTAAGGGACATCTGGGAACAACATCAAGCGCACTAACATCCGTGTTATGGGTGTCCCGGAAGGAGAAGAGCGAGACAAAGGGGCAGAGACTCTATTTCAAGAAATAATAGATGAAAACTTCCCTAACCTAAGGAAGGAAACAGACATCCAGGTACAGGAAGCACAGAGAGCCCCAAACAGGATAAACCCAAAGAGGCCCACACCAAGACACATCATAATCAAAATGTCCAGAATTAAAGATAAAGAGAGATTCCTAAAAGCCGCAAGGGAAAGACAAGTTACATACAAAGGAAACCCCATAAGGCTATCAGCTGACTTCCCAGCAGAAACCTTACAGGCTAGAAGAGAATGGCATGATATATTTAAAGTGCTAAAAGGAAAAAACTTACAGCCAAGAATACTCTACCCAGCAAGGTTATCATTCAAAATGGAAGGAGAGATCAAAAATTTCCCAGACAAGCAAAAATTAAAGGAGTTTGTCACCAAGAAGCCAGTGCTACAAGAAATGTTAAAGGGACTGATTTAAGGGGAAAAGAGAAGACCACAAATAGGAAAAATTATCTATTTCCATGATAAGAGGGTAATGGATACAAATGCACAAAAAAGAGGTTAGATATGATATCAAAAACATAAAAGGAGGGAGGAGGGCAGTTAAAGAGTAGAGCTTTCAGACAGAGGTCAAACTAAAGAGAACATCAATACTGAATAGAAGAAGGAAGGAACAGAGAAGGACTACTAAAACACTGAGAAAAAAAAAGTTAAAAAATGGCAGTAAGTACATACTTATCAATAGCTACTTTAAACGTCAATGGACTAAATGCTCCAAGTAAAAGGCATAGGGTGGCTGATTGGATACAAAAACAAGACCCATATATATGCTGCATACAAGAGACACACTTCAGACCTAAAGACACTCACAAACAGAAAGTGAAGGGATGGAAAAAGATACTCCATGCAAATGGCAATGAAAAGAAAGCTGGGGTAGCAGTACTCATATCAGACAAAATAGACTTTAAAACAAAAACTGTAAAAAGAGACAAAGAAGGTCATTACATAATAATCAAGGGAACAATCCCACAAAAGGATATAACACTTGTAAATATCTATGCACCCAATGTAGGTGCACCTAAATATATAAAGCAATTATTGACAGACATAAAAACAGAAATAGACAGTAACACAATAATAGTAGGGGACTTTAACACTCCACTTACACCAACGGATAGATCATCCAAACAGAAGATCAATAAGGAAACATTGGCCTTAAATGATACACCAGAACAGATGGACCTAGTAGATACATACAGAGTATTCCATCCAAAAACCAAAGAATACACGTTCTTTTCAAATGCACATGGAACATTCTCCAGGATTGATCACATATTAGGCCACAAAACAAGTCTCCATAAATTTAAGAACACTGAAATAATACCAAGCATCTTTTCTGACCACAACAGTATGAAACTAGAAATCAACTATAGGAAGAAAATCAGAAAAGGCACAAATAAGTGGAGATTAAACAAAATGCTACTGAACAATGACTGGGTCAACGAAGAAATCAAAGACGAAATCAAAAAATACCTGGAGACAAATGAAAATGAAAATACGACATGCCAGAATTTATGGGATACAGCAAAAGGGGTTCTAAGAAGGAAGTTTATAGCAATACAGGCCTATCTCAACAAACAAGAAAAATCTCAAACACTCTAACAATGCACCTAAAGGAACTGGAAAAAGAAGAAAAAACTAAGCCCAAAATGAGTAGAAGAAGGGAAATAATAAAAATCAGAGCAGAAATAAATGAAATAGATAACAAAAAAAAATAGAAAAAATTAATAAAACCAAGAGCTGTTTCTTTGAAAAGATAAACAGAATTGACAAACCTTTAGCTGGACTCACCAAGAAAAAAAGAGAGAAGGCACAAATAAGTAAAATCAGAAATGAAAGAGGAGAAATTACAACAGACACCTCAGAAATACAAAAGATTATAAGAGAATACTATGAAAAGCTATATGCCAACCAATTTGACAATCTGGAAGAAATGGATAAATTCTTAGAATCACACAACCTTCCAAAACTGGATCAAGAAGAAGTAGAGAATTTGAATAGACCAATCACCAGTAAGGAGATTTAAACAGTAATCAAATACTTCCCCAAAAATAAAAGTCCAGGACCAGATGGCTTCCCTGGTGAATTCTACCAAACATTCAAAGAAGACTTAATACTTATCCTTCTCAAACTCTTCCAAAAAATTGAGGAGGGGGGAAGCTCCCTAACTCATTCTATGAAGCCGACATTACCCTGATACCAAAACCGGGCAAGGACAACACACAAAAAAAGAAAACTACAGGCCAATATCACTGAGGAACATCGATGTAAAACTCCTCAACAAAATGCTAGCAAATCGCATACAACAATGCGTTAAAAAGTTTATACGCCAGGATCAAGTGGGATTTATTCCAGGTATGCTGGGATGGTTTAACATTCGCAAATCAGTCAACATGATACACCACATTAATAAAATGAAGAATAAAAATCACATGATCATCTCAACAGATGCAGAGAAAGCATTTGACAAGATACAGCATCCATTTCTGATAAAAACTCTGAATAAAATGGGTATAGAAGGAAAGTACCTCAACATAATAAAGACCATATATGACCAACCCACAGCTAATATCATCCTCAATGGTGAAAAACTGAAAGCTATCCCTCTAAGAACAGGAACCAGACAAGGATGTGCACTGTCACCACTCCTATTTAACATAGTACTGGAAGTCCTAGCCAGAACAATCAGGCAAGAGAAAGAAATAAAAGGGATCCAAATTGGAAAGGAAGAAGTGAAACTGTCACTATTTGCAGATGACATGATTTTATACATAGAAAACCCTAAAGAATCCACCAGAAAACTTTTAGAAGTAATAAACGAATATGGTAAAGTTGCAGGATACAAAATCAACATACAAAAATCAGTTGCATTTCTATACACTAACAACGAAGTAGCAGAAAGAGAAATTAAGGATACCATCCCATTTACAATTGCAACAAAAAGAATAAAATACTTAGGAATAAACTTAACCAAAGAGGTGAAAGAGCTGTACATGGAAAACTATAAAACATTGCTGAAAGAAATTGAAGAAGACACAAAGAAATGGAAAGATATTCCGTGCTCTTGGATTGGAAGAATTAACATAGTTAAGATGTCCATACTTCCTAAAGCAATCTACAGATTCAATGCAATCCCTATTAAAGTTCCAACAACATTTTTCACAGAAATAGAACAAAGAATCCTAAAATTTATTTGGAACGACAAAAGACCCCGAATAAGTAAAGGAATCCTGAAAAAAAAGAACAAAGCTGGAGGTATCACACCCCCTGATTTCAAAATATACTGCAAAGCTATAGCAACCAAAACAGCATGGTAGTCGCACAAAAACAGACACACAGATCAATGGAACAGACTTGAAAGCCCAGAAATAAACCCACACATCTATGGACAGCTAATCTTTGACAAAGGAGCCAAGAACATACAATGGAGAAAAGAAAGTCTCTTCAACAAATGGTGTTGGGAAAACTGGACAGCCACATGCAAAAAATGAAAGTAGATCCTTACCTTACACCATACACAAAAATTAACTCCAAATGGATTAAAGACTTGAATGTAAGACCTGAAACTATGAAACTTCTAGAAGAAAACATAGGCAGTACACTCTTCTACATCATTCTTAGCAACATATTTTCAAGCACCGTGTCTGACCGGGCAAGAGAAACAATAGAAAAAATAAACAATGGGACTACATCAAACTAAAAAGCTTCTGCACAGAAAAGGAAACCGTCAAAAAAACGAAAAGACAACCTAAAAATTCGGAGAAGATATTTGCAAACCATACGTCTGATAAGGGCTTAATATCCAAAATATACAGAGAACTGATGCATCTCAACAACAAAAAAACTAACAGCCCAATTAAAAAATGAGCAAAAGACCTGAACAGACATTTCTCCAAAGAAGATATATAGATGGCCAACAGGCACGTGAAAAGATGTTCAACATCACTAACTATCAGGGAAATGCAAATCAAAACTACAATGAGATATCACCTCACGCCCGTCAGAATGGCTGTAATTAACAAGACAGGAAACAACATGTGTTGGAGAGGATGTGGAGAGAAGGGAACTCTCATACACTGCTGGTGGGAGTGCAAACTGGTGCAGCCACTGTGGAAAACAGTATGGAGATTCCTCAAAAAATCAAGGATAGAACTACCATATGATCCAGCTATTCCACTGCTGGGTATTTATCCAAAGATCTTGAAAACACCAATGCATAAAGATACATGCACCCCTGTGTACATTGC
This sequence comes from Diceros bicornis minor, assembly GCF_020826845.1. Lineage (NCBI taxonomy): Eukaryota > Metazoa > Chordata > Mammalia > Perissodactyla > Rhinocerotidae > Diceros > Diceros bicornis. The sequence goes on from NC_080773.1 coordinate 23,582,545, forward strand.
AGCGTTATTCACAATAGCCAAGACTTGGAAGCAACCGAAGTGCCCAACAAGGAACGAATGGATAAAGAAGATGTGGTATATATACACAATGGAATACTACTCAGCCATAAGAAATGATGAAATCCAGCCATTTGTGACAAGATGGATGGACATTGAGGGTATTATGCAAAGTGAAATAAGTCAGAGGGAGAAGGTCGAATACCGTATGATTTCCTTCATAAAGTTGTAGATAACAACAACTATAAACAAACACATAGAGACGGAGATTGGATTGGTGGTTACCAGAGGGGAAGGGTGGAGGGAGGAGGGTGAAAGGGATAATTCGGCACAGGTGTGTGGTGATGGGTTGTAATTAGTATTTGGGTGGTGAACATGATGTAATCTATGCAGAAATAGAAGTATAATGATGTACACCTGAAATTTATACAATGTTGTAAACCAATGTTACTGCAATAAACAAAAAATTAAAAAAAAAAAAAAAGTCAAGGAGAGTTAAAGACTTTCCCAGACAGACAAAAGCTGAGGGAGTTTATCACCACTAAACCTGCCTACAAGAAATGCTGAAAGGAGTTATTCAAGCTGAAACAAAAGGATACTAATTAGTAACATGAAAATACACAACACATTGATAAAAGTAAGCATATAGTCAGATTCAGAAAATTCTAAAACTGTGATATTGTGGTGTGTTATACACTTAATGCTAGTATAAAGGGTAAAGGAAAAAAGTATTACAAATAGCTATAGCTATAATAGTTTGTTAATCCATACACAATATAAAAAGAGGTAAATTGTGACCCTTGGCTTCAAACACAATCCCACAGTTCTAGGGGTACACTGGGATCAACTGAGTGGTTCTCATTTGGAATCTGTCATGAGGCTGCAGCCAGATGTCACTTGAGGCTAGAGCTGTCTGAAAGCTTCTTCACTCACATGCCTAGCACCTGGGTTCAGGTGTCTGGAATAGCTTGTGGCTGGTTGGGCACCTCTCCCTCAAAGATGTCTCTCCATATGGCTAGCTTGGGCTTCCTCACAGCATGGCAGTCTCTTGGGCAGTCAGACCTGTTAGACAGTGACTGACCTTACCCAGGGAGGATGTTCCAAGAGACTCAGGTGAAACTTTCAATGCCTCTTATGATATGACCTCAGAAATCCCAAGTGTCTCTTCTCCCTTATTCTATTAATTAAAACCTAGTCACAGGTCCAGCATGGACTCAAGGGGAAGGGACTCCACAAGAGAAAAATACTGGGATGTTTGGTTCTTTGGGCGCCATCTTTGGCAACAAGCTACCTCTTTGCTTTTTCAGATAACTTGCTGACTTTCAGATGTTAACATTCCCATGGCCCAATGAACATCACACAAACTCAAATAACATGGCCAGGACAGAAATATATACCTTTATATGATCATTGTTCATATCAGAAGGTTTTGTACCTTCCCTTAGGCAAACAGGTCACTCTGGAAATCTGAATAGGATATTATTGATAAAAATTCACTTGCCTGTAAAGATAGTGGTTATTTGATATATTTCTGGATGCTTAATATTGAATTCCACATGGAGTGAGGAGTTGATAGATATGTAGAGAAAGAAATATTTATTCTGGATAATATGTGTGCATTATGGGAGGATGTGCTAAGCCTTAGCCAGATCCACTGGATTTGGACAACTCATGGGTCAGCCTCAGGCCCTGGAGCAAAGATTTTCACCCCATACCTCCATCTGCACTGTATCCCAGGTCAGGATTACTTGACATTTGTGGTCCAAGCTCTACAAATGGGCATGTTTGCTTTGCAGCAGGCAGTTGCACATTTGGGATTCTGCTAGATATGCTTACTTGTACTTCCCACAGATTGATAAGGACTTGTTCTCAGGGCCTCCTGTTATCTACTTCTCTTCCTGTGTGTCTTTGTCTTTTCTGCTCCCATACCTGGGCAGGGCATATGGACCTGCCTCTAGAACCCAAGCCTAGACATTGCTGTCTTTCTCTGTCTCTCTCCCTCTCTCTCTCTCTCTCTCTCTCTCTGCTCCAGATGCTTGATGATCTGGATTTGTAGGAGAGAACAGAAGTTTCACATAGATTCCAAGTCTACACCTTGAGCTCTGGCATCATTTACCAGAGGAGTCATGCAGTTGTGGGTTATTAAGTAATGTCTTGGTATCAATGAAAGTGGTGCATTTTTCATTTACCTCCTGATCCTTGTGCATGTAATTCCTTTGTAGACGAAAACAGCTTCAGTGGTAGGAGTTAGGAACTGAATCCCTAATACCTTATGTATTGCCTGGCATTTAGTAACCACTCAATAATGAAGAGTTGTTTTTATTGATGACTCCCCCATTTTAGGAGTCCCCCACCCCCAGGAATCACAATCCCTCCAACTGCCTGGGTGGCTCCTACTCCTTCATAAGGCTTCAGGGAGGGGACCATCTGCCCTGTTTCAATCCATAGTTCCTAATTTATGGGATTTCTTGCAAGAAGCCACAAAAGCATAGACTGTGTGAGACAAACAGAATAACTGTGGTTTGTTTACCTGACTCTGACCAGCCAGCAGGTGAAGCCAAAGATCAGGAATGCCCAGAACTCACTCCCCAGGCCCCAATATCTATTCAGCCTTACATGTTCCTACTGAATTCCTAACTGAAGTCCTTCAATTTCTGCCAGTTGACCCTGACAATGTCTGTGATGGTTAGTCTTATGTATTAACTTGGCTTGGCTATAGTATCCAGTTATTTAATCAAATGCTAGTCTGGGTGTTGCTGTGAAGGCATTCTGTAGATGTGGTTTACATCTATAATCAATTGACTTTCAGTCAAGGAGATGATCCTCAATAATCTAGGTGGACCTGATCTAATCAATTGAAAGCCTTAAGAGAAAAAACAAGTTCTCTGGAGATTGCAGCATCAAATCTTACCTGAGTTTCCAAACTTATGCCTTGCCCTACAGATTTTGGACTTGCTAGCCCCCACAATTCAAAACTTCTCTCCAGGTCTGTACAGTCCTCTAACCACATACATGAACACTTTTCGAGATAACATATGAGCACTTTTTGAGATTCAGTGCTCAACCAACAGGGCCTCTTAATATTGTCATGATCTCTAACCTTACTCTCTTAATGCTTTCCTTACTTAACATTCCTAACAGGAATCATCTCCTCAGTCAGAGCCCTAATCCTGTCTCTGACCTTTATCTCATTCCTAATCCAGTGGTTCTTAACCTTCAGCATGCCTCAGAAAAGGAAACCCTTGTGCACGGTTGGAGGGAATATAAATTGGTACAGACATTATGGAAAACAATATGAATGTTCCTCAAAAAATTAAAAATTGAACCACCATATGATCCAGCACTCTCTCTTCTGGGCATTTATCCAAAGGATGTGAAATCAGGATGTTGAAGAGATATGTGCATCCCCATGTTCATTGCAGCATTATTTACAATAGCCAAGACATGGAAACAGCCTTGGACAATGGTTGAAACCTTGGACAATGGACAATGAACCTGTGTTTCAACTTGAAACACAGGTTGCTGGGTTCCATCTGAAACACAAGTTTCTAACTCAGTAGGTACAAGTGGGGCCCCAAGAGTTTCATTTCCAACAAATACCCCAGTGATGCTGATGCTGCTGATCCCTTCAAGAACCACTAGCCTTTGATATTCACTGTGGCCGCCCAAAAGGTGGCCTGTGGAAGGAGAAAAACTGTGGAGTTTGAGTAAGAGAAATGTAGGTTAGAGTCCAAGTTATAGAATGACAGATATACCAGCTAGAAGGTGATTCAGATGGTTTGCTCTATTCTGCAGAGAGGCGACTGCAAAAGACCTGAGAAATTGTGATATCAGGAGGAAAATGTGTTCACTAACGTAGAACAATGTGATAAATCATTGGACCATGTCCAAGAAATGGATTCAAGGATGAGCCAAAATCAAATGTATAAAAGTCAGGTATGAGTGAAGAAAGAAATGCCACGGTTTGCTGTTTTGTAAATGTTTTCATGTATTAAGGAACTATCATTACCTGCATGTTAGAGTTAGAGAAAAGGGAATTCAGAGTAGTTAAGAGTTTTACCAAGTCCTATAGCTGCTAAGTGGTGGAGCTGGGATTGGAACCCAGGTATTTTCTTTCCAGAGTTTGTGCTTGCAGTGGATTGAACGATGTCCCTCAAAAAGATACATCCATGTCCTGACCTCTGGAATCTATGAATGTGACCCTATTCAAAAAAAGGGTCTTTGCAGATGTAATAAAGGTAAAGATCTTGAGATGAAATCCTCCTGGCTTACCCAGTTGGGCCCTAAATCCAATGACAAGTGTCTTTATAAGAGACAGGAGAAGAGAAGACACAAACAGAGAAGGCCATGTGAAAAGGGGGACAGAGACTGAAGTGATGCAGCCACAAGCCAAGGAATGCCTGGAGCCACCAAAAGTAGGATAAGGAAAGGAAGCATCCTCTTCTAGAGCTTTCAGAGGGAGCACATTCCTGCCAACACCTTGATTTTGGACTTCTGGCTCCAAAACTGAGAAAGAATACTTTTCTGTGTTTTGAGCCACTAAGTTTGTAGTCATTTGTTACAGCAGCCTTGGAAACCCATAGAGTGCTCTTTGATTCCATGCTACACTGGTCCTTCCAGAGCTACGGGAGTCTTCCCTATCAGTTGATGCCCATCACTTGCATTAGGCAAGGCCAAGGTTGTCTAACACCACTCAGAATCTCACATGGCTTGGGTGGAGGTCTAGGATTCTAGGCTGTTTAAGGTGCCAGGAAGGGAGGACAGATTCAAGCTCTCAACACAGAATTTATAACTTCTCTCCTATTCTGTATGATCCTCTGACCACACATACAAAACCTAACACACAAACCTGTTGCATCTGAAAGAAATCCAGAGATATTTGTATAGCTTTTCACACCAACAGCCTTGCCCCAGCCCCAGAATCTGCAGATATTCTTACAGAAGTCGAGGTGAGTGCAAATATTTGAGCAGGGAGTGGGTGGAATGGACAGAAGGCCTGAGGCCATCCTTTGCCCCCAGGGCATCAGTGATGGGCCATTTAATGCTACTTGCAGATGGAGTCCCATCTCTGCTCTGAGCAGAATGTTCAGGCATCTGAGAGATAGAACAAAGTATCAAACTCCGCTCCCCACCTCATTAACCTTAATGACATTGTGCGGCTGTCATCAATACACAGAATACTGTAGATTTTTGAGACCCAAAAGGATATTTTGTAATTGTTTTACCAAATTTACAGAGATCCCATGTGCAGCACTGGGTAGCAGCTATGTGAATCTTTCAGTGATCAAGGACCTCTGCTTTCTCACAAGGGCTTTCCCACAATCCTCTGCTACCTGCCATAACCACATCCTGTGCCTCCATCCCGTCTCTGCACCTTTTCAGTTTGCCTCCCAATGGGTCCCTGATGTGGTTAGTGGGATCTGCATCCCTTGGATACCTTCTTTTCCAAACCCTGGACACTGTTCTCCCAGCTGTTTGCCCTCCTCCAATCTTGCAGCCCATGATTCAGTACTCTGGAGGGGGTGAGAAAGTAATGGGCCTCTTTGGCAGTGTCCTGCACAGCTGAGGAAGCTGGATACTCACTCACATGCTTTCACTCTCCCCCTTGGGAGAAACCACTCCAAGAAAGTCTCTCTTGGCACTGAGCTGTGCCACCTCAGGGAAGGGGTGATGCGGGGAACATCAAACTACTGCTCTTATCCTTTCCAATGCATCCAAATTGTGTGTGTGGTTTTTTTGTTTTGGTTCCTACAGTGTGCTAGAACTTCCCTGCTGGACTCCTGGACTTCCACAAAAGATTTCTTGTATGTGAATGTCTAAGTCACTGTTTTCCAGGGGACCCTGATGCCAAGAGGGGCTGGAGCCAGTTTACCGGACACTGTAGGGTCCACACAGGGAACAAAGTCTGTATGCCTATTGCCCTACACATGTGTGGAAGTTAGTAAAACAAATCTTAACTAAAATGGAGTCGGGAAGGCCTGTAGGGGGAGCTCTCACACAGTATCGCACATGGTCAATTACACCAACCAGGAAGGACATATGTTTGCATCTTGGGCAGGAAGTAAGACTCCTTTACTACTGAAGGAAGATTTCTCTCCCCGCCCAGCAACAGCCCAGCCAATGAGAAAGGCTGCAGCTCAGCCAATGAGAAATGCCACAGCTCAGCCAATGAGAAATGCTGCAACTCAGCCAATGAGAAACACCACAGCTCAGCCAATGAGAAATGCCACAGCTCAGCCAATGAGAAGCCATTGCTGCCCTGAACTGTCACTTTCCCCCAGTGGACTTTCATTTAGAACAGTCCCTCCCTGCTCCCCCTTTTTCTCCTTAAAAGCAGCTCCCCTCCTTTGTTTTCTGGATTTGACTACAGCTTGCCATAGCATCACATCCTGAATTGCAATTCTTTTGGATATTCCTGATTAAACTCAGTTTGAGGATAAAATAACAGGAGAATTTGCTTTTAAGTTGACACATGGGTGGCCAAGACTCCTCCCACATCCCTTGGCATACGGTGGTTATTACAGAACCGAAGTCAAAGGGAGCTGTAGTTGAGTATTCAGGGGTATGGAGCTGTTTCCAGGTCTATAGTAGGGACCACAGTTGGTGGGTCAGCCTCCTGGGTGTGAGCCTGCCTTCTCAAAATGATCTCCTTGTCCTTGGACTCACTGGGGTTTCACAATCTCCTACCTAGGTCCCACATCTCCCACAAAAGCACTTGTCCATGGATTGATGCCAAATTGTTGTTATTGGGGGAGGGATATGAGTGAGAGATGTCTCATTTGGCCATCTTGCTGATGCCCCAGTCCACAATTCTAATTTACCTTTAACTCTAATTTAGTTCTTTTCAAAGTTTTCACACTTTCTTTGAAAATTTATCTACAGTTATTGTGTGTGGCTTCAGTCAAATTTCAAATTTCTCACTGTATTTTACTTATATCAAGATTGAAAAGTTGACAGTATGCCCATTTTACAGTTGAGAAAACCAAGACTCACCAGAGGTTAAGCAAATTGCCAGAAACCACTAAACTTGTAAATTCATGAACCGGGAATACCGTCCTCTGTTAGAAAGTATGGAAAGGAAATGCTGCACTAGATAAGAGTTAAGGCATTAGAACCTTCATTCTTAGATTTATACACCTAGATCTACTAATTACTGGCTATGTGATCATCAACAAGTTTTAGAACCTCTTTGTGTCTTATTTTTCTTTTTTAGAAAGTGAGAATGATCATAGTACTTATTGCACAAAGTTTTCAAAAGGATTAAATGAGGTAATCCATCTAAAACACTTTGAACGTCACCTGTCATGTTGAAATATGAGTGTTAGTTGTTGTTATTCAAGACTAAACATCTTTTATTAGATATTATGTCCCAGGTTCCTGAAGAAACTCTTTCATGAGGTCGACAAGGTCAACACTATTTTCATAATAACACTAAGCATTATTTGCCCTTTTAAGTTTTATTCCTTCATAAGTGTGCAGTGGAGTTTTCCAGAGGCTACATGTGTGATGACATCATTGCTCTGATTACTGACAAGATATGTGCCTGTGTATAAGAATGTGTTTTAAATTTTCCTCAGTTTAAATTTCTAATATGGTAAATACCCAGAGATATAACACATAAAAAAAAAGGTCTTCAGGGACATCAACAATTTTTAAGATTGTAAAGGCATCCACAGGTCAAATGTTGATAACTGTTGCACTGGATCAATGCTAATATGGTCCTCTGAAATGGGGTCATCTGATTGGAGCTCGTAAACTCCTGCAATCTCTCACTTCAGCCCATTCACGGGCATTTGCCTCTTGATATGAAGTGTGATTTGTGCAGAAGACCCTGAGAAGGCTTGGAATGGGACTTATAGTATTAACGGATGTAGCTTATAGAATTAACTTAAGCAAGAAGGGAGACTTTACTGGTTCAAATGATGAAACCAAGGGAAAGGCAGAGGCAGAATTCCAGATAAGTGGAGGAAGAACTGTCCACTTCATTCTCTTCTACTGCATGCAAGCTTTTGCCTCGTGGTAGGGAACAAGGCTTAAGATCTCCATTTGACCTCCCGACAGTTTAGCTAACACAGAGAAAATTCTTCCCTGACCTCCAGTACCGGTTAGAAGAATCATGACTCTGATTGGGTCGTGAGTCCATGCCCAGGGGTATAGGTTAATATGCTAAATCCTCAGTTATCTTCCTGGTTCCATGGTCTGAGGGTTTGTTAGTCACTACTACAGTTAGACATACTTATACCTTGTGACTCAGCAATTCTTATCTTAGTATATACATTTGCCACAGGCATGTAATAGAATATTGGTAGCTGTCCATAACGTTCCCAAGTGGAGACCACCCTAATGATTATCGAGAATAACACGGATGAATAACTTGTGGTGCATTCACACGGTGGAATGTTATACATCGATGAGAACGAAGGGTCTACATCTACACACAACAATATGGATGAATCACACCCACAAAATATTGAGTGACAGAAGCCAGACACAAGGGCATGATTCAACTTATATGACATACAAAAAGAGACAAAACTAATCTATGATGTCAGAAATCAGGCTTGTGGTTAACCTTAGCGGGAAGTACGTGGAAAGAGGCAGGAAGCAGGGCTGGAAATTAACTGTTTCTTAATATGTTTTTCAGTTACATAGAGTGTTTAGTTTGTGAAAATTCACTTAGCTCTACAGACATAACATACGCACTTTATAAAATACACATATTAATGGATAAACAAAACGTCGTGTAGTTGTGCAAAGGAATATTACTCAGTCATGAAAAAGAAATGAAGCACTGGCACATGCATGAACCTCGAAAACATTATGCTGAGTGAAATAAGCCAGACACAAAAGGTCACATATTGTCTGATTCCACTTATATGAAATATCTAGAATAAGCCAATCCATAGAGATAGAAAGAAGATTAGGGGTTGCCAGGGGCCGGGAAGATGAAGGATTAGGGAATGACTGATCAATGGGTGCGAGGTTTCCTTTTGGGGGTGATGAAAATGTTTTGGAACTAAATAGAGGCCATGGTTACACAACACTGTGACTGTACTAAATGCTACTGAACTGTTCACTTTAGCATAGTTAATTGTATGTCATGAATTTTACCTCAAAAAAAATTTAAAAGTGTATATTATACTCTTGTTTAAAAATTTAAAGATTGTGCGAGGGGAAGCCCTAGTTTCTCTGAGAATTTAGTTAACTTGCCAAAGGTTATACTGTTAGCAATTTATCAGCATCTTGATTTGAATGCAAGTTCTTCCCCCAAAGTAACCTACTGGTTCACCAGCCCACCATGGTCAGCATTGTATTGATCACTACTGAACTTTGACTGTGCTTTTTTTCAAGAAAAGGAGTCATCCACGTGGAAGAGAGCTCAAATCTTTATTGGTCAGAAGGATCAGGTGAAGGATATATTTTGAGAGGCAGCTGGTGAATCCTATAACTCCTGTCCCTTCATGAACACCAAGACATATCTAAAGACTGTGGAAGGAAAACAGAGGTTGGGATCAGTATTACAGTCTGTGTCACCCTCCGTGATGGGATAATCCTTTCTCCTCCCTGATGGAAGATCTGGTCCACCCCTAAGAACTAAATAGCGTTAAGTGGAACAGGAAAACGATAAAGGAGCATCAGAGATCCATCAGTGGCCTAAGGAAGGTGTAACTCGCTCGCTCACTCTCAAATTCACTACACCATGATTGATTACTTTATTAATTGATTATTTTAATTTATTTGATTATTTTAACATAAGTTATGTAGTCCATTATTTGAACAAATTTATTAAATTGATAATTTTCAGTGCTAACGAAGTTGTTAAAAACAGGCAGTCTTGTAATGTTGACTGAGGATCATTTGAATCGCTTAAAATTTAACACACACACATACACACACTTCACATGTACATAACCTTTAACTCAGTGATTTCACTCAGCTCTTCTAATAATACGAATAAGAAACCTCACATGCTTACTCAAAAATCAATGTAGAAGGTAGTCATGGTAATATCAAAATATTAAAAACAATCAAATTATAGTTTAATAACGGAATGGTATATCCATATTTGGAAATTTGGTAAAAGCACGAAGAAAGGTGAGGTAGATTTATGCATTAACATGGGAAAATCTCTATAATGTATACATTTAAGTGAAGATCAAGCCAGAGGAGGAAGAGGATAGTAGAATTCATTTTTATTTAAAAAGACTTTAAAAAATTTATATTTGTGCAAATGCATAGAATAAACCTGGAAGACTACAGGCTGAACTGTTAGTTGTGTTTTCTGCCGTGGAAGAGAAACGAAAGGGAAGAAGGACTAATAATATTTTACTCCCTCTACTCATGTGTTGCTTCAATGTTTAAATGGGCATTTATTCACATATTACTTGTGTAAATCAAAATAAATATTTAAAAAATAAAAGTAGTGCATGCATACAGTTACAAATATTAGACAGTATGTAAAGATATACTAAGAGTGTGGAACTTGCCAACAATCCAGTGCAAATGTGACCATTGTTAACGTTTCCTCATACCAACCTAGTGCCTTCTCTCTAGATTTATAACATAAATATTTGCGAGTGTTTTAAAAATTTTGTTCTTAAAGTTGTCTACCTTCTAATATAAGGTTATATCTTGAGCATTTTTCATGTCACTAAATATCAACCTACACATCTATTTTTAGTACTGTATTGTACCGTGCCTATCCTCATTCGATTATAACTGATGGCTATATTAACTGTTTTTGGTCACCGTGAGGACCATTGCTTTTTGTACATATTTGTGCAGTTGTCCAGTGTTTTCTTTAGAATATATCCATAGAATGGAAACTGCTAGGTCAAAGGGAATGGCTATATATGGAGAGGGATAGTTCAGGATTTCCAAACCCTGGCTCACCTGTAGCAGGTGTGAAGCCTCTGTGTTCTGTCTTAGGGCAGTCTCCATTCTACATCCCAAGCATCCTTTCATATTTTTCACTTACTTCTAATTAATATTATCTTTTATTTTACATGGCTATGCACTCCACCTTAAATGCAAACACACAGTCTTCTACTTACTCTGTATTAGGCATTTTTCTGAGTGTTTTATAAAATCTAATGGATTTGATCTTCACAACCACCCTACGAGGTAAGTCCAATTAACATGCCCATCTTCTTAACCACAATAAATGGTGATGAATGGTTACCTATAAAATGCCCATTTTATAGATAAGAAAGCAGGCTCATAGAGGTGATGTAAATGATGATTTAGTAATTAGCCCTTTGGCTCCAGAGGTTATATTTTTAAGCTATTGCCCAGTATGGCCTCTCAAAGCAGAAAGGTAGTAGGGGTGTAGGAAGACAGGGCAAGCGAAAGTTTATTTTCACACGTAAAAACTGAACATCTCTTGTGAAGGGGAGTGATAAACCCCTCTGAGAGTCTTCTCTTGAAAGTAGGTTTTCAATATTATGGACAATGTCATTTGTGGAACTAAACATGTATTTTATTTACTTGGCTGCTAGGAAGCTCAGCTCCAATTGAACAGTCTGATCATACAGTCTGTACAGTGCTAACTTTATCTCTTGCTCTATTACTCCTTAATTTTTAATCTATTAATCTTATTACAGTAAAGCTAGTTATTTTTATTAGCTGTCTTAAACTTTCTGGACCAAGGCAGTCAAAAAAAAAAGGAAGGAAGGAAGAAAGGAGACAGAGATGAACATCTCTTTCTGAGAACCCAAACTATGACAGGACTTGGAGTGGTCTAGGAAAGCAGGCATAAGATGGGAATTTGGAGCTGGATCACTCCCTACCTGTGATGGAAAGGACGACGGACCACTGGTAGTAGGTAAAGAACACACAGCCCCTGGTGCAAGGTGGTGGTCCAATTGTTAAAACTCGCACTAGAATTGAATTGGGATGGTATCCCAGGGAAGGGGCATACACTAGCTAGTTCAGTGTTTCAGGAAATTGAGAGGTCTCAGAAACAGTAACTATACAAACAACGGATTGGATGACTATAGTTAAGCATCACTGATACCCTATTATAAGGTAATAAAAAGCTGTAGGTGAGTAACAGGCAATTGAAAGCCAAGTGTGGAAACCACATATCCTTCCTGGTGTTTCACCAAGAATCAATCTGCAGATCAACTTAGGAATTAATAACTACTGGTTGAGCTCCACAGAGGGTTCAAGGATCATAAAGGTCAGTTAGGGGAAAAAATGGGCCCCCTTGCATGTATAAAACAACACAATTGCTATGTCTGGGTCGCAAATACGGCTGTGACTCTTCTGGAAGCCCAACAAGAAAGAGTTACAATGTGGATAGGGAAAAAGCAATTTACTCAGCCTAGATTCAAATGAAATGCTCCACATGGGTCTTTATGTGTCACTGATGTTGTGGACAATGACCCCAAAAGCATTTCCAAATTAATGGTTTTATGAGTTTTGACAAACGCATAGAGCCATGGGGTAGAAATGAATACCAACTTTAGCCACTACAAAGTCTGGGCTAGGTTTGGGGCTTCATTTCTTATTAGCTGATTGGCTTAGACAACCAGGCTCTCAATGTCCATTTTCACATCCATAAAATGGCAGTTTTGTTGGGAAGATAGATAATGAGTGGAAAGCTCATAATACAGCCTATAGTCAGGGCTCATGTGATGGAAGCGGTTAGTGAGTGGTCTCTGCAGGAAGCTTCATTAAGATGATGGGATTTGACACTGGGTTCGGGCATGGCCTAACCTCCCAAGTCTTATTCTCCTCATTTCTCTATGGGCATAACGACACCTATAATCCCTTTCCAAGGTCATTGTGAAGGTTATATGAGACACTATTGCACACTCAATAAAATCCTCACTACAATTTGAGCATAGAGATGGGTGAACTCTCCAATGTCTGTTGACTATGCTTTTCTCCTTCCCACATCTTTTCAGTGGAAACTAATCTCATTTCTTCATCCAATGGGGGTCAAGGAAAACCATCCACCCAAACCAAGGGCCAGGAAACCAGAGCCCAGAAGCCAAATCCAACCTACCATCCTTTTTTGTATCTAATGGTTTCTTCCTTTTTAAATGGTTGACAAAACCCAAAATCCGAAAGGTGACTAATATTTTGTAACACCTGGAAATTATATCAAATTATTATTAATTAAAATTAAATTATATTAGATTCAAATTTCAGGGTCTATAAATAAAGTTTTATTGGAACACAGCCACCCGCATTTGGTGTTTTTTTTTTAAATGCCTGTGGCTGTTATATAAGAGACCATATAGCTTGCAAAGCCTAAAATACTCACTATTGGGCCCTTTACAGGAAACGTTTGCTGACCCCTGACCTAAGCCATCAGTCGATAATCCAAACCCCAAGCTTCCCTTTCCATTAAACCAGAGGTCCCCACTTTAAGAGATCTATGAGACCCCCACTCCATCCTTTGCCAGTCAACTTACTCGTGAGGAGAGCATTGCTTCCATTTTCTATCTTTGTCATAATCGTTTGTCAAAGAACACCAACTCCGATTCAAAATATAGCCTTCCTTGGTGCATTTGCGAAAGAGTTTATTTCTGAAGGAGAAAGGGAAGATACACACGGGGGGATCTGCAGAGAAAGGGAGGAGCCAAAGGAGAAATATGAACATAGAAGGTCTTACAATTAACCATTGCTAAACTAACAGCACGTGCTTTTTCTATTATACCAAACTGTTTTCCAAGCGGTAGTTAAAACATGTAGAAAAGTCAAGATTTGGACTCAGGTTTATCTGACCCCAAAAATCATGTAGCCGGCTGCTATAAATTGCTTCTTGGACCCTAGGCACCCAAGACAGCCCATCATGGGAATGCTCACCTTGCCCTGTGCAGTACCTCCACCTGCCTTGGAATTTCCTATCAAGAGAACACCAGTCATAATCGCTGTGGGTGGAGATACAGTTGTAGTGGACTACGTCACCATACATAAATGGAAAGACGCAAGAACTGGAAACCAACTCTGGAAAAAAACAAATTGCTGAATATGGGGCAAGCTTACAAAGGGAATTGACTTTCTCATGTCCATCGTAATTATCAACGTCATGCTTCTTCACCTACTTCCCCCACATCCACATGTGGCTGGGCTCGCTAACTGCCTTCCCTGTGCATGGCACAAAATACAACAGTATATCAAAAGAAGCCTTATTTCAACCCAGAGCTGCAAACAGACTGGAGTTGCTGGCTTCTTTTTCATGTAAGTCCTCTAGCGACTGTACACTCGATCTCTGAAGCCGAGTCTTCATTCTGGAGTCTTTCTTATAGTCTCCTTTCTCCCTCTCTCCTAGAAAAATAATTTTCTTAGCCTGCCAAAGTTAGTCCCTAAGTTATCTCTCAAAGCTATCCACTTCCCTACACACTCTTTGTTACCCTCCAGCATCGTGTCTTGCCTTGACTATGGCAATAATTTTTTCTGGAAGGTTCCAACCTATTTGTCCCGTCTGTTTTTGCCGAGGAAGATTGGCCCTTGGCTAACATCCATGCCCATCTTCCTCTTCTTTGTATGGGATGCCGCCACAGCATGGCTTGACAAGCGGTGCATCGCTCACCCACGCCCCCGCCCCCGGATCTGAACCTGTGAACCCCAGGCCGCCAAAGCGGAGCACGCAAACTTAACCACTATGCCACCACCAAGCTTGCCCTGAGAACTTTCATTCTTAAATACTAACCTGACCCTACCACTAACCTGTTAATATCCCATTGTTTTTAGGATAAGAAATAGCATGTAAATGGCTTATGATACGTTACCTGACCTGGTTCCCAAATACACCTCCAGCCTCACCTTGGACCACCCTTCCTTGTGCTCTCTCTGCTCAAGCCTTGTAAGGTGTCTTGAGTGTTCCAGCATCTTTCTCGCCTTGGGGATTTACAGATGTGATCTTCTGCACTTAGTGGGAATGCCACACCCCTTGGCCTGTTTACCCTCTTCTTAAGTTCAGCCTAGATGTGAATCTCCGTGGAACTGTCTTGAACGTCCAGACTACACTAGATCCACTTGTCCTGAACTTCCTTACAAATTCCCTTTTCTTGTATTTATTTAACATGTAATGATTTGTTCAGAGTCTGTCTCGTTTGTCAGAAATGACCCCATGTATCCTGTTTAATGCTAGACCCATGGTGGCAACTGATAGAGACTGGTACATAACAGAAACTTAATAAATATTGGTTGGCCCTTCATAAGCCTGAAATAATTTGGACACAAGATTCATTTATTTTTACTATTTAGCGATTATTCATTATTTATTGATATACATTATTAATATTTATTATTTAATAATAATTATGTTCTTATTTTTTAACAATTATGTTAGCATTTTTATTATTTTATGATTTAACTATGTTATTATAATATTTTATGATTTAATATTTTAAATTATTATTTGACAGTTTTTGTGTCTTGGCATTAGTTATGACTATGTTCATTGTTTATTAATTAGTTATTATTTATATAATAAGCTCTTATATAGCTTACTCTGTGCTGGACATATTGTGCACAATTTACAGACACTAACACCTAATGATATCTTTACCTCATTCTAATGGACTGGGTACTGTCATTAGGCTCCCCCTAAGGTCAGCTTTGGTCCTGAGCACGTGATTTCTGTACACAGAGAAACTTTGCTATTCACTGCTCTGAAAATAGCTTGCTTCTGAACCCAAAACCAAAAGGGCTGATGGGCCACGTTTTCCCACTATGTACTCCAAGCTATGTTGTTTCAACTCCAAATAAATAATTGTTGATTGAAATAGTTTAAAAGACAATCAACATTTTGGTAACCAAAGTCTCTCTTTCACTGGCTTGACTATCCACACAAAGTGTTCCCACATCTTTATTTCTCTCTTGAAACTCCCAATTTCAGGAGAGCTATAGGTTAAAACTGAGTGCCAGCTGTCTACATGTGGATACGGTTCAGCTCTTCCAAGAATTGAGACACTGAGACAAAGTTATCTACAGTGAGCCCTAATGAGTTCCATGATTAACATTTTAACTTAAAAAACAGACGCAAAAGATCACATGTATGATTCCGTTTGTATGAAACGTCCAGAAAAGACCAACCACTAGAGACAGAACGTAGACTAGTGGTTGCCTGTGCCTGGGGATGGGAATTGGGGGGTGATGGCAAATGGGTACAAGGGATCTTCTTGGGGTGATGGAAATGTTCTAGAATTGGATTGTGGTGATGTCTACACCACTCTGTAAATTTACTAAAAATCATCAAGTGGTATATTTTAAATGGGAGAATGTTATGGTATATAGATTATACTTCTCCATATAAGGCTGTTAAAAGTAACTAACAAACAAGAAAACCCACAATTGCTAGTGTTAGTCCCAATGGAGAAGAGAATACTTTTCTGGAGGGGCAGGAGAGGAACTCTTGGAAAGCTGACTGAACTGGATCTTCAAATATATGATTTGGCTGCCATGATCGGGGGGCCTTTTGTGCCAGAAAGATAGCAAAGGAAAGAATAAAATGTCAGGAAAATGCAAGGAACTTTCAGGAATATAATATTGTTTCATGAGTTGGGGCTAACATTTGAGATGTGAACAAATGAAGCGACATTTCCCCACCTGGAACCGGAGGGTGTAAATGGGCAATCAATTCTGAAAGAGAAAAAAAATGAGTAAAATTTAGATTACTTCCTAAAAGATTCCATTCCTAGATTAATGGCTGTTAAAAGTACCTTGACGTTCATATAGCCAACTACTTTCTTGCTTCAGGAAACCCTACACTATCCCATTTTGGGTGACTTATGATCACTTCCAATTGGAAGAGTCTGGCATTTACCCAAGAAAGCCCATTAATTCACGTATGAGTTCCGACCATGCCAAGGGTCTCTCTTTGAGTAAATCTATCCCATCCAGTGTCTCTCAGTGTCCACTCATTGGCTGAAATTCCACAAGTCTGAAGGTTGGAGGGAACATTTTAGCTTTTTCCTATACATCAACATTTCAGGAAAACCTTTTCTTCAGTGCTAGAGGCTGAATACCCCCAGTATCCTTGGTGATTCTGTTTTGTTTTGCTTAGAAAATTTTGCTCTTTTGTCGTTCCTGAGCCTGTTTCAGGGAGTAAGTGTCTCAGTAGCACCACCACCATCAAAGCCAGGTTAGACCTGGTTAAAGACTAGAAAGGAAATGCAAAGACCTGTTAACCCAACAATTAGCTAACGTTTAATTGGCCATTCTTATGTTCCAGTCATTATCCTCAGCTGATCTTCACAATAGCCCTGTGAAGGAGAAATTATCATGTAGAACTCTCTTCTCCTGCCTGTCCCCCAAAGGTTTACATACCAGCAAAAAGGCAACAGAGAGTGATTGGCAGCTATGTCACTGATGGGTGGGAACCAGGCTCAAACTCAAGAAGTCTGACGTCGGAGACTGGGTTCTGAACACAGTATAGACATTACCTTGGAATTGTCATCTACTCGTGCAAGTGACTTAACCCAGTTGCCTCCCTTTCTTTATCTTTGATATAACGACGCTAATTCATAGGTTCCCATGAGACTCTAACTCAGGGGCTACTGTGTGGTGACTGTGCATCCGTGTTAGCTGAGAGCAGCCCTGCTCTTCAGAAAGCTAACAAGATGTCAACGTTTTTGAAGTCATGGTTACATAAATTATTATTTTACATATCTTATATATTTTATATATAATTTATTATACAGGCGCCTGCCTCTGTACTTAGCACATTATGCTAATTATCTCACAGAAACTGATGCTTGCAACACCCCAGTAAGGTTGATATTGTTATATATTATATTTATAGGTTATATATTATTAATGATGATCTCTATTTTGTAGGTACAGAGATGGAGGCTTTAGAGAGGGAAACCACTTGTTCAAAGCCACAGAACTAAGTAGTTCAGGTATTCTGGCTCCAGAAGTTGAGCCTCCAAAATAATCCTGCCGCTGGGGGGCACTGTTTCTGGCATCTCTTTCAGGAGATGCTGCCGCAAAGCTGAACCTCCTCCATGTGCAGGGTAGGGTCATTTTAGGATAAAACCATGGGTACTTATATTTCATTATAAAGGCTAGCAGTCACTGGGGGAATTTTCTGCTTTGTCCAGTCACAGTAGCTAATCTTTACAACCTTTCATCTCTACTGTCTTGAATCCCCACAGCCTTCTCTTTATTTTACAGACGAAAGAGCAGAAAGATACTTGCACTTAAACCTTGTCCACATAGTCAAAAATGAGTGCAGCCTGGACTCACATCCAACTCTGTCTGTTCCGGGACTAACCTATTTCTTTCAGACCCTGGTGCCCCCAGAAATGGTCCTTCGCCATTTCATCTACTAATATCGCTGGACACGACCAAATTCTTACAGATCCTCTGTCACCGAGATTTATGTTATTATCGTATTGTACCTCTGGCCAGACATTACCGTTGTTACTATTTGATCCTTCTCCTCCATCTCTAGGTAATGATGATGAAGAAACACCACCATGACCTTCAATGGAGGACTTACAGTGTGCCCAGTGTATTCTAAGAAAGAGAAAACAAAAGGCAGCCCCCCACATCCCACATCCTGGCACTCACGGCTAGCCATGTCATTCTCCTACTGACATAAACGTAGAAATAACGACCTCAGACAAGGTTACTCTGAGGTCATGAGAAAGTGATAAGGCAAGACCACTCCAGCATTTTGTGTAAGTACAGGCAAAAACAAGTTCCCTGGGCCACAAATTACCAAACACCTCCTCCCCCTTGGCTGAAATGAGTGACTGCTGCTTCTTTACTGATTACATCTTCCTCGTCCTTCTAGTTAGCCTTCCTATAAAGAAGATTTATTGAGATACCCAAGCATAGAGTTGCCCCCACTTTCTGACAGTATTCAAATGAGTGAACTCCAGCTTCCTCAACCTAGCCCCCCTAAAATCTCCCAACCAGAACCCAAACCCTAGAATAGGTTCTAACACCCTGTTGTTTAGAACCCCAAGGTGCCCCATGGTACCCCAGGGTGTGTGGTCTTCCTGGCTGATTTGAGTGATAAAACCAATTTGTTCAACTCCTGTGTGAGATCCTGGTGGGTTTGGGCTGAATGGAGGGCAGTGAAATCTCCAAGGGCTTTTCCTATCTTTTCTATTTTAATCCTTACAACAGCTATGAGAGATAGAGATCACTTGTTCCCTATTGAATTTATTTGTTTTCTGGCAGGCAATTCATAGAGTTCACACTTCAAACAAGTTATAAAAGGGAACTGATAAAAGTCTTCCCAGCCCCCCGTTCCCCTCCCCAAAGGTAACCGATGTTGTAATTCTTGTGAAACCTGCAGAGATAGTTGATGAATATTCGAGTGCATGTATTAATAATGTTTTACTCCTTTTTTTACACAAAGGATAGCATAGCCTCCATACTGTTTATTTTAACCTTGCTCCCTTAACAAAAGATCTTGGAGAACTTTCCAAAACAATACATAATAAGCTTCCTCTTTCTTTTCTTTCTTTTTTTTTTTTTTTTTTGTGGTAAGAATACTTTACATGAGATCTACCTTCTTAACAAATTTTTAAGTGCACGATGCGGTACTGCTAACCACAGGCACTATGTTGTACAGCAGGTCCCTACCACGTATTCATCTTGCATGACTGAAACTTTATGCCCACTGAACACAACTGCCCATTTCCCCTCCCCCAAGCCCTTGGCAACCACTATTCTACACTCTGTTTCTATGAGTTTGACTACTTTAGATACTTCATATGGGTGGAATCACGTGGTATTTGTCCTTCTGTGACTGGCTTACTTCACTGGAAATAATTTCCCCAAGGTTCATCCATGTTGTTGCATATGGCAGGATTTCCAAGCTTTCTCTTTCTTAAAGATTATTATTACCATTCTCTAGATGAGAAGGCTGAGGCTTAAAGAGAGGCAAAGTTACTTGCCCATGATCACCCAACCAGTGAGAGGAAGAAGTAGGTTTTGAAGCCAGGACTCTCCAAATCCTCTATTCTGCACCAACCATTATGCTGTGTTTCAAAGATATTATGGACAATGGATAGAATCTGTTTCCTGCCTGTCTCTCCCAAAACCACTGCCTCCTAGGTCTCCTCTTCCTCCTCTGTCCACTCCTTCACCACTCTCTCACCCACCTTGCCAGCTCACCTGCTTTCAGCCCATACACACAGAGCACCAGGGACACCAAGCTTGCCAGATTTTTCATTGCCTCCAATTACCTGCAGATGACCTGCAGCGTAGCAAACGTTGCCTCTGATTTTATACTCTCCAATTTCCGCCCCTCCTCCTCAAGCTGCTCTCATAGCACACAGACTCACTCCTTAGCATTTTCTCCCGTGCTCTACATCTCAGGGCGCACAGAAAAATTAAGGACATCCATCTTAGAATGCTCTATTACAGCATTCTGAAAGTGTGGTCCCTGGCCCAGCTCCATCATCCGCACCTGCAAACTTGTTAGAAATGCAAATCCTTAGGCCCCACACCAGACCTGCTGAAACTCTGGGGATGGACCAGCCACCTGTGTTGTAGCAAGCCCTCCAGGGGAGTCTGATGTTCACTCAAGTTCGAGGACCACTGCTCTAGAACTTGCTTAATATTTTCATATCTATTCGTATCATTTACTCCCTTGATTATTCTTTTTTAAATGAAAGTCCAGCAAGAAAGGCAAAGCCAGTTTTAGACTCCTGGGTAAGTAAAGCTCAGAAAGGTGAAGCATTGTGCCTCTGGTCAGCCAGCACCTGGAAAGGACAGATCTAATCCCAGTTCCTACGTGTGGCCTTGGTCCACTGTAGAATTCCTTTCCCGTCTACCATCTCTGGAGGGATCTGGGGACAGCGGGAGAGGCAAGAGCACTCTATGAGAGAGAAGAGATTGGAAGAGTGAGCACCCATAAAGACGCCATGTCCTGGTGCGGAACACACCATCCTGGAGCCCGAGCATCAGGACAGAGTCAGGAAGGGAAGAGGTCAACACTCCAGCCTCTCTGCAGATAATGAGATCACCTGTCAATCATGAGTAAGCAATAGGGGTTGGCATTAGTGCTTCGCCTGCATGAGCTGAGAGAGGAGTCTCACACAACTTCATGACGTGGGAATCACATGTCCTATGTCAACATATTGCAGAGTTGACGTCTGGAGAAACTGAGGCTCAAAGAAGCAAAGTTATTTGTGAAGGTTATGTGGCTCGCAGAAGTGGAAGGGTGCAGATTCAATCCAGGCTGTCTGACATCAAGCCTTCTTGCTCTTCCTCACCCCATTGTTAGTGAGGTTTCAGAGGTGAAGAGGCTTCATAGGATGCCTGGTCTCTTCAGAGAACAGATTCACTCTTACTCTCTCCTGGTTCTAAAGGCAGAACTTACTTCGTTTCTGACACTTGCTAGCTGAGTGATTCTGGAAAGTTATTTTGCTGTCTGAGCCTGCATACCAGATCTCTAAAATGTTTGGGCTACATGCATCTGATTTAAGAGCCGAGTGACTATTCTTTTTCTTTGTTGTTTTAGTTAATTATTTTCCGTCACATCATAGTCTCTAATCCATAACTATCAACATCCAGAATACACACAAACAAAATCAGTGGGAATGGGAGAGCAGTTTTCCACATCTTTTATTTAATAAGCTAATATTTGTGGCAGATATTTGAGCTTTTGTTATTTATTAGAGAAGATAGTTTGTGTATCTTTGACTTTGATTTGTTTTTTTTTTTTTTTTTTGGTGAATTAAAGAAAATACTCAATTCTTTTTTTTATTGCAGTAACATTGGTTTATAACATTATATAAATTTCAGATGTACATCATTATACTTCTATTTCTGCATAGATTACATCATGTTCACCACCCAAAGACTAATTACATTGCATCACCATACACATGTGCCTAATCATCCTTTTTGCCCTCCTCCCTCCCCCGTTCCCCTTTGGTAACCACCAATCCAATCTCTGTCTCTATGTGTGTGTGTTTTGTTGTTTTTCTCTTCTACATATGAGTGAGATAATATGGTATTTGACTTTCTCCCTCTGACTTATTTCACTTAACGTAATACCCTCAAGGTCCATCCATGTTGTCACAAATGGCTGGATTTCATCATTTCTTATGGCTGAATAGTATTCCATTGTGTATATATACCATTTCTTCTTTATCCATTCATCCCTTGATAGACACTTAGGTTGCTTCCAAGTCTGACTATTATGAATAATGCTGCAATTAGCACAAGGGTGCACATATCTTTACACAGAAAATGCTCTTAATTCTAATTGTAACTTCTCCCAAAGATAAGGGGAAGTTATATCCCTGAATATTCATGAGGCTTCAGAGGTGGTGATAAAAATGTGCAGAGTTGGTGAGGCACGTTCTAGAGATTCACCCCACATCACAGCCTAAAGTCATGGCCAGGACACCCTGAGCAGGACCCAGAACACCCTACCCTCTGGAAGGGCTGAAGTAGACATCAGAGAGAACCTATTATTCCTTCCTTGCTCAACTGAATAGTCGTTATGCCCCCAAGGCACTCAACCAACTGTGATAAAATATTTCTCAGAACCAAAGTTGGTGTCTAGCCAACAGTACTGGGAGGGCTGAGGTGAGGATGAAAGAAAAAATCTACCAAAGTCATAAACCTACCAAGTGGCAGAGCTGGACTTGGGTTCTGGAGCTTCCGTATGACAACCACTAATTGCAGAGAAATAGAGAGAAATTACCAATGATTCTAGCAGAGAGGGGATTACATGGGGCTCAGTTTTATCTTCTGCAAAAGTGAAGAGATATAGAGCACTGGATTTGGATTCAGCACGTCTGCTTGCAATGCCAGCTCTGGTACCAGTGGAAAATAAATGAGCCTTAATATTAGATAGACTAACTTTCAAATCCTGGATTTCACACTTATTAGTTGGGGACATTAGCTGAATAACTTAACCACTATGTTTCAC
The DNA here is from genome assembly GCF_020826845.1 of Diceros bicornis minor. NCBI lineage: Eukaryota > Metazoa > Chordata > Mammalia > Perissodactyla > Rhinocerotidae > Diceros > Diceros bicornis. The sequence goes on from NC_080773.1 coordinate 23,605,409, forward strand.
AGGAGTTGTTTAATATCTATGTTTCCTAGATGCATAGCAAAAGATGAATAGCAGGTGTTCAACCTTCACTAGTACTTAAGAGTTGAGTAATTGTAGATGAGATACATAAGTCTTCCTGAAACCCTGTGTAATTGTCTGCTAGGGCTGCCATAACAAAATTCCACAGACTGAGTGGCTTAGACAACAAACATTTATTTTGTCACAGTTCTGTAGGCTAGAAGTCCATGATCAAGGTGCTGGCAAATTTGATTTCTGGTGAAGGCTCTCCTCCTGGCTTGTAGATGTCCATTTTCTTGCTGTGTCCTCACACGGCCTTTCCTCTGTGCTCATATGGAGATAGAGAGAAAGAGAGAGATCTCTGGTGTCTCTTTGGGGGTTAGTGTATCAACATATGAATTGTGGGGGGATGCAATTCAGTCCATAACACCCTGATTTATCTCTGCAAAAATGAGATTGTCTCAGCCTCATTCACACGATGGGAAAATATGAGATCATAGGCGTGAATTGAGAGTCAACATAAAAAGCAAAGATGTCTCAATTCTTGGAAAAGTTGAACCACATGCACATGTAGACAACTGATACTTCATTTTAATCAATAGCTCTCACAGAGTTGAGAGTTTAGAGAGAGAACTAGAGATGTGGGAATTCACTGGCACACAGAGAACTATTGAAGAGAAAGTGGATGAGAATTTTGTTAAGAGTCAGAAACGCCCAGGTTTGAATTTCATGCCCACCCCTTTCTCACTGTGAGACTCTGGGCAACTGGCTTCACCTATTTCAATCTTGTTTTTCTCACCCATAAAATGGAGATCATCAAAATACTCTTTATTTTCCCCACGAAACCTGCTCAACCTGCTGCCCCATTTCAGTAAATGACAAAAGCATGCACCTGGATGCAGGGGTCACACTGTAGTCACCTTGATTCCCGGCTCCTACCGTAAACCTGGTCTACCAGCAAATCCTATGGACTTTAGCGTTGAACTATATCCTGAATCCAGGTGCTTCCCACTTCTGCCTACCCTCTCTCTCTAATCCAGTCACAATCATTCCTCTGCCAGCATATCACAACAGCTACCTAAGCAGTCTTTCCGCGTTTTACATCTACCTTCCCATGATTCTCTCCACGCAGTAGCCAGAGCAAGAGCATGTTGCTGCTGTGATGAGAATCCCCAATTGCCTTCAATGACACTTAGAAAAAATGCCCAAACCCTCACTTGATCTGACCTCTGATGTTCCTCATCCCTTACTCAAACCTAGTGGCCTCCCTTGCATTCTTTGAACACCCCAAACACAATGCTATTTCAGGGCATTTACATTTGTGTGTCTGTCTGCCAGAAACTCTATTCCTCAAAGACGTCAGGCAGGACTCCCTCCCTCCCTTTCTTCAAATCTCCATGATTCAATGTCGTCTGCTCAGAAAGGCCTTTCTTAGTCACTCTCTCTAAAGTCGTGACTCTATAACTCTCTCTCTCCCTCATACCCTGATTTAATATTTTACACAGTGATTATCTCTACCTGACATAATTCTCTACATTCGCACCCATATCTATATCCACATCCATATCTATGAACGTACATGTTTACTTGTTTATTATCTTTCTCCCCCACTAGATTGCAGGCTTTGGAAGCAGGAATTTTCTCCCGTTCAATGCTTTATCTCCAGGAAATTAATCAGTGCTTGACAAATAGTACATGCTCAATAGCCGTTTTTTGAATGAATAGACCATGCCTCCCTCATAGTCTTTTATGAGGGTTTTATGAGATAACATTGGAAAGCAGACCAAAACATGGCACAAGCTAAGCAGTCATAAAGGGGAGTGTTATGTTATGACAATAACATAAAGGTTTATTATCACCGTCAGTCAGTCTAGCGACTATGACTTGCTTTATAATCATGGGAAAGTCATTTCTGATGTTCATGCTTGGAGGAGAGTAGATGGGAATGATTTTCAAAGTCTGTTTTGTGGCTAGCTGTAGTCATTACATGTTTTCAGGAGAAACTAGTATTTCTGGTTCTGAAGAGCTGAGGGCCAATTTCAGGCATTGTTGCAGCAATGCCTAAAATGTCCCGTTAACCTCTCTGGTACGTTGCTGAGGGCAAGAAGTGCCTTGTGTGGGGGCCCATTGGCATATTGCTAGTATGCCCAAATGTCCTCATGTTCACTACATGCATAGAACACTGCATGAAAAAATTATATAAATATATATCTATGTATTTTTTTGGATAGCGGCTGTTTAGTTTGTTGGAAGATACTGTAAATCCTCAAGTCCGATAAATGTTGAGTTTGATACTCACTCCTGCTTCTGAGCAAAATCATCATCATAAGTCATTATTAATGTTAAGAAAGATGTTCCTAGTGTCAAACTGCTCTGATTCAACTCCTGCCTCTTCCACGTACTAGCTAGTGACTAGTGACTGCTTAGTGCCTCACTTTCCTGATATATAAGATGGAGATAAGGATAGCACCTAATTCATAAGATTGCTATGAAATATGGGTTGGTATCTGCAAAGCAATTAGAACAATCCCCAGCACAGAGTAAGCGCTATATAACTGTTTTCTTTAATCATTGCTACTACTACCACCACTATTATTACAACTAATAATAATAAAATGACGTTTTTAAAATTATCATTATATTATATAACCCAAACAAAACCTCCATAAGGTAAGCAATAGTATGAACCCAATTTGTGAATGGAGAAACCAAGGCCAAAAAAAAAGTCAAGCAATTTGTCTAAAGTCTCACAGCTGGTACTATGTGGGGTGGGGAGTCAAACCCCATGTTCAATTCCAAAGTACTCTAAGCTACTATGTTACATGACCTCTTTGGACAGGGCCTACTATGTTCACAAAATCATGCTGTACTCCAAGCGTGTGGGTTATGATGTGCAGTGAGGTAGAACTCTATTTTACACATGGCCCTTGAACAGCAATGGGATCAAGCCTGACCCCTAGTGGATTCCTCAAGAAGAGCATGTTTGAGTTTCCCTTCCTCCACATCCTCAGCAACACTTGTTATCTTCTGACTTTTGGATGACAGCCATCTTAACAGGTGTGAAGCGATATCTCATTGTGGTTTCAATTTGAATTTTCCATGATGATTAGTGATGTTGAGCACCTTTTCATATACCCAGTGGCCATTTTTATGTCTTCTTTGGAGAAATGTCTATTCAAGTCTTTTGCCCATTGGTAACAGCCATTGTGGAAAACAGTATGGAGGCTCCTAAAAAAATTAGAAATCAAACTACCGTATGATTCATCAATTCTACTTCTGGGTGTACATCCAAAGGAAGTAAAATCACTATCCTGAAGAGATATCTCTGCACTCCCAAGTTCATTGCGGCATTATTCACAATAGCCAAAATATGGAAACAACCTAAGTGTCCATTGATGGATGAACGGATAAAGAAAATGTTATATATATAACATATATATATATACAATGTTATATATATATATACAATGGAATATTATTCAGTCTTAAAAGAGAAGGAAATCCTGCTATTTGTGACAACATGGATGAACCTTGAGGGCATCATGTTGAGTGAAATAAGTCACACATAGAAAAACAAATAGTGTGTGATCTCATCAATACGTGGAATCTAAAAAAGTTGAACTCGTAGAAACTGAGAGTAGGAGAGTGGTAGCAGGGGATTGAGTGGGGAACGGGGAAAGTGGGGAGAGGTTGGATAAATGGTATAATACACTTTTAGTTATAAGATGAATAAGTTCTGGAGACCCAATGCCAAGCATGGTGACTATGGTTAATAATAATGTATTGTGTACTTGAAATTTGCTAAGAGAGTAGATCTGAAGCATTCTCACCACACAAAAAAACATGTTAACTATGTGAGGTGATGGATTAATAGCTAAAAGTTCCCATGGAGTTTGGAGGATTAGGAGCTATGGATCTTACCACGTTTCACATCTCAAAGACTCCTCTGTTGCTACGATAAGAAACTTAAAATAAGACCCTCTGAGTAGTCCCTTCTCAGCTCTCAAAGCCCAGCCTGTTCCAGGATGTCTTATACTTCAGCCTTGTGTTTCCCAGAATTCCTCACATGTCTTGGCTTTCAAAGCAACGTGTCCACATTCATTTGGAAGGTGTAATTTTCTGCCTCCTTTTGAGATGAGACCTGTTTCCTCTGGACCTGTCTTCCTTCTGTGAGTTTCTCCAAGAGAAGCTGTTCCATTTAATCTGGGTCCTGGTCTCAGCAGTTCCCTCTTGAGGGAGATGTCTGTGAATTTTCTAGCCCCTTGTCCTCATGGTAGGCAGAATTCTGAGATAGATGCCCAAATTCTTGCTCCCACTTTATGTGTAATCTCCTCCCCTTGAGTGTAGGTGGGACCTACGAATATGATAAGAGATTCACTCTCATGATTAGGTTATGTTCTTTGACAGAACAGACTTTAAGAAAGGGAAATTATCCTACAATGGGCCTGGCCTTGTCATGAAAACACTTAACAGAGATGGAGCTAGTCCTTGCGAAGATATTCAAAGAACGAGAGGGATTCAATGTGAGGAAGATTCTCTATTGCTGGCTTTGAAGATGGAGGGGGCCATGTGGGCAAGGACCTAAGACCAGTCTGTAGGTGCTGAGAGCAACACCTAGGCAATAGTCAGCAAGAAAATGGGAACCTCAGTCCTACAACCACAAATAACTGAACTCTGTCTTTAAAGTGAACAAGTCTGGAAGCAGTTTCTTCCTTAGTTGAGTCTCCAGATGAGAATACAGCTGACTGACACCTTGATTTCAAAATATATGGATCAAACACCGATAGAACTGCAAGGAGAAATAGACAAATATTCGATTATCTTCAGAGATGTCAACACCCCTCTCTCAATAATTGATAGAACAAGTAGGCAGAAAATCAGAAAATATATGACTCAAAAAACACTATCAACCAATTTGACCTAATTGACATTTATAGAACACTCCACCCACAACGACAGAATAGACATTCTTTTCAAGTGCACGTAAAACATTTACCAAGATGAACTATTGTTTAGGCCATAAAGCAAGTATCAATAAATTTTAAAGGATTCAATTCATACAAAGTACGTTCACTGATGACAAAGGAATCAAATTAGAAGTAAAAACCAGAAAGATATTTGATGAATCCCCAAATATATGAAAACTAAATATCACAATTCTAAACAATTTGTGGGTTATAGAAGAAATTAAAGTGGAAATTAGAAAGTATTTTGAACTGAATGAAAATGAAAACACAATATAGAAAAAGTTGTGAGATACAGCCAAGGCAGTACTGAAAGGGAAATTTATACCACTGAATATCTAAATTAGAAAAGAAGAAAGGTCTAAAATCAATGACTTCATCTTCCACTTTAAGAAATGAGGCAAAGAAGAGCAAATAAAGTCCAAATAAGCAAAATAAAGGAAATAATAAAGATCATCATGGAAATCACTGAAATAGAAACCAAAACTGAAAAACAAATGAGAAAAAAACCCCAGAAAATCAATAAAACCAAAAGCTGCTTACTTGAGCAGATCAATAAAATTGAAAATCTTCTACCCAGACTGGTTAAGAAAATAAGAGAAAAGACACAAGTTACCAATATCAGGAATGAGACAGTTAAAATCACTACAGAATATATAGATATTAAAAGGACAGTAAGAGAATATTATGAATTTCTCTGTACCAACAAATTAGACAATTTAGATGAAATGGATAAATTTCTTGAAACATGCAGATCACCAAAACTTACTCTAAGAGGAATAGATAACCCAAATAGCCCTAGGTATATTAAAGAAATTGAATTTGTAGTTAAAAACATTTCCACAAAGAAATCTCCATGTCCAGATGGCTTCACCAAACATTGACTGAAGAAATAACGCCAATTCTACCCAAACTCTTCCAAAAACTTGAAGGACTTTTTCTCAACTCATTTTGTAAAGCTAGCATTACTCTGATATCAAAACCAGACAAAGATATTACAACAAAAGAAAACTACCAAACAATATCTCTCATGAACATAGATACAAAAGTCCTTAAACATTTTTAGAAAATAGAGTCCAACAATGTATATAAGGATACCTTATGACCTAATGGAGTTTATCCCAAGAATGCAAAGTCGTTTGAACATTTGAAAATTATTCCATGTAAATCACCATATTAATAGATTAAAAAAGAAAAATCACATTATCATACCAACAGATGCTGAAAAAACATTTGACAAAATTCAACATCCATTTCTGTTAAAAGTAACTCTCAGCAAACTAAGAATAGAAAGAAACTTCCTTAACTTAATGAAAGGAATCCATAAAATACCTACAGCTAACATCAGACTCAATAGTTAAAGACTGAATGCTTTTCTCCTAAGATCAGTAACAACAAAAAGATATCCTCTCTCATGACTTCCAGTCATCATCATACTGGAAGTTCTAGCCAGAGAAAGAAAAAGAAATAAAAGATATCAGGTTGGAAAGACGATATAAAATTGTTTATCATGTCCTCACAAATGTCATGATTATTTATGTAGAATATCTGAAAGAATTTACACAAAGCTATTAGACTAATAAATGAGTTTAACAAGATTGTGGAATATATGATCCTATACAAAAATCAATTATATTTCTATATGTTATCGATGAATAATTGGACATTAAAAGTCCAGTTAAAAGTTAAATGGATACCATTTAGCATAGTATAAAAATAAGAAATACTAAGGGATAAATCTGACAAGATATGTACAAAATATGTGCACTTAAAACTACAAAATTTTGCTGAGATAAATTAAAGAATATCTAAATAAATGGAGAGATATATGGTGTTTATTGATCAGAAGATTCATTACTGTTAGAAGTCAGTCTAACAATGTCTCTCCAAACTTATCTATAGATTCAGTGCATGTCCCTTTCACCACTCCTATTCAATATTGTATTTGAAGCCCTAGCCAATGCAATAAGACAAGAAAGGGAAATAAAATGCATACAGAATGGGAAAGAAGAAATAAAACTCTCTATGTTTGTAGATAACGTGATCACCTATGTAGAAAGGAATCAACAAAAAATCCTGGAACTAATAAATTCTTGTAGCAAGGTTGCAGGATACAAGGTTAATAAACAAAAGTCAATTTCTTCCCTATTTACCAGCAATGAACAATTTGAATTGAAATGAAAAACACAATACTATTTATAGTAGCACCAAAAGAAATACTTAGGTAGAAATGTAACAAAATATGTGTAAGATCTATATGAGGAAAACTACAAAACTTTGATGAAAGAAACAAAGAAGATCTAAAATGAAGACGTAGTCCATGGTCATGGTAAGTAGACTCAATATTGTAAGATTTCAGTTCTTCTCAACTTGATCTATTGATTCAACACAACCCCAGCAAGTTATTTTATGGATATTGACAACCTGATGCTAAAGTTTATAGGGAGAGGCATGAGACCAAAACAGCCAACACAATATTGAAGGAAAAGAACAGTCAGAGGACTGACACTACTCAACCTCAAGACTTACTATAAAACTACAGTAACTGAGACAGTGCCATATTGATGAAATAATAGACAGATAAATGGAACAGAATGGAAAGCCCAGAAAACATAATATATGAGCCCAGGCTCACATAAATATAGTCAACTAATCTTTGATAAAGGAGTAAAAATAGAGAAAAGATAGTCTTTTCAAAAAATCGTGCTGGAATAATTGCACACTCACATGCAAAACAAAAAGGAATCTAAACACAGACATTATACCTTTCACAAAAAATAACTCAAAATAGATCATTGACCTAAATGTAAAACACGAAACTACAAAATTCCCAGAAGATAATATAGAAAGTCTAGGTGATCTTGGGTTTGGTAGTGACTTTTTAGCTACAAACCAAAAGCATGATCCATGAAAGAAAATAATGAGAAGTTCAACTTCATTAAAATTAGGAACTTATGCTCTGCAAAAAACAGTTAAGAGAATGAAAAGACAAGCCATAGACAGGGAGAGAATCTTTGCAAAACTTGTATGTGCTAATGGTCTGGTATCCAAAATATAAAAGAACTCTTAAAACTCATCAATGAGTGAAAAAAAAATGACCAAATTTTAAAAATGGGTGAAGGATATGAACTGACATCTTACCAAAGAAGGTATACAGATGGCAAATAAGCATATGAAAAAATGCTCAACATGATATGTCGTTAGGGAATTGCAAATTAAAAACAATGAGATACTGCTATACACCTATTAGAATGGCTAACATCCAAAACATTGACAACACCAAATACTGGCGAGGCTGTGGGGCACCAGGGACTCACATTTTTTTGCCAATGGGAATGCAAAATGGTACAGCCATTTTGAAAGTAAATGTGGAAGTTTAGTTACTTACAGAACTAAACATACTCTTACCATATGATCCAGTATGACCCAAACGAGCTGAAAACTATGTCCACAAAAATCTGCACACAGATCTTTATAGAAGCTTTATTCATAATTGCCAAAACTTAGGAGCAACCAAGATGTCCTTCACTAGGTCAATGGATAAATACACCAATACAATCCAGACAATGGAATATTATTCAGTGATAAAAGGAAATGAGCTATCGAGCCACAAAAAGACATGGAGGAACCTTAAATGCTTATTACTAAGTGAAAGAAACTAGTCTGAAAAAGCTCCTTTCTGTATGAGTCAAAGTATGTGACTCTCTGGTAGATCAGAGAAGAGGTGCCAGGAGGGGAACTTAGAAATACATGGCCTTGAAGTGGCTGACTTGGAAAGCATCGCTTCCGTAGGAGAAGAGGATACAACAGAAGGGAGAGATGTCCTTTGGAGGCTGATTGGTGGCGAGAAAAAGACGGAGGGGGACATTAAGGATAATACAAACAAAATAGAACAAAAAATATTGAGGAAAACACAAGCCTCCCCGCCATTGCGCACCCTTCCTCCCAATGATAAAGCCATCCATGAAAGAAACTGCCCTTCACTACATAGATGGCAGAGGGGGCACTCCTGAGCTATGAACCTTGTAACCCACTCCAACGCATCAACCCTGTGGAACGCGTAGAAGGCAACAGTCTGCGCGCGCGCCCACACACATGCACACATCCCAGAAGAAAATGATCCAAGAGGAATAAAATATCCTCGAATAAATATTAGGAGATAGGTAAAACATCTTGAATCAGAAATTCAAAAGTACTAAAACGGATTTAAGAAAAAAAACAGGAACAAGTGGAACAGTAATGAGCTCAGGCCGGAAGTGGATAAGAATTAAAAAGTCATATCCTAAGTGAAGACTAACGTGGCAAAAGGAGAACAGATTTAAATGCAAACTCAAGAAAGGGTGTTTAAGACAGATACTAAAACAACCAGGAGAATGAAAATGAGATAAAGATATAAAAAGAATAATAGAGACATATTGTGTAAATTTAAGGTATACAACATGTTAATTTGATACATTTATATATTGTAATATGATTGCCATCGTAGCTATAATTAGCACCTCAATCTTGTTACATAATTATCATTTAATTTTAGTGGGAATAATTAAGTTCTAGTCTCTTAACAAGTTTGATGGTTATAATACAATGTTGTTGTCTATATTCACTGTGCATTAGATCTCTAGGGCTTATTTACCACTTGTTTCAAGTTTGTATCCTTAAACAATATCTGTCCTATCCCTCCCACCCCCCCATCCCCTGGTGACCACTATTTTACCCTGTTTTTATGACTTCGGCATTTTTAGATTCCACATATAAGTGAGATCACACGGTACCTGTCTTTCTCTGTCTGACATCTCACTTAGCGTAATGTGCTCAAGGTCCATCCATGTTGTCACAAATGGCGGGATGTCCTTCTTTCTCATGGCTGAACACTATTCTTTCTCATGGCTGAACACTATACATATATATACACACACACATGTGATATATGTATGATACATGTGATATATATATATCCATTCAACTGTTGATAGGCCCTTACATTGTTTCCATATCTTGGCTATTGTGGCTAATGCTGCAATAAACATGAGTGTGCAGATATCTATTTGATATCCTGATTTCATTTCCTTTGGATATATACCCAGAAGTGGAATTGCTAGATCATATGCGAGACTTATTTTTAAATTTTGGAGGAACCTCCATATTGCTTTCCATATGGTTGAACCTATTTACATTCCTACCAATAGTATACAGGGGTTGAGGGTGGAAGTGTGTGGTGCCATATTGGAAATCCCACCAGAAACATGTGAATGGGTAAGAGAGCAGCTCCCCCTGCAGAGGGAGGGATGCTAGCAAAAATAGGTCTTCCCCATGGAAAGTCTTCAGCGGTGTTCATATTACAGAGGCTCCCCCACAAGGAGTTGATATTCTCAATATCAGTCATTCCAGGAATAGGCAGTCCTCAGAAAGGAAACTGAACCATAGAAGGGAGGGATCAATACTATGGAGAGGGAAGCCTCTGTCTATCTAGGTCGTACTATAACAACAGCAACAAAAATAGCTAGTATTTATTGGTTGCGTTCTAGTGTTAGTCACTGTGCTAAACAATCTTATAGACAGTCAATCTCACTCGTGGATTCCATATTTGCAAATGTGCCTACTTGCTAAAATGTATTGGAACCACAAAATCAATACTCACTGCGTTTTCGCCATCATTCACAGACATGCACAGTGCAATGAAAAGTTTGAGTTGCTCAGTGTACATGTTCCCAGTCGAGACAGAACAAGGTGGTGCTCTGCCTTCTTATTTCGGCTCTCATACTGTAAATGTTTCCTTTTCAAAGTCTATTTAGTGCCACATTTTTCACTTTTTTTGTTGGTAGTTTTGCTGTTTAAAATACCCCCAACTGTGGTGCTGAAGTACTCTGGTGTTCCTAAGCACAAGAAGGCTGTGATGTGCCTTATGGAGAAAACACTTGTGTTACATAAGCTTCCTTCAGGCATGACTTATAGTGCTGTCAGCTGTGAGTTCAATGTCAATGAATCAACAATATAAATTATATTAAATAAGATGTGTTTACAAATATTGCTTGCAGGAACCTAACCCTGTATTTCCTTTAGGAGCAATGAGTTCAGTGTTCATGGTAACTTTTTCCCAGTTTCACTTGTGCTACTGGGAAATAAAGAAGCTGTGTGTGAATGCATGGGAAGGAGATTGAAGGGGGAGCCATTGGTCTCTGTGTCCACCAAATGGTAGGAACCATGACGAACATGAGGAGTCGTAAAGAAGATGCATTTCAATGGATAAGAGTCTGTTCTCTGATTTCCACTCTTCACTCTGCATGCAGAGATTTCCCTCCTGTTATAAATGCTGGAGAAAAATAGGTTTTATTTTATTAAAATCTTGGATTACTTTATATCAGGCCATCCTGACCTGCTAAAGAATTCAGGATTTTCAGTAAAAAGATTATTACTGCTGGATGAATTTGTCATGTTTTGTCTGTATCAGATATCCAACAGATGCAAGCAAACCTAACCCCAAAAACAGAAGCAGAATGCTGACATATCCCCACCGTTCTTCTTGATCATTCATCTCATTTGACCCATAAAGATGGCCCTGCCCAATTCCTCTCACGCTTGGGGAATGTTTGCCGTGGTCTACATCAATCACCCTGACTCTGCCAGGCACTAGAACATCTAATCTTGGATCTATGAAGACACTCATCTTTTCTGCATATAAAATGTTTCATTCCCATATTTACTAAAAACACATATTGAGTCCCCATCATGGAAGGCTCTATTTAAGTATTGAACAAGGCAGGAAAAGTATTTACTCCCATGGGGCTTACACTCTGTTTAGGGAAGTTCAAAGATAAACAAATGAATCATCAAGAAAACATAAGTGCTGTAAAAAAAAAAAATTGAAAAACTCCAATGCAATAGCAAGTGACTGAAGGACCAGGTAGGTTGAGCTGGTATAAAAATATTCCCAGAAGCAGAGACATTTAAGACAAGACTTTAAAGAGAAGTAGTCAGCCACATAAATAACTGGGAGACCTTGCTGAGCAGAGGGAACATCTAGTGCAAAAGCCTTGAGGCAGGAATAGTCTTAGCACAGAACATAAAAGATAAGAAGAAGGTGGGTGTGGCTGACAAAAGGGAGATGATGGCGTTAGCAGAGAAGATCGAAGAGGTAGACAGGACCAAGATCTCCAAGGGCATTTTATGTCAAGATTAGAACTTTGGATTTTATTCTAAGTTGACCTGAAGTCACTGATAGCTTTTAGAAAGTGGTGATATAATGCAAGTCTTGTATTAAGAGATCATGCTGATGGCTGTGTGGAGAGTGGGGTTTAGAGGGATTTGAGTAGAATCAGAAAAACCAGTTCAGAGACAATTATTATGTCTAGGTTGATGCTGGCAATATCTGTGCAACTGGAGATAAGCAGGTGGATTTGAGATATATTTTGGAGACAAATTTAATAAAACTTGTCCATGAATTGGATGTGGTAGGCAACGAAGAGAGAAGAAGAAAAATGGACTCCTAGATTTTGACCTGAGCAAATGGGTGGATAGTGATGGGATTCTTAGAGTTTCAGGCTTGGAGATATGATGCAGAATTGAGATTCTACTTTGTTTCACATGATTATTCAACATCCAAGTGAATATATTGTTCACACAGTTGGATATATGAGTTTGGAGCTTTTGAGAGAATATGTGACCAGAAATATGAATTTGGGAGTCAATAACCTATGGGGATACTGAAGTCATGAGGTTTTATGAGATTTATGACATATCCTTCAGTGTCCGACCACGAGACAGAGACTATGCCTGTAATTTAAATAGGGAACATGCAATATAAAGATATATTATAACTGGTAAAAAGGATTAACTACTAGAAGGGATGAAGAGGACCCTAAAAAATACAGGTATAGCAGATGTAGGGAGAAACCGCTACCTCCAAGGCAGAGACACAGAGAGAGCGAAAGAGATCCAAGGAAGGAACAAATTTGGAGGAGGGCTGAGATTCAGATGTAACTGGCACAGATACCCTCCCATCTTAGTTTCCCATGCCTTCCTTAAACTAGTCTGTCACCTCTTCTCTCCCCTATATCCTCCCCAATCTCAAACATGCAACTTCTCCCCACTCTCCCAAGAAAGTAGACTTCATCTATTTCCCTTTTGCAAGGCAATAGGAAGTGTTTTCTTTTAAAAACTCCCAATTACTGAGGGCTTACTACCTGCAGACACTGTGATGGGCACTTCATATGTATCAGACCATTTAGTTCTTATGACGTAATTTCAAGATATTTTGCAAATAAGGAAATCCAAGCTCGTGGAGGGCTTTAACCTGTGCCCGGCCAGCTGAGTGTCAGAACTGATTTCAGCCAGGTCTTTCTGACTTTAAAACCCTTATTTCCAATAAAATACTCGACTTCCTCTCATGAAAGTCTGAGAAAATGTTACCGAGGATAGAAAGCTAATATCTGGGGTCTTTAGTATGGGACATGAGTGTACAGTTATAGGGTCTACAAGGGAGGATTGCTGTGAAGTCCAACAGACAGGGTTGGATCCAAACTCCGCTCCACATTCTTGTGATCTTGAGAGAGTCGCTTAACCTCTGTCAGTGTTTTCTCCCATTCTGCCAGGTGATTGCAACCATCAATTAGGATAAACTATGTAAGTCAGTTGGCACTGGATGGAGTTAAACACAAACGTTCAACAGACGATGATTTGTATTACTATTATTAATAGAATCTTGAAAGTCCGTGAACCACAGGGCAGATTTTCCACCTTTTCTCAGAGACTAACCCTCCTATTTGCATCACCTTTTCGGTAGCTGAAGTTTCTCTGGTTTTCCCTGCTTGTTGATTATTGTGATGGTTAATTTTGTGTGTCAATTTGACTGGGCCACAGTGCCCAGATATTTGGTTAAACGTTATTCTGGGTGTTTCTGAGGGTTTGGGTTTTGTTTTGTTTTAGGATGATTCTTTTCTTATTTATTTATTTTTACATATATTTTATTTTATTTTTTCCAGCTTTATTGAGATATATTTGACATATGATATTGTGTAAATTTAAGGTGTACAACGTGATGATTTGACACATGTACATATTGTGAAATTATTACCATGACAAGGTTAGTTAATATCTCCAACCCCTCACTCAGTTACTCTTTTTTTGTGTGTGGTGAGAACATTTAAGATCTGCTCCCTTAGTAAATCTCAAGTTTAAAACACAGCGTTGTTGATGATAATCACCGTAGTGTACACGAGGTTCTCAGAACTTATCCATCTTATAACTGAAAGTTTGTACCTTTGATCAACATTACCCCTTTCCCCCACCCCTCAGCACATGGTAACCAACATTCTACTGTCTGTTTCTATGAGTTTAGCTCTTTTAGATTATACACATAAGTGAGGTCATACAGTATTTGTCTGTCTCTGGTGTGAAACAACAAAAAATTATTCTCTCATAGGTCTTTGTTTATATCTGTATCTGTATCTATATCTATATCTGTATCTAATTTTGCTCACAACAATCCTATAGGGTAGAACTCTAAAGCAGGTACTTAGAGAAGGTAAATAATAGAGAAGGTAAGTAAATATCAAAATTTCCGTAATAATTGGTGGACACTGGATTCCAACCCAGTTTTAGCTCTCTGCAGGGTAAGCACCATTAACCGTTATGCTATGCTTTGATGCATCTCTAGATCTCCCAGCACGAATAGAGGACTAAAAATCAATCAGACAGCATGCTTGACTAGTCAGGGATCTTGATTACAAACAACAAAAACGGGCATTGGTTAATTTAGACAGAATAGCAACTTATTGGAAGGTGTATCAAGAGAGGATTATGACTACTGAAAACTATGTGAAAACTTCAAAGCTTAAGAAAATAAAAGTTTGGTTCCTGCCAAGTGCAGGTCCTGGAGGAGGGTCTCTGCTCCCCGCAGTGATTCAGGGCCTCACGTCCTTCCGTGTGGTGGCTCTCCTCTCTTTTGACTCTAGAGTTCTCTGCCATTTCCTCTACATCTGGGTGAAGTGGGGGCATGGGGCAGAGGGTTCACATGGAGGTTCTAGGCGTCAAGTCCAGCACACTCTATGACCACCAGAATCTATCTAAACTGCCCCTGTCTCTGTGTCATTTGCTCTTGGATGAGAGTAACAGAGAGTCATATTCCTGAATATTGCATTCAGGAATCCCAGCTGCTAGGATTCTGACATTCGTTCCACAAATATTTCTTATGCATCCTCTATACGTCAATGTCTGTTTCTTGATGCTGAGGATACAGCAATGAACAAGACAGACAAAGACTCCTGCATTTACCAGAGATAACTTATTTGTTAAATACAAGATAACTCTATTTTTCACTAGAATCTGTTGTTTAGATCCAAAAGATGTGTTTAAACTATACATCTTTTTAGATTGTTAGTTTTCTGTGTCTTTTTTCTCTTGAAGACTTTAAAATTTAAAAACCTGCAAAAACAAGAATTCAAATACTTATTATATGGCACTTTGAAATTTAATGTTTCAACAGGACTTATGGCATTTCCCATCCCACTAATGTCTGAAGTTTTATATTTCAGTAAGTCCACTATAAAATAAACGGTGGATGAACAGCTGACTTCTTGGGGATTAAGTATTGTTCCTGCATTATGGAAACAAATTTAAAAGCCTACTTCACAGATTTGACGGCTATTTTTCATGTGACCCTTGGAGGCAAATTGCATTTATGGAAGAATGTCAATAGTTTCTTAGGATCCTAAATGCTTAAACAGGAATAGATAAGAGCAAAAAAAAAAAAAAAAACCTTCATAAGCTTATCTCAAAAACGTCTTCTAAAACTTGCAAAAAGAGAACAGACTTATTTTAAGGAAGTATTTGAACAGCTGACAATCTGAAAATTAATCAAGGACTGTCATTTTTAACCTAAAAATATCTGTTTTCCCTATAAGGGGCAATGATTGGGAATGACAAAGCAGATGAAGGGAAAGGGGACCCCACCTCTGGAGTCCCTGGAAGAGATGGGAAAGAAAAAGAAGGAGAAGTTCACAGTGGACCCTGACCAGGTCCTTCCCAAAGTTAGTTATAGGGCCTCAGGCAAGCTACTTAATTTGATTTCTTTTGAGCCTTGATTTCTTCTTCCATAAAAGAGAAATAGTAAACAAAACTTGCAAGCTTGCTATGACGATTCAGTGAGACCATGTATGTAATCCAACGGTTACACTGCCTCACATATAGTAGATTTTCAATAAATAAAGAATCTTTTCTCTTGGGACATCTCTTGCTTGTGCCATGGAGCAGGGGTGGGGTGGGGTGGGGTGGAAGGTGAAAGTGAAGATTCTATGGTTCTTCAACCACAGGAGAGTAGCTATAAGTGAAATGTCAATCATTGCAAAGGGCCATTTCACGGATATCGGAAAATCAGCTAAGTGGTCGTTGATTTCTCAGGGTGAAGGTGGGACATTTTGTGTGTCTTTGCAGTTGTCAGAAGACCACAAACAGGAACAATAAGTCGCAAGAAAGAACGGTCCGGGAGGTGTAAGGGAATCTTTCAAGATATCGAAATTTGCTTTGGAATAGCCAACGAGAAGCCACACCATGTTAATATTTGTGCGAAGTAACGGAAAACTGCAGTAAATGAGACTCTTCTGGTGGAGGACAATTATTAAACGTATAAATGCATGCCCATGATTGAGATGCGCCATTTTCTGAAAGGTATATTTTCTGCATCCCAGGATAGAAGTCAATTTTATAACTCTTAGTACCTTTTTCTTACATTGTTAATTTTTAAAAATTGTGGATATAGCTATTATATCATAAAATTTGCCATTTTTATGTGCACAATTCAGTGGCATTACTCTCATTCACAGTGCAACCATCACCACTATCTACTTGCAAAACTTTTTTGTCGCCCCAAACAGAAACTCTGTACCCATAAAGCAAGAAATCCCCATTGTTCCCTTCTCCCAGCCACTAGTAACCTCTACTTTCTGCCTCTATGAATTTGCCTATTCTAGATATTTCATATAAACGGAATCATACAATATTTTTTTCCTTTTTGTCTGGCTTATTTTGCTTAGTATGATGTTTTCAAGGTTTGTCCGCATTGTAGAGTGTATCAACTTCATTACTTTTTATGGCTGAATAGTATTCCATTGTATGGGTCTACTACTATTTTGTTCATCCACTCCTCTGTTGATGGACACTTGGATTGCTTCCTCCTTTGGGCTATTGTGAATAATGCTGAAAAGAACATTGTCACTGAAGTATTTGTTCAAGTCCCTGCTTCCCATTTATTTGAACATATGCCTACAAATGGAATTTCTGGGTCATGAGGTAATTTTATATTTAACTTTTTGATCTTATAACCTTTTTCTATGATAAAAGTCTTATAGCCATGTAACTCTTTGCAAATTAGTTAATACACTTGATGCACGGTTTCTGAAAATGGTGACAATAATATTTACCTCATGGGGTTGTTATAAAGATTAATGATGATGTGTGTAAAGCACAAAGCTAGTACCTGTCACAAGTGTTCAATAAACTATAATTGTGAAGAAATAAAACTTGTTTATTTCCTGAATGGCTCCAGAAAACTATGACCCCACTCTGGAGTAAACTGCCGTGGACTGTACCATGTACGCAGCTCCCTTCAGCCTCATCACCCTGGTCCATGTGGTTCATATCTGAGCTGCTTTGAGCCTCATTCTAACACTTTATCTCATCAGCATTATAAACTTAAAATGCAAATTTGCCCGTTGTTTTATCTCAAAATGAGTTTATTTGGGGACAGCCAAAAGAATTGCAATTCCAGGATGTGCATGCGATGGCAAACCGTAGGCAAATCCAGGAAACAAAGGAAGGGAGATGCCTTTATAGACAAAAAGGGGGAGTTTGTTCTAAACAAAAGTCCCTGGGGGGAAAGAAACAGTTCCAGGCAGCAACAGCTTCTCACTGGCTGAGCTGAGGCATTCCTCATTGGCTGGGCTGTTGCTGGGTGAGGAGGGACATCTTCCTCCAGTAGTAAAGTAGTTTTCCTTTTGATGCAGGTGCCTGTCTCTTCTTAGTTGTTGTCATTTACCATGTGTAATAGGGTGTGAGAGCTCCCCCTGCAGGCCTTTCTGACTCGAATTCAGTTAAGGTTTCTTTTAGTAATTTCCACAACCTGTATCAGGTCCCACTTCAATTATAACTTTTTTTTCTGTTTTTTAAAAAATTCTGTATTAAAGTAACACATTTTTAACAGACTTTATTTTTTAGAGCAGTTTTAGGTTCACAGCAAAATTGAGTGGAAGATACAGAGATTTTACATATACCCACTGTCGCCACACATGCACAGCCTCCTCCGTTGTCAACATTCCCCACCAGAGTGGTACATTCGTTACTGTCGATGAACTTACACTGACACATCAGTATCACCCAAAATCCATACACATTTTTTTAAAGGGGGCCTAATTTTACACAGCAAGTAAAAGTGCTGAGGCCAGAATATAGGTTTCCGTATCAAAACCCCATAATCCATAATCCATAATCCAAACCCCAAGTTATTTACAATCAGATCACCTTCAACTCATATCTTGGGGAAAAAACTCTTTTAACGAGGGTCCTACCTCCTCCTTTCTCAACAAAGACTGTAGATTCCTTCCCATGAGAATGATTAAACTTCTTCATCGCCACCCCCAATAAATCCCACCATCAGTCACAGTATTTCCAAACCTTGTCCTTGTTATAATTTTGGGTCAGCGAACACCATTGTTTCCCAAATGCATCCCCATCTTCAGTGCATTCCCAGTAGATCATGCGTCTGTACCAGAAGGGAAACACACATTTTGCAAAATCTACAGAGAAGAAAGAAGCAATCAGAATAAGAAATCTTTCCATTTTGTAACTCCTCTTTGCCATAGCGTGCACACACGCTTCCCACCCGGCACCATCTGCTCTGCTCTGGTCCACCAAAAGCATAAGGGAACATTATTGGTGGGGGATTGAGGTTCTACTGAAAGGTTTCTTTTCAAGGTAGTGTGGTTGAAGCCCTCATAATATATCTTGAGTGCAATGTGATTTTCACACTGTCAGAGAACTGTGCATACTTTATTTTCACAATTTAATTGACTGTGGATTCCCTTTTCAGAACCCTGTTAGGGATCTCCCCAAACCTCTGGTGACAACCAGAATTACCACCTTGAGGTATGCAGAGGCAAGACACTCACCTTCTTCAGAACAATACTTCCAGTACCCTTGGTAAGTCCCATTTAAGGAGCACCACTTGTGTTTTGCCTTGAACTTGACACAGTCATAGAACTTTCCGTTTCTATAGTAGAATGGAAAGATACATTTGCCATCTAGAGAAAACAAAAATTCTTCATTCCTCTCTGGGAGTATTAGTTGAGATGTTACAAAGTTACTCTCCTCCTACTGGTGGTTGCACTTGGAATCAGAGCCACTGCCCGTGGTTCTACTGCACGTTATTGAGTCACATAACAGCAGAGATGTTGGGCATCTTCTAATAAAGTTGTTTTGTTTTATGCCCCTGCTCCTGTCTCACTTTTTTCCATGGCATAAACAGTCTTGAAATTTTGTTTAGCATTTGGCCCCAGTTCCAGAAATCTACCCTAAGCTTAGAGACACAAATGTGGGCATTTATCTAGTAAACAATTTTCCCCCGTGTCTCTTTTCTTCACCCTCTTCTGCCATTATACACACTCACACACACACACAAAATGTATATGGCCTGGTTTGTATGTTTTCACACTTCTCTCCATGCCCATATGGATCTATCTAGTATCTATCTATCTAGATAGATATACATACATCTATCTAGATATATATATATATGGATGCATATATATATACACACATATCCATCAATACAACATATATATAATCATACAACATATATATGTAATCATACATATTATATATAACATATTACATGTAATATACATATATATGTGTGTGTATATATATATGTATATATGTCCCCCACAGGCAGACATACACAGATATCTGCTCCCTCCGAAAATGAATCATACTTTATATCCATAACTTGAGTTTCTAACTTAACAGATCATAGACATCCTTTTAACTTTTGTAGCTCTAACTCCTTTCTGCTGATTGATATCCCGTGATATGGATTTTGCCACAATTTACTCAATATTTCCCATATCCAGATTTTTTTCCCCTCTGTAAATAAAGCTGCAGCAAACATTCCATGCATGTAAATCCTTACAGAAGCATTTGTTTCTATAGAATAGAATCCTCAAAGCAAGGTTCTTAGGTTAAAGTGTACATGAGTTTTTAACATCGATGGGTATTGCTTTCTCAAAGGACAATAGCAATTCATTTTTTCCACTAATGTGGTTTTTTACCTGGATTTTCACCAGCATGAAGAATTTATGCACTTTTTAAATGTTTACCTTCATAGCAAATGATCCTTGTCTTGCTTTAAAAGATCTCCTGATCCTTAGGGCATACCTATATTTTCCTCTTAAATTAGATGATTTTGTTTCTTTTATATTTAAAGTTCAATTAAACAGGAATTTAGTTTTGTATATATTGCAAGAGGGGAGTGCAACTTTATTTTCTTCCACGTAGATATTCAATAATGACAAATTGATGATAAAATAAACCACTTGTACATTTAAACATCTATACATTTAAAACCATGTATTAGATTCTAATATATCCTAGGATCCATTCTATATTTTCTATCAACTTTCTTGAAATTATTAGAGAAGTAGGACATCATAGTGATAAAATGAGCAGAGTCTGGAGCCAGCAAGCATCTGAAAATATTACTTATTATTATATTATACCATGCTATTTATATTACTATACTTATTGTTTGCTTAAATATCTGATAATACAAGGTGTTTCTCTACCTAAGCACTATTTTTGTTCATAATATTCCTAATTACTATTGGACATTTTTTTCTATAAGAATTTTAAAATCAGGTATTCTCTATTAGACTGGCAGAAATTAAGAGTAGAAGAATTTAGTGCCAGGGAAAATTCAGATTGACTTCTATTTCTCATTTTTCTTTATCTGTTTACAAGGTATTTATATTAAATTTTATGAAAGGAGAAAAAAAGGATTTTTTTACTAGAAAAAAGACCTCACTGATTTCCCCATTTTTACAAAATTAAAAGAAAATGTACTTTAATAGTGAAGGTTATCTAATAATAATATTGTCAACTTACCTCTGATTTCTGGAAAGTGAGTTATAGTTTCTGAAAAATAAAATTTGAAACTGACATTTATTTCTCTATTCTTGCGTCTTCCAACGAAAAACATGGCATGATAGTCCATTTTTTTAGAACTTGCTTTATGTTCTTCAACATGATTTTATCATTTACTTTAAGTTGTGCACATTTCTTGCTGATTTAACTCCAAAGTGTTATCATCGATGTAAAATAGAATGATTTCCTTTTCCATCAGTGTCTGGTTGGTTCTTACCAGTATACAGAAAAACTGTTGACTTTGTATGTCTATCTTATATCCAGCCACATAGGCAGATTCTCCTATTAAAACTTATAACCTTTACTTTTTCCTAGCAGTTTTTAAGTATTCATTCATAAAATAATTTTGCCTATTATTTTCTATAGACTTATGGATAATTTCCTTTTTGCATTATCACATATGTTAGACATCCTCCCCACCCCCTGATAATGTTGACTAGTATTGGTCACAATAGATACATCTGTGCTTTCCTGGTTTTAGTTGGAATGACATTCAGGTCAAGAATGTTCAGTTCAGCATGGTTAATAGTGGTCCAAAAAATAGAAATCAATCCCAAAATATCAATCACTAAGGGAATTTTAAAATAAAATGTAGCTTTATAATATTATGCAGGCATTAACAAAGATGAGCTTGTAAATAGATATGAAAACATCTGTAGTTCATTTTTAGGTGACAAAAGGCATTTTCTATTTCACCATGTGCTATAAGACCCTATTTTTGCAAAAAAAAAAATAAATCACTTAAGAAATTGTATGTAATGAAATATTTGATCACTCATATTAACAATAAAATTGACAGTAAAATTATGAGTGCTCTCTTCTTCTTTTGCCTCAACTATTTTTACCATGGAACATACTTTATCTAATATACAAGGACATAAAATAGTAGTTTTTCATGAAAAATATGATTTATTACCAGGAAAAGAAGTATAGTATTCAACAACTTCACATTTTATTGCAAAATTTAAAAAAATACTCTAATAAAAGAATTTTGATCAACTCACCTACAGTTGATGGATATTCATCTGAAACACACAATTTTAAACAAATATTTATTTCACTAGATTTAGCCTTTAAAATAAAATATTTTATCAAATTCTATTCTAGTAAGAATAATAATATTTTGAAGGTGATGAATCAAAATTTCCATAGAGGGGCTGGTCTGGTGGTGCGAGTGGTTAAGTGTGCTCTGCTGCGGTGGCCCGGGGTTCACCGGTTCAGATCCCAGGCGCACACCGATGCACCACTTGGCAGGCCATGCTGTCGCGGCGTCCCATATAAAGTGGAGGAAGATGGGCACGGATGTTAGCCCAGGGCCAGTCTTCCTCAGCAAAAAAAAAAAAAAAAAAAGAGGAGGATTGGCAGATGTCAGCACAGGGCTGATCTTCCTCACACACAAAAAAAAATTTCCATAGAGCTTATTTTCAGTAGGGTGATGTGGGTGATTTCTAATTTTTCCTTTTGCTTTAGCTGTATTTTCCAAACATTGTTAGTGAACAGGAACAATTAAAATTATTTTTAAAGCAAGAAAAACTCAGCAAACAAAAGTAAAGGATTTTACCTTTTCCATACTTTACTTCAAAATAAAACATGTTATAGTAGGAAAAACCTGTTTTACCACTTCACCATTCTTTTGTTTTGTTTTGTTTTGTTTTACTCTATTTCTTTTTAGCACAATCTGGAAGGTACAATTTGAAGCAAACATTTACTTAACTGCCCTAGGCTTTTGAAATGAGATCAGATTTGTTTTAGAATTTGTTAAAGAAGGGTCTTTGCAGTTCAACATCATAGCTGTTTTGTGAGAATTAAATGAAAACATATGTTAGGGCTCTGCACAGTACACAGCACAGAGCAAGCACTTAGCATATGCTAACAATTTTATTGCAATGATAAGGATTTCTTTTCTTACAATAATCATTATTATTTTCTCCTCTACCAGACGGAAGACTCGTTCAAGTTTGCAATAGATTTTCACAAACCATAGAAAACTTAGTATGCACTAAAACTAACTTTAGTATCCACTAAAATTGCTCCAGAATTCAAGTTTAGGAGAATTTGGTATCCAGCAAACATTGAAGTTACAAGAAATCTCAAAGGAAGTGCTAAGGCATTTCATAATAAATGGATTGCCCATCGTTCACACATCTTCAACTGCTCTTCTCTAAAATCAGAACAGAGACAGGTGGCTATTTGCCTATAAATTTTGAACAGGCAACCTGTAAAAAACACGAATTTTTTTTTCTGGGAGCAGGCAACACGACATAAAGGGTGCAGTGAAAGCGTCACAAGTAAGAAGGATTCCAGGGGCCGGCCCGGTGGCGCAAGCAGTTAAGTGTGCCTGCTCTGCCGCAGCGGCCCGTGGTCCGCCGGTTCAGATCCCAGGCGTGCACCGACGCACTGCTTGTCAAGCCGTGCTGTGGCGGCGCCCCATATAAAGTGGAGGAAGATGGGCATGGATGTTAGCCCAGGGCCAATCTTCCTCAGCAAAAAAAAAAAAAAAAAGAAGGATTCCAGTAGGAGGCTATATTCAGGATATAAATTGACAGTGCAGAAATATGGCTAAAGAAATTTGATTTCTCAGACTATTTACCTTAAATCCCAGTTGTCACTAGCTAGCTGTGATTTTGGGTGCATGACTCAGCCCCTCTGTGCTTCAGATTCTGTTCTACAAAACGAGAGCAATAATTGTACCTACCTCATGGGATTGTAATGAAGAACAGGTGTATTATGCATATAAAGTACTTAGAACAGTGCTTGGAACAAAGAAAGCACTTAATAGCTTATAGCTGCTATTGTTATCAACAATGTTATAACTATTGAAATATCATCAACATCTTCATCACCATCACCATCACCACCACATCATTTCATCACTACTGTCCATCGTTCGTAAGATTTAGACCAGTCTTAATGGTGTTTCTGATAAGGAACACCCTACGTTTTTAGTTTTTGTCATCACTTCTCACTCATCCTGAATTCTACTACTAGAAATCCATGCCTTTGCAGTGGCCACTTTCCAAATGGAAATCCCTTTCTCTAGGAAAGAAAAATAAAGATGATACCACTGGGTGTGTAGGGAACGCAAATGCATTGAGCATCTTCTATATACTGGGCACTGTGTTTTATTTAATCTATCAGAACAACTTTGTGAGGCCAGTGTTATTTCCATCATCTTACAGACAAGAGAACTAAAATTCGGAAGAGTTAACTAAGCTCTGTAATATTACCGCATGGACTTGGCAATTCAACTTGAGTGCCCCTTGGAGGAGAAGTTTCAGTGGAATACAATGGCCCAAACCCCAGCACAGGCTCAAACACTTACCAATCATCTGCCCGCAGTTTGCTGAGCTGTAAAATGGGGAGAAAACCTTAGGATATCAAGACCTTCCCAGTTCGAATATTTTAATATTCACGGAATGGCAGAAACTGCCTGATGGCTTTACTTTTTTCCTTAAAGCAGATCTTCTCAACCATTTTTCCTTTACGAGCCACTACGCCTCTAATATTTACCTCCCCACCACTTATTTTTAAACATTTTTGAAAGAAAACCTGAGCTAATCATAATAGCAAAGAATTAAGGAGTGCTCGTGGCGGGAATGTAAAATGGTCCAGCCACTGTGGAAAACAGGATGGAGGCTCCTCAAAAAATTAAAAATAGAACTGCCATACAATCGAGCAATTCCACTTTTGGGTATATATTCAAAAGCATTGAAATCAGGATCTCAAAGAAATATCTGCACCCCCATGTTCATTGTAGCATTATTCGCAGTAGCCAAGATATGGAAACAACCTAAATGTCCATCGATGGATGAATGGATAAAAAAAATGTGGTGTATGCATGCAATGGAATATTATTCACCCTTAAAGGAGAAGGAAATCCTGCGTTAGGCCACAACACAGATGAACCTGGACGACATTATCCTAAGTGAAATAAGTCAGACGCAGGACAAAAACTGCATGATTTCACCTTATATGAGGTACCTAAAATAGACTCATTCTGTGAATATTAACTACTAAATGCAAACCTGTATCCTGCCTCTCTAATAACTGTAATAGTACCTTTAACAGTATGTGCTATTCAATGCTAGAAATAGAAATGACATGATGATGGCAGCCCTGTTCTGAACTTCACTCACGCTGACCAACGTAATCCTCCCAGCAACCCTGGGGGGCAGCAAGAAATATTCTCCTCCTGTTTCAGGTCTGGGAACTCAGAGCATCTGAAGCCCAGAGTTTTGCCTGAGGTCACAGATGAAGCTGGTGTTGGAGCTGAGAGAGAGGCTGAGAGGCCCGAGAGGGAGCTGGACTTCTGGGCCCTTGCCTGGAGGGAGGTGGGGCAGGGGAGGAAAGGAGACCCCTCAGCCCTTGGCAGGTGGGGATGCACAAGAGCTCTGGGCTATCATTCCCTCTCCTTGCCCACATAAAATAATAAAGACTCTTGCAATGCAAGATTCACACTTTTGCACAATCGTTTGCTGAAATTTAACCATTGGCTGATGGGCAGTCCCATCCCACAGGAGCATGAAATGGTAACAGGCAACAGACAACAACCCCAGAACTCTGGGTTCACACTGCATGTCAGGGTCTGCCCACCTGGATCGTCCTCCTTGCAAGGGACCCCACTGTCACGTATTCCCCGAGGACGCCCCAGTAGCCGTGTGATAGTGGAGAAATTACATTTTGTGCATGGCACATTTCCAGTCCTGGAACGAGATCACTCGGCGGAGCCCTCTGTGAAGTTTTGCCAGGTCAATTGTGCCTCCGTCCCCAGGCCAGGCCTATAGACGATTTAGCACGCACCCTCATTGTCTGTTTCCTCTTCTGTCTTCCCATTAGCCTGTGAACTCGCTGAGTGGAGATACTCATGGCTTTTAATCTCTGCATCCTGTGCGCCTGGCAGGATCAAAACTTACCATCTTACTTCTGAAATGCTAAAATGCAATTCTTTTCATATTCTAATGTCTCCAAAGTCGGAGTGTCCCTTACTCTTCATCTTATTATCTGCAAGCTGGGTTGCTGTGAGGACATGGTCATTACTGCCTGTATTGAATACGACGATGTTCAAAAGGCCAGCGTTAAAACCTGTACTGTGCACATCAGAGGCTCCAAAGAAACTCCCCGAGACAACAATGGGGCCCTCTTAACCTCCGGGAAGCACATGCTTGTGAGAGAAGAGGAAGATAGAGAATAAGCAATAGTTCCGAAGACTCAAAAGTAGGCGAGCACCACATAGTTGTAAGGACCGGCTAACGTGCCCAGGACCAATGGGTTTTAACTCTTTTATGCATCATTACGAGAAATGCTGCTATCACGAAGATTCTGGACAGCACCGAGGTAATGTTTTGTGGAAACACGTGACGTCGATAATTCAGGAGGCCAGACTGAAAGTGGAGAAGTTTTGAGACCACCATAACTAGTTTCCTTCACATATATTTCCTTTTTTATGTATGTACAAAAGTGATATCTCATTTAAAAAAATCTATGTCCAAGTCAAAAAGTGTTATTTTTCGGTAAGTATAAAATAAAACTTCTAGCTGATAAGAAAGCACTGGTCATAGTTACACTGAGAGCATCTTTTTCTTTTTTAAAAAACATTTATCAACACTGCGTTTGATTTACTTTTCAATGCAAAGATGGCCTGAAGAATACTTAGAAGTAGCACGTGCAATACTTAGAAACTAGAACAGTATTGTTTTTATGTACAGTATTATTTTATAGTATAGCACTAAGAATACTTAGAAATAGCATTGTTTTTTGCCATTCCATAAAAAATTGTTTTCATGACTGTGTGTGATCCTCATCAAATATATAAGAAATGCATCCATAATGAAATCCCTTCTTATACTGTCACTTTATACTTGTTGAAAGCAACATGATTTTGGTAAAGGAATACAATAGGCTTTCCAAAAATTAGTTTCATTTTCAAAATATCTATATAAGACATTTAAAATATACTAGAGTGAAGGGAGACACATGGTTATCAAGTAACATGACTTCTGTCAATAGAATTTTCCGATTCACATTCTTATTCTTTCATTTTTATTAGTTGAATCTTCTTATTTTTTTCAAAGCCTATCAGTGGATCGTGTCTATTAAATAGAAATACTTGAAGAATACAGAGAATATCTTTTTTTCCTTAGGGCACATGAAATAAGAGTGACTCTTACCCTCCACAGCATCTCAGATTTGATTACATATGGCAGGAGATGTGCAAAATTCAGTTTTTAAATGTCCAACCCCAGACACTGTCACACTGCTCCTCACCTTCATATTGATGACCAACCACACAGTGAAGCTGGCAGACCCAAACCAACAGAAGCCCCACGTGCAGGGCCATGCTCCTCCTTACAGGGACTGACGGTCCACTGGTTCATCCTCAGCATTTTATAGCCACAACCACTGTCTCCTCCCTGGCCCCTCCTCCCTGTCTCCTCCTCCCTCCTTATTCTGCTTCACTCCCTCCTCTTCCTCCCCCCTCTCGTTTTCTCCATATTTCCCAGTCTCCTCCTTCTCCCCTCCCCTTTCTACTTCTAAGATCCCTTCTCTTTCTCATCCCCCTTCTCCCTCCACCTCCTCCACCTCTCTCTTCTCCTCTCTTGCTCCATCTCTGTCTCCTCCTCCTCCTTCCCTCTCTTCCTTCATCCCTCCTCCCTCTGTCTCTGCCCCAGTGCTAGACCACTTGCCTCATACAGGAAGAAATACAGAAAAAGAAATACCTAATTAACGGGCATTAAATACACACAAGGATTAGAAGGGTTAGGATGAGGAATTTCGAGTTGTTGCACAACGACAATCATCAAGGCTCCATGAGCAGTCCTAGATTTATCCGTGTCTTGGATCTTACTGGTCTTTGAAAGCCAGGACTGAAGAGTCCCCTGGAGAGGCTCAGGAAGTCTTCTTGGGGAAGGCGATTGGCTTCCCTGATACAAGCATCTTTGTGTATGCTCCGTGAAACTTCGGTGTCGGCTCTTGGTGATTTGCCTAATGGGTGGCAGGTGGCTCTGCAGTTCTGAGGAAAAAGCAATGCAACGTTGATGGTCCCTTACATTTCACAACCCTGAAAAGTAAGATTAACTGTGAATTCTGAAACATACCCTATTGTATTCTTTTTTTTAAAACTTTATTTATTTTTTCCCCCAATGCCCCAGTAGATAGTTGTATGTCATAGTTGCACATCCTTCTAGTTGCTGTATGTGGGACCCGGCCTCAGCATGGCCACAGAAGCAGTGCATCCGTGCGAGCCCGGGATCCGAACCCAGGCCACCAGCAGCGGAGCTCACGCACTCAACCACTAAGCCACGGGGCCAGCCCACACTATTGTATTCTTAATATTCTTAAAGTTGAAAAGATGTTTATCACTTTTCCCCATTATTTTTATCAGTAGGACTAGAATTTCCTTTGGAAATAATGGCCAAAGAAAGCCTTGACCCCAAATTACGACTGTCAAAATTCCAACAGCTCTCAAATCAGACGCTTTCAACTGCATGACTTCTGCTGCTCTTGCACAATAGATTTTTTTTAAGGAAATAAAAGCCTGATCAAGAATTTTAAGGAGGTAGCCTACCTCTGGGGAAACCAAGTGATTGGAGACAGTTATTGCCTTCACTTACGTCTAACATTTCTGCATGCATGCACTGCTCCCTACAATCACTTGAGAAAGTTTGTCCCTAAATCTTGGATCTACAGATGTGCCAATAATAGGGTGACAAAGGTAACAAAATCATTTGGGGATTCCTATCAGCATCTCAGCGTCCATTTCTTGTGACCCATTTCAACTTTTTCCCCGGAGTTGAACCTTTGCAGCAAGGGAAGTAAGAAATACTTCCATTGTCAGAGCACAGAGTTTCATTGCTTCTTCAACACGTCTGATCACAAACTACTGTCTTTGTAAGACAGGGGCAGCTCTGGGAAGTCTTTCCTTGGTGATCCAGTGAGCCAGGAGATGCCATATTCAGTATCTTTGTTGTTCAAGCAGGCTTTGAACATATAATAGCTACTTTCCCTTCTTGTTTGAAGATCTTTCACCAAAGGTCAGGCAGTTCTAGAATATATTCTACAATGTAACAGTTGGTCTTTGGCTCACTTTCTTTTTGCTATTTTAATTGATACTTTTTGAACACAAAACAAACCTTGTTAAGACATCAAACACTTGCAACTCCTAAATCACTCATCTTTGCCTTCACCATCTTTGTTCCACATCAATCACAATTGTAAGGTTTGTCACAAAGTTCCCAATATATCAATATTTCCTCAATCAGATTCACTTTGTTATTAACTGTATGAGATCCAAGAACCCCTTAGAAAGTGAATAAAATAGAAGAGAGTTGAATTTCTCATTACCCCATCATTCCGTCAATTTATAATTTCTTTTCTGTTATTTCTGCTTGCCTGAGTATTGATGAATGGGCTAAGAATTAGCACAGCTGATATTACCAACAAATTTTTGTATGCACAGCAGAGTCTAATTCAGAGAGAAGTTTTTGAATCACATATTTTCTAGAACACTGTATCTAGGATTTGCTTGAGCAAATCTCAAAAATCTTCAACTACTCCAAAATCTTTAACGAACAATGAAATATTTACTTCATTTTTACCCTTCTCCCCAACTCTGTGACTTGCCAGGGCAGATAGCATCTTTTCTATCTTCACCTGAATCTAATAGAGGGGGATGCAATTAACGTGGATATTGGGGGAAGAAGATGCCCCACAAAACAAGTAAGGCTGAACCTAGATGGAATGGTGATTTCTAGACTGTGTCTTATATTTGAGAATCAGTCAGAAGAATTTAAAGTGCAGTCATGATTTATTTTAAGATAATAGATTCTAATTGTTTCTAATTCATGAACAAATAAGAGCTTAATAAAAATGCTTTTGGTGGTAGATAAAAATAAATTGTCTCAGAGAAGATCACCTGGGTGTAATTTTGCTTTTCTTGTATGCAAAATGGCATTTTCAAAGTACCTATGTCACAGGATAGGTATTATCTTGATTGATGTTATGTTTTCTTTGTGTATTTATGAGAACAAATTTATGAATGCTCTTGAACAAAAAAAATCTTCAACTACTAAAATCTGTTGATCATTTATAGGAATAATTTTTAAAATTGTTTAAATTCCTAGCTTCCATAGACTCGAACGATAGTTTTTCTCAAAATATTTTTGTAAAATCTGGTGTTTTGAGGATTGATTCATGAGAACAACATGTATTAGAGCGTTTCATTTTTCTCTGCCACATTCTTCTTTTTCTTATGTGCTTTATATTTTTTATTATATCTAGAAAAAAAGATGGTTCCACTTAGCCAACATTAAGAGTGGCAAAATTGTCATTATGCCTTTAATTTATGCTCACACTATTGGAAGAATTCTGAAATAGTATTTTTTTGAAGACTTGTGGCCTAAATGGAACAAAAGTGATTCTTAAAGATTTTGTTTAATAACATGAATCTGGAATACCAAACAATTAGGTAGATATAGATGCAGGTATATGTAAACACGTAATCTCTACTATGCTGCCTTGTTTATAATTTAAATCATACCAACATTTTACCCTAAAGGGATATAATGTTCTTCTGAAAGTTAACCAGATAATTAACTTTAATAAGTTTCATACGAATAAATTCCCTTATTCTACATATCTGCTTGGAAGTTCTTAATAACTGATTTTTTTCCAAATGAAATTAATGGCTTTCACAATAGCATTTATTATTGTTGCATTTTGCTTTTCTATTAACAAATTAGGCACCTAGTCTCACTGACATAATTTCTACATATAAAGGACATAAGGAGATTCACTTGCCAGTTATATTTAAAAATGCATACTCATATTTAAAGGTGACTGTTAACATATTAAAATGAATTTTAAAACATGCCTTATTAGCATTACTAATGTTGCTATGCATATTAAAGTGCATATTAAAATGTATTCGGTGCATATTAAAAATGAAAACAGCCTAGATGATCACAAAAATCATTGATCAAACAAGTGTTTCAGGATTCCAAGAAAGATATTGAATGAGACAATTGGCCTTCCTGGTCAGGGTTGAATACAGATTTTAGTCAAACAACAAGACCAAAAACCTCCCCTTTGGTTAAAATTGCATTTATCCAAACACTAATGCAACTGAGCATTTCTTCTCTTGTTAAATTAAGCCACTCAGCGTTCACCATCTGCTCACTTCCTTTGTCTGTGTTTCTACTGGATTCTTTGCTTTTTTCTTGCAATTTGCAGCAATTCCTCGATTATTCTAAGTATCAGTGCCAAGTCAGTTTTGGATATTGCAAACACCTACTCCTCTCTGAACCTCAGAGCATCTATCTTCTCACTCCTGGTCAGGGAGATGGGGGCTGGCATTGAAGTCAGAACTTCCAGGATTACATCTCAGCTCTGTCAATTACCAGCTGTGTGAGCTTGGACAAGTCGCTACACTCTCTGAACCCTAACTTCTTCTTCTCTAAAATAGAAATAGTGTCTACCTTATAAGGCTTGTTGGGGACATTAAATGAGTTATAGTGGAGGAAGCACTGGCTAGGTACTGGGTCAGTGTCTTTTCCTCTGTACCACACAAGACAAGGCATTTAGGAAAATTCTATTACCACTGACGGAGGCAGGAAACTTTTCAGGGAAGGCATTTTGCCTCTCCCTCCTTTGGACCCCACAAGTCCTCTGTCTTGCCTTAGATGTGCCAGTGGCATCCACCGGTGGCCCCACCAGAGTGTCAAGCACATCATTACTCAGACAGCCCTGTCATCTCTCAGCGTATGGGAAACTCGAGGACAAGAGAGCCAGCCCATGTCCTCATGAAGGTTCCACCCCAAGCAGCAATGGATGATATCAGGAAAGGTGTTTTGGGGTAGAGAGCCCTGTTTTGGTTCTAGAGGATGGAAGCTTGCTGTGTCTGTGTGTAAAAGCATGGTGCTGGAGGAGATCCCCCAAGGATGACTTCTTGCCCCCTTTACAGCTGTTGTCCTGATGCAGAGGTGAGGGCTCTGAAGTTGTTGCTCAACGTGTACAAAGTTTTAGTCACACAAGATGAATACATTCTAGAGATCTGCTGTACCACATAGTGCCTGTAGTTAACAATACTGTATTCTACACTTGAAAATTTGTTAAGAAGAGAGATCTCATGTTGCATATTCTTAACACACACACGTACACACAACAAAAACAAAAACAAATGGACAGGAGGAAATTTTTGGAGGTGATGGATATGTTTATTACCTTGATTGTGGTGATGGTGTCATGGGTGTATGGATGTCTCCAAACTCATCAAAATGTATACAGTAAACATGTCCAGTTATACCTCAATAAGGCTGTTTAAAAAAATAAAAATGACAATAGGTCTGGTATGGAGTCTGCATTCTTAAAAGCTCTCCAGTGATTTCAATATATATTCCTGTTTTAAAATAAGGAGTCAGAAAGAAAGAGAGAGGCAGGCTGATGGACTAAGAGAAAAAGAGTGGAAGAGAGAGACAGAAGCATATACGTATATTTATGTACGTTAAGTGTGTGTATATATACACATACATATACACACATATGTACGTATAGATATTTATATATACATACGTGTGTATATACGTAGTGAGACGTTCAAGTCAGAAGGAGACACTGAGAGAGATTGAACAAAGCCCAGAGACAGGGAAAAAGATATAAAGAGGAGGGAAGAGGAGACGAGACAGAGAGAAAAAGGGAGATGGGAGAAGGAAGAGAGACTGAGAGAGTGAATCACTAAGATACAGAGAAAGTTACAGAGGCAGAGACAATGACAGAGACCAAGAAGACAGGGAAAAAGAGGCTGCCATTTGAGAAAACTAAAACCTCTTATTTAAAAACACCCAAGCCTGGGGCCGGCCCTGTGGCGCAAGCGGTTAAGTGCGCGCGCTCCGCTGCGGCGGCCCGGGGTTCGCTGGTTCGGATCCCGGGCGCGCACCGACGCACTGCTGGGTAAGCCATGCTGTGGCGGCGTCCCATATAAAGTGGAGGAAGATAGGCACCGATGTTGGCCCAGGGCCGTCTTCCTCAGCAAAAAAAAAAAAAAAAAAAGAGGAGGATTGGCGGATGTTAGCTCAGGGCTGATCTCCTCACAAAAAAAAAAAAAAAAAAAAGTAAAAAAAAAAAACACCCAAGCCTGGGGCATGCACCGACGCACCGCTTCTCTGGCCGTGCTGAGCCCGCGTCCCACATACAGCAACTAGAAGGATGTGCAACTATGACATACAACTATCTACTGGGGCTTTGGGGGGGAAAAGGAGGAGGATTGGCAACAGATGTTAGCTCAGAGCCGGTCTTCCTCAGCAAAAAGAGGAGGATTAGCATGGGTGTTAGCTCAGGGCTGATCTTCCTCACAAAAAAACACACCCAAGCCTGTGGAATGAGACCATGGCACCAAAGTGACAATGAAATGAGACCCCAAATGCACTGCCTCAAGTCCCACTTTCCCCACCAATTTGCTGTATGGCTTTTGGCAAGTCCCTAGGCACATCTGTGCCTCAATTTCCTCATCTGTATAACCAAGGAGTCCTATTTGGGATCAACCGTAACATTTGGTAAATCTGTATGGTGTCAGTCTTGAAAGATACCAAGAGAGGGCTTACGGACGTCTTCAAAAAATTCCAGAAGAGTAGAATATAATTTAAGAATTAGGAAAAATCAGATGATGCCTTTTAGAGAGCTACTTTCAATTCTCCCATGCTTCCCTTCTCACTAGAAAATTCTAGGGCTCTTGGTCTTTCATTATTCAACTGAAACCTGTCCACTTCCTCGTAGCTGAATATCCAGGAGTGTTTCTCCTCTGTTCATTAATATTCTTGCCCATGACCCCAGCCCCTGCAAGGCCCCATTAATATACACATGATTGAATTTTATGGGCCTCATGGATATGCATGAACTCATTTTGGGACACCATTAGCCATGGGGCTATCCCATCCAAACTGCCCTTATTTGTAACCACTTACAGGAAACCCTCCTTTGGAGAGCTGCAGTCTCGTCCTACAAACAGGTTGGGGCCAAAGCAGTCAGCCAATCCCCAGATAATCCAGAGATCTTGGGAGCAGAACCTTAAAGAGGGCTCGTGGAGACCACTAGGGTCCAGAAGGACTCTCTCAAAGGTACACCTCAACCTGGAAACCTGGCAGGGTGTGAGAAGTGGGGCCTTGGGGCTCCCATAGCAAGGAAGGAGGGTCTAGAGATGCACTGTCCACTAGATGAAATATAACATGAGTCATATATATAATTGTAAGTTTTATAGTAGCTACTTTTAAAAAAGTAAGAAGAAACAGGTGCAATTTGTTTTAACAATATATTTTGTTGAATCATGATATCCAAAAAAATTATCATTTTAACATGTAACCAACCTCAAAAAGTTATTGAAATATTTACATTCTATTTTTTTTTCATACTTTACCTTCAGAGTCCAGTAAGTATTTTGCACTACAACTTGTGGCAATTAGAACTCACCGCATTTCAAGTGCTCAAGTGCCATAAGTGGCTAGTGGCCGCCATATTGGACAACAGAGCTCTAGAGGTCTAGGAAGGAAAAGCCAGGAAAAGTGGAGAAAAGAGTCTTGGGGGGGTGATTCTCTGTTAAGAAACTCAAAGGAGTGGGTGAAGCTAGACCATGTGAGAAATGCAATGCTAAGGAAGGCTGCCTGTATCCCAAGTTTGGGGAAAGAGATGGAAGAAAAGGGAACTAGCCTGGACAAATTTAAGTTCCTGATAGTGGACTAATATCTTCATGGTTCCATGAATCTTTTCACCATTCCTTTAAGGTAAGGCTCACTGCCCCTGTTTTATGAAGGAAAGAGATGAGATTCAAAGAGATCTTCATGGAGTCCTGTCACTTCTCCCTCCAAAGGCAGTCTAAATACACAATAGAAGAGGCGTGTGTGTGCGTGTGCGTGTGTGTGTGTGTGTGTGTGTAAGGGAGTCTTACACTGAGGTTTTGTTTCAGACATGGAGTCATTTGCTGCTGAGGAGCAGAAGGACTCAGTATTTTGAAGACACACTATACTCCAGTGACCTTATGCCCATGAGTTCCTGTAATTCTCACAATATCTTCCATAGTTGGATTATTATCTCCACTTAACAGATGACAGCATTGAAAACTGGAGGTCAGAGAGGTGAAATGACCTTCCCAGGGCCACTCAGTAGATAAATGGGAGAGGTGGGCTTTGAACTCTAGTTTGTTGGGTGCCATTCTCTTCTTACTGCACCACCGTGACATTTTTGGTTTAAGAGAATCAGAGAGCAGAGTCTGTAGACCAGGCTGCTCCCTGCTCACCCTCTCAACACCTTAACTAACTGGTGTACATGTTCTCACCTTCCACATTGAGTGATAGATATTGATGCCCACGTCTTATCTCTGACTGTTGAGGTCATAAATTGTGTCCAGTTCCTCTTGGTAGTTGTCACAATTCCATATGGATGGTAGGGTTCTGGAATATTTATTGGGTGGATGGATAAAAAGATGAATGATGGAAGGATAGATGGATGGATGGATGGAAGGAAGGATGGATAGATGAGTGGATGGGTAGATGGATGTATGGATGGATGGAAGGATGGATGGAAGGATGGGTGAAAGGATGGATGGATGATGGATGGATGGATATTAGCAAGAAAGAATATCATTAAGCAGGGAAACCATTTCCTAGAAGGTAACATTTTCAAGAAATTTTGGAAGACAATAAATAACAAAAAGTAAAAGAGAGAAGAAAATCATACAACATTCTGAAATGTTTGCTTAATTAATTAATTACTGCAGGCCTAGCAAGGTGAAGAGATGACTGGATGGTATCATCATCATTATCATTAATGGCCAACATTTATTGTGAATTTCCTCTATAGCAGATACTATGCTAAGTGTTTTATATCTTTCATCTAATTTAATCTTTCCAACAACTCTGTGAAGTAGGTGTGATATTAACATTCCCATTTTATAGATGCGTAAGCTGTTAAGTGACCTTGCTCAGTGTCACTCTGCTAGGGACCGGTGAAGCATCCACACAGGCTCTTAACTGCTATGAAATTCTCACCGGCCAGGGGGGAGCCTCCAGCACTGTGCTTTGCTCTATTCGATAAATTTGATACCTAATAGCTATTTCATAAAAATAATCCACTTCTAAGCCAGCCATCTGTGTAGATTTTCAACTTTGTAATTTTAAATTGCCGCATATTGTTTTTAAATTTACCTCATACTGCTTCTATTTTTTCTTTTCAAATATTAACTATTTGCATGTTTGTGTGTGTGTGCGTGCATATATCTATATATATGCATATATACTATGTGCATGTTTTTGTATATGTGTATGTAGATACATCTGTAATGTATGCATGCATACATATATACACACATTATATATGTGCATAGTACACATACGTAATTATTGTTTTTAATGGTGAAAGTCATACACATCTATGGTAGAAAAAACATTAAATGGAAAGAGCCTCATGGTGGCCTTTGGTTGCTCATTTCCACTTCTCAGAGGTGACCAATATTAAGTGCTTTTCACGTGTCCACTCAGGAAAATTTTCTGTGCGTGCACATGTAGAATACAATTGCAGTGTCTCATCACGAACTCCAAGGCTGTCAGTGACCTAGATGCCCCGATCCTACAGTCTTCTCCTTCCCTGGCACTCACCATGGCCCAGTTCCGTGGACCTCCCTTCTGTTCCTCCGGATATCACACCCTGTTGTCCATCTCTGGGATTTTCCCTCACTGTTCCCTCTGCCTGGAATGCTCGTTCCCCAGACTTTGTGTGGCTGACTCTTGGTTTGGGCTCAAACCTCACCTGCCCAGAGACTTCCCTGACCACCTAAGGGAGACACTTCTCAGGCACCTTTCTACCACATCACCCTGTTTATTTCCTGCATCACACTTATCACATTCTGAAATCATTTTTATTATCTTTTTGTTATGATAAAAAACACATAACCTAAATTGTACCATTTTAAAGTGTACAATTCAGTGACATTAAGTACATTCACAATGTTATGTAACCACTACCTCTATCTAGTTCCAGGACCTTTCCATCACCCCAGATGGAATCCCTATTTCTTTTCTCTGTCTTCCCCACCACAGGAAAATATTAGCTTCCTATGAGGAGGAATTCCACCTGCCCAGATCACTGACAGCACCACATACGAGGTAAACAAATATCTAGCAAATGAGTGAAAGAATATTTTACTGAATCCAAAATAGATGTAGATATTTTTACATACAACCGAAATCAACTATACTTTCTCTTCTAGAACCTGGATTTTTCACTTAATACTATCTGTATTTTTATAGCAGAACACACACATCTAACTCATTCTGTTTAAAGGCATCATGCTGTTGGCTCATGTGGGTGAACCAGACCTTTTGTACCAATTCTCCGGTGGTCACCATTGAGTTTGTTTCCAGTTGCTGCTATTATAAACACCCTTGTCCAGATATTTTGTACATTGTGGTCTCTTGTAATTTAGAAAACTTAATGAGATGCGACCCTTGTTTCAGAGGGGAGAGCCAGAGGCACAAGGGAATTGTTGGGGGTGGTGAGGTTGAGGGAGCCGACAATCTTTAAATGTTTGAGGTGTGTTGTTATGACAGTTGATAAGGCTGCCTGTGATAAAAGGATGTTAGAGGAAGCAAGGTGAAGACTAATGACAAATGGTTCAACATGTGATTGAAATATCAGCTTTGAAGTCAGACTTTGAAGTGCACAGAGAAAGTTATCAAAGTTAGGGTGATCACTTCTATTTATCCTTACTTCTTCAACCAACCTAAAGCAGATGCCCCATTCTCATACTCAGTTCATTTCATGTCAAAGCTGGGCAATACTTCTCGGCTGAAGGTGGTGTGGTTAGTAACAATCACAGGTATGGTATTTTATACTTAAGAGAATCTTAAAGTCTGTGGTCTCATTTAGTTCTCTCAAGAAGCTTGCTCTGTAGAAATGTGTCCCCACAGCCATGTAGAGGTTTGGTGTAATGATTGAGAGCATCGGTTCTTTATGCTGCCTGGTTTGAGTTATGTGTCTACATTTATGGGCTGTTACTTCGCCTATCCATTCCTCATTTTTCTATAACATGGGCTCATAATAGTTCCTGCCTCATAGGGTTTTGTGATAACAAAATGCTAATTACACAAAATGCTCGAAGTTGTTCCTTGCACATAGCAAGCGCTCAGTAAATGTTAACCATTATTATATATTGAATAACCACCATATACCAAGAATTCTCCTTGGATGGTCTCACTTAATCCTTAAATAAATCCTGTGGGATAGATTTCAGTAGCCCCATATATAGACAAAGTAATTGAGAGTCAAACACATTCCGTAACATGCTCAAGTCACCTGGATGAGCTGGAATTCACATCTGGACCATCCTTTGCCAAAGCCACAGCCACCAATATATTTAATAGGTGTGAAAATGGAGAATCTGAGCGGTGAAATATCTTGGTTAGAGCCACACAGCTAGCTTGAGAGGGGGTCTAGGATTTGAAACAATCTTTTCTGGACATCTTCCAGGATGGCTGACTCAAACAGAGGCAGTGATAATAAAAACAATAATGACTAAATTTATTAAGCTCATTTGATAGGTTCTAAGCCCTTTGGGGCTATACTAGTTTCCTAGGGCTGCTTTCACAAATTACCACATGCTTAACTGGCTGAAAATAACACAAATGTATTCTCTTACACTCTGTAGTTCAGAAGACTCACTGGGCTACAGTCAAAGGGGTCGACAGGGCTGGTTCCTTCTGGAGGCTCTAGGAGAGAATCCATTTCCCAGCTTCTCCAGCTTCTAAAGACCACCTACATTCCTTAGCTTGTGGCCCCTTCCTTTCATCACTGCAACCTATGCTTCCACGGTTACATCTGATTTTCTGATCCTCCTGCCTCCCTCTTAGAAGGACTCTTGTGATTACATTGAGCCCACCCAGATAATCCAGGGTAATCTCCCCATCCCAAAATCCTTAACTTAATCAAAATCCCTTTACCATGTGATATAATATTCACAGGTTCTGGGGATTAGGACACGACTATCTTTTCAGTGGTGATGAGTATTCTTCTGCCTACTACAGCATCTACTAACTACCTCACACTTTCTGGGGCAGCAGCAATTATCATCACCATCTCCATTTTACAGATGAAGAACTGAGACCCAGAACATGGAGTAACTTTCTTGAGGTCATAAAACTAGTAAGAGGCAAAGTATTCAAACCCAGTTCAAGCACTTTTAAGCGTTACAATATTCTGCCTTTTGGGATCTTAGTATACAGGCAAAAAATTATTAATTGAATTTGAATCCTGGGAAGAGGATTAGAAATGAATGTTTGAGGTTAATGAAGTAACTAAGGTGTAGATATTGGGGTTTTTGGTGAGGCGGGGATATAAGCATGAAACTGCAGGCCATAAAGGATTTAGAGGAAGTGGCAAAATGTGTCTCTCTTTCATCTCCATGAATAGTCACTACTATCTGGCTTGCAGGCCCTCTGCCAGTAGCAATGTACTTTCCAGCATCTGTTGCATTAATAATAAGATCTTGAGAGGTTTTTATTCTCCATTATTTGATGGCTGGGAAAACTGCACCCACATCTGAGTGTGAGTTGACTCCAAAATCAAGGCATCCCTCTTTCTTACCAGCCAACGATATGGTGACCGTGGCAGGATGCCAGCCCCAACTACCCCCATGGCCCAGGACAAAAGGTCCTCCAAAGCATTTGAATGTGCCAGTGCTCAAGGAATAACTTGACCCTAACCTGAATGTTCCAGACGTAGGTGTCTGGTTATTAAGGCTCACTTTAAGTTCAATCATTGTCTTGAGCCACCCCCAAAATATTTTCTATTAATATCCGTGGCTTGATCCATGTAGACTCATTAACATTCCAGAATCCCAGTTCAGGGGCTGGCCCCGTGGCGTAGCGGTTAAGTGCGCACGCTCTGCTGTTGGCAGCCTGGGTTCGGATCCCGAGCGCTCACTGAGGCACCGCTTGTCAGGCCATGCTGTGGCGGCGTCCCATATAAAGTGGAGGAAGATAGGCACAGATGTTAGCCCAGGGCCAGTCTTCCTCAGCAAAAAGAGGAGGATTGGCAGATGTTAGCTCAGGGCTGATCTTCCTCACAAAAAAAAAAAAAAAAAGAAAGAAAGAAAGACAGAATCCCAGTTCATATCAACTCCTTGGGATTTCACAGAATCCTTTATGGCACAAAGAAGCAAGCCATGCAAACATCTGGGTGGGACGGGGAGCATCCCAGGTGGAGAAAGGAGCACATGCAAAGGCCCTGAGGTGTAACCAAGCTCGGTTTGTGCAAGAAACATTAGAAAAGCTAGTGTAGCTGGGGCAGATCAAGGGAGGGGAAGAGCGATGAGGAATGAGCTTCGAGGGGAAGGGCATGGTATGGACTATGGATTTTATTATAAGCGTGATAGAGAATTTTGAATTAATGAATGCCACTTCTCCCCTACTTTAATCCTTCGAATGGTTTCCAGTTGCATTTAGAATATAGGACAGGCTCTGCATGGTTCAGCCCCACCCATCTCACCACGTATCTCTCTGGCCTCACTCCTCCTTGCTCATAGTCCCGGACATGCTGGTTCCACTTGTTCTCGGACACATCTAGCTCTTTTCCAACTCGAGCCCTTCTCATATCCACTTCTTCTGCCTAGATGAGCTCCACACACCGCAGTTCCCCTCATCTCTACTCATCCTTCTCTTCCTCCAGGTCTCAGTTCACCCGTCATTTTCTCAGAGGAGCCTCCCCATCAAAAGCCACCTTGCCTAGTTAGAACAGCCTCTGTTCTCCTCCTTCATGGCAATGATCACAACTAAGAGTTATATCCTTGTCTCTGGTTTATTCACATCGTGTCTGTCTTCTTCTTAGACTGTCAGCCCTATGATGGCAGGGACCAAGCCTGTTTCACACAATGCTGAACGCTCATCATCTAGCCCTGCACCCCACATGTTGTAAGTGCTCAAGAAATATTTGGTTCTGAATGAATGCATAAAAGCATTCAAGAGAGATCCTCTCAGCAGCCTTGTGAGAATAGACTGGACAGGGAGAGACTGCAGGCCAGGATATCCGTGAGGGGCACGCAACAAATGCAAAAAGCTTGATTTTGTCATTAATAGCAGAGACAAAGGATTGGATGCAAGAGCCATTCAGAAAGTAGAATCAACTGGATTTGACAACTGATAGGGCACAGGGAGGAGACGGGGGAGCAAAGCTTTGCTCTTGGGGTGATAACTTAAGAGATTGGGAAGAACATTGTCTTAGTCCTTTTGGGCTGCTATAAC
The DNA here is from genome assembly GCF_020826845.1 of Diceros bicornis minor. Taxonomy (NCBI): domain Eukaryota; kingdom Metazoa; phylum Chordata; class Mammalia; order Perissodactyla; family Rhinocerotidae; genus Diceros; species Diceros bicornis. The sequence continues at coordinate 23,646,828 of NC_080773.1, forward strand.
AAAAATACCACAGACTGGGTGGCTTATAAATAGCAGAAATTTATTTCTCATGGTTCTGGAGGATGGGAAGTCCAGGATCACAGTGCCAGCAGATTAAGAGTCTGGTAAGGACCCGCTTCCTCACGACTGTCATCATCTCACTGTGTCCTCACATGATGGAAGGGGCAAGGGAGCTCCAGGGGGTCCCTTTTACAAGGGCACTAATCCCATTCAGGAGAGCTCCACCCTCGTGACCTAATCACCTCTCAAATGCTCCAGCTCCCAATGCCATCACCTTGCAGGGTTAGGATTTCAGCACATGGATTTTGAGGGGACACAAACATTCAGACCACAGGAAAGTACAATTAAATTAAGTAATGTGTGTGTAGAGGGGGAGAAAAATAGGATATTCTGGGATGCACATCAAAAGCCAAAGCTTGGTATTTGAGGTGTCTGAGGGGCATCTAGACGGACAGTCCAGGAGGCAGTTGAAAATACAATTCTGACACTCAGAAGTGAAGTTTCGCTGGAGATGTTTGTTATGAACAATGATGCTCTTTTGGGTCCTATTTATGGAGGACTTAGCACACCTTAGGTCCCATGCTAAGCCTAGAGGGAGGATAGTACAGCAGCTAAGAGCCAGTTTCTGAAGTTAGATTGTCCAGGTTCAGCTAGGAGCTCACCCACTTACAAGGTTTGCGATCCCCAGCAAGGTGCCTAAGCTTTCTGTGCCTCAGGTTCCCCATCTGTGCAATGGGGGTAATAATAGTACCTACCACTTTGGGCTACTATCAGGATTATAATGAACTTAGAATAATAATGTGTTGCACTCAATGAATATTTGTTATTTTTTATGATCTCAGTTAATCACCACAACAAGCTTAAATGGTTGATAGGGTTAGTATCCTCATTTTTTTTTTTTTCAGATGATGCAGCTGAGGTTTGGAGAATTTAAGTAACTTCCCCAAGGTCACCCAGGTGGTCAATGGTGGAGCCAAGATTTGAACCCAGACCACCCAGCCTCCACAGTCAAATGTGGGTCCAACTCCAGAGTCTGAACCACCAGCCAGAGTTAGAGTCCAATGCAGGTAGGCAGAGAATGAGACATCACTCAGGAAAAGCATGTCTGAGGCATGGTGCTGTGGTTAAGAAAACAAGAGAAATCAGAAGGATGCTGCCATATGTGGCAGGAAAGCCAAGCACTGAAAGGTCTATTTCTGCCACTCAGGTGCTCAGTGGCACCACCTACCTCTTGGAGGATCTGAATCAATGGCCTTGGGATTTTGATTCCCAGCCCATTACCTGGATTGGGATGATTATCTAAGAGTTGGTGCCATCTGATATCGCCCCTGAGCTGCCCTGCCCGTTGCCCTAATTATTCATAAACACAACTAACAATTTACAATTGAAAAGCACTCTCACATCGGGATCCAATTGGACCGTCATGGCCACCCTGAGAGGCAGGAATTATTAGCCTACACTCTGCAGGTGAGGAAACAAAGGTCCGTAAAGGGGAAGTGGTTCATGGAGCTTAAGAACACTGACACTGGTATAGACAGGTCTGCAGTTGAATCTGAGATCTGTCACTTACCACCTGTGGTCCTTGGGTAAATTACTTAACCTCCCAGATCTCACTTTCCCTCTTCTGTAGAATGGGGATGATCATGCCTGCTCGTTAGGTTGTTGGAAATAGTTAATTGGATTGTGGATAAAAAATTTAGAATACCCGGCATACAGTAGGTGCTCAAAAACTGGTAACCAGTAGTAGAAGTGGTAACAGTGGTTGAGTCTCAAGTCAAACCCAGATCACCAATTCCAAACCCTGAGTTGTTGTTCCTGCTGAGAAGGTGTATGTAGGTGTCATTAAGGAAATGGCACGAAGGCAAATAGAGCCACTAGAAATTATTTTTGATGAGGATAGTAGATGCTGATTGTTAAGGTATTTTAACATCCAGCCAAGGAGATGGATGTGATCCATGAGGAGGGTTTTAGGCCATAGGTAAGTTTCCCATGATGAGTAGAGGCTTTGGAGCCATTTATGTGGGTTAGAATCTTGCCATTTCCCTGTGTAACTAACTCAGGCAGATTACCTGGCTTCTCTGAGCCTCAATTTCCTCATCCATAAAATGGGCATTAAAAATATCTATCACTTGATTTGTGAGAACTATGTGGCATCTTAGTGTCTGGCCTGCAATATAGTAAGTGCTCGACAAATGCTACATCTCTCCTTTCCATCACACATTCCCCTCCACAATGACAGTATATATATATTTTTTTTTTTTTAATGCAAGAATAAGTTATTCTTTTTCTTTCTGGGGATAGAAAGAAAAATGGCATACATGGAATCAAACGTGGGAGTTAGTGGAAGAGGAAGGGGACCCTCTGAAACAAAATTTTTGTCTTCCTTTGGTCCAGAAAGAAGAGGCCAGCCAAGATGAACCAATGGTCCAGTTACCTGTTGGGATGGATGACCTTCCTCCTCTACTCCTATGAGACAAGTGGAAGTGAGTATACTGGAAAATGATGGGGAGGATTTGGAAACGGGAAAGAACGAATAAGCTGAAGTAAATATTCCTGGATCCAAGTATGGAGGAGACGGCTTAGTAGAAATCTCAGATGGAGTTGGGGTTTGGACCCTGAATCTGTCACTTTTTCTCTGTGTGATCTTAGTCAAGCCATGTAGCCTCTCTGAGTCAATTCTCAACCTGCGAAAGAGGAATAATGGCGTTTACCTCATGGGGCTATTTTGAAAATTAAATGAAATAATGGACATGAGCTTCTGTCATAATGCTCAGCACATGGTGGGGGGGTGGAAATATGTCAATTAAAAAGGGGCGGCTCTATAATTCCAATAGACTGAACCCTCAAACCCCCAACTTGGACACTCCCTTTACACTCTCTTTTTTTTAATTGTGGTAAAATACACACAACGTAAAATTTACTGTCTTAACCATTTTTAAGTGTACAATTCAGTAGTGTTAAATACATTCACATTGTTATGCAACCAATACCCAGCACTCTTTGCATTTTGTAAAACTAAAACTCTGTATCCATTAAACCACTCTCATTCCCCCCTCCCTCTAGCTCCCAGCATCCACCATTCTACTTCCTGTTTCTATGAATTTTACTACTTTAGATGCCTCATACAAGTGGAATCATACAGTATTTGTCTTTTTGTGACTGGCTTATTTCACTTAGCATAATGTCCTCCGGGTTCACCCATGTTCCACCACGTGTCAAAATTTTCTTCCATTTTAAGGCTGAATAACATTCCCTTGTACGGATATACCACATTTTGTTTACCCATTCATCCATCGGTGGACACTTGGATTGTTTCCACATTTTGGCTATTGTGAATAAGGCTGTCACGAACATGGATGTTACAAACATCTCTTTGAGAGTCTGTTTTCAATTCTTTTGGCTGTATCACCAGAAGTGGAATTGCTGGGTCATATGGCAATTCTATTTTTAATTCTTTTGGGAAACTGGCATACTATTTTCCATAGCAGCTATACCATTTTACATTCCCATCAACAGTGCACAAGAACTCCAATTTCTCCACATCCTTGCCAACACTTGTTATTTCCTGCTTTTTTTCACAGTAGCCATTCTAGTGGGTGAGAGGTCACATTCTTAATGTATCTAGGAATCTAAATTTACCATCCAAAGATTGTATGGTGAGCATGGAAGCAAAACAAAGAGAGACCTTGATTATACGTAGTCCACTCAAGCTATGGCGAAACATTCTCCACAATTAGAATCCTTTTCTGCCTGTCACCCTTGGGTAAAAGGCTCAAGAAACACTTCCATATTCATGAACTTTGATTTCATGAAGTCCGTTTTCAATGGTCATGTTCTATATTCCAGAAATTCCTAACTTGGGGTCACTGGGCATGCCCCAGAGTCCATGAAACCCTGGATTGGTATTAAAAAAGTGTTATACAATGTTATAAACCAATGTTACTGCAATAAACAAAAAATTTAAAAAAAAAAGGAGGATTATGTGAGAGCAGGGAGGAAAGCCTATTCCTGGATTGATTTCTGGGATTCTGTGCCTCTTTCCCATTGAGTGTCTTCCAATTATGGATTTATATTTCCCTAGTATGGCTTTTATTGTAATCCAGTGGCACAAGTCCACTGAGATGTTGGAATTTCCACCATAAGTAACATCAGGGTAGGCCCAGACCCATCTGGGCACAAAGCATTGCTGTCCCATGGAATATATGGGGTTACAGGAGCCCTACAATGGGAGTTTACAGATCCTCAATAAGATTAGGATCATCGGTGAGATGTATTGAACAGAACACAAGCTTTAGCTTTGGAAGAGAGAGATGGAGTAACTGAGCCTGATACAGGTTCCCCAAAGTTATGCAGGAAGTAAGTGAGCAAACTTAGACTTGAACTTAATAAAGATAACTGCCCTTTATCTTTCACAGGTTAATTAATGAGATAATACACGGAAAGAGTATTTGTAAACTTCAAAAGACTATACCAAGTTAAGTTGTTGTTTTAGGAATAAAAATGTAGCATGGCTTCAAAAAATAAATAAATAAATAAAAATTAAATAAATAAATAAATAAAAAGGTGTGTATTTATCAGGATAGTGAGAATAACTACTGTTACAAACTCCAAACTACCATCAGTTTAACACAATAACATTTTATTTCTTGGTCCTACAAAGTCCAGTGAGGATGCACCTGGTCAGGAAGAACTCCAGCTCCTTCCATCATGCAGCTCCATGCTCCCCTGGGGCTTCAGAGTGCTCTGTGAATTCTTTGCTTTTAGCTAATAATAGACAAGGATCAAGAGAGTCTGGAGGATCTTGGAGGAGAGTTTTTCGGTCAGGCCAGGAAGTGACATACATCACTTCCTCCCACTTCCACTGGCCAGAACTCATATGATTCTTAACTGCAAGGGAGCCTGGGTAATGTAGTTTAGCAGTGTGTTTGGGAGGAAAATGAAGCCGGCTTTGGTGGACACACAGCTGTCTCTACCACAAAGGTAAACAAGCATTTTCCTAGAGAGAAGATCTGGGTACTCAAAACAACTGACAAGTTCCTAGCAGGTTAAGAACCCACAGTTTATCAGACAGGGAATAATGTACTTGACTGAGCATCAACTCTTCTAGTTCTTGTTTCATTCTGATCACACCTGCCTTAGACCACACCCACATTCCTGTGGTGAAACTCCGCGTCTCCAAGTCCCCTCCACACATATTTACAGACAGGTTTATTCAATACACACTTATTGAGTGATTCCTAAGCGCCAGGCACTGTGCTATGGGCCAGAAACAACAATAAATAAAACCCAGTCCCGACACTCAGAGACCTCACAGTGAACGGGAGTGATAGATACGTAAAAAGATAGTTATATTCTTTAAAACATTAGTAAGTACATTTATAGAGATCAGCTCAGAGTATTATATGTGTGAAGAAGAGTATGAATCCAGACTGATCCAAGTCTTCATGGATGAGTAGCAGGGGGTACAGCTAGGAAGAGAGCAAAGGCTTCGGGGACAGGATGAAGGCCACGAGCAAAACCCCAAAGACAAGAAAGAACGTGGAGTAAGGTCAAGGAAATGTTAATCAGGCAGTGAGAACAGAGAGGTCAGCAGGGCACCGATTATGGAGGATTTTAACCCAGTTAAGAAGCTTAGACCATCTGCTGGATTACTTTGCAGATGGCTAATAGTATCTATTATGTGTTGATTCTTACTAACGACTCCCACGGATAACCTTAATTCTATGGACGGGGAGCATCTGCCTGCCCTCCCCCTCACCACCAACATCCCATGTACTCAATGGTGTCCATCACTGAGGAGAATCATTGATGCTGCTGCTGCTGCTGCTGCTGCTGATGATGATGATGGTGATGATGATAGCTAACGTTCGTTGAGTAGCAGCCAGGCTCCAGGTTCCCTTCTAAGCACTTTCCAGCTATTAACTGGTTTAAACTTTACAAAACCAAGACCAAACAGTTCTGAGACCCAGAGGTGGAAAATGCAGTTACTTAAGGATGCCTAATGGCATCAACCCTTTGGTGAGGCCCAAAGATGGAGGTCTGCCTTTTTCACCCTCTCCCAACCCGTCTCTCATCTCTGTCACAGCCTTTGATAGATTTACAGGGTAAGAATCTGATCCAGAACAACAATGGGGCTACTAGGTCCTAGGCCTTGAACACAGAGACCGTGTCTTGTCCATCTATGTTGGTAATGGATGATCTGTTGTAACAAACAACTCCCAAATGTCAGTGGCTAAACTCAACAGAGGTTCATGTCAAATTCGTCAAACACTTCAGTGTGGATGTTTGACGGGAAGCCTCTTTCTTTTCTTGTGATTCAAAAACACAGGATCCTTCTGTTTTGTGGCTTCCCCATCCACTAGGGCCTCAGCATTCTCTGTAGGGTCCCCTTTACTAGAATATCTCAACCTTGGCACCTGAGGCTGGATGACTCTTTGTTCCGGAGGGCACATGGAAGATGTTTAGCAACATCCTTGGCCTCTCTCCAGTAGCTACCTGTAGCACAGCTAACACTTCCTGTCTCCCAGTTGTAACAACCAAAATGTCTCCAAACATTGTCTAATGTGCCCTGGGGGATCATAGTTGCCCCTTCTTCTCCATTGAGAACCACTCCTCTATATCCAGTTGGCAGACAGAGGAAGAAAGGAGCATGGAGGATTGCTTGGGACTTTTTCCCAAGCCAGGAAATGGTGAACATCATATCCACCGACCTTCTATGAGTCCTAAATTAGTCACATGGCCCCACCTAAGTATGAGAGAGGCTGAAAGTGGATTCTAGCTATGAGCCCAGAAAGAAAAGGAAGCTGGGTTTGGTGAGTACACGGAAGCTTTGCCTCACCATCTTTGTACATGAGCAAACACACGGGCACACACATGTACATACATGTATGAAGATAAGTATGTACACACACGTGCTCACACACAAACAACCTATCAGAGTATTTTACTCATAATAGTCCATCATTATATTTTTGAGGGAGGGAGTGGGTGAGGAAAGGAGGAATATGCAGGAGACAGCAAGATGAAAACAAGGAGAGAAGCTGTGATCCTGGACTAGTAGATGAAAAATCCAAACTTTCACCTAGTTCTGCTCCCAAACCGTTTCCTTGTCTTACGTGGATCTTCGTTTCCTTCTCCACGAAATGAAGAATCAGGCTAGAACAGCATTTCTTAAGATGTGTTTCAGGGACCATTAGCCTCTAGTGCTATTGAGTAGTGGGACAAAAAGGAACAATTTAATATACTCTATACCACACTTTCTAATTCAATTCTTATTTGCATATTAACCCTTCTGATGAGTCCTTCCTTAAAAAAACCTGTTTAACTTTATTTCACATGGCATTTTCCAAACTTATTTTATTCTGGCAGTTATTTCTTAAGCATCTGCTATGAGCAAGTCATTATTCTAGGTTCCAAGGATACAGTGCGTAAAAGACAAAGTCCCTGACCTGATACAGAAGAATAAAAAGATTAAGGGTTGTGTTTCCTAAACTTTACTCATCCAAGTACCACTCTCTCAGTCTTTGCCACATCTGCATGCCACCAGCACTCAACATATTTCTTTAAATGTGCTCACTTTTCTTCACTTTAATACATTTATTTTAAAAGAATGGTTCACATCAGCTCTGTAATCTATAAAAGCACTACTGCTTGCCATAAGTAGAAAGTGCAAATAAAAATAAACACTATAAAAATGAAATCCTATTTTTAAATTCTACTAGATTCTATTGTCCAAATAAGGTTTGGGTCTGAGTCCTGCCCTCTTTTTTGTTTAAAAGGGAGATTATTATTGGAGATATGGTAGAGAAATACTAGCATTCAATTGAAGCTTTCTCTTTTGTGTAATCAGAGGGATTAAAAAAAGCATTGAAAAAGGATATTGTTTTTCAGTCTGTTTCAAAACTATTTAATGTGTGTCCCTACATAACGTAATGTGAGCTTGTGATCCACCAAATGTATCTCGTGTGGCATTAGTGGTTCTACTCTGACAAACTGTGGTCCGGAGGAACAGTATATCTTGGATGCCTTCATTGTTTATGAATTTCTCCCCTGAATATTCTTGGTCCAAACATAAACTAGACTCGACATTATGTGCCATAAGGAAGTTGGATGCTAAGACTACATGTGTAGCCTTCAGACCACCACAAGAACCAAACCAAGACTCATCCTGGGCTTATTTGTTGTGACTAATCCTCTCCTGTTTTGTCCTTCTGTCCTTCAGATAAGAAAGATGCCTGCATCTTTCCTTTCATCTACAAGGGGTCTACTTACTTCTCTTGCACCAGAACCAATAGCTTCTCCCCTTGGTGTGCAACTAGAGCAGTTTATGATGGACAATGGAAGACTTGCGTGACAGAAGGTGAGTGGTGCCACATTGTCCCATCAGCAGGTTTCTTGAAAGGATGGATTACAAAAGAGAATGTGTGAATGTGTATAATGTGATCATATTTTTGCAGGCAAGTTATAATGTGTATGTGTGCATGGAAAATGCTCAGGGAGGCCAAACACCAAATGTTAATAACAGATAATAATGTTAACAATTATGGTGTTAAATATGGTGCTCTCTGAATGAAGGTATTGTGAGACCAGTCAACCAGAGGGAACCATTGTATTCTTTCTCTCTTTCTTTTTTTTTTTAACAATTAATATTCCTAAGACTTTCACTTTTTCTCTTCTTTTTTTTTTTTGAGGAAGATTTGCCCTGCACTAACATCTCTTGCCAATCTTCCTCTTTTTCTTTTTTCTGCCCAAAGCCCCAGTACATAGTTGTATATCATAGTTGTAGAATTGTAGCTCTTCTATGTGGCACACTGTCTCAGCATGGCTTGATGAGTGGTGAGTAGGTCTGCGCCCAGGATCCAAATCAGAGAACCCTGGGCCACCAAAGCAGAAGGCACAAACTTAACCGCTATGCCACCAGGCTGGCCCCTCTTTCTAAATTTCCTAAATTAATAAGGAAAAAAGAAACAAAGTATAAAAGAAAATGTATTTTCTTTTCTCAAAGCCCAAGACATTTTTGACAATTATATGATTTCTATTTTTTGTGCAGAGGACAAGAGACATTTAATTTGTTTTAAACAATATCCTATTGTTAGACATTTAAATTATTCCTACTAGTATCCAGTTTTTGAATATTTAGAATTTACTTTTCCCTGGTATCAATGTTCTTGACTGTCTTTGATCAAAGGCCCTCCTTTTATAAGAAATATAATATAACATCCCTTTTACTATCCTGAAATGAAATTTATAAATAACTTACTTATCTGCATTCATAATTTCAAAATAAATCAACATAGTTTCTCAACTGCAATATAAGACATAAATAAAATGAAAGAAATTGATAATAAAGTAATAAGCATGCATGACCATAACTAACCTAAAAGACATTAAAAAGTAGCTAGAGGCCTGTACCTCTAGGCAGAATCTCTTTGATTACAAGAGCTGAAAATGCCTATGAAATAAGCCCCCATACACTGAAGAAAACGAAACCAAAGCTGGAAGCAATACTTCCTCTGCAACAAACAAAAAATTTTAAAAATAAATAAATAAATAAATAAACACTTTCACATTAAAAAAAAAAAAAAATACTACCTCTGTTGAAAATTCCCCTCCAGTTCAAACAGTGCAAATCAAGATCAACTGGTTGAAATTGAATTAGAAAATTAGAAACAGACATTTTGTTTTTTTGATTCTGGAAAAGAGTCCCCAAACATGCTTAAGACATACAAAAGGGGGCAAAACTCGGCCGAAAGTGTATATACAGACACAATCATGATATTTATTTCCACTATATCATTGCTTTGAACAAAAAGAGTTCAACAACCTGCTTTCAATTAAACCTCTTTCAGCCAAATCATCTAGGGCTCCTGTTTAGATGAAGGTTTGCCTTTTGAGTCTCTTCCTTTGGCTCTGGTTTCTGAACCAAGTACTGCTCTTTGGACTCCTAACTGGCAGCTTTCTCACTACCTCTGAACAGCTGTAACATCTTAGCCTTACACCACAACAGTGGGTAAGTGGTGTTGCATGGGCATTCCCAAATAATGCCTTGTAGGATGTTCCTCCTCAGTCTTACCTCATGAACAGAATAGTGAAATCGAAAACAGGCATCTATATGACTATCCCCAGAGGCACTAGTTTAAGATAATTTATATAACTGGAAATATACAGCGATGCAGAGGCTTTTTTGCCAATCTGCAGGCTTCGTCAGTAAGGACGAGAGGCCACCACTGCACAAACAAGAAAAGTAGTCATCCCTTCTTCTTCTTCTTTCCCTCTCACCCCACATCTAAGCCACCAACCAGCCTATTAGCTCTGCCTTCAAAATAGATCCCAACTTCAGCCTCTTCCTGTCTTTCCACTGCTTACACCCTTCTCCAAGTCACCATCAACTCTTTGCCTGAAAAATTTGCTAACTGTTCTCCCCAAATCCCCTCACTTCCCTCCAATCTATTCCCCACATATCAGCCAAAGTAACCTATTTAGAATGTGAAGTCAGGTAATGCCTCTCCCCTGCTCATGCCCCTCCATGGCTCACCACCACACTTAGAAGAATACCCTCACCCCCAAATAGCCAAAGCCATCTTGAGAAAGAAAAACAAAGATGGAGGCCTCACACTTCCTGATTTCAAACTATGTTACAAATCTGTAATAATCAAAACAGTATGTTACTGGCATAAAAACGGACAGATCAGTGGAACAGAATAGAGAGCCCAGAAATAGACCCACACAAATATGGTCAATTAATTTATGACAAAGGAGCCAAGAATCTACAGCGGAGAAAGGATAGTATCTTCAATAAACGATGTTGGGAAAACTGGACAGCCACGTGCAAAAGCATGAAACCGGACCCCTATCTTACACCATACATAAAAATCAACCCAAAATGATTAAAGACTTGAATATGAGTCCTGAAACCATAAAACTCCTAGAAGAAAACATAGAGGGTAAGCTCCTTGACCTAGGTCTTGGTGATGATTGTTTGGATTTGACACCAAAAGCAAAGGCAACAAAAACAAAAATAAACAAGTGAGGCTACATCAAACTAAAAAGCTTCTGCACAGCAAAGGAAACCATCAACAAAATGAAAAGGCGACCTACGGGATGGGAGAAGATATTTGCAAAGAGTATATCTGAGAAGGGGTTAGTATCCAAAATATATAAAGAACTCATACAACTCAATAGAAAAAAAAAAAGAAAAAGAAATCCCTTCATCTTGGTCTGCAAAGCTCTGCATGACCTTACTCTTCTCTGTTCTCATCTACTACCACTCCCGTCCTTGCCCGCTGAGCTCCAGCTCCAGTGGTCGTTATGCTTCCCGAATATTCCAAACTCCTTCTTGTCTTGGAACTCTTTACACTTTTATTCCCTCTACTCGCAACTCACTCCCCCCAGATTTTTGCATATCATGCTTCTCCACAGCGTGTGGGTGTCTTCTCAAATGTCACCTACTCAAGGAAGTCTTCCCTCACCCCTCCACCTATGACAGCCCCTCCATCACTCCCGAATGACCCTGATTCCTTCATTGCATGAGAGTAAATGCACCCACTATAAACATAATGTCGGAAACTATATTTATTGCATTACATTTGCAGTGAGAAATTCAGTCTATTTACGGAAGCTGCAACAAGGCACCAGCACCCAGATGCTAATTTGACTATATTTTACTTCACTCACATTTGACATTTTTTATGTAATCTCAACATCTTTTCTTTGTATATCAAGATCTTGACTTCATCTGTTGGTCATAAACCATCAAAATTTTTTGTCTTGACTTTGTTCCCACAGATCTTTTGGTGCTTATAGCAGATTTGTTTTTAAGACACTATGTGAAGTATGTCAAGTGTGTACAACAGGTAGGGGCACCATGGGTTGAGACTCGGAACCTATTGGAGAAGCTTTGAGAATGAAAATACATGGTATAGGCTTTCCCACTAAATGCTTGATGAAATGAATATACAAAGTCTCTTCCAAACCTGATGTTTGTCCTGGTTGATTGATTGACTGGTTGACAATTAAATGTCCTGTGAATGACTAGAGAAAGTTAAACCCCTCATGGACTCCGTTCTGTACAGATTACCCACGCTGCATCTTCCCCTTCGTCTATCGAGGAAGGTCCCATTACAACTGCATCACGGAAGGCAGCTTGCTTGGAAAACTGTGGTGCTCTGTCACCTCCAGCTTTGATGAGAAGCAGCAGTGGAAATACTGTGAAATAAATGGTGAGGCATTGGACCAAGGATGGGGGTGTTTAGTGGGGAGGAAGGTGGACGGCAATGATCCTCATGAGAGAATGGTGGCAGGGTGGAGAGCAGAGCAACCAGGAGAAATACTTCTAGGGACCAAGTGTCTTCTCAGAGCACACTATGACATCCACAAGAGACAGGAATGCCCTGAGGCCATGTTCCCCAAAGTCCCCAATGTCAGCATGAAAAACCAGTTGTCCTGAGAACTGAAACCATAGGCTGTAGTCCTGATATTGGTTTTCAAGTATTTCTGTTTCTAGAATTGACAATAACCATATTCACCCAATGCCAAACCCTAAGTGCATTTCAACGCAGCTTAACATCTAACCTTAATTCTATGCCTACTCTTGATAATGATCTCCATTCATTCTAATGCTCTGTCTGTATTAGACTCTGATCCAGAAGCTCTATATTCAATATCCCATTGAATCTTTCCATGGAAGCTCTATGAGATGCTACTTTTTCCCCATTCAGTAAATGGTCCCAGTAAAATTAAGTCCTGCCCAAGGTCACATTCCTAAGTAGTGTCAAGAGTTAGAGTTTGAACTCAAGTCCAAATGGCTCAAAGCCCATGCTTTCTCTCCAAGTGTTGTTGCCTCCATAGAAATGAAAATACGTGCAAGGCACCTATCCATGAACACTCCTATTCCTGTATAAAATCCTAATTATGTTCTTCCCTTAGCACTCAAAAAATCCTCATGCCATGTAAAACCTTAATTTTATCCCTAGCCCTAGCCATCCACCACTTGCGTCCTTAACCCTAAACCAAATTTATCCTTAAATCTCACCATAACTCTGTCCCATTGCTCAACCTAATTTTTCATCCAAGTCCAACTCTTCCTCTGTCTCCACTCTTAACTCTAAATTCTATCAACACACATACAATCTTAGGCATTTAAAAATCCTAAACGAAATAGATGGATTAAGATATCAATTTTATGATAATATCATAACACTGTGTATAGTTCTAAATCCATCTCAAATCTTATTGTAACTTAACCCTAACCTTAATATCTAAACTTCTGTTTATCCTTCATGCCATCCAAGCTCCTCAGACCCAATTCTGATGGGCTGACAGATTAGAATTTGCATCAATCACCAAACAGATGCCCAGGAAAAGATACTGGAAGAAAAGGGCCCCATTAGCTCTGGTTTCCCTCACTACAATGGGAGAGTTATTAAATCTCTTGGTCAGTTCTCTTACCTGCAAAATGAGGACTGACTTCAAGGGTTTTGTAAAGATTAGAGTTCACTTTCATAAAAGATCTATCATGTCTTGAACATTCCGCGTGCCTAAGAAATGTGAGCTCTCTTTCTTCCCTATCAGCTGATCCAGGAATCAAAACATGGGCTTTGAAGTTAGACCTGAGTTAGAATTCTGCTGTTGCCATTTAACAGCTGTGAGACTGTGCTCAAATGATAAAGACCATAATATAGTGAACTTTTAGTAAGCATTTGCTAAGTGCCAGGCGTGGTTGTAAGAGCTTCACATGCAATAACTCATTTATCATTCGCAACAACCCCTATGAGGTAAATCTGATTATTAGCTCCATTTTACAGATGGGAAAACTGAGGCTCATAGAGATTCAGTTGCTAAAGGGCAGAACTGTGATTTGATCCCAGGAAGTCTAATCTTTAGAAATCGTGCTCTTAATCACTGGTCGGTACTGCCTCTAAACCCTCACCCCCTTCGTCAAATTCTAATTCCCCCTAAAACACCATCAAAGCAGCTTGTTTAATTAAGTAATGCTGAATTTATTGCTTACCAAAGTAAGGGAGATTACTACCTTGACACAGTCTTAATAGCATCTCGGAGGGAGGAGGGCAAAGTTGGGATATTAATGAGGTCTTGGGGTCTTTCAATGTGGAATGTGATTAGGATTGGGTAACGATCATAATATAATTTTAGAATTGTAAATATAATATAATAATAATATAATAAGTTTAGAATTGGTGGTCATGGCAAGGTGAAATTTCTGAGAAGGATTCAAAGAGTCTTGAAAAGTAAACGGTCTTCTGATGCAATCTATTGAAAAGTTAAAAGGTCTGATGTTTATTTAAATGATTTTTCAGGAAATTCCTGAGATGAACAATAAAGTCATTTGCATCTTTCACGTTCCTGGGCAGGATTTTCCCAAACTAGTAGAGACCTGTTGACGAAGCCCATGGAACAGTAGAGTCTTGTTTATGTAGACAGTAAACTGTGTGGGTATTGTTGGTTTTTGTTCTCACCATATTGCCTTTCACGCGATAAAGCATGGCACATCGTGTGTGATAAATGGAAGCCCTTTTCATGATCTCTCTTGACCTGTAATCTTTCCGTGACCATTTTCAGAGTATGGGGGAAATTCTTTCAGCAAGCCGTGCATCTTCCCGTCCATCTACAGAAATAATGTGATCTCTGAATGCATTGACGATGACAGCAACAAGCTCTGGTGCCCAACCACAGAGAACATGGATAAGGATGGAAAGTGGAGTCTCTGTGCCGACATCAGTAATCTGGGGCAGTGGATGGCTGGGTGTGGGTGGATTCCTTCTTTCATTTACTCCAGCCCTACCGTGCACCACTGTGCTGGGCACTGAGGGTAGGGTGATGAATAAGACAGAGTCCTGCCCTTGTGGATCTGATGAACAAATAGCATAAACAATACAATACTGCGACAGGCAAAATACAACCTGCTTAAGATCCAAGAGAAAGGGGCCCATAGAAAATTTTCAAAATGTTAAACATCTAACACTCATACAAATATAGAGTAGGTACATGCTAAGGTTTTTAAAAATCTATTAATAAGGAAACTAGAAGGATAGTAAAACTAATTCAAAGGACATTACAAGAAATATATATATATAGTCAGTGAAGAAAAGAATTCTGAGCTGAAGCATCTTGCTAAATTAGATACAAAAACTGTTAACACCTAAAGGGCAATCAAACCTTTGGCATTATCTTGTCTACCAGACAGAAATTATTTGTATCTCTATTGAACAAAAGTTATTCACAATGTATCAATCTTCAGAAGGAGCTGGTCGCCCACCTCTGAAAAAATGGTCCATGAAAACCCAATGAATAGCAGCAGAGCATTGTCTGATAGAGTGTCAGAAGGTGAGAGGATGGCACAAAAAGACCGGGCAGGGTTCCACTTTGCTGTCCGCAGGGTTGATAGGAGTCAGAATCGACTTGCCAGTAGTAACAACCACAAGTCCATCTTCTACAGGTTATATCTAATTGTTGCAGAGTTGGGGCCTCCAACTGGTAGCAGACACTAAGTCAAAGTTCTATTTCCCTAGAGCAGGGGTCTGCAAACTCCATCCCGCCTATGTGCCTTCTTTTTGTGCAGCCCGCAATCTAAGAATAGTTTCTACATTTTTAAATGGTTGAAAAAAATCAAAAGAAGAATAATATATTGTGAGAGGTGCAAGTTATACGAAATTTAAAATTCAGAGTCCATATACAAAGTTTTATGGGAACACAGCGATGCCCCCCATTTATGGATTGTCTGTAGTTTCCTTCTGGCTACACTGGCAGAGTCAAGTAGAGTGACAGAAACCATAATGCACAAAGCCAAAAATTTCGACTACTTGGCCATTTATAGAAAAAGTTTGCTGACACTGAGCTAGAGAATCAGGCGACCCTTAGGGGCTTAACATTGTCTAACAGACAACAGTCTAAGATGACATTAAAAGGTCATGTGGCAATCTTTGGGACCCATTTCAAGTTTTGGATAATTTTTGTTAACAAAGGATAGCAAACGTAGATTTGGTGGGTGATCAGGGAAGCAGCCCTCGATGAAGGAAAATATAATCCTGGCAGTGTCTTCTCCATTCTGCTCTTGGGCAATGGTCAGTAGATCCTGTCTTGGTGCCATTTTGTCCAGGGACAAGGCTCTCACCTCACGTCTCCATCTCCTTATGAGTTATCCAAGTCTCCAACTTCTGTTCAGGGTCTTCCATGTATCTGGGGCTGTTGATGGAGTGTTGTCCACAGCGATGAGTCAGTGAGAAGCAGGAGTGGTTCACACTGGAAGATACAGCCCATTCTCCTTACTGGAGGTAGTTATGCTCTATAAAGTCACCTCCAACACCGAATTGGCGAATAACGACCCATTGCCTGTAGTGGAAATTAGGTTCCTGCACACCTCTGGTCACAACATTTCATCAATAAACCAATACATCACCTTGTTTTTTGCGTGTTTCTGTTTAAAAAACACCTTATTTAATATATATTGCTGATTCTTTCACATTGAAATCACAGCCAAGAGCACTGTAACTCATGCCTGAGTGAAGCTCATTCAACGCACGTATTTTCTCCATAATATCACAGCCTTCCTGTGCTGAGGAACACTTAGCCAGCACTATGCGTGGGGCCATTTTAAGTAGTGAAATCACCAACAAAAAGCACAAAAGTGCAAAAAAGGAGAGACCACATAGGCCACAACAAGGGCACTTGTTTACAATATGAGAGCTGAAATGAGAGGGCAAAGTGTTGCCTTATTGGACTTCAGTGAGGAATGTGGGTGATATAGGTGTTGGGTGACTCAAATTTTTCTTGGCCCAGCTTCTGTGGTCATTTGTGGACATGCAGAGTGGTGAAAATTTTGAGTCTCCCAACGCCCACTCCCCCTCTTATCCCCCACGCTTTCCCAAGTCCTAAACTCAAATAGCTTCTGAAGGAAGAAAATTCCTCTGACATTTAGGTTTAGGTCAGACTTTCACCCCTCCAAGGGGAGCCTCTGAGCAGTGCCCAAACAGCACAATCATATGCAATATTGACCCAGTTTTGGTTTTACAGTGGGGTCTGAAGCCTAAGCCTTCACTCTAGCGTAAAGGCACAGGAGTAACCGCCATCTTATCCCTTCTTCTCTCTAGGAATTTCCTCATTGGTTCCTGGCTATCCTTGCCACTTCCCATTCACCTATAAAAACAAGAGTTATTTTAACTGCACTAACAAAGGATCAAAGGAGAACCTTTTATGGTGTGCAACCTCTTACAACTATGACCGAGACCACACCTGGGTGTATTGCTGATGCGAAGGTGAGAGCAGGGACCACACCTGGGGCATTGCTGATGTGCAGTTAAGATCTGTTCCTTCTAGCATGTCTGATTCGCTGAGGTTCCCAGCAAGGTGAGCTCCATTTCCCAGAGATAAGGTGGAGCTGAGGGGAATATGGGCACAACTTTCCAAATTAGAAGGCTGGAAGAAATTGGGATGGCTCTGTCAAACAGGAGAGCAGTGGGAGGAGGTGGGTGAACTTTTTCAGACCCAGAAAGGTATCATTCCAAGTTTTAAGTCTGGGAGGCTTTGGGTATGAAAGATTAGGAAAGTGGAATTTCGGAAACTGGAGCATGAGATGAAAAGACAACCTCAAAGGGGGATAACCGACACTTCTCTGGTCCCCAGAAGCCATGGCACCATGTTGTTGATCCATTACCCCATCACTGAGTGGCTAACCAAGGAAAAGGTGGGGTTCACTTCTCTTCCTCATCATTTGGGCCCCCTCCCCCACCTCAGGGCATAAGTCAACTATCTCCACAGGACCAACTTCATCCTTCCTTTTTTCTTTTGGCTTTTCCTTCTGGCTTCAGTATTCTAAATCCTATAGAAATTCTCTCTAGACCTCCTGTATGGATCAACTGACCTAGGCACTCTGTAATTCCGCAATTTAGAAGTAAACAGAAACCCTTTCATCAGATGTGTGGACAACTCTGGTGGCTTTAGCAATATTTGCCCTTATGATGCCCGTGGCTTATGGATGACGCGAAAATTAGTGACTCTTCCTGAAATTTGGCTTGGCAGTGAAAAATGCCAGGGAAAATTATTTTCCCTGAACAGAAGTAGGTTTGGGACTGTGGCTACCTTCTTAAGAGGGTGGATATTAAAAAACACCCACAGTGGTCCCCAGTCTGGGGCTAGGACTAAGAACAATTTTAGTGCCCAGCCTCTGACTTCTATCCATCGGAGCAGAACTATCTTCTGGCAGGTCCCTTTCCCACCAAACCTACTACAATAGAGGTGAGGTTGAAATACTCACTGGTCCTTGACTTACTTGCTCCCACGAGCCAGGTGAGGGGCAGGGGTGTCTGCTCTTGGCTCAGCTGCTTCATCTTACTTTTGAGTCTTGAAAATCAATACAAAGTCTCTTTTTTTCATTCACATTATATTTTGAGTCAATGCATACCTATTACCTGAAAGCTTGGCTTTTGATTCTGTTTTCAAAGGGAGGAGAAACATCTTCAGAGGAAGACTGACATATTGAGTCTGGAACCTGCTTCGTCTTTTTCATCACATCTTTCGAGCTCTGATAATCACCTTTAGAAATACCCTGTCCACTATCTTGCTTAGTCAGTTGGTCCTTTGTGAAGAACAGAGGGAAAATGTGGCATAACCACCAATAAAGGAGCCCAAAACTAACTCTGCGGCTGTCTTTCCTGCTTCCTAGAATGAGAGATCTGAGGGATCTGAATGTCTAGTAAAGGAAATGTTGGTGATTGGGTTGGTGATTGGGCTGGGGAGTCTCATGGTGGGGAGATCAAATTCTCAGCCTAGCGATGCTTGGAAGTAATTGCAGCCTCCTATCTCTTTCTGGGAAATCACAGACTTGGGTGGATCATTTGTAGATACTTATTAAATCATTAATAAATAAATTAGTAAGTAAATGGAGGGTAGAAAATTCATTGCAAGACTGCCTCAACTATTCCTTCCCTATGCCCATGACAGACATCAATAATTGATTACAGAATCTGTTTCCCTGTGAACCCAGATGCAACATCATATTATTGTTCCCCTTCTCCCCTCCTCCCTTTCCTCCTCCTCCTCCTCTTCTTTTTCCTCTTCCTCCTCCTTCTAAATAAAACACTGAGCACCTGCTACCACTATCCCTCAGACATCCAGGATAGATTTTAGCTGTTCAGCCTCATTCAGGACCAATCTAATTGTCGAATTAAAATGATGTTGCCTAGACATGTGAGCAGGCAGAAGATTTCATGGTAGATCTTTTCCACTTTAGCTCATGAACAACCAGAGGAGACATCCCCGCTTAATCACATACAAAAATGCCTAGGAAGCATAGTTCTCCCATTCCCAGATCCCACATGGCCTTCACTTGTTAAGAGCCTTCCCTCATCTCATTTTCTACCTCTGCCCACCACCCCCACACACACACTCATTACGCTCAAGTCGCTGCTCTGTTCCTTGAGCCCCCCAAGCTCACTCCAGCCTCTGCGCCTTGTTGGGCTGGAGTTGTCCTCCTCCTTGTCCTGCTGTGGGTCTCCTCCTCACTTCGTTCAGTCCCTGCTGAAGTGCCCTGTGATGGAGATGGAGATGTGCCACCAGATCTCCCTTCCACAAAGGACTTGCCCTGCTCTGGAGAGTGCTGTCTGCAGGCAGCCTTCAGTGGTCAGCCCCAAATCAGAGAGGTCCTCAGCTGCAGAGTGGCCTCCCTTGCCCAAGATCATGCCCTTCCCAGAGCAGTCCATATGCAAGGACTGACCAACAGTGGGTTTAAAGACCTGGCCATGTAAACCAAAGTGAGATAACTCAGAAAAGATATGTCAAGAGCTCTTGTGGGTTCTATTGAGGTTGTTAAGCTTGCACGGCCTTCAGCTTTTCCCTCTGCCCAATCCTAGTTCCTTCCCCCAGTATTGATCCCAAGGACACTCTTTGATAACCCTCCTGCACGCTCCTCTCTACTCTCAGAGGAGGAACCCTGGGAACCCAACCTGAGACAGCCCATCTTTAAGAAATGCCCTTTCTGACCATTCTGGCTAATTCAGCCACCCTTGCCCCTTCCCCTAATTCTCTTGGTATCCGATCACCCCACTTTCTCTTCCTCAAAGTATTCACCCCAACTTGAGCTTCTCTTAAGTGATTATTTTTTTTCTCCTCCCCTCACACTGGACTGTAAGCTCCAAGAAAGCAAAGACCTTATCGCTGGGCTGTCTCCAGGACCCAGAATAATCCTAGGCTCATAGCACAAACCTGTGTTGTCCAATACAGTAGCCACTAGCCACATGGGGCTGTTTCAATTTAAATTTAACTTAAGTAATTCATAAAATTAATCATTTATTAATAATACATCATTGGCTTAATAAAATAAAAATAAAAGAAAATTCAGTTTCTCAGCCTCCCTCACCACGCTTAATACTCAATAGCCAGCCACGTGTGGCTAGTGGTTGCCATAATGGATGGTGCAGATCTAGAACATTTCCATCATTGCAGAAGATCCTATTGGATTGCATCGTTCTAGAATATAAGCTCCTTGAGGTCAAGTATCTTATTATTGCTCTATTTCCATCATCTGGAACAATGCCAGGCATATAGTAGGGATTCAGCCAATAGTATATTGAATAGGTGAGTGAATAGTGGATGGGTGGGTAGTTGAGTGAATAGTGGATGGGTGGGTAGGTGAGCATATGGATGGAATGGGATGGAGTTGAGACAGGAGGCTGAAGTCATCTTTTAAAGGGTGATCTGGATTGTGTCACTCCTCTGCTTAAAACCCTCCACGGTCCTCAAAATGGCCTCTAAGAACACACTTGAATGATTTCACCCCTGATCCACCCTGACCCCTTACCACGTACCCCTCTCAGCCATTCTGGTCTCCTTGCTATTCCTCCAACACTTCAGGTACCTTCCTGCCTCAGGGGCTTTGCATCCACCCTACATTGTGTCTGGAATGCTCTTCCCCAGGTACGCCCCTGGTGCTCAATAAACTCCCTGATATCTCTATGTAGAATGGCAACTCCTCCATTCCTAGAACCCTTTAAACCCCTTTCCTCCTTTCTTGCTCCATTTTTCTTCATATCTCTTATCATCTTCTAATATTCTAAACATGATTATACTTATCTATTTATTTTGTTTCATGTCTTTCTCCTCCCAGTATAATGTAAGCTCCTGGGGTCTGGGGTTTGGGTCTCTTTTATTCACCTCTATAGCCCCATGCTTAGAATAGTGCCTTACACATAGCAAGCACTCTATACATTGCTGCTGAAGAAATGAGGGGTGGAAGGAGGGGAGAGAAGGAAGGGAAGGAAGGAATGAAGGGTATGAAGCTTAAAAACAAAATGGTCTCGGGGCAGCGCAGGATGGCACAAAGGGAGTGGCCACAGTAAGAGGTTAGGAAATACATTATTCCGGTCCCACATTTTTAAATTTAGAATTTAATTTTATGAAACAAAGTTACTGAATCAGATGACCCATTCTATACATCTTCTCGATGAACTTCAAAAGTGAAAAAAACTGGAGGAAGGCATGGAACGAATTCTTTATTTTGAGGACCTTTGCATGACCGAACTGTCCTGGTCGCAGGAGGGGTGAGGAGGAATGTATCTTTGCAGTTTCACAGCACAGGTCAGTGTCAGGATGTGAGGGACGGAATCGACTTCCCATCGAACAGAGGGAATCTCCCTGAGCAGCCCAGGGCAGACCCACGCAGAGGCAGCGGGCATCCGGGAACGGCTCCGCGGCAACCGGCTGAGCTGAGGATTTGAAACATCCTGTCCTCTGTCTCTCTGCATGATGACATTTTTCAGGGGATTAATTCCCTGGGGATCAGCTAGCCCTAAACCTTGATAATCCAGATTTGTGATTTAATTCAGTGCTCTGAGTATCTCACACAAGGAGAAGGAAGTAGGAGGCCAGAGGGAAAAAACACTCTGCTTCCAGGAAATCAAGAAAAGCGGATAAGCCCATCTGATGTCTCTTTCATCAACCATTTCCACTCCCAGCCTTGTCAAGAACCCTGTTTCTAGCCCCGTGGTTGGCATCCTTTTCCTTGTCACCAAGAGAAAGAAACTGAGTGGATTTGAAGCAGTTGAAGTAGGAAGGTTGAAGGGTAGACTATGTGCTGAACTTTTTGACAGTCTGACAGCAGAAAAGGTGAAAGAAAGTTGGGCAAGAGACTCTGGCAGGTCAGAGGGATTCAGGATGACATGAAGCCAAAAGATGTCATTAACCTTTGGAATTTTTGGAGCGGCAACTGGACCCTGGTGCCTTTCACATTTCCATACATAGACTTTCTTCTTAATCCAGTTCTAGAAATGTACCCCCCCCCCAATCTGGGCAAAGCTCTTACTTTCAGTCTAACCTCAACCCATAGCACTGCAAGGCCGGTCTCCACACCACCCCCCACCCTCTCTCCTTTAAGGGGCTCTGGGGATTTGGTCCTCCAGAAGTGCTGGATGTATGTTGACCAGGTGGAGAGTGACGGAGGTTTCCAGAAGCTCCTCAGCGAGACATCATCTTCACAAACTCTGCAAAGAAAAGTCCCCGGTGAGGTACCTATTTGTAAGAGCAGCTGACCTTTTTTTTGAGCCCTTACTTCATGTCGGGAACTGCTGGTGATCTCTGGGAAACTACTTGAGCCCTCTATGCCCCGATTTCTTCGTCTACAAAATGGGAATCAGAGGATGGCTACTTACCGTATATGGTTTTTTTTTTTTTTGCTTTGTTTTTTAATTTTATTTATTTATTTATTCCCCCAAAGCCCCAGTAGACAGTTGTATGTCATAGCTGCACATCCTTCTAGTTGCTGTACGTGGGACGTGGTCTCAGCATGGCCAGAGAAGCGCTGCGTTGGTGTGCACCCGGGATCCGAACCCAAGCTGCCAGCAGCAGAGCGCACGCACTTAACCGCTAAGCCACGGGGCCGGCCCCCGTATATGGTTTTTAAGATGGTTAAACAGTATAACGCTTCTAAGACACAGTGTTAACTAAACAGCAACTATGAGTATCTTATTTCACATTACCAACCAATCCCAGAGGGGTAAATACCATTTTACAGATAAGCAAACTGAGGCCAGCGAGGTTGACGTGAGGTCACGCGGATGGTAAGTGGTGAATCCTGGAACGCACACAGGTTGTACCTGACTTTGCTTTGACTCACTGCCAGATGAACTTACTGGCCCTACCCAAGTCTTGAGGTCAATCTGTCCTTCCCTTGCCTGTGCTTGGCCTGAGGATGTGTCTCCCCAAAGACCTGTCTCCTACCTCTTCCAGATAGTCACTGATGCCCATTGTACACCCGAGCCTGGCTACATCCGGCAAACATTTGCTAAGTTGCAGCCATGCAACAAACATCTACCAAGTTTCCATACTGGGAATCCAGTAAAGATGGTTTTTTCATTTATCCAGTTACTAAACCCCAGCAGAGATGGTTTAGCAAAGATCTCTCACTGCCCCCCCAGGATTTCACAGACTAGGAGACAAACACAACTCCACACAGACAGGTCTACAAGGATAACTTCCTTTGGAGGGGAACAGAAAAACTTCCATAAGACTTCAGACCTGGGAGTAACGCACCCAGCGAAGGATGAAGGGAAGCCTCTTAGCAGAGGTTGCATTGGCGTCAATTCCCGAGGGATGGATGAGATTTAGGAAGGCATTGATGACATGGGGAAGGTGTGATAAGCAGACGGAATATCAGGGAGAAAGGAACAGAAGTTGGAGACACAGAGCAGGTACCAAGTGTGCACCAGAGCATAAAAATCCAAAGAGAGATTATAGACGATATGGCTGGATTGGGGGCGGGGGGTGGGGACGTGGGGTTGGTTCCTGGACGCACTTGGATGTCAGACTGAGAATTTTGGACTTTTGTCTCTAGGCGGCAGTTAGATGCTGTGATTTTTGAACCAGAGAGCGTCACATTTGATGTGCCCTATTTATGGCTCCCACAAAAATGATCTCCACTCCCATCCTCACAGGACTCTGGTCTTTTTCATTTATCTGATTACTCAATACACACGTGCTGAGCTCTGCCCTAGGAATCGGGGATATGGTGATGAGAGGCTTAGTCCACGGCCTCAGAAGGAAACAGGTAATGAACTATCACAAGCTATTGTGATGTCATGGACCAGTATTCCCTCAGAGCCACACATGTGTGTTATGAGTGCACAGAGGAGGGAAGCAGAGCCTAGCAAGAGAGGCCGGGGGCACCTTCCAGAAGCATAACTAAGAGTTAGCCAGCCGAAGAGGAAAGGGTGTTTCAGACGGGAAGACTGACATGAGCAATGACAGGGGCAGGGGGTGATTAGTACATGGTTTCTTTTAGTTTTCTCTAAAGCTTTGGGAGAAAGGCGTCATCATTACCCCCATTTTGCAGATGTGAAAACTAACACTTAAAGTGAGTAAGTAACTAGGATAAGCCCACATAGCTTTTAAGAGATGATTCTGAATTTGAACTCCTTGAATGTGACCCCAGAGGCCAGCTGCTAACCAGCCCACTGTCCTTCTGATGGGACATTTTGTTCCTATGACAAAGATGCCCAGTGAACAAGGAAGGGATGGGAGAGGTAGAAGTGAGTCCTGTCTACTGGCTACTGGATGAGGTGTTCCCGGGGGGAGCCAGGTGCAACAAGAAAGAGAGGTGAGAGACATTGAGCTCTTTGAAATGACATGGGCAGAGAGGGATAGAAAAAACATTTCCAAAATCTGCCACTCTGCCCCCAACCTCAAACTAAGGGAAGAGTGAGAAGAAATGGCTGACTTAGAAATTCACAGGGGGCAGTTGGAGGTGGATTCCCACAGGGCCCGCGCCTATACATGTCACCTTCAAAGTCGACGGTGCCATCTCCATTAACATCGGCTTCCTGGACAACCTCGGAGATCTCCCGGGGGGTGAGCTTCTCTCCCAGAAGTCTCTGCAGGGCCTGCTGCAGCTCCCCCAGGGTGATCTCCCCGTCGCCGTTGGCGTCAAACTGAATAGGAGCAGAAAGGGATGATATTGGCAACAACAATGATGATGACAATAATAATAATGATAGCAGTGTTTATTGATCACTTACTGTGAGTCAAGAACTAAGCTAAGAGCTTTTGCACACTATCCGCTAGAATGTCAGCTCCTTGGAGACTGGGAATTCTGACCCTCTTGTTCACTGCTCCGTGCTCAGTCCCAAAAAAGTGCCTCCCACATGTAGGCACTGGATAAATATTTGTTGAATCAATGAACTATCTCCAAACCTCTACCCTGCACACCCTTAACCAGTCTACCAGAAAGTCTCGTACGTTCTATCTCCAAAACATATCGGGGAGCCAAGTGTCCTTCTCTAGCTACACTGATGCTAACCTTGCGCAAACCACAATTACCTCTTGCCTAGATTTTGGTCACCACCCCCTGATTGGTCTTCTGGTTCCCTCCTGATCCCATATGGTCTGTTGTCCACACATCAGGACCTCACCTTCATGTTCATTTAAAACATAAATCAGATCTCGTCACTCCCTTGCCTAAAGTCCTCCAGTGGCTTCCTATCCCGCCCAGAATGAAATCCCCACACCGCTCCATGACACACAAACTCCTATGTGACTGGGCTCTGCCTTTGGCGACTCTGAGACCTTGTTTATTTCATGCCCCTCTCTCTCCAGCTCGGACCACTCCACGAAACTCCAGGCTTCTTGCTCTTCCTCAGATACACCTTCCTGCCTTCCAGTGTTTGTACCTGCTGCTTCCTCAGCCTGGAATGGGATTCCCCCGGACCCGCACAGTCCAAAAGAAATATAGTGCGAGCCTCATGGTGGATGTTAAATTTTCAAGTAGCCCCATTAAAAGAAAAAGTTAAAAGGAACAAGTGAAATTAAATTTTTAATAACTGATTTTATTTAACCCAATATTTCCAAAATATTATCATTTCGGCGTGTCATCAACTTAAAAATTATGAATGAGCTATGTTGCATTCTTTTCAAGCACACTGGATTTCATGAGACTTAGCATACTGCCATACTAAGTCCTTACTTGGTATGTACTTAACATGGTTTGTTAACATGCTCAGCATATATGGAAACCTACATTAAGGGTACTAAATCTTTATCCCAGGTATATCTCATAGCTCTTCTCAATTCAGACACTAAATTTCATCAGAAATACTTGATTTGTGTTTAGGTTTCATAAAATTTATAGTTGAAAAGTTAGTTTCACATACTCAAGTCTTTCCAAATGAATGTTTTCCAATAATTGAACGGCATATTCGTAATTTAAATGAATTGAATTTCTGTTCAATTGAATACAAATAGAAATTAAATAATTGAATTGAAATTAATCAAAATTAGATAAAATTACAAATTTGGTTCCTCGGTCACACTCGCCATATTGCAAGGGCTCAATAGCCATAAGTGGCCAGTGGCTACCATCTTGGATGGAGCATTTTCGTAATCACAGAAAGTTCCACTGGATGATGCAGCTCTAGATTTTTATATGAAACTGGGAGAGAATTTCACACAGCTAGTAGCTGGAGATTTGGACCCCTGTTTGCCTGGCTCCAAAGTCTTTCCTTCCAGACACTATCTTATTCTTTATTTTTCTCTCACATAGTTAAAAGCTCTCTGAGTGAGGAAAGCATTTTATCAGGAGATATAAGTGAATTTCAGCAAGCCTTTTCCTTGCCTCGTTCTCATCGTTAAGCATCTCTACAAGTGGGTCAAACCAGATGATCTCTTTGAGTTCCTTTCTGGGATCTCAAATTCTTGGATTCCTTCTTCCTATGACAGGCATGAAGAGTAGAGGTCCTAATGTGTGTTTTGGAGATTGCAGGATCTTGGATAAGATTTGTAATTTCCATGAACCTCAGTTTCCTCATACGTATGATTGGGATAAATGACTACTTCCTCCTAATGTTATTTGTGAGGATTAAATTAGATAAAATATGCAGAGGGCCTTGTCCATTGCAAGTGCTTGGAATATGTTATTTTCCTCTCCTACAAATCCCACCATAGTCAGAAAATAATTGGTTTGAGTGGGTTCTGTCCATGGTTAAAGAGTAATCAAAGACCTCTGCAGTGTCCTTCAACCATCTCCAATATTATGAAACTGTTAACTCACTTCCTTGAAGGCATCTCGCATCTCCTGGACGCCGATCATCCCAGCCGTTTCTGCAAGTAGTTTGGGGGTCATCAGCTCCACAAAGTCATCAAAGTCTACACGGCCACCCACTGAGGACAGAAGATTCAGGTCTAGTGAGGTTCCACGTGCCCAACCCTCCATTACCCCACTTTCCCCTTCAAGTCTGTTCAAGAAATAGATCTGCTCCAATCTATCTGCCTTCTAAGAACTTTTTCTCTAAGCCAACTCAAGCCCTAGGGTCCCGCTAATCTGAACAGGGGTGGACGGAGTGTGGTATGGTGGGAGTAACTAACTGTTCATGTGACTCAGAGCAAATCTCTTAATTGGCTCAGGTCTATGTTCCCTCATCTGTAGATCTGTCAAAGGGAGAGTATGAATTAAATGAGCACCAAATCTCTTCTGGATATGAATACTATCATGTCCTTGAATTCAACCTGGTTTACTCAGTAACATGATCAGAAGCAAACCTAATAGCAACTTAATCCCAGCTTCCATCTCAAAATCATCTCTGGTCACCATCCAAAAACCTATCCTTTTTGCAATGCTATTCATCAATATCAGCTCCAAGTTTGTTTCCAGCATCAAATACAGTTCCAATCCTGCGCTCCACAAATGAATCTCAGCAGTGATAGTAATAACCTACATTTAATAGGCATTCACTGGAGGCTATGCCTTTACCTCCATTAGCATCTTTATCCCTTCTTTCTCACAATCCACTAGATAAGGAGTGATATCAACTTCACTGGACAGATGGGGGAACTGAGACTCAAGAGTAGGGGTTAACCCTACTTTTCAAAATGACCACAATTAGTAAATAATAGGTCAGGGACCTGAATCCAGATCTCTCTCTAAAAGTTACCCTTTTAACTACTTCAAATGTGACTTCCTAAGTACAGTCTGAACTGTTTCCTTCCAGACTTCTACCCCCTCTTGCCCTCCTCCCTATCTCCAACTCTATTCTCAGCCTCCATATCCTTCCCCATTCCACCCTTAGCTGTCCCCTCAACCCAGTCATTCCTCCCGCCCCCAGCCCTCACAGTTCATGCGGATTTGCTGGCCCAGCTCAGTCAGTTCCATCTCCGTGGGCATGTAACCCATCGTCCTCATGAGATTCCCCAAATCCTTACAAGAGATGAACCCGTCTCGATCCTTGTCGAACTCAAGAAATGCTTCCCGGAGCTCTGAAAGTTCAGAAAAAAGACCTTTGGGGAAACTTGAAACAGTCAGTGGGGAAGAGTGGCATCCCTCGAAACCATCAATGAGGCACCAACCAGAGACTCTTCAAAGAATACATTTTAAAAAACCAAAATTTCAAAAAGCAGTGATGTATGAAATGTGTTAGTGAGAGGAATGATGCCCGAGACTGCTAAACGATAGCCCTGAAGTCCTTCAAATTTGTGGGGACATTATGGGAAACTTCAAAAGTACGAAAAGAATAAACGACAATTTTTGATTCATCTTAAAACTCATGTGTCACTCCTGGGTCTCTGAGACACTTGGGGATGGGTGTACCTTCTAAATACTTGGGGAGGTATTTCAACTGCCATGAGAAAGAGTTCACAAAATTACAGTTGAGTGGAAAGAGAGAGGGACGTAAATTTTTCACGCAAAGGGATTTACACTGAAAGGCACAAAGAGACAGACAGCAGGGAAGTGGGGTGAACGGCAATGTGCGGGCATTTGGGAGAGGGGTGTTACCTTCAATCTCGTCCTGTCCCAGGGGTCTTTCCTGGAAAGGAATGCAGGGGAGAGGGAATTTGGAGGGAGGGTCAGGGATCCATCATCCACTTCTTCAGACATATCCCCGCACTCTCCCAAGCCACTCCTCACCTTTCCCTATTTCTCTTCCCATTCTTGCTCCTCTCTACCCCTCTCATCTTCCTCCTCCCGTCCCCTGATGCCCATTCCACAGCTATGTTCTTCCCGCCCTCTTCCCCACTCCTTCTCACTTCCTCTCTCCCATCCTTGAATCATGATGTCTCTCCTTCTGCCTTTCCCAAAAAGACATCCATCCCATTGTGCCAAAAGGGATCTTAGAGGCCACGGAAGCCAATCCCCTCCCTCTCCAGAGGAAGAAAGCGAGACTCAGAAGCCCAGCTAACGAGTTCAGAGTGCCGACTCTGTGCCAGGCAGCTTCCACAATCATTTCATTGCAACCTCAAAACCGTTCCATGAGGTAGAGCCAAATATCACTCCCATGTTATTTAAGAGGATGCTGAGGGACAGAGAGGTTAAGGAATCTGCCTGGGGTCACACAGCTCTTAAGTGGCAGATCTCTGCCCAAGGAAGACATTAAATCACCCCCTCGAGATCGTGCAGCCAGTCAGGTGCAGCACCGGGATACGAATTCAGGGCTCCTGACTCCCAGGTCAGAATTTTTCCCACCGCACTCCATTGATTCTTTCTCCACTCACCTCCATCCTTTCTCCCAAGGGTAGAATCCCTTCACGTGGGACCAGTGCTCAGTGGCATCCAGGCAGATGATCGCTGCCCGCATGACCAATTCCCAAAACCTCTAAGAACTTCCAGTCATTGTTGTCGCCACCCACTCCTGGACACACCTGAATGGTCAGGCTGGGACACCTGGCACACCACCTGGGCAATTCCACCAACCGCCGGTCTCTTTTACCCCTTTATTTCTCTTTATCCTTGGAGCCTTTCCCCCAGCTTCTCTTTCTTATATTCACTTTCTCCCCAAATCCCTTTTTTTTTTTTTTTTGGTCATCTTAAACCCTAACAATTAAAAGCATTTCATTGCAATATAACAGACCTGCCCTGCCTCTTACTAATTGTATAAGCTTACAGCAAAGGACTTCATGACTCAGAGCCTCAGTTTCCTCATCTGTAAAATGGACATACACAAGTCGTTCTGAGGAATAAATGACATCAGGAAAGCAAAGCCCTTTGCACAAGGCTGAGCACACAGCAATGACTTGGTAAGTGGCAGCTATTGTCACCATCCTCATCATCCTCGTCATCACTATGGGTGTCCATAGAAAAGAACGATGATGCCATCAATAATGACGTCATCCCGGGTCCCCTCTTATTTATTTTCTCCTCCTTCATCTCCCCACTTTTGCCCCTGACGTCTGATTCCACCCTCAGCCATTTCAGTGACCCACATGTCCCCGCCCGCTCTCTGGAATTCTGCCCTCTCAGTTCATGCTCCCCCCACCCTCCTCAGTCCATTGCACCCAGCATGCCCCCTCTTTTCCCCACGTTCCAGCTCCCTTTGCCCTGCCCGCTGTCCCTCCCCAGTGTCCCCCACCTCACCCGGTGTTTCTCGGCGATGCCTTTTCTCAAGAAGATGCAGGCGGGGCCCATGGGAAGCTGCATGGAGGGGGCAGGGCAGGGCTCACCGGGCACAGACCTCAAGACGGCTCCCCCTCCTTCCCGTCCTGCCCGGTGCCTCAGCCTCCTTATCTTCTCTATCGTGCCTTTGCCAACTCTTCCTGCCTCTCTTGGCCTCACCCTCGGTCCCTGTGTCTTAGAGCTGTGACAGCTGGGTCAGAAATCTCTACTTGGGTTGGGAGGGATCAGAGCTGTTCCTGCCTCCCCATCTGGCTCCAGTGAGACGGGAGGGGGAGCCAGTCCCAGGCTCTGACCTTTTATCCCCAGAATAAAATTGGAAAGATAGTCTCCAAAATGAGGATTAGAGCAGAGGGCATCCGTTCATTCAATGTTCCAACAAGCGTGTTGAGTGCTCACTCTAAGCCTGGCCTCTGCTGGCCCTTGGGCACGTGAAGACGGGGAGGGCACGGCCCCTGGCCTCAAGGAGCTTTCCAGTAGGTCAGGAATGTGTGTCAACGAGCAGGATGCAAGAATTGCACGACAGGCCAACTTCAGGAAGTAGGTGCGCACAGTGATGAAGAGGGTGGGGTTTGCTTTTCCTCTGCTCATCTGTTCCTTTCTTCCTGGGTAACTCAGGGGCAAGGAGCAAGGTGGGCGCCCACGTTGGCGTGGGGGTCAGGGAGGGTGGAAAGTCGTGATGGTGTCAGAGCCCAGGGAGACAATGTGGCTGTCTGCACTGGATGGGAGGGGACTAGGGGCCATCAGTGTAGGGAGCCAGAGTCCAAACAGGGTGGTGGAGTGAGGGGAGTCCCCACAGAGGGGCAGCACGGCCCAGAGCGCTGGGGCCTGGGGAGGTGAGGATGACTCGTGACAGAGCAGCCTGGTGTGGAAGGTTGGAGCATGAGCCGGGTGGAGAGGGTGTATCTACGCGCAGGAATTGCATCGCTTAGACTGGGGGTTTGTGCTGAGTGTGCGCACTCGTGGAGAGAGCCCGGTGCAGATGTCAACGCCAGATCAGGGCGAGGAAGGCGTCCCCACAGGGCTGGGATGGCAATGGAGAAGCGAGACTGGTTACACACGGGGATTATATTAAGGGTAATGGGAATCAGGTTTCTCACCGTTGTTGGAAAAGGGAGTTACGAATACAGAAGGGGCAAGTAGAATGAGTCCTGTGGTGTTGGGTTGGAACTGGAGGCAGCGGTATGTGCTCGTGGGTTTCGCTGTACAGAGAGGGATATACAAATAAACACGTCACCGTCTGGGGACATGAGCATATATTCTCCAGCTCTCGAAGACGACCCAGAAGCAGTGATGCCCTGATATTAGTGAGCACCTCTAGCATCCAGATCTTGGCTTCTAAATACCACTCTCCACTAAAAGGAACGAAGACTCCTAGGAGAAAGGGCTGAATGCACGTCTGGAGCAGGACAAGTAGAAGGGGGGCCTAACCCATCTTGTGCGGTAAAGCAAGACTGTGCTCAAAGAGTTATGGGGACAGGTCAGAAGAACAGGGATCAGCGTGAAGAAGCTCCTCACGCCATAGCAGGGGCAACTTGAAAATCAAAACAAATAATAACAAATTATATAGGAGAACATAGGAAACCAGGAGTCCATACAGACATAAGTCAAAAGATAAGTGGAAAGTTTGGTAATATTTACATAGCTCAAAGTATCTCCTTACAAAATATTAATTTCAAAGGAAAGTCACTTGATGGTAGCGAAACCTGGCAGACACTACCTTAATCAAACGATAAAAATGACAATCATTAGTAATGCGACAAATCGAAATCATGCATTTCGACTCCTGTGTAATTATGAATTATTGCCCCCGCAAACCTCTCCTGCTGCATACTTTTCCCAGAGCCCAGCTCTGGGCACCATCTCCTCTTGATGGGTTTCAACAGTTTTTAGAAGAACAGGATTTCACCAGGGGCAAGGTGGTCTCCGCTGCCCCCCAACTCCAGGCTGATTTCTTCAGTGTGCGCATACTCCAGCCATCAGCATGATCTTTTCACTCCAGACCTTACCACGTCACTTCCCTGCCCCTGGGAATAAGGTTTCCTCGAGAGGGGACCTAGGGGAAGTTAACTCACATCCTTGTGCCTCAGTGTCCTCATCTGTTAAACGGGGATAGCGGGGTTGTCATGAGGGTCATTGGTGACTGAGGACATCCCTGCCCAGCCCTGGCAGAGGGACATGGGGACATGGATGCTTGCAGGCGGTGTGTTCACAGGGGCCCTGCAGGGGTGTGGAGAGGAAGAGTGTGTTCTTGGCCTGGCTTTCCTCAGGGAGACCCAGGTCCACACCTAAGGGAACCATGGGGCTCCACACGGAGCCAGACAGACATGGAGATTCCCAGATACACAATATTTAACACCTAATCAAACATTATTTTGCCCTAAACATTTTATTTGAACTTAATAAGTATGAATGAACGTGAATTTGCCAGTTCTTTAAGGTAGAACTGTATCGGTTAGGAACTCTTTCAGCTATGAGAAACAAAACATTTTTACAGTGGCATAATCACACCGGGATTTAGTTATTTGTTCCCCCATCTCTACCCACCCCCAGGACATTGCACAGCATGGATGTAGAACACTTCCACCACTGCGGAAAGTTCCACTGGAAGGCGTCGGTTTAGAGGGTTCCCGGTGTGCTGTTACCTGCTACCAAAGCTGAGCTGTTAGAGCTGCACCCTTGGAGCACAGACCTGACACAGAGATGTTCAATAATTATTTATTGAAAAAAACGACCAAATGAACCCCAGACCCCAGCCTAAACCATCTCCTCACTCACACACACACACACACACACACACCCCTGACTTGCAAACCTGCCCAGACAGCAACACCAGATTTGCTTAACAAGAGGCAGTACGCTGGGTCCCCTCCACCGCCGTCCCGGCCCCAGGCCCCAGCAGGGCAGAGCCTAGTAGAAATCCTCCAGGTCGGAGTCTAAGTCTGTGCCTTGCTGGTTCTGAATCTGACTTTGCTTCCAGTACAGACGGGCCACCTGAACAGACAGGGTGAGAGGCGGGGAGGTCAGGGGCCCGGGGCTGCCCCACTCCCTCCCGTGCCCTTCCAGGCCAGGTCCACCCCTCCAAGAAGCGGGTCCGGCCAGGCAAGCCCCCACCGTGTGTGCCAGCCCTCTCCCCAGGGCCTCACCTGGGCGCTGGTGGTGGCCTCCTCTGGCTTCTTGTCTTCCCGGACGCGAACAAACCGAGGGAAGCGAAGGGAGATCCCCTTCACACCGTCCAGCTGGGGGAGGCAGGGGGACGATGGAACTGTCTTGTGGTCTAGCCTGAGGTCTGCAAGTTGCAGCAATTCCCTCTCCAAAGCCTATCCCCCCTCCTGCACCTCTGGCCTCAGTTTCCTGATCCATACAATGGGGCTAAGCAATGGTTTGCTGTCAGATTAAATAAGATAAGAAAGTGCTCGGGCCCGTACCTGGTGCAAAATAAGCGCTTAAGAAATGCCGGCTGCCGTAGCTGTTATTCCTGTTGTCATTATTATTATTAGGGCCGAGAGTCAGAAGAGCACACAGTCAGGGCACGGATTCTAGAACCAGACTGCGGGGTCCAAATCCCAGCTCCCAACTCCCAGTCACCGTGTGACCCTGGGCCAGATACCTAACCTCTGGGGCTCTATTTCCTCATCCGTAAAATGGGGATGCTCAGGGTCTTGTGAGAATGAAACGAGTGTTTATGAGTGACACGCACAATGCCCACTTGACACAGCTGCTCGGTAAAAGCTGCTCCTATCACCTGTCACCGGGGGACCCTGAGTTTGTAATGTGGAGCATGAGTGAGAAATTTAAAAAAATCAGATCAAAAATATGAGTTCCATGAGCCAGCCCTGATGGCCTCGTGGTTAAAGCTCAGCGCTCTCCGTTTTGGTGGCCCGGGTTCGTTTTCCGGGTGCAGAGCCACACCACTCATCTGTCAGTAGCCAAGCTGTGGTGGCAGCTCACACAGAAGAACTAGAAGGACTTACAACTAGGATATACAACTATGTGCTGGGGCTTTGTGGAAGACAAAAAAGAGAGGAAGATTGGCAACAGATATTAGCTCAAGGTGAATCTTTCTCAGAAAAAAAAAATATATATGAGTTCCTTCTTGAAATGGAAGTCCTCTTCTAGTCAGAAAAGTGCATGGTAGCTAGATCTGGAAGGGTCAACAGAAATCTCAAAGAAAGGTACATTTTTAATGGGAGACTGGCTGTTCTGCTGAAGGAGGAGGCTGAGAGCTGTCCCAGTGCTGGTGTCAGGCAGTGTCTTCCCCGGGCACATGGATCCCTTAACAGAACCACTAGTGAGGAAAGTTAGCCAAGGAATTGTAAACCGTGGTAGCATGAAAATTAATTACAGTTGAGAAAGAAATTGCAGAAGTCGTAAAAGCTCAGCCAGAAGTGCCCTAAGCTTCTACTTACAAGAACTGTTTTCAAAAACTACTTAAGAGCTTAATATGAATTATGATAGCAAAGGGAACAATTTCACTGTGTTCTTCCTACTCCTGGGGAATTTCTTTAAAAAAAAAAAAAAAAGAGACTCTTAGCCCCATTATCTGACACCCAAATGAAATGCAAGCTAAAATTTTCGTAACCATTAGCCAGGAAGAGCAGACGTGGGCTCCAAGACGCCTCCCGCTCTGCACTCCACTCTCCCATCTGGAACTCCTTCGGAGGGTCCACCCCGGTCCCTCCTCCCACCCGGGACTTGCAGTCCTCCAGTTACTCACCATGCCGCGGGCCGCAGGGTAGATGGGGGAGAGGGACAGGTCGGCACACTTCACCTCCCACACGGTGCTGGGGTCCAGCCAGTGGTCAGGGGCCACGGCGCCGTCCGCCCGGACGTAGGAGCGCGGGGTAGGTAGCACCAGGGCCTGCAGGGAGCGGTGGGCATGAGGAAGAGAGGTCTTGGGTCTCAAAGTCAAAGCTGGGGGTTAGGGGGCTAGGGAGTGAGGAGAGGGGGGAATGGGGGGAGGAGTTAGACAGACACAGACACCCCTTAAAGTAAAAAGCTGGGGGGGTTGAGGGAAAATGGGAGGAGGGAAGAAATGCAAGATAGAGACCCTGAGAGCTGAGACAAGAAATTAGAGATAAAAAGAGGCAGAGAGACAGAGAGAGACGGAGAGAGAGGTGGAGACAGAGACCAGGAGAGAGAGAACCGAAGAATGGACAGAGGTGGAGACGAGACCCAGAGACACCAACACACAGGAAAGATAGATCCCAAAACCCCTGTGACCGTGACGACAGACACTCCCAACCACTGGGGGCTCACCTAGCACCAGGGATGAACTCAGGGAACCCTGCAATAGTGCCCTGCCCTGTGACTCCCCCAAGCCCCGTGCAGCAAGGCCCTGAGCTCGGGGAGATCAGGCTCCCCAACCAGTGTCACCGGCTAGTGGCCGGCAGAGCTGGGACTTGAACCTGGATGTGCTGGGCTCCAAAGCCAGCTCTCTGCCCACTGCCCTCCCATCAGCACCCTGAGCCCCAGGACGGCGGCGGTTGAGAGCTGCGCACAGAGTGTGCTGTTAGGGGCAGAGGGGCCGAGGCGCGGCCGGGCGGCCACAGCTCACCTGGAGGCTCTGGTGGTGCTCCTCCAGCTCCTCGTCGCTGAAGCCAGTTCCAAGCTGCCGGAGAACAAGGGAGGTCAGCAGCTCGGCACCTCCTCCCTGCTCCTAAGGACCTCAGTCTGTATACACCGGCGGCCAGCACCCTCCTGTGGCCTCACTAGTATCCAGAGAAACCACAGAGGCAGGGCCAGGGAGTGCTGAGCATCCAGCCAGTGCAGGAGCGTCCAGCCAGTGAGCATCTAGCCGACGACCAGGATGGGGAACAACTTTCCCCGCTGCGCACCCCTGGCCCTTCTGCTCCGTGTCTCCCTGGTCCAGGAAGTCGCTCCCTAGGGCTCCCCCACATCCTACCTGCCTCACAACTGGCATCATCTCCAATCTCAACCCAAGAGTTTTCTTCCACCCACCAGATAGTCAAGGCTAAAAAATACTCCTCACCTGGCAACACGTCGCAAGATGGGCATCCGCAAACTCCTGATACAAAATTCCAACCGGAATGCCCTTTTTGTATTGAGAGGCTTAAAATTTTTCTCGCCTTTTGTCCTGGCAATAGCTCTTTCAAAAATCTACTCTAAATAAATAACGTAAAATGGTGACAGACTGGAGCCCAGAGATGTGTGAACTGTAAAATCACTTCTATCCCGGACTACGTGGGTTAGTGTCTATGCAGTGCTGACTTAGTCATAAGAACACAGCTGACAACAACGTAGCCTCCTGACTACAGGGAGCTTGTTCGGGAAATTGGGGCACGTCTATGTGAGAACTTCTCTGCACCCATTCAAGTCATGTTTACAAAAGTCCCGAGTGGCAAGTGAAAACACTCTGACATTTCTTACCACTGTATTGCTTAAATCCATCTGACAGCATTTAAAATACAGTATTTATAGGGTAAAACACACAAAATTACTCATATAAAAGAATCACAACTTTGTAAAAATAAAAATAAAACATTCCCTCAAACGTTACTAGTGTTTGCCTCTGGGCAGTAGAATTGTGGGTAATATTTTATTCTGTTTCTGTGGCACACGCCCCAAATTTGTTGGATCAACAATGGGCATAGCTAAAAACAAAAACAAAAACCACTGCACTTCCCAAGCTCCCTTGTAGATGGGGATGGGCCATGGAGCAAAGTTCTGACCACTGCAACTTAAGCAGAAGTTGTTCACTGGCTGAGGCTGTCTCAGGTGGCCCACTGGCCTTCCTCCCTCCTGCTGCTTGGAGCATGCATGATCATGATGGCTGGAGCTCCTGCAGCCACACTAAGAACATGAGGCCAGAAGCACATGACAAAAACCACTGTGGGGAAAGAGGAGCCTGGGTCCCTAACGACATCGGAGAGCTGTCTGCCATGCTCCAGACCTCCCATTATGTGAGATAAAAATAAATCCTTTTCTCACTTAACCTAACATTATCTGCAGCTGAACTCAATTCCTAACTGACACAGCTTCCTAATCTAACCTTCCTTTCTCTATGTGAAGCACGAGTTACTTACAGGATCAGAAAAAGTAAACAAAAACTGGAAAAAAAAAATAATGCTTTGCATGAAGGATGTGGGAGCCTTTTGGTGCAGGCCCTCCCCGGGTTGAGTCAGATCTACTTCCCACCTGCTTCTGCGGTCACCCCCAGCTCCCAGCACCTTGCAGATGGCCTGCAGCTCCTCACTCTCCTCGTCGTAGCAGGCCAGCAGGAAGCCCCCGTAGCGGCCGGCCCGCTTCCCCCGGCCCAGGTAGGCGCCGATCACCACGAGGTCCAGGGTGTCGCCCACGCCGTCGAGGTAGTCCTTCTTCAGCTGGGAGGAGGGAAGGCAGGAGATGCTGGGGACACCGAGGTGAGGACCTCACTACTGGGGTCACCAATCAGTGGGGTGAAGAGGGACTGGGGGACCCTGAGCAGAACCCCATAAAGAAGACCGAGGACGGCCACTGGGAGGAGACTGGACATGGACTGGGCTTCTAGGCTCAACAAGTGAGTGGGAAAGAGGCGACCAAAGTGGGAAGAACAGGTGGGCCTGAGCGGACGGGTCAGACGGGGAAACTCGGGGGTCACCTGGATTCCCCCTTTCCCTCAGTACAGAAGAATGTTGCACGCACTCCTTCAGGCAGAGAACATTTATCTAACTCCAGAAACATTAATTAAGTGCCGACTGTGTGCCAGGCAGGAGCCGAGCCTTGGGGATACAACAGTGAGTATCTCCCAGCACAGGAAAGGTTGGCACCCTGGCAGCTGCTTACAGTCTAGGAGGGGAGACAGACCACAGACAACTAGTGATGCACAGGGAAACCCCGTCAGCAGGCCGGCCAGCTCCCCTCCAGACCGTCTCCTGCCTCCTTCCTCATGCTGCCTCCCTGCTGCTCCCCCTCCACTCAAGCCTCTGGATCTCTTACCAGACAGCCTCCCGCCCACTTGTTTCTGGTTCTGCCCAGCACCCCCCCACACCCGTCCACCACCCACAGAGCAGCCAGAGGACCTGTGCGAAATGACAACCAGACCATGTGACTTCCTGCCTAAAACCTCCACTGGCTTCCTGAAAGCCTGAGAGGAAAATCCAGTTTACTTCACCATGGCCCCCAATGCGCTGTGTGACTGGGACCTGCTCTCCACCCTGACCTCACTGCACACTCGATCGCCTCACTCCCTGCACACACCGAGCTTGTTCCTACCTCAGGGCCTTTGCACTTGCTCCTCCCCCGCCCAGATGCTCTGCCCCCATCTTCACGTGGCCGACCCCTTTCTGTTGCCCGTGTCTCCACCCAAACATCGCCTCTGGAGAGGCGTTTCCCCATCACCAGAGTACTGCCAGGACCTCATGGGCCCTGAGTTGACTTGCTTTCTTCACAGACTTTCTCTCGTTCATGTCCTGGCTGACTCCCCTCCCGTCAGCCTCGCCCGACGTGGAAGCCAAGCTCAGGGAGAACAGAAATCTCATCTGGCTTTCTCACCACCGCATTCGGGGCGCTGAGCCGGGGCTAATCCTTGAATTCACTGACAAGGACTGCGGACGGGAGAAGACCTGAGTCTGGTTGCAATGGGAGGCATGAGGGACTGAGAAAAGGGCTCCCGAGCTCACACAGGGTGAAGTGAGGAGACAGGAAATCGGCCGCCCACGGAGGATAGACTTCCCGCCCCAGAGCTCAGCAGGGCGGCTGGGTTGGGGAGCAGGAGTCACCTTGAGCCAGTTGTGCGACCTCTTGGCGATCTCATAGGTGGCGTCGACGTCCAGGGTTTTCACCATCAGCCCCTCGCAGGAGTCTGAAGGAGACACAGAATTCCCGTCAAACCGCCCGGGGTGTGGCCGGGGTGAGTGCAGACCGCGGACAGCCAGACCTTGGCGGAGAGAAAGCAGGCGCCCTCACCTTTCACCGACTGCTCCAAGAACTCGGCGATCTGGTCCGTGTCCTGGGTGTCCAGAGACGTGGCGAAGACAAACTCACCCTCCGTCTCCACGAAATTCTCCCGGAGCAGCTGCCGGCGTCGGGAAAGAGGCTCCCGTACCAGGGACTGGGGGCGAGAGAGGACGGGGTCACTGTGGAGATGCAGAGAATAAGCCTGACCTCGGGAGAAGCTGGAGGTGTGCAGGGCTCAACGCAGATACAGAAATCCTCACGAGGGAAGAACCACGCCGACGTACGGATTCTGAGAATTTAAAGTATGGGGCTGGAGACCATTTACAGTCTGGGGGCCTCAGGAGCATAAGACGGGGGAGCCTCAGACCTGCTCAAGCTTGAGTGGTCTTTTCTTGGTCTCTTTGATTACGACTAGGGTTCCTTTTTTAACACTGGCTGAATAAAGGCAAACAGAAGCCGACGACCACAAGTTTATAACATACACATCTCTGGGAATATTTTCTATGTTAATCTGGGGGTCGGCAACCTTTTCCCATGAAGAACCAGATGGTAAATATTCTCGGCTCTGTGGGCTACTTGGTCGTCGTCACAACGACTCTGCTGTTGTAGGGCAAACACAGCTGGAGATGGGTGGGTGGGCACTCCAACAACACCTCATCTGCAAAGGGACGTGGGGGACGGATTGGCCTGCACGCTGCAGTTTGCCCAGCCGCGAGTTAGACTGAATCTGTTCACGGGAAAGCACTGCTTGCTTAAGCTGTAAAATGAACCCACCCACCTTACAGACATTACCCTACTCTCCACGATCTTACTAGCCTTGACTGAATTAACCCCAGCCTTTCATATGCTGTAAGTTCTCCTGGCGGCCAGGCACGGCCCGTAGGAAACCACTACAGCGGATTCCAAGCTGAATTTGGCAGGAAGCCTTGTTCCTGCAAACCATCAACAGGCTGGGCAGGTGGGGGAAGGAGAGGAGGAAAGAGGTCACCTAGCTCGGCCCTGCCTCATCACGCCCCTTTGGCTCCCCTCTACCTGGCCGAGGTGTGATGCTTCCCGAGACGGGGAGCTCACTCCTCCCACGGTGGCCTGTTCCATCTCTGCAAGGTGACAGAATGTGGCAGCGTCTCAGTGGCCCTGAACTCATTCATTCCCTCTGCGTCTAGATCCCCTCCCAGACTATCCTGAGGGAAGATTCTGATATAAAGATGATAATGGTAGCAGGGAAGGAGGAGCGGCTGAATGTCTGGACCGACTGCTCTGCTGGGAGATGAGCTCAACCCAGCGCTCAGAAACACGAGGCAACCACATTTACCATTTTAGAGTTTCTGGAGCCACGTTAAAGTAAAAAGAAATAAGTGAAGTATACTATTAACTTCAATAATGTATTTTATTTAACTCAATGTCTAAAATACTATCATTTCACCATGTGATCAATACAAACGATTACTAATAAGGTGTGTTACCTGATCTTTTCATGGCCTACGTCTTCAGAGTTCAGCGTGTCTTTCCCTGACAGCACACCTCAGCCCGGACCTGCTACAGTTCAAGCGCTCAGCTGCCGCCCTGGGCCCAGGCTCAGTGGGCCTTTCTGACACGCTCAGAGGTAGCTGATACCCCATTTTACAGAGGAGAGAGTTGAGGCTCAGAGAGGTGAAGTCAGTCGCCCAAAGTCACCAGCTGGGAAGCGTGTGGCTGGGACACAAAGCCAAGGTGGTCCGATTGCGGAGTCTGCACGCTTAACCATTACGGCTGCCCCCTCATCTTTCTGTCCAGGTCACTGGGACGATTTCATGACAGAAAAAAACCATTGATGGAAAAAGCCCAAATGTCCATCTGGAGGGCAAGCAGTGGAAGTGCTTTAAAAATTTAAAATCACTAACCGGGAAAGAATTAGTCTGAGAAGTGCCTGCCGGGCAACAGGAGAGAGACCAGGAACACCGTGTACAGATGGGGACTGAGCAGATAACACAGAAAGGTAATTCGAACGGCGGGAGAAAGATGGATTCAGTCAATAAACGGTATATGGAGACAAGCGACTTGTTATTTGTTAAAAAAAAGAGTCAGATCGCCCACTTTCTGCCTGACACACACTCATGTGCAAATTCCAACTTCAAAGTAAAAAAGCTGTAAAGATACTGGAAGAAAAGCTAAGTGAAAACTTTTAGAATCCTAGGGAAAGGATGACTTTTATTTCTTTATTTTTTTAATCTTGGGGATGAGGATGCATTAAGGGGGATAAAAATGATAGATCTGACTACATAAAAAATAATAGTTAAAAACAAGTTGAAAGGCAAACACCAAAGAGGAAGAAATACTTGAAATGCTCATGACACAAAGGAACCAGCAGAGCAGACAATCAAAACATGAAGAAAAACCACAAAGCAGCTGATATTTGACATTTCCTCCCCACAACTGTGGGGAACAAAGTCAGAATTCTATTGCTCTCCCTGCAGTTAATTTACGAGGTCAAACTCGACTTATCATTTGCGTCATCAAGTGGGTGGTTCAGGCGCTGGACGAGTTTCGGCACAAGGACCACAACTGGCTTCATCTGGCAAAGGACTAACCAGCCTCCTGGAGGAGGAACTTTCCAGACCAGAAAGACACTAATAAGAACCCACCAGACAAGTCACAAGTACAAGTTACAAGAGGGCAGGTCACTGAACAACACACGTGGCCCACAAGTCTGAAAAGACACTGCTCCATTAGTGAATGTGACGTGCAAGTGGTCGCCGTTCAGCTACCGGATCATCACAAATTCATCATCTAGGATGACGACGATGGCGGCTAATTTTATCAAATGCTCCTATGTGCCGGCGACCGTGCTCCATGCCCACCGTGATCCACCACTCATCTGCCCAGGAGACGGAGCAGGTGCTACTGTTAGCTCTTTAATACAGATAAGGAAACTGAGACTCAGAGAGGTGGAGTCACTCGTCTGCAGCCACACAGCTAGCGAGGGAGAGCTGGGACACGAAAACAGGCGACGTGCCTCCAGATTCTGAACCTGGTCCCTGGAGCAGCGGGGCTCAAACTGCTCAGTCTCAGCACCCTTTCCCACTCTTGAAATTGACTGAGGACTCACTCCTAAGAGCTTCTGTGCACAGGGGTTACATCTCTCGATGTTTACCACATTAGTGGTGTAGTATTAACTATTGTATCACTTATTAACAGTGACCAGATCAAAAGTGAGAAATCTTAAAAACATCCATTAATTCACTTAAAAATAATAAATCCAGTATGTTAACACAACAACGTTTTTTTTTTTTTTGGGAGGAAGACCAGCCCTGAGCTAACATCTGTGCCCATCTTCCTCTACCTTATATGGGACGCCGCCACAGCATGGCTTGACAAGCGGTGCGTTGGTGCGCACCAGGGATCCGAACCTGTGAACCTCGGGCCACCGAAGCAGAGCGCTCGAACTTAACCACTATGCCACCAGGCTGGCCCCTCCAACAATGTATTTGTATGAAATATGCCTATCTTTAAAAAAAAACTAGTGAGAAGAAGGGCATTATTTTATATTTTTTAAACTCTTTAATGTCTGGCTTAACAGGGGCTGGATTCTCGTGTCTGCTTCTGCATTCAGACGCTGCAAGATGTTGCTCTGGCAGCAGTGCATGGAGAAAACTCGCCTCACACAGACGTGGAGATGGAAAAGACAGGGCCTCAGAGAGGCCCTGAAATAGTCTTAGGGACCCACAGGGGTCCTTGGATCACACTTGGAGAACTGCTGCCCATGTGTGGCCTCCCAGCTCAGTGACTGGCAGTCAGCAATGACCCTCAGACCCCTGGCTCCCAGGCTCACACACCACCCCCATGATCCCTCGGCTCCCCAGGCATGAGGCCGGAACTCACCTCTCCGTTGAGGTAGATGAGGTCGAAGGCGTACAAACACACCTGTACCTGGATCTCCGCTGCATCCACCTCCTGGTTGGGGCAGAAGGGAGACTCAGGAGTCGGGGAAGGTGAGACAGGGCCCAGCTGGGTCCCCTCCCATCATGCCTGAGGCATGATTGTTGTCACCTACCCTTCTCCCCTTGGCCCTAGCTAACAGGTCGCACACCTGTGAGGGCGGCAATGCTGCTGGCCCCGGGCACTGAACTGCGATGGCTCTCAGCTAATGCCAACAACCTCACTCCCCTCTGCCAGAGATTTGCTCTCCCAACTTCCCTTGCAGCTAATGGTGGTGACATGACACAAATCTGGCAGATGAGAGTACAGAAGTTTGCTGGGGTGCAGGTTGTGGGGGCACCTGGAATAGATCTTTCATAATAAAACACAGAGACATAGGAAGAGGGCTCTTCCCCTCTTCCTACTTGGCATGCTGGGATGAGAATGCAATGGCTGGAGCTATGGCAGCCACATTGCAAAAGGCTGAGAGAACAGCATCCCCACAGACACTCTGTCCTTCTGAGGGTTGGGCAGGACTGGCAGGACGATGAATGAGTGTGGGACCATGGTAAGTGGTGGAAGAGGGCTGAGGCTGGCTACCTTGCGTTTGCGGGTGGTGAGCACTTGGAAGGGCTGGATCTGCTTCTTTTCCCGGTCCCAAGCCACAGCTTCAGTGTCCAGGATGCAGGATGTGACTGACGGGAGTTTAATCTGAAAGGTAAAGGGGGAGACCCAGGGCTGGTGAGAGGTGGAGGATGAGGCCAAAAGACAGACACAGGGAGACAAATTTCCTTTTCCTTCTGCAGCTCTCAAGATCCACTGACGGACTGATGCCAACCTCAAAGACACACATGAACACGGATCCTCTTCTCTTATTCCCTACTGACAGAAAGTAAAAACTAACTTTTCTGAGGACTCACTATTTGGTCCCACAAGCTGGAAACCCAGAGGCCTCTGTCATCTTCCTCTTCCTCCCAGTTCACACTCAATTCCCCAGTGAACTTGTTGATTTCCCATCCGGAATCTCTCTAAGCCGTCCACTTGCCACCACCTCACTGAGCCCAGTCCAGCCTAAGCCACATCATCCTACTGGTCGCCCTCCTGCACGGACCCCGTCTAACACACTCTCCTCACAGCAGTCAGCGTGCTCTCTGCAAACCCCAAACCTGATCCGGTACATTCCTGCTAGAAACCATCCCAAAGCCCCCAAGGCTGTGGGGCTCTCCCTGGGCAACCCTTGGCCTTCGCGCGCCTCAACTGGTCCCCTCAGATTTGCTCTCTGCACCCCAACACACTAGCCTGTCTGTTTCTTGAATGGGCTATGCTCGTCCAACCACTGGGCCTTTGCACATGCTCTTCACGCTGGAGTGCCTGTCCCTGTCCTTCGCCTCCACTAGAAAGACTTCTCCTCCCTCAAAGGAACGCTGCTGCACAACTCCAGGGGGCA
This sequence comes from Diceros bicornis minor, assembly GCF_020826845.1. Taxonomy (NCBI): domain Eukaryota; kingdom Metazoa; phylum Chordata; class Mammalia; order Perissodactyla; family Rhinocerotidae; genus Diceros; species Diceros bicornis. The sequence continues at coordinate 23,691,440 of NC_080773.1, forward strand.
CCACTCATACTGTATCCTGGGGCTGTGCACGGTGATGGCCCTGCTTCCCTGGCACCAAGTCCACGTCAAGTCTGACTGTTACAAAGGCTCATAGAACGTTGGTCCTTTTCTTTGGAGCCCTGATCTCCATGTACGATTACAGAGGCAATGGCGGGACTCTCTGATGAAGATCTGCCTGCCCTGCTGTGTTACAACCACAGCCTCCGGCACAGGGCTTAGCCCAGAGCAGACGTCCGATAAATACTTGTTGAATGAATGAGCGAAAGAAGCCAGATACAAAAGACTATGTATTGTATGACAGCACTTACGTGAAGATCTAGAACAGGCAAACGAACCCGTGGCTACAAAAGAGCAGGTCATTGGTTGCTGTCTCTGGGAGATGGATGGGGGGTGCTGTGGAGGGGGACTTGCTTGGCAAGTGGCACGAGGAAATATTTTAGAGCGATGAGAATACGGAAATCTTTTATACTCTGATTACATGGGTGCATAAACCTGTCAAAACTCATCAAACTGCACACTCAACACTTAAAATCAGCAGCTTTTATGGAAATTACATCTCCACTAAATTAATTAAAGAAAAACAGTGCGCGGCACTTAACAGGAGCTCCACTAATGCCCGCACTGTCCTGTCACTTCTGTGCTCGCTGATCTAGGGGACAGCCAATTTCCTAATGAATCAGGGCAGGCAGGGGAAGGGCTCTCTGACAAGGACCCCTACGGCAGAAGCAGAGACGCCCCCGGCTCCAGGGCGCTGGAGGCCCAGCCCTATTTCAGCTGTGGGGCCGATCTGCAGGCTGGATCCCTCCACCCTTGTCCCACCCCCTCCTTCCCGCTGGAGAGTGAGACGCTGGCTTTCCCGGCCTCTGCTGCACTAGGGTGGCCGTGGCGCCCAGCGCTGAACAGTGACCCCAAACTGCAGTCGGCTGGGGATGCTGGGAGATATCCGAGAAAGCGCTAACTGTCCTCATGGGAGGGGACAGAAGCTGGAACCCTTTCCCACCTGTCTTTCTACCCAGAAGTGTGGCAGCTACGGAGGACTAGCAGGGACAAGCATTGGGGTGAAAAGCCACCCAGCCAAGGACTGCAGAGACAGAGACAGAAAGGAGCCAGGTCAGGGCATGAGTGCACAGCTGAGCCAGCCTTGGGGCGCCTGCTTCCAGGTTCCTTTGAGAAAAAACAACATCGGCTCAAGGCGCTGTGAGCCAAGTGTTCTGCTACTTGCAGCCAAACTCATTCCGATCTCCTTCCCACAAACCCCCTGCAGCGAGCCGGCCTGGACGGGCCTCGGTTCTCTGCACCCGTCACTGCTGCCCCCGCAGAGTGAAGGGCGGCAGATGCCCACCTTGGGGATGCGGCTGATAACGTCGGGGTACTTTCCGGTATTGTCCTCCTGATTCCTGCTGAAGATCTTCACCTCCCCGCCTTCCAGAACATGGATCTGCCACAGCGGGAGAGGAGAGAAATCAGAGCTCAGTCCACCCCAGGCGGCCCCTCCTTTCTCTTCTGACCCCACTTTCACTGGCAGAAGGTTCGAGAAGCTCTGGAGGAGGAACCAGTGTGGGGACTTGAGTGAATCACGTCCTTGGTTCCAACAGCACCTCCCACCCTAGTCTGTGGAGGCTCTCGCCATCTTTTTTATTCATCATCCCAGTTCCCACTCCTCTCGCCCTGTAAACACAAGTGTCTTGCTATGTGTGTACATGTTGATTTGTCTGGATGTTCTCCTGTGGTAACTATCATTCTGGTTTTCATTGCTAATTTATGTATTTTAATACAGTTTGGTCAGAGCCCTTGAGTAGAGCTACATATATGCCATCTTATACTACGTCATTTCAAGAAAGTTGTGTGTCTATGATATAACATACACGACTTAAAATATATATATATATTTAAGTCACTGTCGCTATTGTAAATCATTTTATCTATCATTGTTTTCTCAGCACCATATATTGAAAGTCCACCTACGACGCTAAGTGTCCATTGAATCCACTGCTTGTCACTGCCTCAAAGCACCATATGGTGGCCCCCATCGCACTCGCTTATCCATCCGTGGGCAATGAACACCGAGACGGCCCCACCTCCCCGCCAGGACAGAAGAACCACGACTAGCATCGTCACAGACCCGCCCGAGGCGTCTACAGCCCTGGGTCACGGGACAGGTGCTCACCTAACTGCACCGAGGGTCACACAGGCGCCTGTTGCAACTAACACACCCACCAGCAGGGCACCAGCAGGGCCGACATTTCTTGAGCTCCTGCTGCTGTGGGTCGGGAATTTGGATGATTTTACCAAATAAGATGGATCTTCAGATAAGCCAGTGAGGTGGTTATTACAGCACTCCTTGCACAGAGGTGGGGACTAAAGCCCCAAGAGATGTGCAAGGTCATATGGGCAGTCTGTGGCAGAAGGTCCGTCTGACCGACCCCACGCCCTTGCTCTCTGGCACGTTCCTTTCTGCTGACGGGATGTGTCCACCCCCCGTACCTGTGCCCTCTGCCCGTCATATTTGTACTCGCAGGTGAAAGCTGCCTCCTCAAAGCGTTTCAGGACCTCGCTGACGCCGCGGGTGGGGTGGGCCAACATTGGTTTCAGGGGGACTCCTGGGGGGAGCAGATGAGAGAGAGTGAGTTAGGTGGACTGGGGGCAGAGGCGGGGGCAATCAACTCAAGAGGGAGTGTGGCGGGGACGGCTAACTGTGCAGACTTCTAACTGCCCGCAGAAGAGACGTGCGCAGTGTCTGGGTCTCATCATCACTAGGAAGCGGGCCGCCTCGTCTCTCTTTCCCTCTTCTCACAACCTAGGACAGAGACGTGAGCCATCTCTGATCACGCTCATTGGGGTGACAACCTCAGGATGACAAAGCGACGAGACAGAAGGCACTTGGGTCCCTGGGGATCCCTGGAGTGTGGCTGCGCATCCTCCCTAACTGCCTGCCTTCCTCTGCACTCTTACGTGCGAGAGAGACAGAGATTCTGTCTGGCCTGACCCACTGCCTTTGGGGGTATCTTTGTTACAGCAGCTTCCCCTACATCCTGTCTAATACAGAAGGGAAACTCCAAGGGGAAGAGGAATGGCTTTTAGCACAGGGAACAGGACTCAGTTTTGGTGGAGAGGATTCTGCGGGTTCTTAGAGGGGTGCTCGCCTAGTAGTGGGCACCCTCACAGCCGCCCTGGAGGAGAGAGTGGAGCCTGGAGGAGGGCCAGCCCTCGGCCCCCATGGCCCAGGAGCCAGCCTGCCCAGGGGGAGGCTGTGGTCACTCTCGAGGGGCCCACGGGGGGCCTGTACCTGGGCTCAGCTTGCAGTGCTCCGGGAGTCGTTCCAGGCCATGCTCCAGCAGCACGGGGACGATCCGGTCCAGGTCGGGCACCTCGCTGGGGCGGGGAGGGGGCAAGAGCAAGGTGGGAGGTGTCCTTCCAGGACTCTGCTCTCTGCCGCAAGATCCGCCTCTGCCTGTCTGTCACCTCGTCCCCCACTCTGCTCCTGCCCATCCCTGCCTCCTCTTGTCACCCTGTCTCCAGCTGTCTCCGCCACAATCCTCCCTCAGTGTCACTATATATCACTCTGTCTCCCTCCCTTGGTCTGGGCCTGCCATCACCCCCCATCTGCCATCATGAGACCAGCGATTCTCCACCTGGGCCACACGTTAGACCTGCACAAGAACGTGTTAAAGAAGTCTTTCTTCAAGGCCAGGCCCCACCTCCAAAGATTCTGATGTTACTGGTCTGGGGTGGGCCTGAGAGCGATAGTTTATAGATCCCGTCTCGCAGGCAGAGAGGGGGCCGCTGAGGCTGCTGCCCTGACCAAGGGGCTCTGAGGGACCTCCTCACTGCCGTGTGCCCAGCACCCAGGGCGGCCGCAGCCCAGAGCAGGTGCTCTGTGGGCATCTGTGGAATTGCTCACAGGCCCTCCTGCCGCTGATGCTCTCTCTGGGCAGTCAGCGTCCTGCTGCGGCCAGCCCTGGGCTGGTCGCTGGCCAGGTCCCTCCACGTGGCTCTCTCTGGAGCCCTCACCGTCACTCCATGGATGCTCTCTCCACGACTTCACACCCCCTCACAGTGCGTCAGCCACCAGCCCCTCTCCGGGTCTCCTAAGGCCTTTCCACACGTGCACTCCTATCTGGAACTTAGGAACCTCTCCATGCCTGCTGCTCTCACCTGCTGTCAGTGTCTCCTTGCCTCTCCCCGTCCCTGCGTCACTGACTCTTCACTGTTTGCCCCCTCCCCAATCTCTGTCCCCATCCTTGTGCTCAGCACCGATCTTGTCTAGACCACCACCCTGTGCCCTGTCACTGGCCCCATGACAGTCAGGCATGCTTGTCAGCCGCGCGCCCCTCCCACACCACCCATGACCCCTCAGGGCCCACCCCCTGCCCCACCCACATCATCTGCGCCCCTGGGGCCCCCCCCCCCGCCCCTCTCGCTCTGCCCAGGGCCCCTGGGTCTCACCAGAACGTCTGCTTCAGGATCATGCCTTGCTGCTCCAGCCACGTTTTTCTGGCCTCTGCTGTCTTGCTCTTCCCAGCATCCACCACGACCGGGGGGAGTTCTAGGACAAGACCCACCAGAAGAGGCTTTGGGACGGGCCCAACTCCCCTCAGCGAGCCCAGGGTCCACAGCGGGTGGTGTGTTGTGAACTCCGCTGCTGGGAACACTTTCCTCAGGGGAGAGCAGCCTGGAGTGACAGCGGAGGCAGGAACCACGTAGGGGAGGGGTGGGCCTGGACTTCTGAAAAGGAGAAGGGCAGGACGGGGACCGGCCGTGGGGGCTCACCTCGGCCCGGGGGTGTGAGGCTCACAGCCTGGGCCAGGGCGGCCAGCACCGACTGCTCTGCCAGCCCGAGGCGCAGCCGTCCACTCAGGGCTCTGGAGAGAGAGCAGGTGAGGCGGAGTGGGCTTGTCTGCACCTGCCCTATCTTGTCCTCTGTACCTTGCTCCTGCCTCCTCCAGTCTCCCCCACCCCCACCCTCTGCAGACCCTCTCCTCAAAACCAGAACAACCTCCAGAGTCGGAAGGGATCCAAGAGATCACACACACCCACTAAACAGATGAGAAAACTGAGGCCAGCCAATAACAATCACAACTGTAGGCATTTCCTGGCAGCAGATCTAGATGCCTCACAGGTGTCTTCACCCCTCATCCCAGCTACCCTCTGAGAAGACAGTGAGCCCGCGGAGGGCAAGGCCGGGACAGAGCCAGAGCTGGACCCTGAACGCAGCTGCCCCAGTGGTGTAATGATCAGGAACCCGTCCCCGGCACAGGCCTTGCTTTGAGCCGGCGACCACAGGCACGAGGCTCAACCTTCCTATGCTTCCATCTCCCATTCCATAAACCGGGGTGAGGCTGACAGGGCCTACCTCGCAGAGCTGCAGGGCGGAACTGATGGGATAAAGCACGGGGCAGGGGGCAGGGCACCCAAGAAATGCTCCATGCTGTGGGCTGTCAATGATTTTGTTTTCACTGTCATGGCAACCACCTGGCTCCTGAGCTGCACCGCCAGGCTCAGGCCAGGGCAGACACCACTCACCAATCACGGCACTCACTACCCAGGACCCTCCTCCAGGCAGCGCTGTCAAGGAGAGGAGCTGGCCCACAAAAGGAAACCTGTGCCCCCTTCCCACCCCCTCAGGGCGAGGGCCCCTTGCCACGCTGTCCTCATCTAAGGGCGGTCAGGGGACCAGGACTGATTCCAGCTGCCAGGCCCTCCCTACTTTCCCCTCTCCCCACCCTCACGGGCCCACCCTCACCTGGCGATGAATCGGGCTTCTGAGTGGCGGCAGGCCACAAAGAGGCCTTTGATGATGTCCATCTTTTTGGCTGTGGACTGAAGAGCGGGGGGAGAGCAGTCGGTGCCTGGGGGTGAAGGGAGGGGCCGCACCTCCTCCCGGCCACCCCGGCCACCCAGGAGCTGCCACCCTTGGAACCCCCCCACCCCCCCTTTGAGAGTAGGAAGAAGGAAAGGAAGCTCTGGAACCACAAGCAGAACTGAAGTGATCAGCCCCAAACAGTCTAACCAAAAGCCTTCTCGTTCTGTGTGGCTTTGGGCCCCCAGACGTGGAGCAGCTGGTCTGGGCCCCTGGGGTGAGCCCCTTGCCCCACTCACGGCACTCCCGGTGAGCCGGGCGATGTCCCGGAACTTGGTAAAGACCCCAGAGGCGGTGAGAGCGGGCGGGGGCAGCATGAGCCTCTGTGTGCTGCGGCTGTTCTCAGCCACCAGCCCTACGTCGCCCTTCTCGGCGGCCTCAGCCCGGACAGACTCGAGCTGCCGACCTTGTGGGGGTGGAGAGAGCGGGGTGGTGAGGGCGAGGAGGAGTGTGGCTGCGTGGCTCCCACCTGGCCTGGATGCATTTTCTCCAGCTACGTGTGCTCCAGGCGAGCCCCTGCCTTGTCCTTTCCTGGTGCTCACCCACTGGCTGAAATGGCTCGTTAAATACCTGCCTCCCTTCACGAGAGGTGTGAGAGGCCTACCAGACATTCACATGGAGTAAGTAAGCAGCGAGATGAACACGTCTACACTAGGTGAGATGTTGGCGGTGGTGCTGTCAGTGTGTAGACAGGATTTAAAGCCGTGGTGTGAGATGAGATCACCAGGGGAGCGAGTGTAGACAGAGAAGGTAGCCAAGAGACCCCTGCCTGTCCCCTAGCCGGTCACTAACACCCTCCCGCAGTGACCAATAGGCCTTCGCTTGTTTTTTTGTTACTCTTTTTGAAGTCACCAATTTAAACACGTTGGATGTGACCTGGCCTTACTTATGGTCCTGTGGGCACCGTTGACCATCAGCGCAAAGAGCAGAAATGGCCTCAGCCTCAGCCTCTTGTTGGGCAGGGAAACCAGCATCAGCAGCCGCCTACTCTCAGCCTCTTAGTATGTGAGAAAAAGAAACTCTTCCCTGTTCAAGCCAGTGTAGCGGGGTTTTGTTACTTGCAGCGGCAAGTATTACTAATGGACACAGTTTGCAGTGGGTCTGGTACGATGTCAGAGCCTAATGAGTGTACCGAGTGAGGGAGCGGGAGATTTTGAGTCCCATCTTCTCTGGCTCCGATGGCCCTACAACTCTTCTATCTCCCAGTCAATCTTTCTCAGTCACTCTGTCCATTCACAAAACCCTCAAAACCCTGCATCCTTAAATGCTGGTGTTGCCCAAAGTTCGACTCTAAGCACCCCCCACCCTCCCTGACCACCCTCTCTTTGGGCAAACGAGAGCTCGCCAGCACACTGATCATCCCTCCTAAGCTGAGGGCTCCCGGATCTTGGTCTCTGATCCGATCGACCGAGCTTCAGATCTACATACTTCCCAACTTCGTGGATGGCCCCCAAATACAGGTTGCTCACACCAGGTCCCAAGCTGAAATTATTAACTTTCCCTGAATGTGCCCGCCCCTCACCAGTGTCCTGTCCTGGTGGTGGTTCCATCATCCCCCGAGTCACCAAGTGAGATCTCAGGGCATTCTTTGCACCTCCTCCGTCCCCCGACCCCCAGAGCCGGCAGATCCCTCCTGTCCCCTGTCGCTCTGTGCTCCTGCCCTCTCCTCTGCTCCCTACAGCCCTGGCCCCAGCTCCTCTTCCCCCTGACCTTTGCCCCAGCTTCCTCCCTGGACTCCTGGCTTCCTGTCTGTCTTCCACACGGGTCCAGAACTGACCTGCTCCTCCGCTGCTCACGATCCTTCCATGGCTCCCCAACACCCTCACAATAAACACTGAGTATTCGAGGCCCTTGGCAGGCCCCGCCCACATCACCAGCTCTCCATAAGCACTGGGACTGAGCCCCTGTAGGCCGCTGGCCCTGCCCCCATCCTGTTCTTTCCTCATCCCCCCTCAGCCCCTCCCAGCTCTACTGGTCAAAGTCCTATAGGACCTCTGCCACGCCCAAGACCTAAACTCAGCCCCCAAACCCCGCTCTCTGCCTGTGGCATCTTTCCCCAGGCCCTCCTCTCCACCCAGGGCCAGTCTCAACCCAGGCCCGGTCCTCCCTCACCTGAACCACTGACCCGCCACCCCACCACTCTGCCCCACCACCCCACCACTCTGCCCCACCAGGCCCTCTTCCCTCGTCGGCCTCTCTCCCCCACTCTCCTTCCGAGTCCCTCTCCACCATCTCTCAGATCCTCCCGACCTCTCCACTTGCTCCCTCTAAGTTCCCCTCTCATTGGAACTCCCACGACGGCCCCTTCCTACCTGTGGCCTGGGCCACTGCCTTGAGAAGGATGCCGTCACCGATGCCAAGCTCGAGGCCCTGCTGGGGCGGCCCAAGGCGGTTGAGGCTGAGGTAAAGGATGGGGAGGAGGTCTGGGGGTGACAGGGCCACCACAGAGCGCAACAAGTTGCTCAGCGTCTCCACCATCCGGAGCCTGGAGGAGGGGACAGGGGAGTGACCACCTGGTACTTCAGGGTCAAAGCTGGGGGTGGGGATCAAAGGAACCAGGGAAGGAGGAGAGAGAAGAGCTCAGTCCCAAGTGTGTGACTTGAGCCACAGGCACAATCACAGACTGCTGGTGGGAGACTAACTAGGTTAGACAGTAATGATGGAAGAGGGTGGAGACGATCCGCCACAGAGAAGTAACAGGTGCTGATTTTAAGCACTCTGCGTGTTTTAACTCACTGAATTCTCATAGCTCCCCTATGAGCTAGATACTAACACTATTCCCATTTTACTGATGAAGAAACTGAGGCACAGAAAGATTATGTAACTTGCCCAACGTCGCAGAGCTATAAGTATCGAGCTGAGATCTGAACCAAGGCCGTCTGCTCGAGGACGTGGGCTCCCAGCCATTAACCCGTGCTGCCTCTAAAAATAAAATAATGTTTCTGTCTGTGTCAGAGAAAACTGTGAAAACATCTGGTTTGCTGTTGGCAAACTCAGATTCAGAGGGCCGAACTGAAAAGAGAAGCGGTCTTTCTTACAGAAGCAGCCCGATTAACAACAGGAGAAGGAATGAGAGAAATGCAAAACCACCAGTGGGCAGACACACAGGCGGAACTGTTACAGGCAGCACCCACCGTCGGATGCTATAGTGGGTGGAACAGCATCTCCCCAAAGTTCAAGTCCACCTGGAGCCTGAGAATGTGGCCTTACTTGGAAACAGGGTCTTAGCAGGTGTAATTAAGCTAACGACCAAGATGGGATCATCCCAGATTAGAGTGGGTCCTAAATACAATAAGCATGTCCTTCTAAAATACAGCCATGCCTGGATTAATGACGGCGATATGCTCTGAGAAATGCATTGTGAGGCAACTCCGTCGTTGTGTAAACGTCAGAGTGTACTTGCACAAACGCAGACAGTATATATAGCCTTCTACGCACCTCGGCTATGTGGTACTAATCTTAGGGGACCACCGTCCTACATGCAGTCTGTTGTTGACCGAAATGTCATTATGTGAAGCATGACTGTACAGAAAAAGACACCCAGAGAGACACAGAGAAGAGGGCGATGGGAATATGGAGGCAGAGACTGGAGCGACGTGTCCACAAGCCAAGTGCCCAGGAACACTGGCACCCAACAGAAGCCAGGAGAGAGGCACGGGTCAGACTTTCCCTCAGAGCCTCCAGAAGGAACCAATCCTGCCCACACCTTGATTTTGGACTTCTGGCCTCCTGAAACGTGTGAGAAAACATTGCTGTTGTTTTCAGCCACCAAGTTTGTAGTTATTTGTTTGGGCAGCCCTAGGACACTAACACAGATGCTAAAATGAGCGGGCGAAAGTCTGAGGAGAAACAGGAGCCTTGCAGAGACTCAAAGAGAATCCCCACAAGATGCCTATTAATCGCAAAGAGAAAAGCAGCAACCGTGCAGTGGAGACGCCTGGTCGACGGCCCCGCAGCCATATAACCAGGAGTCAGAGGGAGGCAGAACGTGCCCCCCGCGGGATGCGGTGAGAAAGCATCACCTCCGCGCCCTTCCTGAGGGAAGAAGAAGCACCTGAATCAATTCCTGAGGGAGCATCAGACAAACCCAAACTGAGAGACGTTCTACAAAATCCCTGGAGTCTTCAACAGTCTGGAGGTGAAGGAAGGACAAAGACAGACTGAGGAAGCGTCCGGGAGGAAGGAGATGAAGGAGACAGGACGACTAGGCGCCCTGGGTGGGGGCACCTAGGATCCATCCTAGATGGATCTTGGCCTAGAGGAAAGGACGCAAGTGGGAAAACTGGCAAAATGCAAATGAAGTCTGCAGATTACTTAAGAGTATGCGCTCACGTCAATGTCCTGGTTTTGGTTAACTTTCCTGTGCTGGTGTAAGATGTTAACATTAGGGGAAGCTAGTCAACGGTATATGAGGACTCTCTGTACTATTTCTGCAATTTTTCCCTAAGTCTAAAATTATTTCCAAAAAATTTTTAAAAATTGTAAAACTCTCCCAATTTTTAGATTATAGGGTTTGGACAGTCACCTGCAGTTCTCTTGAATTAAGCGTTCAAGGGAACAGTTTCTCCTGAAACTAAGCACCCAGCTGTGTTACGTTTTCATCTCACTGTTCTCACAGCAAACATGAGATGTATGATCCTCACTGTACTCATCAGCGACGGAAGTTCAGAGAGGTCAGGCCGCCGTCCAGTCACGCAGCCAGGAAGCAGCAGAGCTGGGCCCACTCCCAGACCTGTCTGTCCTTAAAGCAGGGCTTTAAGATAATCCGGCCCTCACTCTGCAGCTGCCCACAGGCTGGCCTCCAAGCCCCCCAGCCTGGCATTCAAGGCCCTTCCTGTGCCCTCTGTGACCTGCGATTCCATTGTGGGGTTTGAGCCCCAGAGGAGATTCCTCCCATGTTCACAAAGACAAGCGTTTATAAGAAAAACATTGGGAAGAGCCTAAATGCTCCACTAATGTTGGGGAACTGAAAAATGACATACGTAAAAATGAAGGAATACTATGGACCAGTTGAAATGAGCTAAGATCTACTTAAACCAATGTGGAGAGATCTGGAAACAATGCTGACAGTAGAAGTAGGCGGCAGAATGAGGTGGGCCCCTCAATAACGATGACATAAACTCAAGCCCCAGGGGTGAGAGCTGGGGTGGGGAGGGCGAGAACAGGAGTGGGGAAGGGGTGGCGGGGCGAGGACCGGGTCCGGGCAGCCCTGTGCACCGGGGGCCAGTCCCGTGCGTCCGGGAGTGCAGGGCTCTGAGGGGAAAGTGCTGAGACGAGACGGGAGAGATTCTCGCTGTAACCAAGACCCGGATTTCCTCTCACTGACACTGAGAAATGTCATCCAGGCTGTGGGGGGTTACTTCCAATTACTTAGGGTAGGTTAAGTTCCTGCCATCAGGTGTCACCCTCGTGTCTCGCTTTGACCAACAGAACGAGGCAGAAATGATGGTGTGGGCCTTCCAGGCCTCGAGAGGACCTGCGGCCACTCTTGCGGCCGTGCCCATGGTCCGTGCTCACGTGCGTGAGGGCGAGGCTGAAAGAGGAGAGGCTGAAAGGATCAGGCAGCCCGAGGCACAGCGACTGCCAGGCAAGGCACAGAGCAGGAACAGCACCCGCCCCGCCTGCCCCCCCCCCGGCCCAGGCCGGCCTCACCAATTACCGAGCAGACACCTCCTCGATCTTCTCAAATGTCCGGGCCACAGCCAGGTAGGGGACCCTGGGGGAACGAGGAGACACAAGAGCAGAATGTACAACCTATGCCGCCCCTCCATCCACCTCCCTGGGGTCAGCCTCGCTGAGACCCAAATGCACGCGTGCAACCCTGCTCCCTGCCAGGGGTTTTCTCTCCATCCCCTTCAATGCTGCCGCCGACTGTGTCCCCAAAACACGGAGGGAGAGAAGCAACAGTGTCCTCCAACTGAGGCCTCCAGTAAGAGGGCCTCCCACAGGGAGAGGGACTGGAGGGAGACAGTCTGGGGAGGGAGAAGCCTCACTTCTGGCCTGGCTTCCAGCAGGCATCTTCAACAGGGTGGTAGTTGTTCTTGGTGGGATTGTAGCTGGGAGGGTCCAGGGGTCTGTGGAGGCGAAGGGAGATTAAATCAGGTAGACGCCTGGGTCAAAGAGAAGTCATTCCTCCAACTTACTGAGCGCCTACTGTGTGCCAGGCACTGTTCTAGGCCCAGGGGCACAGAAGTGAATGAAAACAAAGTCGGCTAACCTGGAGCTCACATTCTAGTGTGAGAATCAGGGAAAAAACAAAACATATAAACAAATAATTTTAGATATTAAAAAATATTTTGGAAAACAAAATGAAACCAAGTACAGGGAAAAAGCAAGGAAAGAGGGAAAAAGAGTGGGTATTGGGGCGAAGAGCATTCCACTCTGGGCAGGGGGAACAGCAAGCGCAAAGGCCCTGAGGCAGAGACACACTTGACATGTTTGAAGAGCAGAAAAGGGGTCAGTGCGGCTGGAGTGAAGTAGCATGATCTGAATGTTTTTTAGAGCCCGCTGTAACAGCCAAGGACCCCTCTGGGCCTCTCAGTCTCCCTCCCTCCTTCATTCTGGGTGGAACAGCAGGGGAAGGGTACAATCACTGGGTGCCACCAAGGGCCAGGCACTGTGCTAAGAGCACGACATCAGACCTACAGGTCTTCTAACCCTGTTTTCCAGATAAGGAAACTGGGGCACAGAGTGGCTAAGAAGCTTACCCACAGTCACACAGCAAGTAAGAAGCAGCACTCCAGAGACTGTGTTCTAAACCTCTCCATCATAAATGCCTCTAGAAATGCCTCCCCTGATCCTGTTAGAGCCACCACGGCCCAGACTCTGCAGTCGGACTCATCTGGGTTCAAATCCCTGCTCCATCACCCGCCAGCTGTGTCACCCTGAGGACGCGGGCTCCCCTCTCTGAACGGTGTCTCCATCTGTACAGTGCAGCCACCAGGAGTCTGACAGTGGCACGCTGTTGTGAGGGTTAACTAAGAAATTACGGTGAGGGTCCCCAGTCCTTGGTGCATTTTGTGGGGAGCATTTTTAAAACAACACTGACTCCGCAGCCTCAGGCCTGTATCTATACCAAACTGGGGGGGGGACAAAAAGGTGGGGGAGAGGACGTAGGAGTTTTATTCAGCCCTTCAGCTGATTCCGATGCACAGACAGGGCTGTGGACGGCTGAGCTGGACAGAGAGAGTGCAGGGCTGTGCACAGTGAGTTGTGTGGACTCAGTGTTTAACAAGCAGCTCAACAAGGTTGCTTCCATCATTACTAAAAGACGAAGCAGAGCACGATGGGTAAGAAATTCCACGGCCAGACTGCCCGGTTCAAATCCCAACTCTGGCGCACTCCCCATCTGCGACCTCAGCAAGGCACTAAAATCAAATAATAATAATAATAATAACAGCTGCTGCAACTTGCTGAGCTTGGGGACAGCCAGACCCTAGTCTAAATGCTTCAGACCCTCAGGGGGAAACAGGCACAGAAAGGCTGAGTCACTTCCCCAAGGTCACGCGGCTGGAGCAGGGATTTCTAACCACGCCACAACACGGTCCTGCTTCCACGCCTCACTTTTCTCATCTGTGAAATGGGGGTACCAGCAAATCTACGCACAAGGGTGCTGGGAGGATCCGATGCGTTAGGATATGGAAGACACACTGCCTAGTGCCTGGCACAAACAGTTGGCTGGAGGCAGCCAGCAGAGGGACAAGTGATCAGGCTGGGAACGGTATAAGAAAAATGGTCATGGTATCACACAAAATAAAAAGCAGGATATAAAACTTTAGATACAGACAGTAGGACGGATTCTGTTAGAGAAACTTATTTATAAATATATAAGCACAGACACGTACCCAGGAGGCCAGACGGGGCAGTGGTGAAGAAACAGCCCAGGTTTAGGAATCAGGGGAACCAGGGTCCCAGGCTTGGCCCTACCTCCGTCTCCCTGTGTGACCCGGAGAAGCCGACCTAACCTCTCTGGGCTACCTGTCTGCGAAATGGCTAAAATGCCTGCTTTCTCCACAGGACTACTGCAGAGATGAAGTAAAACAGCATAGAAGGAACCTTTAGCACCGCACCTGACACATAGTAGGTGTTCAAGAAAGGGAGTCGACTATTCAGCAGTCACACGCTGAAACGGTGCCACTTAATCTCACTAATAAAGTCTCAACTGCGGCATGAAATTGAGGTTAAGAATCCCCAAAACATTTTTATTAGAATAATTAAACCTTAATCACAGAATTTTAAAGCTGAAAGAATTTTTTGTGATTAACTATCTCACTTTTGGAGGCCTAAAATAAAATCAGAGAGATTCTGGCCTCACTGCATTCGTCTTTCTTTATCCCCCGTCCTTCCTCTCTACCTAACAGTCAACACGGACTCACCCCTTGGTCTCCTCCTTTCTTGGAGCATCAGATCCCTCTTCTTCCTCCACATCTCTTTTGACTGCCGGCTTCCGGGGGCCTGGGAACGAAGCCGGGAAGTTGTGGGTCTTTTCTCCTTCTGACAGCCCCCACCTGCCACCCACCCTCCCCCTGGCAGGGCCCCGATGCTCGGGGAGATGGGGGACAAGCCAGGGAGATGAGTCAGACCTTCCCAGCCGGGAAGGCCAGAGAGATCTGCAGCACTTTCTGAGAAAGACCCACTCACCTTTCCCTGCACAACCTGGGAGGATGAGGGGCAAGGAGAAACTCACTGAAGAAGCCACTGAGTGTCTTGGGAGTTCTGGGGGGAGGCTGAGTCTGGTCCTCCTGTGGTTCCTGCTTCACAGCCCCCTCAGGCTCTGAAACGCGGTCTGTCGGGGGCTCTGCTTCTAAAGCAAGAGACGTCAGATGGGGATGCAAACCGTTTCGCCCCTGAAACTTTATTTTTAACCCCAAGGTCATTCTGACCCTACAGATGGAAAACATAACCAATTCTGCCCTTCTCCTTTCTGTAGGTTTTGAGCCTCTCAAGCCTAATGCTTTTTCGTCAGTACTGACTAATGGAATTCCAGCATTTGGCCTGAAATTGGAGACTTGCCAACAGTGCTAAAAAGAAATTTCAGCAGCACGATGAGAAGAAAATGTTCCCATTCTCCTGCAGCTGCAGAAAATCAGATACGATTCTGCATCCTAAAAATGTCCCCACAGTGTTGTTTCTGACACAGGAGTCTCATGGATACCCGGACTGCAGGGGTTGTTCTATGGCCTGTGAGGGTAACTTGAACCTCTAAAAGCCCATAACTCAGCCTGGTTGTCTAACTAATAAATTACTGCTCAATGAATAATACCTAGTACCTGTGATTTCTGAAAGATATAAACATTTTGTTGAAGGATGACTGGCTCTTTCTTTTTTCCCCACATGCATGGAGGAAAATAATAATAAAAACAACAATCAAAAAACCTAGGATTCCCCTAGAATTCGCATTTAAACAACTCATTTGAGAATCTACGTCTTATTTAAATTAACTGTCCTCCAACAACGTCGGACCCCAAAACCAGAAAGATGGGGCCACGGGGAAGAAGAGGATCAGGAACTCACTGGGGGCCTTTAGGGGCTCAGGGGGTGTTGTGGGCTGGTCCTCCTCTTCTGTTTCCTTCTTGTCGGCCACGTCAGGCTCTGTGAGGCTTTCTGGCGGGGTCTCTGCTTCTGATGACAGAAAAGGCAGATGGCAAAACATCACTTTGACTCCCAAGGACATTTCAACTCCCAAGACATTCTGCCCCCATTTGTTCTTTCCTGTGCCAATCAAGCACGTCCATAAAGTGATGGGAGGTGTGAGAACCGCTCTGGTCAACCCTGAGCAAGCAGGACCTCTGAGGGAACCCAACCCCACCGCTCACCAGTGCAGCTGAGAAACAGATACAAACGGCCTGTCTCTTCTTATGAACTACTATTTTTTAATTATTCATCGCAAAATAGAATTGGAAAGGGTTCAAAATGCAAACGATAACATTATAGATAAAAAATAAAAAATTTTTTAAACTGACTGAAAAAAAAATCACACCTCAAACTATATAAACTAATTGGGAAAAATCTGCCTTAGTAGAAAGAAGCCACCCACCCCCAGGCCCCCAGACACCGACAATGGCTAAAATGGCATGATTTACAGTAAAATTTGTTACTGACTAAAAATCGCCAACAGGAAATCACATCTCGACCAAATTCAAATCTGCCCTGGGAAAGCTGAGCCTAATGAGGACTTTTTATGCAACAAACAAACTAGCAGTGGCAAAGGCTGCAAGTGTTATGTTCTCATACAGGCCCCAAGCCATCAATGAGGCGAATCACGTGTGCACCAGGATGCAGGGAACTCACAGGGGCCCTGCGGGATATTTTACATTTTCAAAGAAAACCGGTGACATCTGTCGGACACTGTATGAACTACTAGCTCAAGGTATTTTAGTTTTCAGTATCAGATCGCATTCCTTGCAATTTCTGATGCTATATTTCTGCAAAGCTGGGTTTTCACTGGTGGCTGTGACCAAAACCAAGTATTGCACATAAACCAGCATGGAACAGGATGCTGTGCAAGTTTGGGAATTCATAGGGAAAAAGAAATCATTCCTTAAAATAAATGCAAAAACAGAAGACAAACATGGGAAAATGAGTATGAATTATTACTGAATTAAGATGGCTAAAAGAACGTATTCCCCGAGGCTTTCATAACAAAAATTCCTGTGTTGGTGTGTGGGATTCTGATGGACATGACCGGATTCATGGACACAAGCATCAGACCAGTGGGGTCCTAACACCCTGTCCTCTCAGACAGGCCCCCACCCTCCCAGACCCCCCCACCCCCGCCACTTTTCTCCTCCTGGTGCGTCACCTTCTTCCTCCTTCCTCCTCTTGGCTTCTCTATCCTTGTCCTCGTTCTCCTCTTCCAGGGCATCCTGAATTGCCCGTTTGGGAAGCTGCTTCCGAGCTGGGAAGGCAAAGGTCTCGATGTGGCTGACTGGCTGGCCCGTCTGCCCCCACCCCGGAGAGCTCAGGCCCACGGATGATGGGGCCCCTGAGAAGGCCCTGGGCCCCCTCCTCTTCTGCCCCAAGGCGGGCCTCATCCTCCACGCGCTGCTGCTTCCTGGCTGAGTGACCGAGAGAAGGTTATTTAAGCTCTCTGTGCCTCACTCTCCCACATCCGCAGAATGGAAACAATCCTCAAAAGTAAGCTATAATGAAACGTGCTTGGCCCCGTACCTGACTCGAGCAGACGCTCTCGGTGCCACTCCTGCATCCCTAAGACCTTACCATTAACGTGTGTCCCGGACAGCTTTTCTGGATCCTCAGAAGTCTGGAAGTGACAGGGCGCCAACAGGCCCGGGGAGCAGCCCTCACCCAGTGACTGATGGGGGCTGATGTATAAACACCCAGGTCCTCGCACCTCAGGTAGACAATCCTGAGGCACGCACTTACACCGATCCCCAGAGAATCTGACTCCAGCTGCCCACTGCAGTAGCCAGCCTGAGAATACACCTGTTATTGGCTGCCTCCCCTTCCCTGAGCATGGTGTTCTCCACACCTCCCAAAGAAACAACCTGTACTTGAACCCTTATTTCGGAACTTCAGAGCCAGCTTCCAGAAGACTCCAAACGGAGATACTAACACTTGGCGAGGAATTCACTAACAGGCAGCTGTAATCATTTTCATTGTCATCTCTCACCTTCTCCCTGGTCTCCCGGCCCCCAGTGGCTCCTTGTCATGGCCCAGAGGGATCTCCTACCAGCCATGGCTGGCACTGAACCTCCCACTCAAAAGCCTTCCACATTTCCCCAGCTCCCCTCTAGGATAAAGTCATTTGATATCCACCTGTGCCACCTGATCTCTCTGTAGTGGACATTCTAATTCTAACTCTTCCCAAGCGACACAATCCACTTTATTTTCCAACATTGCTGAATTGCTGTTGTTCTCAGCACACCACGCTGTGTTACACCTCTTTGCACATGCTGTTTAGCGGCCCTTTGGGACACGGCTCAGATGTCACTTCCTCTAAGAAGAATTCCCTGACACGCTCCCAGGGCCAATCTTAGTGCCAGCCCTGAGTGGCCAGCACACCCTGAGCCACTCAGTTACTTCATCATGACCACCTCTGCTGCAGGTATGAGCCAGCCCTTCCAGCACACAACCCTCCCACAGCTCCCCAGGGAAAACCTCGGCTCTTTATCCAGCGTGCAAGGCCCTTTGAGAGGCCGCTCCCACGCTCCCCTCTAGCTCATCTCTCACTGTACACTATCCTCAAACTCTCCCTACTCCCCAAATCGTATTTTACTCTCCAGAAACACTGAAGCGTATGGGATTCCCCAAACACACCATGCTGTTCCCACCTCGAGGCCTTTCCACATGCTGTTCTTGGTTGCAACACTTCTCATCCATCCTTTCTCACCACAGCCAACTCGAACCCACTTCCCAAGACTCAGCTCCAACATCACCTCCTCTGGGCTGGCTCAATTCTGAGCCCCCACAGCGCCCTGCGTTACCACTATTATTTCTTACACCAGCACCAGCCAATGGAAACACAGGCTTCCTCTGCTATCCAAAAGTTCACATTACACCACTTCACTTTTACGAAAGACCTACATTCACTAAACAACAGAAATCCAAGGATTTTTGCTTTTATGAAAAAAAGTGAAAAGCAAAAATAGTGTTCAGTGTTTGTTTTGCAGCGAGCTGTTATAGAAGCTAAGCAGGCAGGCATACTGTCTTATTTACAGCCTTCCACATTAGCCAACGCAGACAACGAACCTCAACCTTTGACATCGAGGCAGGCAGACACAGAAAGTGTAGACATTAGGGACCTGCCTGCTCTGATGGATTCAGACGACGATGAGATGTTATCAGATGACCCTCTTCCTCTCTCTCCTCCACCCCAGTCTCCTGCACCTCCCACCACCCCAGCCTCCCACAACTCCCCTAACACCATCACCACCACCACCACCTCTCAGCCTTCCCGTGCGCTCGCTGTCTTCCCAATTCTGGTGCACACTACACTGTGCACACATTATTTCTACTTTATATACGCTGTGTATTTATCACATCATTCTGCTTTTACTATCTGTGAGTGTTATTTTGGTTTACGTGTTATTTGGTATGATTTGGTAGGTTTATTTTTAGGTTTCATGGGAACGCTGTACTTTCCGATAGTGAGTGAAACCTGTATACGTGAGCCACACACGTAATCGAGCCACACACGTAACCTTAAACTTTCTAGTAGCTACATGGAGAAAAGGAAAAAAAAACAAGTGAACTTAGTGTTAAAACATAGTTTACTTAACCCAATATATCCAAAATATTCTGATTCCAACATGTTTTCAATATTAAAATAAATTATTAACCTTCTTTTCTCCATGCTAAGTCTTCAAAATCCAATGCACTTACAGCACATATCAATTGGGCGCTAGATTTCCAACAGAAATACTCAATCTGTGTTTGGATTTCATAAAATTTACCACTGAAAAAGTAGATTCACATATCTAAATTGTTCCAAATATATCTGAAAGTCTTCAGTAACTGAATCCAGCGTCAGCTTTCAAATTTAAATTTAATAAAAATGATGTTGGGGGCCGGCTCCGTGGCTTAGTGGTTAAGTGCATGCACTCTGCTACTGGCGGTCCGGGTTTAGATCCCAGGCGCGCACCCACGCACCAAGTGTCCGGCCATGCTGAGGCGGCGTCCCACATACAGCAACTAGCAGGATGTGCAACTATGACATACAACTATCTACTAGGGCTTTGCAGAGAAAAAGGGGAAAAAAAAGGGGGGGGGGTGGAGATTGGCAATAGACGTTAGCTCAGGGCCAGTCTTCCTCAGCAAAAAGAGGAGGATTGGCATGGATGTTAGCTCAGGGCTGATCTTCCTCACCAAAAAAAAAAAAAAAAAAAAAAGATGTAATATTAACAATTCAGTTCCAGGGCCAGCCCCAGGGTGTAGCGGTTAAGTTCCACACACTCCACTTCAGCGGCCCGGGTTTGCAGGTTTGGATCCTGGGTGCAGATCTACACCACTCCTCAGCCATGCTGTGGCAGCGACCCATGTACAAAATAGAGGAGGACTGGCAACAGACATTAGCTCAGGGTGAATCTTCCCCGGGGGCGAGGGGGTGGAATTCCAGTTCCTCAGTCACACCCGCCACGTTTCCGGTGCTTCTCAGGCCCTATCACCCTGGGTTACGTGTGGGTCTCCCACCTGTCACTCTCCTATACAAACCCTTCCTAATCCCCCTGGGGACAGAGGTGCCGCTCCTTAGGCTGGCTTTTCACAGACCTTCTCCAGTCTCATTGCTCGTTGTCCCCAACCCTGCACTCTGAGCACCAGCACACCAAGACATTAGTGGACCCAGAGGGCCTTCTCAACTCATACTCTCCCCTTGCCTAGAACTCTCTTTCCTCTTTATTCCCTGCTCACTCTTCTGTGTCCTTCAGGGCTCAGCTTGGTTAACCTCTCTTCTAGAAGCTTCCCTCGAGTTGTGGCTCCTCCCCTGTGCTTCCACAGTGCGCCACGCTGCCTCCATTACTGCACGTAACCACAATTACAATAACCAACCCTTACTATGGGCTGGGCCCTGTTCTAAGCACTTTACATGTATTCACTTTTAATCCTCCCAACATCTCTTTGTGTTAGGCACTGTCATTATTATCATCTCTGTTTTACAGAGAAAGCAACCAAAGCTCAGAGAAGGTAAGTCATTTGCCCAAGGTCACACAGCCAGTGGATGGTGAGGCCAAGCTCTTAACCACAACGCTAAGATGAGAGCAGTCACGAGGATGGCCAAATGATGCAGAAATCCAAGTGTGCACAAAGACAGGCAACTGAAGGGCAGGGGCCCGCGTGTCCTTACCTGTGCGACGCTTCGGGATCCCTGATGGGGAAGTGCGCACAGGAGACGTGCTGGAGAGGGAAGGGTTGCTCTCAGGAAGTGTGACAGGACTGGGAGGAGAGACTTTTGGAGAGTCCGGGGCAGGCTTCTGGAAGGGGAAAGAAAGAGTAATTATACAGTGAGGGGAGGAAGGAGGGAGCACCCAAGTACCTCGTTTCCCAAACAGCTGAGAATAAAGAGGCACTTGGCCCCAGCTCAGGCCTTGTCCCCTCTTACCCGGGCCATCACCCGCGTCCTGTGTAGTTTCACGGTCCCAGACTCTCCCCATCATAGACACCAATAACAACTCTCTTTTTTCTAAAGTAACAGAATCGTTGATTTCTAGCTAGGCATATGATGGCCCCACTAAAGACGACACTTCCCAGCCTCCCTTGCAGGAAGGCGTGGCCGTGAGCCTCACTTCTCCATGATGCCATGTAAGGGGAAAGGACGCACACTTCCCTTGGTTCAAATAATCCACTCGAAGGCGAGTGGAGTGCCCTCCTCTTCCCACTGGCTGAATGTGGACACTCACGTGGACAAGGGCATCTAGAATAGCAAGGAACGGTAGAGAAGCAGCTGGCTCTCCGACACCTCAAGATACCACACTTATCCTGGACTTTTACACTCATTAGAGACAGAAATAAATTCCTACCTCACTTAAGCCATTGTTATTTGTGTCTTTGTTTCAACTGCTAACTAACCTCGCAGGGCCCTGTGCCCATTATTAAGTGATTGCCCCTCAGCTCCAAGCCCACGCTGTCCACCCTCTCTTGTCATGCTGGGACCCTGCAAACCCCTTCCTGCTCTGGCGGCCAGCTCTGTCAGGCAGCGTGAACATGGGGTGCTGGAGGGGACCGTGCGAGCTGGATCCCATTTACAGTATTTCCAGCACTTGAGGGTGCTACGTGGTGTGCCACCAGACACCAGCAACACCGGCACCCTCTGCCCAGTGCCCCTTCCTCCAAGATCTGAGTCCCAGGCCCACAGGCACCTCCAAGCTCAGAGACCCCAGCACGCGCCAGCCAGCATCTCCACCGTGGTCTGAATGTCAGCTCCACAGCCCTGGGGTGGCAGCTGCACCCTGCAGCTGCTACCTCTGTGATGCCTGGGTGTCCTCTTTCTATCCCTTCAGTCACCTAGTTCAGAACTGCAGACCTAGCTGACAACTCTTCACACTAAGTTCTCTACGTTCAAACCACTCATGTGGTTTCTGTCTCCTATTTGGACCCTAATGGATACAGGCCCCAAAGGGATGCTTCGAAGGCTGCCCAGGACCCAAGGCTACCTGTCCCTCTCCTGCTCAAAAGCCTTCCATGGCTCCCTAGGAGCCTCAGGGCCAAGTCCCAGCTCCTAAAGCCGTCCGCATCCTAATCCCGGCACTTGTGAACATGCTCAGCTACAAAGCAGAGGAAAATAAAAGCTGAAGGGGGATCAAGATTGCTAATCAGCTGCCCTTAAGACAGGTGATGATCCTGGATTATCTAGGTGGGCCCAATGCAATCACAGGGGCCTCAACGGCGGGAGGAGAGAGAGTGAGATGTGAGTACAGAAGAAAGGCACGGAGTCGCCAGCCTTGAAAATGGAGAAAAGGGGGCCTCTAGAAGCTGGAAAAGGCAGGGAAATGGACTCTCCCTCCGAGCCTCCAGGACGGACCACAGCCCTGCCAACACCTCGATTCAGCCCCGCGAGGCCCGTGCCAGGCTCCCGACCTCCCGAACTATAAGATAACAAGCTTATGTTGTTTTAAGCCCCTAAGTTTATGGTGAATCGTTAAAGCAGCAAATGGGAAACTAACACAAGCAGTCTGGGGAGGCTTCCCTGAGGTGGCGTCTGAGCAAAGCCTTGAAGAAGGTGAGGGGCTGAGCCATGTGTGTACCCTGGGGAAAGAGGTTCAGGCAGGGAAAGGAGCAGGAGGCCCACCTGGCGTGTGTGCGGCACTGGGGCAGAGGGGGCCGAGGAACAGTCACAGGTGAGGTGCAAGCAGCGGCCTGTGAGGGACCTTGTAGGTCTCCGTAGGGACCGGCCCTGGCCCGAGCTGCAACACGGGGGGGTGGAGCAGCGGAGAGACAGGACCCAACTTCACCACCGCCAGGCTGAGCAGTGCTGCACCTTGGACGTTACCCACAGAGCAATGGACGGGCATTAAATGACGTTTAAACAACAGAAGGAAGTGAGCCCATGTACTGGAGAAGATGAAAAGCCCTCTGACGACAGGACAGGCTGGACATATTTTTGAGCCCTTGTTCTGTATCAGGCATCATTCTCAGATCTGTGTGAGAACTGACCCCTTTCATCTTCACAGCCACCCTGTGAGGCGGGTGCTCCGGGGAGCTGCACGTTACGGGTGAGGCAGGGAAGCACACCGAGGCCCAGGAGCCTGCCCCAGACCTCAGGGCAGCGGTGGAGCTACGACCACATAGATCAGGCCGTCCACTGGCCCCGGGGCACAACCACTGAACTCTGCCGCCTCCCGGGGCTCGTCTCCAGAGCTCTCCCGAGCAGCTGCTGGACTCAGTTCCAGAGGCTAATGGGAATTATGGTTTCTTCCAGTAAAAATGCGCAGGCTGACGGGGACCTACCTGGTCTTTGGGGGGCGTGAGGGCTTCGTCCTCCTCCTCCCCTTCGCTGCCCAGGACCCGGGCTGCCTTCCTCCCCGGCCTCTTCACCGGAGAGTCACCCTCGGGCACCACTCCATTCCGCTCCTTCAGCGCCACCCTGGAAGGTGGGAACATAGGGGTGTTCCAGTAGGAAGAGTGGGGCCACTGCCCCTAACACTCCAGCTTCTTCACTATGTTCCACTCTCTTCCTCTCCTTTTAAGCAATCAATGAACACGCTCTAAGGTCCTCCTTGGCATATACTCTTAATCATCCATCCATCCATCCTACATCTCTGGAGGCCTCCAAAGTGTCCACATGGCGATGGGCGATGCTGAGAAACAAGTGGAATCCCTACTTAGGGCAGAAACTGGACTCCAACATCTATTTGAAGATCCTCTTTCTTTTAGTCATACAAGCCCCTGAGTTTTAGCTAGGTACGTGGCCCTTGGCTGGGGACTTCCCAGCGTCCCCTGCAGCAAGGTATGGTCATGTGATGGGTTCTGACCAATAGAATGTAAGCGGCCATGATTGACACATGCAACTTGCTTCCAATCGCTTGCCCTCACGTTGTCTTACCCCTGTAACTCGGACTTGCTGACTCATTTTGACGATGCAGACGAGGGCATGGCAGAGCCTGGGCGGGAAGGGGTGGGAAGGGAACCTGGGTCTCAGGACAACCCAGTGGTAGAGCCTCCTACCTGCCCTAAACTGCCTAAACAGCTCCGAATCTTACGAGACAAAGGCAATTTTTATCTTAACTAAGTCACTGTGACTTTGGTTGCTGTTAAAGCAGCCCTACTACTCCCCTGACATAGCTGAGGAGGAGTTTCCAATCTGGTGAGGAACACAGACCATCAAAATACAGTGCAGTATGCGCGCTGATGGAGGTCACTTAAGGTGCTGAGGACACACTGATTCCTAAGGGTTTCTGCACTCACAGAGATCACCGTCTGGACAAAGAGACCAACAGGTATAGAGAAAACTCCCTCATCAGGTCAACAAGGTACACTCACGTTATGGAACATCATTACAAAGAAAAAAATGGGTTTATATGAAGTATCATGGCTCTGAGATCTTTTGAGGAGGAAAAAAAGCAGTAGGCTGTCAACTCTATGAGACAAGCTGCTTTTGATTTTGTTCACTGCTAAATCCCCAGGGTCCAGAACAGTGCCTAGCACACACAACATGCTCCACAGAGGGCTGCTGAACAATTGAGTATGTACAGTATGACTCAATGAACGGAAAAAATACATGTTTGCCTATATGTGCAACTTGCATATACAATAATCCTGCTTTTGTTATTTAAAGATAAATTAAAGGTCTGTGTTATTGAGTATCTGTTATATGTCAGGCATGTGCCAGCTACTTGAGATAGAATAGAGAGTCCAAAATGAAGAGTCCCTGCTATCCAATACATAAGTGTGGAAAACACTTACTCAGTCAACAAATATTTATTGAGCACCTACTTTGTGTCAATAACTGGGTTAGGTACATGTATGCATACAGGCATAGAAAAAAGGTGTGGAAGGATATACTTCAAACTAGTAAAAGTAGTTTCCCTGGGAAGTGAATACTGAGATGACTTGAAATTTCTACTTTGCCTACTTCTCTCAGTTGATGTATTAACAATTACCATGTATAAATCTACATACGGTATCTGTGTTAGAAAAAAATATCTGCACATGTGCCAAAGGAGACACACATATAGACTATTTATTGCAGCACAGATTGTTTCAGCCACAAATTGGAAGCAACCTAAATATCCATCAGGAGGGGAACGTTAAATAATTTCTACAGTACAAACCTAAAATGGAACACAAGGCAGAAAGTAAAAGGGATCAGATAGTCCTCTGTGTTCAAGAATGGAAAAAAATCTCTAAGTCATTATGTTGCTGAAGAAAGCAAGCTGAGGCATGATATATAGAGTATGATCCATATTTTAAAAACATTACAATGTCAGAAAACCAAACTATATATGCATGTACATATAGCAATGTATACACAAAAGGAGTAGATGTGAAAATTAAGAGTGTTGGAAAAAAATTCTGACTTGATTCTTACCACATAATGAGTGCCTTTTATGAACCAGGCACTGTTCTGCAAGTTCTAAGTGTGTCAATTCACCAAACCCACACAGAAACCTGATATAGATTATGATACCCTGTTACACACGAGGAAGCTGGGACACAGGAAGTGAAGTTAATTGCCCCAGGTCTCAAATTGGGGATGAGAACTAAATCTAGGTTACGTCCAGGCTCTGGCAAGCTGATTGATCCAGGGTGATCACATGACCCAACTAGGGTCTTGCTGGGAACTTGTGATGTGGATGCTGGAGGAGAGAACAATGCTCACTTCCACTTATTTGAGTCGGCATCAAAATGCAGCCAGTGGCCAGCTTCTCTGCCTCCTGGAGAACGTCTGCTCTAGAACAAAGCCAACACATGTGGAACAGAGCCTTGAAAACAAGTCTGAAACCCTGGATCCAGCTGTGCCTGAAGCGGGACTACTTTTGGACTCACCAGTTACTGGAGTCAAAAATTCCCTTTGGGGCCCCGAGACATTCTGAGCTGGGCTTGTAACACTTACAGCCAAGGGAGTCCTGATTAACAAAGGGACAAATTCACCACATCCTAGCCCGTTACGTACTTTGGAGGGGGCTCCGTCTCTCTGATGCTGTTGGATGTCTCCTTCTCTGGCTTCTTTGCTCTGCCCTCCTTCTTGGGGTGGAAAAATGACCTGGAGAAGCAGAGGAAGGGGGAAAAAAGCAGGGAATGACGACAGCACCAATAACCCCTCTGATCTGTGCCACACCCTACAGCTCCGACGCCCATTCCCATCCCAGCACGTAACAGAGGATTTCAAACAACCCCCTTCGACTGATAACAGAAGTGAGGCTCAGACAGAGGAGGCAACACTCTCTTAATTTTCCCACCATGACTCAGACCTGAGAGAGAGGACACACCCCAATTTTCATTCAACAAGTATTAACTAAGCACTTACTAAGTGCCAGGGCCTGTCCTGGGCCCTAGGGAGAGACCCAGACACACGATGTCCCCCGTGAGGGGCTGACACTCCAGTGGAGGAGGCAAATATTAAGTAACTAAATATAAAATGACAGAAGGCATTAAGTGCTCTGAAAAAGATACAGAAAGCAAGGTGCCTTCCCTCCACTTGAGACTGGCCAGACGAGTGGCTTGCTTCCAGAGAACTGAGTACTGAGAGGGAGAAACAGGAACTTGATGGCGGACAGACCTGGCCACTCCCCCTGACCAAGTGAGGGAGGTCAGCAGCGCCTGTGACGTCCTGGGCTGTCACCCCTAACACAAGGCAGTGAGAGGCGACTTCACCTCGTTGCCCACAACCCCAGTCTAATTATGAGAACAACATCAGACAAACTGAATTGGGGGTCAGTCTCCAGGATCCCCAGCCAGGACTCCTCAAGACTGTCAAGGCCATAAAAAACAAAGAACATCTGAGACACTGTCACCGAGAGGAGACTGAGGAGACATGACAATTACACGCAACATGGTGTCCTGGAGTGGATTCTGGATCAGAAAAGGACATTAATACATACACTGGTGAAATCTGAATAAAGTGGGGAGCTTAGTTAACAGTAACGCCCCAACGTTGGTAACTTCTTGTGACAAAGGGACCACGGTAATGTAAGGAAACTGGGTGAGGGGGATCCTGGAACTCTCTGTACTAACTGCAACTTTTTTGTACATCTAACATTACTCCAAAATAAAAAGTTTATTTGATCTTTTTGTTTTGTTTTTTGGTGAGGATGATTCGCCCTGAGCTAACAACTGTTGCCAATCTTCCTCCTTTTTTTTTTTTGCTTGAGGAAGACTGGCCCTGAGCTACTATCTGTGCCAATCTTCCTCTCTTTTGTTCGTGGGATGTTGCCACAGCATGGCTGATGCATGATGTAGGTCCACGCCCGGGATCCTAACACGTGAACCCGGGCCACCAAAGCAGAGCACGTGAACTTAACCACTATGCCATGGGGCCGTAGCGGTATTGAAAAAGTATTAAGTAAAGGAAGAAGCAGAAAGCCACCAAAGGTGCAACAGCCCAGAACAGACTATCCCCAGATTTCTTATCACACAAGAAAAACACAGGCTGGGATCTGTGTGAGCCACCATGTCCCGGGTCTCTGGGGTGGATGTCCAGTCGGGGTCTGTCTAGAATCCACTCCCTACTTCTAAGAACAGCCTTCCACCTTCCTCTTGGGATGCCCTTTCCCCCAAATTCTCTGCGTGCCTATGATTTGCGTGGGCCTGCCCTACCACCCATAAGCGGGGTGGGCACGTGCCCCAGACCCGGCCCATTAGAGCAGCGCATCCCTGTGGCTACGGTGGCTGGTTCGGGGACAGGCATGTGGCCAAAATGGGTCAATGAAACTGACCCTAGACGTTGTTGGGACAGCTGGGAGAGAGACCCCCCCCTCTTCCACCGTGATTGCTAACTCTGGGGTGCCACAAGCTCAAGGAAGAGAGCCTGCTGGAGTAGGGACAACGTCGAAGAAAGTAGACCTGAATGATGGAGAGACAGTTCCCAGTGACAAAGTTTTGGCACCTGGATCCAACCAAGCCTGAGGCCATTATCTCAGGAAGGTTCCAACTACACAAACCAAGTAATTCTCTTTCTTTTTTCCTGAAGCCAGCTTGTGTTAGTATGAGGTTTCTCAAGCTAGATACTACTGATTTTTTTAGGCCAGATCATTCTTTGCCGTGGGGGGCTGTCCTGTGCATTCTGGGATGTTTAGCAGCATGCCTGGCCTTTAACCACCAGATGCTAATGGCAGACCCCCCGTCCCCCTAGCTGTGACACGTCTCCAGACACTGCCAGATGTTCCCTGGGGAGCAAAACTGCGCTGAGAACCAGTGGCCTAGGGCTTCTGAACCTTGCAACTAAAACCTTTCAGCTAATAGACCACCCATCTTCCATATCCCACTCCCCATTTTCCACACTGCTCAACTCCTGGAAATTCCAACTTGAGGACTAACTTGAGCTCTTTTAAAAAAAAAGGCACAGAGTTAGAGAGAAGCAGAGAACTCGGAGAGTGCAAGACGGGAGGGCGGGTCCTTACATGATACTTCGCTGCATGATGGCGTCAGAATTCTCCCTTCCCCTCTGCTCCTCCTCGTCGGCCGTCAGCTGCTCCTGAAACAGACATCCAAATACCTGGTGAGGATACCGGTCGTGCAGAGCCCAAAGCACACACACCTCCTCCTCGTGGGAAGAAAAAAACCCACAAGATCAGAAACATAAGGTTCCCTGCCAAGAAGAAACTCCCATTTTTCTGGACCAAAATGATTTGCTCGTGAGATTTATTAGCGAACAAAGAGTTCCAAGGCAGAGAACAAGAAGCCTCCTTTACCATACGGAGCCTGCTTTTCATCTAATACAAAGGACACACTGAAGACCTGAAGGGTTTTTTTCAATTTTGTTTGGTTTTGTTTGAAGTTTTAAGGGTAGTGAAAAATTGCTTTTAGGTGACTATGTCATATCCTACAACAACCGTGAAACATGGCAGTTCGTGACATTATACCCACTGGTCTACACAAATCAGCTGGTAAGCAGTCTCTAAGGCACAGCGTTAACTGAAACAAACGGCAGAACATCGCGGAGAGCACACCAACCTCAACAGGTTACACACCGCGCGATTCCATTTTCATAATGTTCTCTGCATGGCAAAGCTCCAGAGGGAGAAGAGACTAGCGGGTGCCAGGGGTGAGAGACAAAAGGGAGGGAGGAGACCATAAAGGGATAGCACAGGGAGTGCAGGCGGAACGTCTCCACGTCCCAACTGTGACGGTGGTTACACAGACCTGTACACGGGATCAAATAAGACACACACACACACACGCGAGTGCAGGTAAACACCGAACAAGCTTTGCAGTCTAGTTAACAGTATTGTCCAGTGCTAATTTCCTGGTTTTGATATCGGACCACAGTCACAAGATGTCACCACTGGGGGAAGATGGTGCAAGAGTCATACGACTCTATGTACTATTTTCACAACTGCCCATCAGTCTATAATTATTTCAAAATAAAAAGTTCAAAACAAAATAATGAAGAAGCTCTATGTACTGATACGGAAAGAACTTACAGACACATTAAGTAGAATTTTAAATAATAATAAAGGAGGCAGAATGGTGTGTATAACATACTTCTGATTTTCTAAGACACGGGAGATAAGAACACGTGTATTCACCAGTATTGCTTGTATTTCCAAAAAGAAGATCTAGAAGGATAATCAAGAAACCAACAAAAGCGGCTGGGGGCAGACAAGACGACGAGTGTGACCCAGACCTGTCGCTGCATACCTCCATCCTGATTTTATTTTGAACCATGCATATTTATTATTGTTCAATTTTCTTAAAAATGGTAAATCTAGGCCCCACAAAGCTTTTCTGATTTTATTTCCCAGCCTCCCACTTCCTCCAGGCTCTTCCCTCTGGGGAATGCCCTGAATACCCCCACAGCCAGTCCCTGTCTGCCTAGCTCTGAGCATTGGACAGAACGCCAGGAAGCTTCCTGCTGAAGAGACGGCTCACTTCCCTGACCTCTCCTGGTGATGAACCAGTACTTCTCTCGTCACACTTATAATGTCGACGTGTGCTCTTGTGACTACAGTCAGAGTTTATCTTTCCAACCAGATGTGGAGCTCTGGAGCAACTGGGCTGTGCCTGATTCACCTCCATCTCCTCCAAAAATTGTTTCACAAACTTCAGGCATTCTTCATACCACCTTTGCAATTTCTACCATATCTATGTAAGGGTTGCATTTTTTTTTCATTTAATATTTTTTCTGTAAAAGATTCAACTTTTTTATTAACTGGAGTGCTTACTAGGTGCCAGGTACTATTCCAAGCGCTTTATGTGAATTAATTTACATATAACGTATTACAATTCATTATTGGCCCGACTTTACAAGTGAGGCCAGGGAGGCACAGAGAGGTCAAGTAATTTGCTCAAGATCACACAGCCTAATGGGTTGCAGTCAGGATCTGAAGCCAGGTGTCTGGCTCCAGAATCCGTGTCCTTAACCACTAACTACTCTGAAGGTGTGGAAGGTAGGGTACCCTCTGTACCGGGACTGAGGAAGACGGAGGTGGCCCCCAGCTCTTGGGGCTGTTGAGATAAAGACAAGTGTAACAATGGTATTGTTACCCCATGCCTCCCAACAACCCGATGAAGCATTTTCAATTTTTAGCCCCATTTCACCGACAAGGAAACTGAGGCACAGACAGGTGAAATCACTCCCCTGAATCACAGAGCTCATAAGCAGAGGAGGGGGATTCAAATCCAGATTCCAGGCACTCTGCCCTCCCATAGACGGAAGAATAGCATCGCTCATCAGAAGTCGGAGGCAGCCGCAAAAAATAAGTAAAACGAACAAAGCCAGATTATTAAATTCTAGTTAAAAAGCGCTGGCTGCTGAGGACTCTGAGCCTAGGCCAGCTGCCCTCTGTTCAAAGTCAACCAAGTGCTGGAGATGTGTGGGAGACACCCTGGCACCAAGCTGAGCCTTTCTCCTCAAAGCAAAATGGAAGAGAATGCAAAGGGATTATAGCACTATTTCACATCATATCCATACACCACCTCAAATTTCCCTAAGTAATTGTTAATTTTGTTAGGTGTGAAACACATAGCAGAAAATACTTTTATTGCCTCAAGAAGCACGCTGAAATAAATAGGGACAAAATGTCATGATGTCTGTAAATTACTTAAAATATTTCAGCAAATGCCTGAAATTTGCTTTAAAATAATTCAGGGTTTTTTTTTTTTTGAGGGGGAAGGAAAGAGAATGCAGATGAGATAAGAATGGACATATTTTGGGGCCAGCCTGGTGGTGTAGTGGTTAAGTTCGCACGCTCCACTTTGGTGGCCCAGGGTTTGCAGGTTCGGATTTCGGGTGCGGACCTACACACCGCTTGTCAATCCATGCTGTGGCGGCATCCCACATATAAAGTAGAGGAAGCTGGGCACAGATGTTAGCCCAGGGCCAGTCTTCCTCAGCAAAAAAAAAAAAAAAAAAAAAGAATGGACATATTTTGATAATTCCTGGGGCTGGGTAATGGGTGATTAGGGATTCATACTACTCTCTCTACTTCTGTGTATGTTTGAAACTTCTATAATAAACATTAAATTTTTTTTCGGAAAATTAGCTGATGCAAACACAGCAAAATGTTAATAGGTGTAAAATCAAGGTGATGGCATATTGTTATCCTAGCTGCTTTACTTTTCTGTAAGTTTGAAAATTTTTATAGGCATCAAAGAAGAAAAAGTAACCTAAATTAAGAAAAAAATATATAATTTCAGTATAAAGCTCAGAATTCAGGAAAATCAATAACCTAGTGGATGACCCAGTCCCTCTCTCCCTCAAAAATCTCAAGCATTGGTAAGAATCTCTCACCTTAGAAAGTTCTAACCTATCCTGTACGTGAATTATTTGTAAAAGTTGGGATCTTTTCTTCCCAACCAGTCAGGGAGCCCCCGGATTCATCTCCACACACGGAAGAACAGAGCCTCGCACAGAATTCACTGAACTCATGTCTCCCAAGACCTTTGGTCTCTGGGGACAAAGAGAAAAGCAAACCCGGTCCTCGCTCTTGAAGAAGCTCACGGGTCCTGCTCTTGCAGATTGCAAAGAAAAGGATAAAATAGGACTCAGTGCTCCAACAAAGGAGAGACACAGGGAGAGGGGAATAAATGAAAGAAGGAACAAATAAAACCAGTTTGCCTAAAACCCAAACTCTGGATTCGAAGCTCAGGGCTCAGTGCCCTGGCGTTAAATCCCATTTACACACTGATGATTCCTACGTTTATATCTCAATTTCAAACAGCCCATTCTCCAACCACCACCCCTACTTTTCCAGCCGACTTCCTCTAGGAACCCAACCCCAAACGTTCCTCAGTCCTTCCTGGGTCTACAAGCCCAATGGTTAGTCCTCCCTCTTTTCACTATCCCTGTCCCCATCACATCCTCCCTCCCTTCCTTCACTCAGCTTAGGTTCTGGTGCACCATTATCATCTGGGATCGCCCTCTTGTTCCTGCCTCCCCCACTTCATCTCTCACCCAGCAAAACCCAGTGCTGATTAAACCCAACTCTCCACCTACGCTGTGCCTGCACCCCCAGGCTGAGGGTGTCTGGTCCCCGCGGGACCCTCGTGCTGCCAGACAAGCTGCTCCATTTCTCTAGACCATTCGACTCTCCCGGTCTCCCAGACCTTATTTCACACCTGCTTCTCAAACCGCCAACATCGTCTCCACCCTCGCTCTCAGCTGAGGAAATGGAAGCAGTCAGGAGAAAGACAAGCTCTCGCTGCATCTACTTACACAACTGCGCCTGCACCCATGTGCTCTGACTTCCCACCGCCGGTTCCTGCGGACCACCCATTTGTGCTCCCGTTTAAGGCTGGCCCCCTCGCCTGCACGCCAGATCTCATGCCCCCTCACCTCCTCAAACCCAAAGCCTCTTTCTCTCCTGCATCAACTTCTCTACTTGATCATTCCCTCCCGTTTACAAATCTGCTGTAATTTCTCCCATCTTAAGAAAACAAACAACCTCTCTTGACCCCACATGCTCCTGCAGCTAATGCCCCATTTCCCTGCTCCCCTCTTCAGAGAAGTCATAGAAAGAATTGTCATAAGGCACCGTCTCCAGTCTCTCTCCTCCCATCCCCTCTGGAACCCTCCCGTTCAAGTTTTCCCACATCACTCTGCTGACCCCGCTCATCAAGGTGATCGAGGAACTCCCGGTTGCTGAATCCAAGTCATTTCTTGTTCCTCATCTTACCTGGCCCATCAGTAGCATGTGAAACATCTGATTCCTTGATCCCTTGAAATTCTTTCTTCATACCACACTCTCACGGTTTCCCTCCCACCTCAGTGTCCGCTATTTCCTGGATTCCTTTGATGGTTCGTCCACAGGAACTGTGGTGAGCAGCATAACGGCCCCCAAAGATGTCCACGTCCTGATCCTGGACTTGTGACTATGTTACTTTACATGGCAAAAGGAAACTTTGCAGATGTGATTAAGTTAAGGATTTTGCGATGGGGCGAGTACCCTGGATTATTCAGGTGGGTGCAACATAGTCACTTATAAGTGATGATAAGGAATCCTTTTAAATGGAAGGAGGAGGTCCGGGCCAGAGATTTGAAGATGCTGGCTTTGAAGATGGAGGAAGGGGCTATGCGCCAAGGAACATGAGTGGCCTCTAAAAGCTGGAAAAAGCAAGGAAACGATTCTCCCCCAGAGCCGCCAGAAGGTATGCAGCCCTGCCAACACCTTAATTTTAGCCCTGTGAAACCAATTTTAGACTTCTGGCCTCCAGAACTTTATGAGAATAAAATCTGTGCTGCCTGAAGTCACTCAGTTTGTGGTAATTTGTTACAGCAGCCACAAAAAACTAATATAGCAACTCACTTTCTGTTACAGTGCCCAAGGCCCAATCCTTAGGCCTCCTCTCTGTCCTGTTTACACCCACTCCCTTGGAGATCTCGTCCAGTTTGGCTTAAACATACTCTGTGATGACCCCAAAATGTCTATGCTGATATCTCCAACTGGATGTCTAACCAACATCTCAAACTCAACGGGACCAAAACCAAACTCTTAGATCACACACGTACACACACAGATTTTTATTCCTCCTCTAATAGTCCCCATCTCAGCATTGGTAGCTTTTTTTACCCAATTGCTCAGGTCAAAAACTTTGGAGTTCACTACGTACCTACTATTTAACTATTGAAAAACAAAACTGACAATACCAAGTGCTGGTGAGGACGTGGAGCAGCTGGAACTCATACATTTCTGGTGGGAATGCAAAATGGTACCGTCACTTTTGGAAAAGTCTGGGAGTTCTCATACATTTAGCATAAGACTCAGCAATCCCACTCCTAGGTATTTAACCTATGTGTGAAATTCTGTGTCCACACAACAACCTGTAAACAAACATTTATAGCAGCAGGTCTGTTCATAATCACCAAAAACTATAAACAATCCACATGTCCTTCCACGGGTGAGGGGATAAACAAACTGTGGTACATCATACAATGCTTTTCATCGCTGAACAGTATTCCATTGTAGGATGTACTAAAGTTTGTACTTAGCAATAAAAAGGAGTGATCTACTGATACAGTACTGGGATGGAGAGGGATCAACGGTTGCCAGGGAGAAGGATTGACTACAAAAACGGAGCACAAGAATCATTTTTAGGGGTGATGAAACTTTTCTGTATTTTGATTGTGGTGGTGGTTACACAACTCCACTCGTGGTTCAAAATTTACAGAGCTATACACCCAAAAGAGTAAATTTTACTCTATGCAACATTTTTTAAAATAATGATAAAGAAAAAGCCTTGGAGTTACTACTGATTCATCTCTTTCTCTCACTCCCCAAATTCATCTACCAATAAATCCCATTGGCACGCCCTCCAAAAGATAACCTACAGTCAACCACCTCTCACCACCCCAGTGCTGCGAGCTCGGGGCTGGCTGCCAACACCCTTGGTCTGCTGTACTATCCCCTCACTCTTTTTCTTCACAGCATTTTGCAGAACCTGACCTTACAAATTAGAATTTGTCTCACCCTCTCGAGCAGTGCTTCTAACAGAACTTTCCGCAAGATAGAAATGATCTGTCTCTGCACTGTCCAAAAATGCAGCTCTAGCCACATATGGCTTCCGGGCATTTGAAATGCAGCTAGTTCAACTGAGGAGCTGAGTTTTTCATTTCTTTACAATTAATTTAAATTTCAATAGCTACACATGACTAGTGGCTATTGTATTAAGCAGTGCAGGGCTAAACTGTTAA
Source organism: Diceros bicornis minor (assembly GCF_020826845.1). Lineage (NCBI taxonomy): Eukaryota > Metazoa > Chordata > Mammalia > Perissodactyla > Rhinocerotidae > Diceros > Diceros bicornis. Next base: position 23,726,545 of record NC_080773.1, read on the forward strand.
GTTCCACAAAGATAGGGATTTTGTCTATTTTGTTCAGGAATATGGCCACAAAACCTAAAACAGTGCCTGGTACTGAATGCGCTGGCCCATACAGACGCCTTTGATTACTAAAAATTGGGGTAACAAAACATCATGACTAAAGAATTTAGGGTTCACAAGCTGGATCTTTCCTAACCTGGAGGCCATGGTGACGAGGAACGATGTAAAGGGGCTTTAGTGGTGAACAGTTTGAGGACAAGAGGCCAGAAGGCCCAAGTCTGCATTTCTTCTAGTTACTAAAAGCTCACATTTCCTGACCTGTCTGGTCCCCTAGGCACACCCCACCCCTGGGAAATACCTTACACGTTTCCCCTAAATATGCTACTCTCCCTCATCCTCCGAGGCTTAAACAGCTCAGCACCCCTCAAAAGACAACCGAGGAAGCTGAGACACGACAGGGACAGGGCCCAGGGCCACACAGCCGGTCAACGACGGGTACTAGAAACAGAGCATGCCGGTTCTGAGAACCACCTGGGACTCCTGTTTAAAACATCCCCAGCCCACTCCCAGACCTACTGAATCAGAATCTCAGGGAATGGACAGGGAAATCACAGCCCTAGCGAGCTCCCAGGGGATCCTAACATAAGATGAAATTAAGGAGGTCTGTCTGAGACGACTCCTTCCTGCCTCTCCCTCGTGCCTCCTTCTCAGGCCCCCTAATAAGTCAGAGATTCAAACGGGCTGAAATGGGGATGGAGGCCACGGAGTGGCGTCCTTAATCCCGTTTTCTGCTGTCTCCCCTCGCAGATCCCTCTCAGCTTTCAGATGCCAGCTCCCCTTTTCAAATGCTCCTCTCTTCTTCCCCCCAAGTGCCCTCCCCGTTACCCTTCAAGCTTCCCCCTCACCTAAAGACATCAAGATCTTCTCTCTTCTCTCCCCAAGCTCCTCTGGCCCTCCCTCCACCTCCTCGGGCAACAATAAACCCAGACCTTTCAACTACCCTCTCCTCGGCCCCACCCCCTCAAACCTCTTCTGTGGCCCGACCCCTTCCCAGGCCTTGGCCCCTTCTTGCTGTCCAACCCGCCCCTTAATCCACCTTTCCTTGGCTCCGCCCCCTCATCAGGCATACACAAGGCCAGACCTCACCTTATCCAAAAGATTCCAGATTTTGCCTAGACCTGGACCTTACTATTGACCTCTCCCTGGCCCCGACTAAGTCCAGCCTGGCCCACCTCTTAAAGCTGACCCAGCGTCACCTTCAACCTTTTCCCTGGTCCCGCCCACTATTAAATTTTCCCCTGGCCCCACCCTTTCCAGGTGGCCCCGCCTCCCCCAGCCCATCCAATGTCCGGATAGCCCCGCCCACCCACGGCCTTTCCCCGACCCCGCCCCTCACCCCTCTATGGCCGTGCCCCTTCCAGGTGGCCCCGCCTCCCCCAGCCCATCCAATGTCCGGATAGCCCTGCCCACCCACGGCCTTTCCCTGACCCCGCCCCTCATCCCTCCATGGCCACGCCCCCTCCAGGGTGGCCCCGCCTCTCCAGGCCTCTCCTCAAACCCTGTCGGGTCCCACCGGCTTCGGCCGTCGTCTACGCTCTACCTGGCCCTCTCCCTCCGGCGGACGCCCCTCGCCCCCTCCAGCGGCCTGCTGCCGGCGCTCTCTCCTCCTCACCACGCTCTCGGCCGCCTCAGCTTTCCCCACGTCCGCTTCTCTGCAGCCGACCGCCCCGGCGAAGCAATGGGCCCCGAGCGTACGACACGCGCGCCGCCCCCCAGCCCCGCCAGCCCCGCGCAGGCGCCCCCACTTGCCTCGCGCTGGCCCCGCGCGCCGCTGTCCTGGGCGCCACACCCGGAACTGCTCGGCGCTCGACTGCAACCCCAAATTCGCGCCACGGAATTCGCGCGCAGACTTCGGCGGGCGGGGCCGGGGCCGAGCCGAGGGCGGGGCCCGGGCGACGTCCGCGCCGCCGCCGCCGCCGCCGCCGCACGGAGGACGCTGGGAGTTGTAGTCTCCCCCTCGGGAGGCTGCCTGGAAAGAGGGTGAAGTGGGGCGAGCCCTCCCGCAGAGCACGCTGGGAAACGGTCCCGAGCCTTCCTTCGCTCTGGTTGAGCGGGTGTGGCTGCGGGTCTGAAGAGCGGCTGGCAGGGAAAAAGGGAGATTCGGTGGAAGCCGCTGCGCGAGGCACGGCGGGAAGAGAGGCGGGAGACCGCGCGGGGCATCCCGGGAGCAAGGGCCGGGCTGGGCCTCGGCGCGGGGCATTGTGGGAGGTGGACGCCGCTCCGGGGCGGGTAGGTGAGTGGGGAGGGGCGGGAAGGGTGCACATCTGGGGGAGGGGAGAGGCACAGCTGGGTGGGACAGCGGGGATGGGAGGGGCCGCGGCGGTCAGGGTTGGGAGGGGTTGGGGAGGCGGGAGCCGGCTGAGAGGGGCTGGAGGAGGGGGGAGGCGCAGCTGGACGTGGGGGAGCATCTGGGGTGAGGAAGCCTATCTGAGGACGAGGGGCCATGTCTAGGACGAGAACGTACATCTGGGAAGGATGATCGCTGTAGACGGGAGGAGGGGGCCACAGCTGGACTGGGGGGCGCGTCTGGGCAGGAGGGGACCACAGATGAACATTGGGGACACTTCTGAGAATTGGGCACAAGTGAAGGGGGCACACACCTATAGGTGAAGGGGCCCTACTGGATTTGGGGAGGACGTCTGGGTAGGGGAGCATCTCTGGGAAAAAGGGGCCACAGCTGGATGTGGCGACCCATAGGGGTCACATCTGGGGGAGGGGTAACAGCTGCATATCGGAGACACATCTGGGTAGGAGGGAGCCACAGGTGCATGAAGAATATAACTGGGGATGAGGTGTCCATGACTGGATGTGGGGAGCACACCTGGATATAGAACATCTTTAGAGGGGGGCGCAGCTGGATGTGGGTTACAGCCAAGTGTAGGCACGTGGAAGGAGGAGTTCCAGATGAATGGAGGCACTAGAGGTTACTGCCAACTGTAGGAGACACATCTAGGGGGGAGGAAGCCTTAGCTGGAAGTTGGGAACACACTTGAGGAAGTGTCCACAACTGAGCTTAAGGGTCGTATTTTGAGAGAGGGACTCCAACTGTACCTAAGGGTCACATCTATGGAGGAGGAGACCAGAGTTGGAATTAGGGATCAGGATATCAGGCTCCAACTGTCCCAGGAATAATGCAGGGCGTGGAAGGAGGCCAAAGATGGGGTTGAAGCACCTATCTAGAGATGAACGGGTGCATCCCACCCCGGGCCCCACTTGGATAAAGGCACCAGCACCAAAGAGGCAGGCCAAGAATGGAGGAAGTGGGATCCCTCTGGTGGGGTTGGGTCTGATATCCACGTGTCCCCCACTGCTTCCACTCAGGCGCCCCAGGATGGAGCCCCCACCCGGCACGGCGGCGGGGCAGGAGGAGCAGGAGCTGCGGGAGCGGGCCTTCTTCTCGTGGGCCGAGTTCAGTCGCTTCTTCGATGCGTGGTGCCAGCAACGGCTGGCGCTCTTCTTCGTCAAGAGCTCCATGCACCTGGCGCGTTGCCGCTGGGCCAGCGCGCCCCCGCTCTACACGCTCATCGACGTGCTCAAGTACAGCTACGTGCGGCTGGTGTGCAAGGACGTGCGCGCGCCCAGCCGGCCCGCCGTGGGGTGCGTGAGCTGAGCCGCTGCCCTGCTGGGTGCTGGGGTTGGGGGGCACAGCACGGGGGAGGGGGCGGCAGAGAGCCCCAGAGACTGGGAGGGCGAGATGCAGACTGAGCAGCTAAATACACCTTGCAGAGAGGCCGTGAGAGTCAAGGAGAGAAGCTTACTGAGAGAGGGAGACAGAGCCAGGGAGCTGGAGGGACAGAGGCACATACACAGTGAGTGACAGGAGGGGATCCCCTTACAGACTTAATAGAGACTCAGAGAGAGGCAAAGAGTGAGATGAGAGACACACATCCCCGAGAGACCAAAAAAGAAAATTCCAGAAACGTGGAGACATGGAGCCAGAGACACCAGACTGAGCCAGAAAACCAGCTGAGATCAGAGATAGAGACTGAGCTGCCGAGAAGGCCACAGAACAAAGAGGAAAAGATCCATTCAGTACATGCAGGGCCAAGTCCCATGCTGGGGGCTAGGGATATTTCACTGGGGGCTGGGTGTGAGGGTGTCTTTGAGAAAGACAGACAAATCCCCTGCCTTTCTGGAACTTTCAGACTGGACAGAAGACTGAGGTTATAGGAACAAGCTCACAAGTAGTTCCCTCCAACTCTAATGATAAAATGAGGGGCAAGTGAGACATCCGGAAGAGAGCTAAGAAACACACCCAGGCGACCAGAGGTGTGTTAACTGACCCCAATTTTAAACTGGGAACATAAACAAGGCTGAGGCCACGTTCCCCGTGTGGCAGACAGCCACCCCATTGAGACCAGGCCTTGGCACTCAGGTGTGCCCCAGACCCCAACACTCTCTGCCACCTCATACTTAGTACTGCTGCTTCCTCGTTTTTGCCTGCCTGGCCCCCTGAGGTGCATAAGTTTGAGACAAAGGGGAGAGTGAAGTACTTAAGAACACAGGCTCTGCCCTCTGGCTCCTTGAGATAGGCTCTGCCGCTTCCTGGGTGGGTGTCTTTGGGCAGCGGACTTCACAGCTCCAAGCCTTGGTTTTCTCTTCTCTGAAATGGGGTTATCGCAGTACCTGCCTCGTGGGGCTGTGGTGAGGTTACGGTGAGACCATGCACAGGAAGGCGCTTACCTGATGCCTGGAACCCGGGGTGGCTGGGTAAATGACAGCTGTACGGGAGTGAAGAGCACAGACTCGGGAGCCAGCAGCCTGGGTGCAAACCACGGCTCTGCTGCCGATGATCCGGTGACGTTGAGCAAGTGGCTTCACCTTTCTGGGCCTCAGTGTCCTCACTTGGAAAATGGGAGAAGTCGTAGTATCTATCTCATAGGTTTTGTGAGGATTAAATGAACTAATCCATGCAAATCGTTCGGAAGAGCATCCAGCACAGAGCGAGCGCTCGCTACAGCAACTCTCACCTGTAGTTATTTAAACATTTGTGGTGAGATTACTATTCTTGGTAATTTACTCACTGCTTGTTCTAGAAACAGAGACTTGGAGATCTGGAAGCAGAACAGTGTCAAACATACATCACCACAGAGAAGTCTAGAACAGTAGAGCTTGCAAGAAGCTTAGGCCCAATCTGGAATCACTCTTTGTTAACAGAAGCCAAGTCAAGGTAACACTTATTGAGCACCTGCTGTGTGCATGCGCTTCACTGGGTGTTTGAAACCCAGAGCTCCTCTCTGCCATTGAGCTGCTCAGAACCTGACAGAGGAGACAAAGACAAAAAAAGAAAAATGGAAATAGTGGCCCACAGTAGTGAGAGAGAGGTTAAGAAAGAAGATGGAGGAGGAGAAGAAAGTGGTCAGCTCCACCTGAGAGCTTACCGGGTGGTTCTGGAAGGCTTCCTGGACTAGGCGACCAGTGAGCAGAATCTTGAAGGATTTTGTCTGTATATTTTTGTATGTACAGTATTGGACTTAAACACGTGGCACTAGCTTTGTGCAGGCACTGTCCTAAGTGCTCTACAAATATCAGAGAGCCAGGGGGCAGGAGGGATGGGGCTAGGGATTGACAGGCTGTGGAGGGGACGAGCATGATGCCCTTGGGCTCCGGCCTGGTGACTGGGGAAACAGTGGAATGGTGGCTCGATGGGGAGCCCAGGAGTGAGGGGTGGCTGATGAGCTGGTTCAGGGATGATGACTTGGGGCCCATCATTCTGAGCCCTCAGTCCCCCCAGCTGCTCAGGCAGGGCCTCTCCAGTGTCACAGCCCAGGCACGGCCCATGGCCAAGGTCCTAGGCTGGAGTGTAGTGTGTGAGAAAAGGTGGGAGATGTGGCTGCCGTGGCGTCGAGGTCTGGTCCAGGGGCTGGGACTTTATCCTGGGGGCACTGGGGAGCCCTGGGAGGGCTGTGAGCAGGGTCAGCTTGGTGTAGGAAGATCCCTCTGGGGCTGCGTGGGGGATGAACTGGAGGAGAGAGACAAGAGGCCAGGGAGGAGGCTGCAGCTGAGGGTCCAGAGAACACACATACGGGCTTTCTTCCTGCCCACGCCTTCCCCCTTTCCTGAGGTTGCACAGTGACCTCCTCCTAGTCACCATCGTGCACCTTTGCCTCTCCAGCTCCGCTTTCTCTCCCACTCCATCCCCTGAGCCTCTCTCTCAGCATGTCCCTCTCTAGAACAGGATTGCTCAGCCTTTCCCAATACCCACCAGCCTTTGAAAACACAAAGATCTTGAGAATATAAAAGATCAAGAAGAAATGGGCGAGTAGAATGCAACACAAATCAAAGCAATGGCACTTTTGGAAGAAAAAAGATGTTTTGGAAATCGCAGCTACTTTTTATTAACTGTTTACTCCCTTTTCTGACCACTTTACATCATTTAATCCTCTTGTTGCGTCCTCTCAACAAATCTGTGAGGTCAGTATTATCAGCTCCAATTTCCAGATGAGAAAACTGAGACACAGAGAGGTTAAGGGACTTTCCCGAGATAACAGAGCTACCAAGAGGGAGAACCAGGATTTGGATCCACACAGGTTGATCACAAAGCCCTGATCACAAAGCCCCTTTTAATTACCACCCTGTCTCCTCCTCCTCTCTCTCTCCTCTCCTTCCTCTCATCTTTATTTCAATCGTGGATTATTAATATGAGAGTCGAATGTGCCAGCACCCTAAAGATTTTTTTGGTTCTAGGTGCCATGCTGTTTGTCCCTTCATCCAAGAGGTTTGTTGCGAGCACCTTCTGTGTGCAGGGCGAATGTGTTTTAGATGCTGAGGTTTCAATGGGGGAGTGCCCCATTCGGTGAGGAGCATATGTTACAGATGGGCATCAATCAAATTACTACCCCAATGTGTGAGGAGATCTGCTCTAGCCTGGAGATGATCAGGGAAGGCTTCCTGGAGGAAGTGGCACTGGCTCTGAGTTGTGAAGGATGAGTAGGAGTGAATTAGGTGAAAAGAAGGGAGAAGGATGTTTCATGAAGAAGGAAAGAACTTATAGTAGGATGGCGGCAGTAGGAATGGAAAAGAGTGGATGCTTTGGAGAGTTTAGAAGGCATGGTGGGCAGGACTTGGTGATGGGTGGTTTTGATGGGGTGAGCGGAGTTCCTGGGGTACGTACAAGCGGGATTCAGCCATTCACTCGCCATATATTTACCCAGCACCTCCCAGGGGCCAGGGGCTGTTCTAAGTGCTGGGGATACACCAGTAGGCAAAACAGCAAAAATTCCTGGCCACTTGGAGTTGACACTTACAGATGGGTGGCATTTTCCCCCAGCTAGGTGGAGAGAGGTTGCAAAAATGGGGTGTTGAGGCGGCAATAGACAGTTATGTGAGACACTAGGATCCCACGGTGGGGACGTGCTGTTCTCTGGCAAGATGGAGGGCTTCACGGAAGAGGTGACGTCCCCCGAGTGGAGGCTTGTTCTAGGGGCTGAAACACTCAAGTTAAAAGAAGCCAGACCAGAGAGTTTCACAAAAGCCTGTGAGTTATTCTAGGGAAATGTGTCGGGTAGAACCTGGCGAACTTGCCATGTTGGTAGATCAAAAATGGCTGCATAGGGGCTGGCCTGGTGGCGTAGTTAAGTTGGCACACTCTGCTTTGGAAGGCCGGGGTTCGCAGGTTCGGATCCCAGGCACAGACCTGCGTGCCACTTATCAGGCCATGCTGTGGCAGCATCCCATATAAAGTAGAGGAAGATGGGCACAGATGTTAGCCCAGGGCCAATCTTCCTCACCAAAAAAAAAAAAAAAAATCGCTGAATGTTGGAAATTTCTTTTAGTTCCACCTGATACCACCATGGTGGCTATATGGTTGTATTTTATTTATAATGATTTGTACACTTACAATTTTTCTAAATTTGCATTATTTTTGTTACTTTAAATAAGGCAAAAAGTCTCAAACTCTTTATATAGATTTTTAAAATCTAGCAGCCTCCTGGGTTTTACTTTACCTCCTGCATGGCAGAGAAAAGGGTGTGTCAAGGATCTCCTCTGGTTTACCAAAGACTATTCCTTTTTTTTTTTTTTTTTTTTTTTGCCAAGGGAGATTGGCCACGAGCTAACATCTGTGCCCATCTTCCTCTATTTTGTATGTGGGATGCCACCACAGCATGGCCTGATGAGCGGTGCAGAGGTCCGTGCCTAGGATCCGAACCTGTGAACCCCGAGCCGCCAAAGCGGAGCGCGTGCACTTAACCACCATGTCACCAGGCCGGCCTCACAAAGACAATTCTTAAGTATTTATGTCGGAGGTTCTTGGGCTGGATTCCGAGGAGGATCACCCTTCTCAGGGGCCATTTGGAAACGATGTGGGAGCGTTTTTTGGGAGGTGCTATTGGCATTTAGTACCTGGGATCCAGGGCTTCTTAACTACGTGCCAGGCCCTGGACAGTCTCTTAGAAAAGGGTCAGCAAACTGGGAGGCCCTTGGGCCAAATCGAACCAGCAGCCCATTTTTGTAAATAAAGTTTTATTGGAACACAGCCACGTCCATTCGTTTTCATATCGTCTATGGCTGTGTTCACAGTACAGCAACAGAATATATCTACTGTCTGGCCCTGTGCAGAAAATGTTTGCTGATCCCCGCTCTATAAGCATAAAACCTCCTACGAAAAATGCTGATATCACCCCTTTCCCTTTCAGAAAGCAGATGTCAATTTAAATATTATTATCACGGAAATACACTTTGATTTCTTCCCCCTGTATTCTCTTTCATTTTTTACAGTGCTGGATGTAACTTGCTTAATTGATTTCAGGTAATGGGCTATGCCCCACAGTTTGAGAACCACTGATGTAGACACTCTCTTACTCACAGAGAGAGATATAAGAATGTTCATTGAAGCGCTGTTTGTAGCAAGGGAGAACTGGAGACGACATAGCAGTTGGCAGAGTCATGGCGTGGAATATTAGGCAGCAGATAAAAGGAAGGAAACAAAACTCTTGAAAAGCTGATGAGTGAAAAAGCACGTGGCAAAAGCATATATAGAATGTGATGCTTGTACTGTATTAGTTTCCTGTTGCTGCTGTAACAAATTACTGCTAACATAGTGGCTGAAAACAACACAAGTGTGTTACCTTACAGCTCTGAGGTCAGAAGTCCAACACGGGTCTCACTGGGCTAAAATCAAGGTGTCTGCAGGGCTGTGTTCCTTCTGGAGGCTCTAGAGGAGAAACTGTCTCCTTGCCCTTTCCAGCTTCTAGAAGCCACCCACGTTCCTTAGCTTGCAGCCTCTTCCTCCATCTTCAAAGCAAGCAGCCTAGCATCTTTCAGTTTCTCTCTCTGATTCCCCTCTTCCCCTTGTAAGGACCCTTGAGATTGCATTGGGCCCACCTAGATGATCAAGCATCATCTCCTCATCTCAAGATCCTTAATTTAATCACATCTGCCAAGTCCCTTTTGCCATGGATGGTAACATGTGCACACCTCTAGCAACTAGGATGTGAACATCTTTGGGAAGGCGGGGGTGTTGGTTTGCCTACCACATGCTAGAAAGCAAAGGTTTCCTAAGTAAACTTTTAAAAAATGTAACCACGTTCCGAAAAGTGCGCACATCATATGTGTGCAACTTGGTGAATTTTCCCAAAATAAAACGCACGTGTAACCAGCACCCAGAACAAGAGACAGAACGTGTACAGTGCCAAGAAGTCCCCACGTGCCCCCCACCGTAGAATTAACCACTCAAGGCTAACCACTATCCAGTCTCTTGACAGCAGATGTTAGCTTTTCCTGCTGTTGAACTTTCTACAAACGGGAATCATGTGGTGTGGCCTCTTTTGTTTGGCTTCCTTCATACAGCAGGTTTGTAAGATCCATGTTGCTGGGGATAGTAATGGTTCATTCTTATTGTTGATTAGTATTTTATTTTAGGAACATATCACAACTTATTCTACTCTATCGCAGGATATGTGGGTTGTTTCAAGTGTTTGGCTAATGTGAATGGTGCCGCTAGGAACATTCTAGTACACGTCTTCTGGTGCCCATAGGCAGGTTTATCTTGAGTGGAATCGCCGTTCTCAGGGGAGGCACATGATGAGCTCTACTAGGTATGGCCATGCAGTTTCCAAAAGTGATCGTACCATGCCACACTCCCATCACTGATGAACGAGAGTTCTGGTTGCTCCACGTCGTCATCAACACTTGATGTTATCAGTCTCTTTTTTTTGGTCATCCTCATGGTGCAGTGGCATTTCCTTGGGGTTTTCATTTGTATTCCCTTGATGACTAATGAGTTTGGGCACCTTTTCTTGTATGCAAAGTTTTAAAACGTAGGAACCTAGGGGCTGGCCCGGTTGCGTAGTGGTTAAGTTCACGCACTCCGCTTCGGCGGCCCGAGGGTTCACAGGTTCGGATCCGGGGCACGGACCTACTCACTGCTCGTCAAGCCGTGCTGTGGTGGCGTCCCATATAAAGTAGAGGAAGATGGGCACGGATGTTAGCCCAGGGCCCATCTTTCTCAGCAAAAAGAGGAGAATTGGCAACAGATGTTAGCTCAGGGCTAATCTTCCTCACACACACAAAAAAAACATAGGAACCTGCCTTCCATTGTTTATGGGTGCATAAAAACATGCACGAATGCTAAATACCTAATTTGGGTCGTGGCTACCTTTGGGGACAGAGGGAAGGAGGGGAATTTGTTGGGGCAGGGCTCCCAAAGGGCCTCAACTTGCACCATCAGAAGTGGATACAGGAGTATCTGAAATGTTTTATTTTCTTAAATTTGGGTAAATATAATAAAACATTCATTCACTGATAGAGCTGGGGGTGGTGTGTACAGAATTCCAGCAAACAGCGCTCACCACATTCCGGACGCTGTTTTTAAGTGCTTTCCACATATCAACTCTCTTAATCCTCACAACAACCCTATGAGAAGCGTATTATGATTATGACCTCCCTTTTAACATAGGAGGAAACTGAGGCACAGAGACTGTAAGTGACTTGCCCCAGGTCACACAGCTGGCATATGCTTTAGGCCCTCTCCTCTTCTCTATGCTGCAAATAATCTTAATTTTAAAAAATAATAGTGAAAAGGAGAGAGGAGGGGGAAGAGGGCGGCAGGGGGTCGTGACGGCGGCCGTGGTCGTTCCTCCCGCAGGCCCCCCCAGCCCGGCTGCCCGGCCTTCATCATCGTCAAGCTGAGCCCGCTGCGGGACCGCCTGGTGGTGACCGAGTGCCAGCTGACCCACTCGCACCCGGCCTGCCCGCTGGAGTTCGCCTACTACTTCCGGCCGGGGCACCTGCTGGCCAACGCCTGCCTGCCCGTGCGCACCACCAACAAGATCTCCAAGCAGTTCGTGGCCCCCGCCGACGTGCGCCGCCTGCTCTCCTACTGCAAGGGCCGCGACCACGGCGTGCTGGACGCCCTGCACGTGCTGGAGGGGCTCTTCCGCACCGACCCCGAGGCCAAGGTGGGGGCGGGTCTCGGGAGGGGCAGCGGGGGGCGGGGGAGAGCCAGGCCCAAGACTGCTTGTGGGTCATTCATTCATTCATTCATGCGCCCACCCACTCATCCGTTCGCCCCTTGGTTCATTCTCCGTGCATCCATTCATAAGTCCTTACTGAGCCCTGGGGAGGGAGCAGCCAACCAGACGCACATCCCTGCGCTCAGAGACCTCGCCCTCTAGTGCAGCCCTGACCACCAGAACTTTCTGTCCTGGAGGAAATGCTCTGTGATTCTGCGCTGCCCCCATGGTAGCCCCCAGCCACACGTGGCTACTGAGCGCTCGAAATGTGGCCAGTAGGACCGAGCAACTGGATTTTTAAATTTTATTTCATTTTAACGAATTGAAATTTAAATAGCCGTTTGTGGCTATGGGCTGCTGCCGCCTTGCAGTTGTGGTGGGAGAAGCCCACGGTAGATAGACACATCCAAATAGGACATAAACTCAGTAGGGTTGTGGCTGGGAAGGAGGGGATTCAAGGTGGTGGAGATGCTATTTAAAAAAAAAAAAAACATTTTTAAAAACAGCTACACATGTAGAAAATGCACAAATGATAAGTGTAGCGTTCGATGAGTGTTCACAAAGTGAAAACACGCCGGGACCCATCCCCCAGATCAAGAATGAGAAGGGAGGGTGCTCTGTAATGTGATGGAGAGAGCAGCCTGGTGAGGATAGGTGAGGGGCGGGGGGAGAGACAGGGGTAAGGGTGCTGTTTTAATTTGAGTGGCCAGGGAAGGCCTCTCTGAGGAAATGATGGTGAACCAGAGGGGACAGAAAGGAGGGAGGGGACCCCCATTCTGTCTTCAGAGGGAAGCGAGATCCATCAGGCAGAGGGAACAGCCAATGCAAAGGCTCAGAGGCTGCAGCAAGCTCTGTGGTTTGGAGGAGCAGTGAGAATGCTGCCTCTGTAGGGAATCTTTCTGCTGCTCTGGTCCAACTTCAGGGCCCAGGTGGAGAAGGGAGGGAGGGAGGGAGGAAAGAAACTGGTTTCTGTGCTTTTTTTTCATGCATGGAAAAGGTGCCAACTCAGGGTGCAGATGAGGAGTGAACCCACTTTCCAGAATCAGGCCCAGAGCTCTCTCCCCATCCCCATCTCATGCCCAGTAACCAGCCTTCTTTCAAGCCACCAACCCAAACCCAGGCCTCTGTCCGCGCATAACATTGATAATAATTCTAGCTAACGTTTATCGAGCCCTCACTCTGGGCCAGGCGCTACCCTAAGTGTTTTAGATCTTGTGATTCGTTTAAATCTCACCAGAGCACGATGAGGACGGCGTCCCCCGTTCTCATCTCCATTTTACAAAGGAGGAAACTGAAGCACAGAAAGGTGAAGTAACTGGCCTGAGGGCACATAGCTGCTTAATGACAGAGCTGAACTCCAGACTCACACAGTCCGGATCCGGGACCCCGATCTTCACTGCTCTGCTCTTCCCCAGTTTGAAAATGAGGCTCGGGCCCCTCCCCGTCAGTTCTAGGCTCTGGGGGGTTGAGAGCCCCACCCAAGTCAGCGTGCCACTCTGTAAAGTGGGGGTACACGCGTATGCGCTCCCCACCCCACTGATCTTCGCTGAGCTACTCCTTGTGGAAGCACCCCATGTAGGGTCACCTCTGTGAGAAGCAGTTTGTCATAAAGGGAAACCTTTGATGTCAAGGGAGCGTCCTTGTAACTCTGGTTTGGAGGCTGTCGTGGAATCTAACTTAAACCAAGGCTGGCCCCCGGGTCTGTGTTTTGGCCACCGTAATACTTTTTTTTTTTTTTGCTTAGGAAGGTTCGCCCTAAGCTAACGTCTGTGCCAATCTTCCTCTATTTTGTGGGTCGCCACCACAGCATGGTTGACGAGTGGTGTGTAGGTCTGCGCCCGGGATCCGAACCCACGAACCCAGGCCGCCGAAGCGGAGCACGAGAGCTTAACCACTGTGCCACTGGCTGGCCCTTGGCCACCTTAACACTTTTAAAAGAAACGAGGAAGAAGTTCTTGAAAACCAAGAGACAGACCAGTGAGAGGGTTACTCCTTTTAAAAAAAAATTTAGATATTGACCATTTGAATATGTAACACATTCACATGGTTCTAAATTCAAAAGATGCAAAAGAGTGTGTAGTAAAAAGTCCCCTTGTCACCTCCTGTCCCTCAGGTCCCCTCCTCAGGCCGCCAGAGTATCAGGTACCCATCCAACTTAAGTATCTTTCTGCTTACAGCCCATTACTGCCCAGTGGAACTTCCTGCAGGGATAAAAATGATCTATGTCTGCGCTGTCCAGTATGGTAGCCCCTGGGCTCATGTGGCTATCAAGCGCTTGAAATGCGGCTGCTATGACTGAGGAACTGAATTTTTAGTTCATTTTAATTAACTGAAATTTAAACAGCCCCACGTGGCTTCTGTATTGAACAGCACAGCTCTATACGTACACAGATAAACTAGCGTGTCTTTATTTTTAACCTTATTTCCCCTTGCCCCCTCCCCCAGCAAGGTAGCCTATTCTACACACTTTTTTGCATCTTGCTTTCTATATTGGGGCGTGCCAGGTGTGAGCATCTTTTGTTCTTCTGCTGGGACTGGCCAAATCCCCCTGAGAAAACTCCAGCCTCCTGGCTGGCTGGTGGGTAAAGGCTAGGCTGCCAGGTTCTGGGAGCCACGATGCAGGGGAGGGCTGGGGAGCTGGAATTTGGTCAGCAAGATGCACTGGACCCCCTTTCCCCCATCACATGGGCCCAGTGTACCCAGGGCCAGCAAACCTTTCTGTTTGACCCTCTTCACAGAATAAACCCCCAGCCCCCTGGGGGTGACAGGAAACATGAGCTTGAGATACCTAACTGCTTCTTAAACAGCCCTCAGCTATCTTTGTTTTAACCTCCCCACACTGCCCAGTGCTGCCGGTTCATTTTAAGGACTCTGCTGTTGTCCTCAGCATTTCCCAATTGTTGGCTTGGGAATCGTGGGCCCTGGTTTTTCCTTTCCTATTGCCTCTGTATTTAAAAACAAAAAATCCTGGGGCCGGCCTGGTGGCGCAAGCAATTAAGTGCGCGCACTCCGCTGCGGCGGCCCGGGGTTCGCCGGTTTGGACCCCGGGCACGTGCCGAGGCACCGCTTGGCAAGCCGTGATGTGGCGGCATCCATAAAGTGGAGGAAGACGGGCATGGATGTTAGCACAGGGCCGTCTTCCTCAGCCAAAAAAAGAGGAGGATTGGCAGATGTTACCACAGGGCTGATATTCCTCACAAAAAAAAAAAAAAAAAAAAATCCCTTTTCTATAGACTTACTTGAGGCTCAGGAAAGACTGAAATTAGGGGGATGTGTTCAGTCTATTACCTTTACATGGAAGTTTCACTTGGCTTTTTTCACTTAGAAGATATATTGAAAGAGTTCTGTATTATTAATCTATAGGAGAATTCTTTATTCTCGTCCCAAGACTAGGCTAAGCAACAATCAGATGTTATTCTCTGTGCTTCCAGCAGGTTCCTGAAGGAGGGATTGTTTTGAAAAGCTGAATGCCTGGGACCCCCTGAGTCGAGGTGGCTCACTTGGTCTTGGGAGGGAATCAGACAAGAAGAGTGTACCCGCAAGCCACAGCCACAGTTTGTGGGCAAGACTGAGTGACTGCTTCAACCAGGGAGGTGTTAAGACCTTGTATAATCTCCCCTGAGGCAGTGATGACGGGCTGAGGTGTCCAATCATGTCTCCATTACCTCATTTGTGGCAGGCTCTAGGGTATCCTGTAAGCAAGCTGGCTCTCTGGGCAGAGATGGACCTTGCCGGGAAAGGCTGCAGCCTTCTCTTATGTGTGTGCTTTGCCTTCTGAGCAAGGAGAACAGTGATCTGAGAGCGCTACTTGTAAGAATACTAAATGGCAAACTGGCACAATCTCAACGGAGTACAATTTGGCATTATCTATCAAAAAGTCCAGAGCACTCACCCTTTGACCCTCTCTCCCACTGCTGCGAATTTATCCTACAGACGTAGTTGGAATGGAACGACTTATGCACAGGGTTAATCATTGTGGCTCGTGAAAGCAAAAGATTGGAAACAACCAAAATTCCACCAGTGGGTAACAATTGCATAACTTGTGGAATCTATCTGTGGAATACTATGCAGCTTTGAACAAGAATGAGAACAATTCTAGAAACTGATCTGAACAGATCTCTCAGATTTTTTTTTTTTTGGTGAGGAAAATTGGTCCTGAGCTAACATCTGTGCCAGTCTTGCTCTACTTTGTATATGGGACACCGCCACAGCATGACTTGATGAGCAGTGTGTAGGTCTGCCCCTGGGATCTGAACCTGTGAACACTGGGCCGCTGAAGCAAAGTGCATGAACTTAACTGCTACACCACAAGGCCGGCCCCCAGATATATTTTTAAGTTAAAAAAAAAAAAAGCGAGATGCAAAACAGTGTACATAATATGCTGTGTTATGTATAAAATGGAGAAAAGACTCTATAGGTGTAATTTCTTGTATTCACATCAAGAAACTCTAGAAGAATACCAAGAAAAGTGGATGGACATAGGAATAGCTAATGGAATGGAGTGGGTAGAATATAGAGGTGGGAAGAAAACCTTGTGCTGTGTAGCTTCATGTTATTTGACTTTTGGGTGCTGTGGATTTTTGCACATTCAAATAATTCATTGTAAAAGAGAAGATGAGGGGCCGGCTCCGTGGCTTAGTGGTTAAGTGCGTGCGCTCCACTACTGGAGGCCCGGGTTCGGATCCCAGGCGCGCACTGCTGCACCGCTTCTCCGGCCATGCTGAGGCCGTGTCCCACGTACAGCAACTAGAAGGATGTGCAGCTATGACATACAACTGTGTACTGGGGCTTTGGGGAAAAAAAAAAAAGGAGGAGGATTGGCAATAGATGTTAGCTCAGAGCCGGTCTTCCTCAGCAAAAAGAGGAGGATTAGCATGGACGTTAGCTCAGGGCTGATCTTCCTCACAAAAAAAAAAAGAGAGAGAGAGAGAGAAGATGAGGCCTGGCCCTGTGGCCAAGTGGTTAGGGTTCCACACGCTCTGCTTCGGTGGCCCGGGTTCGCAGGTTCAGATCTCAGGCATGGACGTACACCACTCACCAGGCATGCTGTGGCGGTGTCCCACATACAAAATAGAGGAAGATGGGCATGGATGTTAGCTCAGGGCCAATCTTCCTCAACAAAAAAAAATTTTAAAACAGAAAAGATGAAAACAGACAATAGTCCCAATGTGCTACACTGATCTGGTCTCTCTAGAAAAGAAACATTAGGCGATGAGTGAGAGAGCGTCTTAAGACTGTGTCAGTCAGGATGGCTTGGGATTTGCTGCAGTGACAACCAGCCCTCAAATCACAGTGACTAACCTCATGGCAGTTGACATGTTGCTTGAGCGCCACGCCCACCACGAGTTGTTGGAGGAAGTGCCGCTCATCTGTGTCACTCAGGGACCCAAGAACGTGGCAGATGCAGCCAGACATCATGGCCCTACCTGTCAGGAAGGACTGTTAAGGCTTCTGCCCACGAGTGACACACCAGGTTAGGTCACTTGCAGTCACATTTCATCGGACAAAGCGAGTCACATGAGCCTGCCTAACAACAGGGGGCAGAGAGGTGCAGTCCTGCCAAGTGCCTGGGACAGGGGAGCCACGATTACCTGGCACACAGCAGAAGAGGACCACAGGCTTAGAGAGGGCTGTTTCACCAAGCGTCTCCCCACACCCGGCCTGAATCCTGGGCTCCTGTTTCTCCTGTGTCTCCTGCTCTGAGCTCACACAGGCCTCTCACAGCTCAGTCTCAGCCTTTTTTTTTTTTTAATTTTTTGTTTGTTGCAGTAACATTGGTTTATAACATTGTATAAATTTCAGGTGTACATCATTATACTTCTATTTCTGCATAGATTACATCATGATCACCACCCAAATACTAATTACAACCCATCACCACACACCTGTGCTGAATTATCCCTTTTGCCCTCCTCCCTCCCCCCTTCCCCTCTGGTAACCACCAATCCAATCTCTGTCTCTATGTGTTTGTTTATTGTTGTTATTATCTACTACTTAATGAAGGAAATCATATGATATTTGACCTTCTCCCTCTGACTTATTTCACTTTGCATAATACCCTCAATGTCCGTCCATGTTGTCACAAATGGCTGGATTTCATCGTTTCTTGTGGCTGAGTAGTATTCCATTGTGTATATATACCATATCTTCTTTATCCATTCGTCCCTTGGTGGGCACTTAGGTTGCTTCCAAGTCTTGGCTATTGTGAATAATGCTGCAATGAACACAGGGGTGCATGTATCTTTACACATTGGTGTTTTCATGTTCTTTGGATAAACAGTCAGCAGTGGAATAGCTGGATTGTATGGTAGTTCTAGCCTTAATTCTTTGAGGAATCTCCATACTGTTTTCCATAGTGGCTGCACCAGTTTGCACTCCCACCAGCAGCGTGGGAGTTCCCTTCTCTCCACATCCTCCCCAACACATGGTGTTTCCTGTCTTGTTAATGATGGCCATTCTGAGGGGCATGAGATGATATCTCATTGTAGTTTTGATTTGAATTTCCCTGATAGTTAATGATGTTGAACATCTTTTCATGTGTCTGTTGGCCATCTATATATCTTCTTTGGAGAAATGTCTGTTCAGGTCTTTTGCCCATTTTTTAATTGGGTTGGTAGTTTTTTGTTGTTGAGATGCATGAGTTCTTTATATGTTTTGGAGATTAAGCCCTTATCAGATGTATGGTTTTCAAATATCTTCTCCCAATTGTTAGGTTGTCTTTTCGTTTTGTTGATGGTTTCCTTTGCTGTGCAGAAGCTTTTTAGTTTGATGTAGTCCCATTTGTTTATTTTTTCTGTTATTTCTCTTGCCCGGTCAGACATGTTGCTTGAAAATATGTTGCTAAGACCAATGTCAAAGAGTGTACTGCCTATGTTTTCTTCTAGAAGTTTCACAGTTTCAGGTCTTACCTTCAAGTCTTTAATCCATTTGGAGTTAATTCTTGTGTATGCTGTAAGGTAAGGGTCTACTTTCATTTTTTTGCATGTGGCTGTCCAGTTTTCCCAACACCATTTGTTAAAGAGACTTTCTTTTCTCCATTGTATGTTCTTGACACCTTTGTCAAAGATTAGCTGTCCATAGATGTGTGGGTTTATTTCTGGGCTTTCAATTCTATTCCATTAATCTGTGTGTCTGATTTTGTGCCAGTACCATGCTGTTTTGGTTACTATAGCTTTGTAGTATATTTTGAAATCAGGGAGTGTGATACCTCCAGCTTCGTTCTTTTTTCTCAGGATTCCTTTAGCAATTCGTGGTCTTTTCTTGTTCCATATAAATTTTAGGATTCTTTGTTCTATTTCTGTGAAAAATGTTGTTGGAACTTTGATCGGGATTGCATTGAATCTATAGATTGCTTTAGGAAGTATGGACATCTTAACTATGTTAATTCTTCCAATCCAAGAGCATGGAATATCTTTCCATTTCTTTGTGTCTTCTTCAATTTCTTTCAGTAATGTTTTATATTTTTTGGTGTACAGATCTTTCACCTCTTTGGTTAAGTTTATTCCTAGGTATTTTATTCTTTTTGTTGCAACTGTAAATGGGATTGTATTCTTAATTTCTCTTTCTGCTACTTCGTTGTTAGTGTATAGAAATGCAACTGATTTTTTTATGTTGATTTTGTATCCTGCAACTTTACCATATTCGTTTATTACTTCTAAAAGTTTTCTGGTGGATTCTTTAGGGTTTTCTATATATAAAATCATGTCATCTGCAAATAGTGACAGTTTCACTTTTTCCTTTCCAATTTGGATCCCTTTTATTTCTTTCTCTTGCCTGATTGCCCTGGCTAGGAGTTCTAGTACTATGTTAAATAGGAGTGGTGACAGTGGGCATCCTTGTCTGGTTCCTGTTCTTAGAGGGATAGGTTTCAGTTTTTCACCATTGAGGATGATATTAGCTGTGGGTTTGTCATATATGGTCTTTATTATGTTGAGGTACTTTCCTTTTATCCCTATTTTATTCAGAGTTTTTATCATAAATGGATGCTGTATCTTGTCAAACGCTTTCTCTGCATCTATTGAGATGATCATGTGATTTTTATTCTTCATTTTATTAATGTGGTGCATTACGTTGATTGATTTGTGAATGTTGAACCATCCCTGCATACCTGGAATAAATCCCACTTGATCATGATGTATAATCTTTTTAATGTATTGTTGTATGCAATTTGCTAGTATTTTGTTGAGGATTTTTTCTTGGACGGTCATCAGTGATATTGGCCTATAATTTTCTTTTTATGTGTTGTCCTTGTCTGGTTTTGGTATCAGGGTAATGTCGGCTTCGTAGAATGAGTTAGGGAGCTTCCTCCCCTTCCTCAACTTTTTGGAAGAGTTTGAAAAGGATAGGTATTAAGTCTTCTTTGAATGTTTGGTAGAATTCACCAGGGAAGCCGTCTGGTACTGGACTTTTATTTTGGGGGAGGTTTTTGATTACTGTTTCGATCTCCTTACTGGTGATTGGTCTATTCAAATTCTCTACTTCTTCTTGATCCAGTTTTGGAAGGTTGTATGATTCTAAGAATTTATCCATTTCTTCCAGATTGTCGAATTGGTTGGCATATAGCTTTTCATAGTATTCTCTTATAATCTTTTGTATTTCTGAGGTGTCCATCGTAATTTCTCCTCTTTCATTTCTGATTTTACTTATTTGTGCCTTCTCTCTTTTTTTCTTGGTGAGTCTAGCTAAAGGTTTGTCAATTTTGTTGATCTTCTCAAAGAACCAGCTCTTGGTTTTATTAATTTTTTCTATTGTTTTTTTAGTCTCTATTTCATTTATTTCTGCTCTGATTTTTATTATTTCCCTTCTTCTACTGATTTTGGGCTTTGTTTGTTCTTCTTTTTCCATTTCCTTTAGGTGCATTGTTAGATTGTTTGAGATTTTTCTTGTTTGTTGAGATAGGCCTGTATTGCTATAAACTTCTCTGTTAGAACCGCTTTTGCTGTATCCCATAAATTCTGGCATGTCGTATTTTCATTTTCATTTGTCTCCAGGTATTTTTTGATTTCTTCTTTGATTTCTTCGTTAACCCAGTCGTTGTTCAGTAGCATTTTGTTTAATCTCCACGTATTTGTGGCTTGTCTGATTTTCTTCCTATAGTTGATACCTAGTTTCACACCATTGTGTCAGAAAAGATGCTTGGTATTATTTCAATCTTCTTAAATTTATGGAGACTTGTTTTGTGGCCTAACATGTGATCAGTCCTGGAGAATGTTCCATGTTCATTTGAAAAGCACGTGTATTCTGCGGTTTTTCGATGTAATGCTCTGTATACATCTACTAGGTCCATCTGTTCTAGTGGTCATTTAAGGCCAGTGTTTCCTTATTGATCTTCTGTTTGGATGATCTATCCGTTGGTGTAAGTGGAGTGTTAAAGTCCACTACTATTATTGTGTTACTGTATATTTCTCTTTTTATGTCTGTTAATAATTGCTTTATATATTTAGGTAGGTGCACCTACATTGGGCACCTAGATATTTACAAGTGTTATATCCTCTTGTTGGTTTGTTCCCTTGATCATTATGTAATGCCCTTGTCTCTTTTTACCGTTTTTGTTTTAAAGTCTATTTTGTCTGATATGAGTACTGCTACCCCAGCTTTCTTTTCATTGTCATTTGCGTAGAGTATCTTTTTCTATCCCTTCACTTTCATTTTGTGAGTGTCTTTAGTCTCAAGTGTGTCTCTTGTATGCAGCATATATATATGGGTCTTGTTTTTTTATCCAATTAGCCACTCAATGCCTTTTAATTGGAGCATTTAGTCCATTGACGTTTAAAGTAGCTATTGATAAGTATGTACTTACTGCCATTTTTTAACTTTTTTTTTCTCAGTGTTTTAGTAGTCCTTCTCTGTTCCTTTCTCCTTCTATGCAGAATTAATGGTCTCTTTAGTTTGACCTCTGTCTGAAAGCTCTACTCTTTAACTCCCCTCCTCCCTCATTTTATGTTTTTCATATCATATCTAACCTCTTTTTTGTGCATTTGTATCCATTACCCTCTTATCATGGAAATAGATAATTTTTCCCATTTGTGGTCTTCCCTTTTCCCCTTAAATAAGTCCCTTTAACATTTCTTGTAGCACTGGTTTCTTCGTGACAAACTCCTTTAATTTTTGCTTCTCTGGGAAATTTTTGATCTCTCCTTCCATTTTGAATGATAACCTTGCTGGGTAGGGTATTCTTGGCTGTAAGTTTTTTCCTTTTAGCACTTTAAATATATTGTGCCAATCTCTTCTAGCCTGTAAGGTTTCTGCTGAGAAGTCAGCTGATAGCTTTATGGGGTTTCCTTTGTATGTAACTTGTCTTTCTCTTGTGGCTTAGGATTCTCTTTATCTTTAATTGTGGACATTTTGATTATGATGTGTCTTGGTGTGGGCCTCTTTGGATTTATCTTGTTTGGGGCTCTCTGTGATTCCTGTACCTGGATGTCTGTTTCCTTCCTTAGGTTAGGGAAGTTTTCATCTATTATTTCTTGATATAGATTCTCTGCCCCTTTGTCTCACTCTTCTCCTTCCGGGACACCTATAACACGGATGTTAGTGTGCTTGATGTTGTCCCAGAGGTCCCTTAGACTGTCCTCACTCTTTTTAATTCTTTTCTCTTTTACCTGTTCAGCTTGGGTAATTTCTTCTAGTCTTTCGTCCAGCTCACAGATCCGTTCTTCTGTATCCTCTACTCTGCTTTTGAGTCCCTCTAGTGAATTTTTCATTTCTGGTATTGTATTCTTCATTTGATTGGTTCTTTTTTATATCTTCCATTTGTTTGTTGACATTCTCACTGAGTTCATCTTTTCTTCTCCCCAGATCAGTGAGCATCCTTAACACTCTTTCTTTGAACTCTCTGTTGGGTAGGTTGCTCATTTCTGTTTCACTTAGTTCCTTTTCTGGGGTTTTGTCTTGTTTCCTTACTTGGAATGTATTCCTTTGCCTCCTCATTTTGCCTCTTTCCCTGTGCTTGTGTCTACGTATTAGGTAGGTAGGTCAGCTACGTCTCCTGCTCTTGGATAGGTGACCTTATATAAGTGATGCCTTAGAAGGTCTGCAGTGTGCTTCCCTCTGTTCTCAATGTTCCAGGGGTGACCCCTATGTGGGCTACGTGTGTCCTTCTGTTGTGGCCTGTTTGCTATCCCTGTAGGCGTCCAGGGAGGCTGAGTTATGCTCCTGGCCAGCTGTTGTAATGCTCAGCTGCTTGTAGTTGTTGTGGGCCCTTCACTCTCTTTATCAGGTGTGGGGAGCCCCAGCACAGTTGGCTGCAAGTTCTAATACCACATTTGTGTTGCAGTATTTCTTTTAAGTGAGTAGGCCCCCAGCGTGGCAGGTTGTTAGGCTCAGGGGCTTACAATTGCTATAAGCCTCCAGCCTTTAGGTCTCTTGTCATCTCTCTGAGGATTGCAGCTGGGTGGGGCTGGCCTCAGGCACAGGAGCACCCAGTTGTTTCAGGCTTTGGATGGTGGGGCAAACCCCCTATGTGGGTCTTTGAGACGCACAAGTCTTCTGCAGCTGACAAGCCCTGCCACCCACAGGTCCACACACAGTCAACACAGTCTTGCCCCATGTGTGCACCCCGACCTCCTGAAGTGGACCCAGTCTCTCCACGGCAGGAGCCCCACATGCTCCACCACCACCCCACACTCTCCACCCACTCCTTGTGCACGCCCTGCCCCTCTGAAGTGGGCTCAGTTGCCAGGCTGCAGAGAATCCAGTCACCAATCTATGCAGGCCCACAAGTTGCATGAGGGTTTCTTGTTGGGTGGGCCAGTCTCTAGGGTGGGCTGCCTGCCCTGGCTGAGCTGGATTAAATCAGTGCTCTAGTGGGTGGGGTAGACCTGGGCTAGCAGGCCTCAGGGAGAACTCCAATGGCGTCTGTGTCAGCACACCCACACCAGGCCACAAAAATGGCTGCTGCCAATGTCCCAGTCCCTGGAGAGGTCTCACCTCTCACCGAGATGCACTCAGGACCTAGCAGGTGAGTCTCTTTTCACCAAAGCACTGTGCACCTTTCTTTCTGGTGATTTTAGGTTGTTTTCTGAAACGAGTGAGTTTGCACATGGGCCCTTTAAGAGCCGGTTTTAATTTCTTTGTGAACCAGCTTTTCTGGGGGTTCCCCCCAATGTTTTAGTAGCAGCCAAAGTCAGGTATTATGCCACTCGTCTCGATTGTGCTGGGTCCACAAAATGCCCCCAGCAGTGGTGCTCCCCGGCTCAGGGCCCCGCGCCTCCAGGGAGGCTGCATACCTGTGGGCTGCTCCCGGGCGGCCGTGAAGCTGGTGGCTTGTGAAGGCGGCGTTTTTTCTCTCCAGAAGGGAGTTTCTGCCTCTTCCACCTCAATTAGGGTTGTCCTTTGTTGCAGGAGTTCCTCTTATCCAGTTTTCAGTTCTATCTCAGGGGTAATTTTTCCACGAGTAGTTGTAAATTGGCTGTGTCCAGGGGAGGAGGTGAGTTCAGAGTCTGCTTACACCGCCATCTTGACTTCTCTCTGTCCTTTCTGGGAGTTTTAAAAGACTCCAGAACTTTTCCCCGGCCCTCTGTCACAACAAGAGGAACAGTGAACTCAAAGGGATCAGTGGATGCCTCGCCTGAGCATCTCCTCCGTAGGCCGTTAGCAGTCAGCTTTGAATCCCGTTCTTCGTTGCCAAAAACCGATTGTCTGGGGCCTCATAGTCATCTTGTTTGGGGTGAGAAGGCGTCTCAGCCTTTCTGTCATTTCATCACTCCTAAAGGGAATCTTCTCTATGCCACAAAGCCTATTTTTATTTCAGACTAGCCATTTTCCAGGTGATAGAGTAACTGCTAGAAATTTGATTTTATTTATGTTGCTATCCACTAAAAGCTTTGTGTATATTCTAGTTGTCAACAAGTTACTTATCTTCTCTGAGCCTTAATTTGTTTGTCTGTAGAATGAAGATAATAATAGATACTAATTCATAGGGTTGCTGTGTGAGGGTCAGATGTGTGTGTGTGTAAAGAACAGTGCCCAGAAAGTAGGAAGCCTTAGATGTTTGAGCTACTTAGCTGTTGTTTTTATTTCCTCAGTTTTTTCTTTGAGGCAGGCTGGATAATAGTATTGTTCTGATCACGTGAAGGAGGCTGTGTGCTCACAGATAGGAAGGGACGTGGATGGGCAGTGTTAAGTGGCGTGGTTTCTGATGCCCATACCCTGTAATCTGCCATCTGTGCTTGATGCATCCTGGTGCCCCTGATTTATGTGTCTCAGACGACACCCGCACCCACTGGTCCTCAGATCTGCTCCTCTCTGGGCTGCTCCGTCTCCTGTGCAAGCCAGGAGCCTCTGAGTCAGGGCTGTGCCATGACTTTTATAAAGGCCATGGGGCATGGGGCTCGGACCCTGGGACAAGTTGCCCGGGTTCAAATTCCAGCTCTGCTGCTTACTATCTGTGTGACCCTGGGCAAGCCACTGAACCTCTCTTTGCCTCGGTTTTCCCATCTGAAAAATGGGGATGATGATAATAGTACCTGTTGTACAGGACTGTTGTGAGGATTAAAAGAGTCGTTGCCTTGGAACTGTGCCTGGCACAGAGGAACCGCTTCATGAGTGGTGTTACTTCTCCTCAGCACTTTACATACCTGAAATCATCTGGTGTGTATTTATTCATCTTCAGTTTGCCGGCTGTCTCTTTCCACTCTTAAGTGTGTCTTATTGGCTCTCCTCAGTGCCTGAACCAGCACTCCGAACATCAGATTTGCTCAGTAAATATTTGGTATATTTTTGTCAGTCCTGTTGAGTGGATTCTGACTCCCAGCAACTCTGTGTAGAGTAGAAAGGAACTCTGCCCAGTCTTTTTGTGCCGTCCTCTCATCTTCTGGTGCTCTATCAGACAGCGCTCCGCTGCTATTCACAGAGTTTTCATGGCCAATTTTTTCAGACATGAGTGGCCAGGTCCTTCTTCCTAGTCTATCTAGTCTGGAAGCTCTGCTGAAGCCTATCCACCATGGCTGACCCTGCTGGTGTTTGAAATACCAGTGGCATGGCTTTCAGCATCATAGTAACACGCAGCCGCCACAGTCTGACAACCCTCTGACAGATGGGTGGTGTGGTTCCCTGATGGGGAGACGAAGCCTGGCTGTGGCTATGAGAGCACCGAATCTTAACCACTACACCACCAGGGCTGGCTATTTGGTAGATAAATTCATTCATTTACGTATCCCCCACCTTCATCAAATGTCACCACACCCCTTAAGTGTCACCCATACATCTTCCCTCACTCCTTGTTTTGTTTTTTTTTTTCCAACCGTTCTTAATCACCTAGACTTGGATCCTAGCCCTGCTACTTGTTAGCGCCATAGCCTTGGGCAAGTCACTCCTCTGGTGTAGTCAGGGTCCATAAGACCACCCTCAGGTTCAATGAGGACTCACAGAACTCAGAAAATTTGTTATACTCATAGCTACAGTTTATTACAGGGGAAGGATACAGATGAAAATCAGCACAGGGAAGAGGTGCATGGGGCAGAGTCCAGAGAGACCAGGTGTGAGCTTCCAATTGTCTCTCCCAGTGGAGTCATATGGACAGCGCTTAATTCTCCCAGCAACGAGTTGTGACAACAAGCATGGAGTATTGTCCACCAGGGAAGCTCACTTGAGCCTTGGTGTCTGGGATTTTTTTAGAGTTTGGTCACGTAGACATGACTGACTGCCTAAGTAGCTGACCTGAGTCTCCAGCCCTTCTGGAGGTCAAGCTGACAATGAATGCCCCAAGGCCGCCACTATAAATCATGTTGTTAGCATAGACTATCTGGCGTGGCCCAAGGCCTCCAGCTAAGACACTCTTATCAGGCAGGACGTGCCAAGGGCTTAGAGGCTGTCTCCCAGGAGCCAGGCAAGAGCCAGTCCTTTCTTTGGAGTGTGCAGGGTTTGGACAACCCAGACCTGCTGAGTTAATCCTTTAATGCTGTCGATGCAAATAAGCAATCTATAGATTAGGAAGATAAGGTGATGTTTATTGAGCCAAGCTGAGGACTAGCACAGAAGTGCAATCTCCACAAGGGAAGAAAACACTCCAGAGAAGCGTGGTTTACAGCATGGTTATATATTGTTGCAGAACAAACAACATATATCAAGCATGACAGGAATACAATTTTTTTTCTCAAAGTCACAAAGAGATGTTTTGCCACACTTTAGCACATACATAGCAGGTCAACTTGACCTTGGTTTTCTGGGAAGAAAAGCTTATTTTCAAAGAAGTACTGGTGTTGGTGTCAGAGATCGGGGAGACATTCATCCCTATCTTTAAAGAGTGCATTCTTTGCTTTGGGAAAATGTTTGAAGCAGAGTTACAATGCATATTTGGTGGGCCATAAGTCAGGCTGCTCTCGAAAAAACAAGTTTTAGGCCAAATATGGCTTCCCCATATACCTCAATACGTGAAAACTTCTTATTATTTTCATCAGCACAGCTGGAATCTTTCAGCCTCAGTTTGCATATCTGTATTATAAGGAAAATAATCTCAACCCCCTCTCAGCCATGGCCCTCGCTCAATCAGAGGGCCACACCAACCTCAGTCCCATTAGCCTTTCTCTTTAGCATGCCCTCCACGCTCAGGTAATAATAATAATAACAACAGCTGAAACTCAGTAAACACTGACCTCTTGCCAGGCACTGTCCTACAAGCTTCATGCAGAGTAATCCATTTAGTCCTCATAGTAACTTTACAAGGTTGATGCAATTATGCTCCCCACCTTTGCAGATGGGAACAGCTGAGGCACAGAGAAGTTCAGACACTTTCCCTACGTCACACAGCTGGTGTGTAAATTCACACAGCTAGTAAGTAGAAGAACCTGTGTTTGGATCCCCACAGTCTGGCCCCAGGGTCCAGGAACTCTTGACTGTCCAGTCATTGGGCCTCTCAGCTGAAAGCAACACTAGTTGTGCCATTGCTCATGGAGACTCAGCTAGTCCAACAGGGCAGGACTTGGGCCTACCTCACTCCCTGCTCTCTCCTCAAGGCCTAGCACAGTGCCCAGCAAACAAAAAGTGCTCAGTAAGTGCTGTTTAATGAACAAACAGCTGTGCAAGACAAGCTGATGTGCCCTCTTTACAAAGTATTGACTTAAAAAGCCTCAAAATGAGTATTTGAGAATTGCCAAAAAAATGGCAATTCAGGATGTCCATGCTATGGCAAACCATAGGCAAATCTAGAAAACAAAGGAAGGGAACTGCTATTATAGAGAAAAAGAGGGAATAGGGAGGGGCTGTTCTAAAGGAAAGTCCACTGGGGGAAAGTAACAGTTCAGGGCAGCAACAGCATCTCATTGGCTGAGCTACAGTGTTTCTCATTGGCTGAGCTGGGGCGTTTCTCATTGGCTGAGCTGTGGCATTTCTCACTGGCTGAGCTGTGGCATTTCTCATTGGCTGAGCTGGGGCATTTCTCATTGGCTGAGCTGTGGCATTTCTCACTGGCTGAGCTGTGGCATTTCTCACTGGCTGAGCTGTGGCATTTCTCATTGGCTGAGCTGTGGCATTTCTCATTGGCTGAGCTGGGGCATTTCTCATTGGCTGGGCTGTTGCCAGGTGGGGACAGAAATCTTCCTTCAGTAGTAAAGTAGTTTTACTTTCTGTCCAAGATGCAAACAGCTGTCTCTTCCTTGTTGGTGTAACTGACGATGTGTGATAGGGCATGAGAGCTCCCCCTACAGGCCTTCCTGACTCCAGTTTAGTTAAGGTTTCCTGTATTAATTTCCACAAAAAAAAAGATAAGAATCAAGATCAGAAATCTGAGTTGTCCCTTTAAAAACGGAAGTCAGCTTCCTATTAGTCAAGTATGGACTTGCCAGCTCTGGAAAAGTCTTAAGGCAAATACATTTTGCTGTATTTGCTTTTCTCTTATTCTTGACTCCCAAGGAGAGAAAGATAAGAACTTGCCTAATACTATCGAAACATGTAATTTTTTTTAACCCGTTATACCTATTATGACTTTTATCCTTATGTTAGTTTCTAGACCGGCGCTGTCAAATAGAACTTTCTGTGATGATGGAAATGCCCTATATCTATGCTGGTAGCCTCCTGTGGCTATGGAGCACTTGAACTATGACTAGTGTGACCGAGGAACTGAACTTTTATATATTTTAAAATCTTACTTTAAATGCAAATAGCTACGTCTGGCTAGTGGCTACCGTATTGCACAGAGCAGTTCTAGATGGAAACATCTGCTGAGACAAATTAAATCATAAAGTAATAATAAATGTAAAAATTAATGATGGTTGAAAAAAATTACAGTGGTGTAAGTAACTAATTCAGTGGTAAGCTTTCTAGGCTGTTTCATTAAATTTATTGAATTCCAATACCATATAAGATGCTGAATGTATAATTTCAGGGGTAGGAAAGCAACTTCCTTGTTTTCTTTGGAATATTCTAGACCTTTTTCTTTTTTTCCTTGAAAGGAGAGAATTATGCATTGCTTTTTAACTGGTCTTGTAGGATGAGGTTGAATCATGGCAGAACGGTTTGCGGTGAGATCGGTGTATTCGAATCCTGGTGCTGTGGCTGCGGCTCGGCTCTGACGGGGACTGGCGGAAGGAGCCCTGACCGCCTGCCAGGCAGAGGGGGCCCTAGCTCATAGCTGCTCATCTCCCTGCCCTATTAAAGTGCCTTTTGTGCAGTAATAATGAGGCCAGAGTGGCTGAGGCCAGGGTGGACGAGAGGGATAGAAGATGAAGTCCAAGAGCCTGACCACCCAGCCCAAGGCGAGGTGTGAACTCTTGGTTTTACTTGAAGTGTGGGGGAAAGTCCTGGGAAAGGTTTTCAAGCAGAGGAGGGGGTGATTTGATCAGAGTTTTGAAAATGGCCCTCTGGAGGCGTGTGGGGGACAGACCAGGGGGCCGAGGTGGAGACAGGGAGCCCAGTGAGAAGGTGGTTACAATAATCCAGGGGAGAGACGGTGGTGGCTCTGAGCAGGACGGTGGCCATGGGAGTGCGGAGAAGTGGTCAGATTCTGGACTCATTTTGAAGGTCGCTTCTAGGACTCGGGGACGGATTGCATGTGGAGAATGAAGAAAGAGAGAAGCCAAGGCTCAGCCCTGAGTGTTGGGAACTGAGCTATGGAATGGATGGTGGAGCCACTGATGTAGATGGGACTGAGGAGGGGCAGGTCGAGGGGAGTGAGAATCAAGTGTGGCTTCGGGGGCTAGTGTCAAAGGATACATGAGCCATCCAAGGGGTCATGTTGCTGCAGAGGCAGCTAAGTAGGTGGCTCTGGAGCCTGGAGATACAGAACTGTGAGTTATGAGCTTCGAGATGATGAAGGCCATGTGACTGGATGAGATCACCTTGGCAGAGCCTAGAGGTAGGAAAGAGGAGAGGAGAGTGCCTGGTCGGGCTCTGCAGCTCAGCAACATTTAGCACGGAGCAGAGGAGGAGAGGCAGGCAAAGGAGACTGCAGACGAGATGCCTGGGAGGAAGGAGGAAAGCCAGGAGTTTTCCAAGCTTTGGATACAAATGATCTCATTTTAGCCTCACCAAGACCCTGTTAAATAGACATTATTACCCCCATTTTGCAGACAGAGAAGGTGAGGCTCAGCGAGGGGAAGTGACTTGCCCAGGGTCCCACAGCTAGTCAGTGGCAAAGCCAGGATTCAAAACTAGACTCCTTCCTGGATCTCCACTCCAGGGATGTGGCTAGTGGATATCACTGCACACTCACGCCTTGGTTTGGTCACTCATTCAGGATGTATTGAGCTGTTGCTCTGGGCCAGGTGCCATTCAAAGAATCAGGGATGCAAAAAAACATCTCTGACCTTGCGAGGCTTACATCTTAGGGAGGACAAACAGGCAATAAGGAAATCAGCAAATAAAGATGTGACATGCTTCAGAGGGTAAGTGCCATGGCCCAAAGCAGCTAGAGAGAGCTGAGGTCTCTGCTTAGATGGAATGGCTGGAGAAGCCCTTTATGAGGACGTGGTGTTTGAGCTGGGATGATAATTATAGTAATAATGAACACTTCGAGAGCACTCACTATTTGTTGAATGAGTATTGTGGAATAATAGTAACACTATTTGTGCCAGGCAATGTTCTAAATGCTTTAATTCATTTCATCCATCCAGTCACAGAGACACTCTCAACATCATCATTTTACAAAGGAGATGGAGATCAGGGAAGTTGCTGGAAGCCACACAACCAGGAAGTGGGGACTCCAGGGTCTCAGCCCAGGCCGTCTGGCTCCAGATGCTATGCCGGACCTGACTCTCCGTGCATGAAGGAATATTCAGTTCCCAGAAGGGGAAATTGGGGCACAAGGAGGTTAAGGAAGAAACTGAGGCACAGAGAGGTTAAGTCACAAGGTTAGGACGTGGTGGGGCCTGGACTCAAACCCCAGGCAATCTGGTTCCACAATCCGTGTGCTTTACTACCAGACCAGTGGCTCTCAGACTTGAGCCTGAGTTGGAATCCCCTGGAGGGCTTGTCAGAACAGATTGCTGGGCCCCGCCTCCAGAGTTTCTGACTCAGCAGGTCCGGGGTGGGCCTGAGAATATACATTTCTGTCAAGGTCTCAGCAGGTATTGCTGATGCTGGTGGTCCAGGGCCCACACTTTGAGAACCCTTGCCCTAGACTCTCAGCGCATGAAGGAATCAATACCCAGTTCCCAGTAGGTAACCTGAGGCTCAGAGAGGCTGTCTGGTGTGCAAAACTCACACAGCTATTAGATGGCGGTGCCGGGATCTCAAACCCAGGCAATCCGCCTCCAGAGTCCGCGTTTTTAACCATTCCCCTGCACTGCCTCCTGCCGGTCAAAAGAATCAATGCGTGCAGGCATGCATGAATGGATTCTCCTTTCTCCAGAGAGGGAAACCGAGGTCCGGGAGCTAGGCGGGCGACCTCGGCGTCCCCTGACCTCTTTCCCCGCCGCCCTCCCCCGCCTGCAGGTGAAGCTGGTGTTCGTGGAGGACCAGGCGGTGGTGGAGACCGTGTTCTTCCTGACGTCCCGCACGCGGGCGCTGCTGCGGCGCTTCCCGCGCATGCTCCTGGTGGACCGGCTGCCCGGGCTGCAGGGCGCGCTGGACCTGCTGGCGGTGCTGTGCGTGGACGGCGCGGGCCGCGCGCGCCAGGCCGCCTGCTGCGTGGCGCGCCCGGGCACGCCGAGCCTGCTGCGCTTCGCGCTGGCGTCGCTGCTGCAGAGCGCGCCCGACGTCAAGGGCCGCGTGCGCTGCCTCACCGCCGGGCCCGAGGTGGCGGCGCAGCTGCCCGCCGTGCGCCAGCTGCTGCCGGGCGCGCGCGTGCAGATCTGCCGCGCGCAGGGCCTCGAGACGCTCTTCAGCAAGGCGCAGGAGCTGGGCGGCGCCGGCCGCGAGGACCCGGGCCTGTGGCCGCGCCTGTGCCGCCTGGCCGGTGCGTCGTCGCCCGCCGCCTACGCCGAGGCGCTGGCCGAGCTGCGCGCCCACGGCCCGGCCGCCTTTGTCGACTACTTCGAGCGCAACTGGGCGCCGCGCCGCGACATGTGGGTGCGCTTCCGCGCCTTCGAGGCGGCCCGCGACCTGGACGCGTGCGCCCTCGTGCGTGGCCACCGCCGGCGCCTGCTGCGCCGCCTCAGCCCCTCGCGCAGCGTGGCGCAGTGCCTTCGCGACCTGGTGGCCATGCAGTGGGCCGACGCGGCCGGGGAGGCGGCGCCCGACGGCCCGGATGGTGGGGGCCTTTGGCTGGAGGGCGAGCTGGGGAGAGGAGCCCAGGTGGAGAACGAGAGAGTGAAGGGCATGGAGAGCGGCGACTGGGGAGGGGCCCCGAAAGAAGGAAATATTTGGAGAGGAGCACATTTGGAGAAGCAGTGGGTCAGAGAACTGGAGACCAGAGACCGGGGAGGGGCTCGGTTAGAAAGCGAGAAGGGGAGAGGATTGCAAATCAGAGATTGGAGAGGGGTCCAGTTGGAGACCCAGAAGGTGAGGGGGCTAGAAGGGAGTGCCTCGAGAGGGTCCCAGTTGGAGAAGGAGCACTTGAGCGGGCCAAAGATCAGAGACTGGAGGGGGGCCCCATTGAAGGATGACAAAGACTGGGGACTGGAAGGTTACGTCTGGAGGGGGGCCCAGTTGGAAGACCAGGGGCTGAGAGGTTTGGAAGGGTATACCTGGAGGATGGCCCAGTTGGAGGATCGAAGGATTAGGGTGCTGGAGACCACAGACCGGAGGGGGACCCTGTTGGATTATGAGAAAGCCAGAGGTCTTGAAGGGCGCACCTGGAGGGGGGGCCAGTTGCATGAGGAAAGGGCAAGTGGACTGAGAACCAGAGACTGGAAGGGGCCTCAGTTGGAAGCAGAGAAGGGAAGGGGGCTGGAGTTCCAAAACTGGAGGGGGGTCCATTTGGAAAAGCCCCTAGAATTGATCCCTGAGAATGGAGATCAAAGGGGGTCCCAGTGGAGAGATGAGAGGCAGAGAGGGCCGGAAATGAGAGAGGAGAGAGGAGTGAGGTTGGGGGTCAAAAGAAGAAGGGACCTCGAGGATGTAGTTCTAGTCCAGCTGGGGGACACAAGGGTGACAGGCCTAGAGAATGGGGATGGAGGGGGAGCCCGGTCTGGCCGCCCCAGGAGCAGAGGAGGGCAAGGAGTGGAGTGTGGGGACGCAGGAGGGAGGTGTCTAGGGCTGGGGAATGGAGTTGTGTGCGGCACCACTGTGGAGACTGTGTTTGAGGGTGACCCAGAGTGGGCAGTGACAAGGAGCGTGTACCTGGCCGCCGGGGAGAGCCTGCAGGAAGGAGGTGAAGGAGAAGGCCCAAGGGAACCAAAGAGGCCTTGCTGCCCCTCCGGAGAGGAGGAGGTGGACTGGGAGCCCCTGGCCAAGTTCCGAGCAGCTTGCGGGCCAGAGCTGGCGGACTTGGTGGCCGAGGAGCTGGCCTTCGCCAGGCAGCACGGGACCCGGGGTTTCCATTGGACAGGAGCTGGCTTCGCCCTTAAGGACGGCACCTCGGACTTCTTCCTGGACGGGGCCCTGACGCGCTGCAGCTGCTCCATCCACGCCGCCCGACGTTTGCCCTGCCGCCACCTCTTCGCCGCGCGCCTCCTCACCGGTGCAGCCTTATTCCACATGGACCTGCTCAGGGATTGCTGGGGGAGAGCCCCAGAGCCCTGACCCTTCCGGCCCCTGCCCGCCACCCTCCACCGTGAGGCCGGGAGGGCATTCTTCGATCCCAAAGATAACAGGGCTGAGGCCAAGGAGGCCACCCCAGTCCCTCCAGCTACCTCCTGGGTCATCCAGGGACCTCATCTTGGCAGTTGGCCTCTCTGGGTCCAAGGGGAAGCTGACGGTGTGGTCTCTGAGGTCCTGGAGCCACAGCTGTGGAAGACGGTGGTGGCCAGGCTGGATTCTGAGGGCTTCCCTCTGGAGAGGGAACGTGTGATGAGAGGTGTAGACAGGGTCAGGCTGGGGCGAAAGGAAGAAAGGGACAAAGCTGGGGGAGGGGAGGACACCAGGCTATGGGGAGAGCCTGGCAGGAGTAGGCTGGTCAGTCCAGAGAGTGCAAGGGGGGAAGGGAATAAAGCACGGGAGAAAGTGAGGAGGCGAATGAAGGAGAGGGAGGGAGAGAAGACAGCAGGGGAGACTGGAGGAGAGAGGACAAGAGAAGAGGCAGAAATGGAGAAGAGAGATGACAAGCAGAGGGAGGCAGGAGAGGAGAAGGTGATGGGAAGGGGAGGAGGAGTTGGTGGAGGAGAGGGAAGAAAGGAAGGAGACACAGCAAAGAAGAGGTGTGGGAGATGGGCAGAGAAGGAAGGAGAGGGGGTGATTTGGTATTTCTCTAAGGCCTGGAGGCTTAGATCCCCTTCGCCTTCTAGTCCTTTCCGGAGGACAGAATAAGGGGGGGAGAATAAGGGGGCGCTGGGGAGTCTGGTGGGATGGGCTGGAGGCTCTCCACTAGGGGAGGAAACCGTCTGGACTACTGTGCTTCAAGATTGGAATAAAACAGTATTATTTTGGTTTCTGTGCCGAGTTCTTGGCTTCTGGGGGAGGATGGGAGGCCCAGACCCGGAGGGAAATTGAGATGGTCCAGCATTCCTCCATTTTTTTCTCTCAACAAGGCCTGCTGGGGCTAGATGGAATGGTGGGGACAGGAATGGCAGCTCGGGCCTCATCCTCCTTCACTTGGACCAGGATGCAATGGTGGCAACTTGCCAACACGCGTGGATTCTACCCTCAAGTGACTAGTCCATGCCCATCTTGGTCAGTGTGTCAGAGATTGGTTGAAGAAAGGGTGTGTGACCCAATCCTGGTCGGTGGGTCTGCTCAGGGCAGGAGGCTTCTGATAAAGGTGCTCTCAAGCCTAAGAAGAAGCCCCAGAATGAGACGGCCAGGAGTAGACCTGCTTGCGAGCATCTTAATAGAGTGTGAGAAGGAAGCCAGCGCTGAGGATGACAGACCTAAGAGATGAGAAAATCTGCATCCTTGCTTAACCTAGTGGACTCTGCCTTACTGTGGGGCTTCCTAAGTCAGATAAAAGGTATTATAGGGGCCAGCCTGATGGCATAGTGGTTAAGTTTGCACACTCTGCTTCAGCAGCCTGGGGTTCACGGGTTTGGATTGTGGGTGCGGACCTACTCCGCTCATCAAGCCATGCTGTGGCAACATCCCATATACAAAATAGAGATGGGCACGGATGTTAGCTCAGGGCCAATCTTCCTCACCAAAAAAAAAAAAAAAAGACTATAATGACTTAAGGGAGTTTGAGTTGGGGTCTTATCCCAACTGATGAGGGGGGCTGAAATCTATTGCAGGTGACAGAAATCCAGGTTGAAGTAGCTCAGCGGTTTTCAAACTTTAATGTGAATACAAATCACCTGAGCACCTTGTTAAAACAGAGTTGGATCAGCAAGTCTGCAGTGGGGCCTAAAATTCTAGAAAGCTCTCCGATGATGCAGTTGCTATGTGGAACACACTTTGAGTAGCAACAAAGGAGCTTAACGTAAAAGGTAGTTCAGCGATTTAAGTCACTGGGAAATTAAAGGCTTCAGGTACAGCTGAGTCCAGAAGCTCAAACTCTACCTTGTGGGTGTGCTGTTTGCATCATGGCCTCCTTCAAAAGAAGGCCTTCTTCTTTAGCTGAGAAAGATAGCCACTTCAAGCTCCAATCTTATATCCTCAAATCTTGATACAAAAAGACCTCTCTAGGGCCAGCCCCGTGGCTTATCGGTTAAGTGCGCGCGCTCTGCTACTGGCGGCCCGGCTTCATATCCCGGGCGCGCACCAACGCACTGCTTCTCCGGCCATGCTGAGGCCGCGTCCCACATACAGCAACTAGAAGGATGTGCAACTGTGACATACAACTATCTACTGGGGCTTTGGGGAAAAAAAGGAGGAGGATTGGCAATAGAAATTAGCTCAGAGCCGGTCTTCCTCAGGAAAAAGAGGAGGATTAGCATGGATGTTAGCTCAGGGCTGATCTTCCTCACAAAATAAAAAAAAAAAGACCTCTCCACCAGCATCCATATATCAAATCTCAAGGAAGAAGCTGATTGGATTTACTAAGTGTATCAGTTATCTATGGTTACATTAATGCTGTGTAACAACCATAACAATTCAAAGGTATTTAGCAATAAGCATTTATTGTTTATGTGTCTTTTATTGTTTATGTGTTCAAACTTGAATGGGCCTCAGGAAATTGATTACCTAGAGATCTTGTTAAAACACAGATTGGGAGTGTCCATCCCCTGAGTTTCTGATTGAGTAGGTGTAAGGCAGGGCCTGAGGATTTGCATGTCTAGTAAATTCCCAAATGATGCTGATGCTTCTGGTTCAAAGACCACACTTGGAGAATCACTGCTCTTTTAGTCAGCCTGGACATATGCCCATTCCTGTAGCAGGCTGACAGGGCAGATAGAATGTACAGGATCGCAGAGAGTGGGGAGGGAGGGTCATTATAGAAAGGAGGCAGGAGGAATCCTGGCCAGGCAAACCCAAAGCAGTCCAACTCAGACTAATGTCCAAAACCTCTCCACTTGACTCTTCTATCATTAGATTCTTGGATGCGGGTCCTGGGGAGGGAAAGAACTCAGGCTACAATATAAATTGAAGAAGGGCCAGTGGAGGTGGGTCACGGTGTAAGAGAGACAGAGAGATGGATAGTGACCTCAGCAGGGCATTATAGGTACAGGAAGAGGTGAGTCTGTATCCTGGGAGCAATGGGAAGCCATTCAAAAATTTTAAAGCAGGGACATAGCTTGATTGGATGTACAAAAATAAAACCACCCCTGGCAGCTTTATTGTGACAAATGGATTGGATGCAAGTCCAGAGGACAAAGAGATTTATGGTTAGCAAGACAGGACAGATCAAAAGGTTCTTCACAGAACTGGATCTTGAATGATGTGTTTGCCAGGAAGAGAAAATGGGAAAGAGCATTCTTGGCAGAGGGAACAGCAGGTGTCAGGGTATTTTGCCCTTCAGGAAGGTGAGAGAAAACCCAAAGGTCATGACCCTTGAACCTCTACATGCCCCACATGCCCAGCGTAATCCCTTCAGGCCTCTGCTTAGATGTCACCTCCTCCTAAAGGCCAGTCTCAACAGTCTGTTTAAAGAGTTGCTCCATCCCCTTTCTCTGCTTTATTCTTCACAACACTTATCCTTACCTGAAATTATGCCACATAGCTCAGTTTAGCGCTGTGGTTAAGCTTACGGAGTAGGAAGCCAGATTCTTTTTGTTCAGATCCCAGCTCCACTATGTACTTGCTATGTGCCTTTGTGTTGCTTAATCTCGCTATGTTACAGTTTGGGGATAATAACAGCCCTCACGGGGTTTTGTGAACATAGATGAATTAGCGTGTGACGCATGTTCTCACATTGCCGGCTTTTCCACTTCCCCCAAAGCATCTTGCGAAAATTAATAAGGAGAAACCTCATTTAAAAAAATGGAGATGGGAGGCCAGAAGGGGGCGCCCTAGCCCGTCGGTGTCAATTACAGGAAAGAATGGTCAATAACAGACCCCAACAGGAAGAGATGTACATTGCATCCCAACAAGAAATCCACTACCCCAGCAACGCAGCCAATGAGAAACCGTCACCACCCTGAACTCTCGATTTCCAACAATGGACTTTTGTTCAAAACAACCCTTCCCAACTTCCTCCTTTTTCTCTATAAGATAAATTCCTCTCCTTTGCTTTTTGGACTTGCCTATGGCTTCTGCTATAGCTTGCTTGTCCAGAATTGCAATTCCTCTGCTATTCTCGAATAAACCCATTTTGCTGGTAAATAACTGTTTTAATTTTAGGTTAACATTATCAATTACCTATTAACATACTGTTTTCTCTAGTGATCTGTTTTCGCCGTGTTGTTATTAACAGTCAATCTCCCCCCACCAAAATATAAGCTCTATTTTGTTTCCCATTGTATCGCCAATGCCTAGAACCGCGCCTGGTGCAAAGTAAGCACTAAGCAAGATGAAAGAATAAAAACAGCCGACTGGCTAGTAAGGCTAGTGCTTCATCATGCCTCATCATTGCTGTGGTGACAATGGAGCCTGGCCACAGATTCCCAGCTTCAGTAACCTTGTTCCTGTTCAGCTCACCTGTGTCTCCGGCTGTAGCAGCCAGAAAACTACAACTCCCAGGAGGCTGAGGGCCACCAGCGCTGTCCAGCTAAGCGTGAGCGCCTGCGCAGTAGAATCGGCGGTCCTGGCGCTCCCTCTGAGCTTGTGCGGGCTGCAGGGCGCCTAGCCGCGGGAGGCGGAGGAATGAGTAGGTCGCTGTGCTCGCTGAGCATTGTGGAGCCCCCCTCGTCTCTCCCCACTCTCGCGGTCCGAGGGATCTGGGTCCCTGGACCACCATTTCGGCGTGAGGAGGGTGGAAGGGATCGTTCCAGTTTCCATGGTGACGGGCCAGGCTCTGCAAGCGGAGGGTATTGCAGTGGGAGGGATGATGGAGATTCCAAAGGTGGGCGTTGCCATGGTAACCCTGGAGCAGAAGGGGGCGGGGATGAGAGGAAGGGGTTTAGGGATGCCATGGGAGGAGTTAGAGTAACAGCTGGGGAACTGGGGTGCTCCTGGCGGAATGGAGAGTGTGATGGAGGAATTGGTTTGAAAAAAGAGGAGTTGGGGTGATACCAGGGGAATTGGTTGTTTTGAAAGGTGGGAGTGTCTTGGTGAATTCGTATGTAATAAGGGGATTTGGGGAGGTCATTGGGGAAATCGGTATGCTAATAGGTAACTGGGATGCTTTTGGGGAAGTGGAAATGCAGTAGGGAAAATTAGGATGTTAAACTCACTAATCATTCAGAAATTATCTGTAGAGCTCCTATTGTGTGCCAGGCAGGCTAGATTTTGGGAATACAGTGGTGAGCAGGACGTGCGTGACTATAGAGGGGTTTGGAGTTTTATGGAGGAGTTAGTTACAGGAAAAGGAGGATGTTGTCCCCCATGGGAGAAACAGGCAATTGGGAAGACCTAGACTATAAGAAAAAGTTGGAATTGGGATATTATGTAAATTAATTCTGGCACTATTTTAGAAGACCAACTAAGTACCAGCCTCTGGGAAGCCCTGGGGATTCCTTAGTGAGCAAAGTTAGTGTTATGGATAGGGTTGCCAGATTTGGGGGAAAAGCACTGCCCAGTTAAATTCAAATTTCACAACACATAGTATTTTAGTTATTTGTTGTTTATCTGAAAGTAAAATTTAATTAGGCAGTGTGTATTTTTATCTGGCAACCCTAATTTTAGGGAATTGAGGTGTTTGGGAAGAATGTATTATTTTGAGGGATGTGGAGCATTACAGAGTAATGGGGTTGTAGGAAGAGGAGCTGGGGATAGTCAGGGAAAGGAGGAGTGTTGAAGCCAACATTACTGTGTGGCTGGGGTTATGCTAAGTGCTTTTGTTTTGAAAAGCTCTTTACCATAGGAAATTTCAACCCTATACAATAGTAGAACAGATGATGTAATGAGGCTACTTGCACCATCTCTGCTTCAAATGAGCACCATATTGAAGCCTCACAACAATCCTATGAGGTAGCATTACTATCATCCCACCATTTTACAGATGAGGAAACTGAGGCACAGAGAGGTTAAATAACTTGACCAAAATCACACATCGGAAGTGGCAGAACCAGGATTTGGAACCAGGCAGTCTGGCCTCAGAGTCTGCCATGTAACACGTAACTCCCCTTTGGGAAGTGTTGCGGGGGGGGGGGGGGCGGGGAGTTGGGGATGTGCGGACCTTGTGGAAGCAACAAGAAGGTGGTAGGGTGTAAAAGGAGAGAGAAGCAGGCTGCTCAAGCATGTGCAGTTGTTAGAGAGTTCTTATAAGGGTGAATGGAGGCTTGCAGGAGGCACTGGGATGTTTGGGGAGAGTGAGGGAGTTATAGGAAGAGTGTGGTATTTTGAGGTGTAATGGTATTTGTATAGCTGTGTTGTCCAGTACTGTAGCAGGTAGCCACATGTGGCTAAATTAAATTAATTATAATTTAATACAATTAAAAATTCAGTTCCTTAGTCACATCACATTTCAAATACTTAATGGCCCCATTGTATTGTATGGTGAAGTCTTAGAACATTTCCATCATTGCAGAAAGTTCTATCAGCCAGCGCTGATGTTTAGGATGAAATGGGATGTTACAGTGAGTGTGGAGTTTCCCGGTTCCTAACTGTCCGGCCTTATCTCTTATCACCTGCCCTCCTGCCTCACCTACAGCAGGCTGCACCCTGTTCCCCAAACAGGACCAGCTCGATCCAATTTTCACCCCTGCCGTTCCCTCTGCCTGGAATGCCCATCCAGCTCTTTGCACTTCAGGCTTAAATGTCACCTCTTGGGAGAAGATTCCCATGACAACCTTATTTCAAGTAGCCACCACCCCCTTCCCAGCGCCAGCAACCATCATATCCTCCTGTATTATTGCTTTCAGAAAACTTATCAGTATCTAAAATTATCTTGTTCATTTATCATTTATCTTTTAATTGTTCATCTTCCCCACTAGGGGGAGATCTCATCCTGTTCATCATGGAACATTCCAGTGCCTAGAATTATGCCTGGCACAGAGACACTCCATAAATTATGTTAAGTGAATAGAACCTATTCAGAATTCAACAGCAGTGATATTACAGGGGAGATTGGGTGTTATTGGGGGGTACATAGGAATTGATACCAGGAATTCGGGTGATAAAGGAGGGATTGGGACACAGGGGTAAGGAGGACATTAGAAAACAGATGAGGAGGTGGGAGAGGAGGACTTGGGATGTTCTATGGAATTCGTTGTTATTTGCAGGATTATTAACTCCCAGTGCCTCAGTTTCCTCA
Source organism: Diceros bicornis minor (assembly GCF_020826845.1). Lineage (NCBI taxonomy): Eukaryota > Metazoa > Chordata > Mammalia > Perissodactyla > Rhinocerotidae > Diceros > Diceros bicornis. Next base: position 23,767,231 of record NC_080773.1, read on the forward strand.
TCTGTAAAGTGGGAATAATAACAGTATCCATTTCATGAGTTTGAGAATTAACTGAGGTGACACATAGAATGTGTTTAGCAGACTGCTTGTCATCATCAAAATTATTACTGAAGTTAAAGCAGGAGTTGGGGTACACAGGGCCCTGCCTCCTTGCCTTAGCTAGTTCCCCAACTTGGCCTCACTGCACCTGGGAAGAATCCTGGGGTTCCAAAAAATGGTTTGAAATCCACTCTGCTGAGGCAGGCCACCTCAGACTCTCTAGCAACACCTGGACCTGTGTTCTTTGTAGCAACAGTTAGCAGGAGATGGGTAGCAGTAACTCTTTGTGTAGATGGTAGAAAACCCTCTTCACAGCCCCCCACCTAGCCCTCTTCTCTCATCAAAGGCCCATGCCTGACCCCATGCTGACATTTAATTAGCCCTGAACTACATCGTGCCAGGGGTTTCACTTATGGGATCCCCAGACACCCAGGAGGTGGGCATTGTGCCCGTTTTCCATCTGGGGAAATTAAATCAGAGAGGTTCAGTGACTTGCCTAAGGACACACACATTAGAGGAGAGTCGGTCCCCCACAACCTCCACCCCTGCACTTTCAATGGCTCTCATTTTAGCAGAAAGAAAGCCTGGATAGAGTCACACTCAACTAACCGGCTCCCAGTAGGGCTCTGTCATGCACTTATTGAGGCTTATTCTCTCGGAGCCTCAGTTTCTTCATGTGGAAAATGGGGATAATATTAACTCACCAAGGCTGTTTTGAAAATTGAAAATAATGTGCTCATACTGTCTCGTACATGCCAAGCATATCAGTAATTGGTTGTTCTTATATATCAGCCCTCCCCTTTTCTTTTGAGAGACTGAAGCTGTGGGTTGATGTTCGAAGGGAATTTGGTGGCGCTGAACGGGGAGTACCTCCCCAAGTCAACCCCCTGATAAATACTGGCCACTGGTCCAGAAATTCACTACGCATGCGCATTCAGGGGGGCCGGATACGCTGCGGGCCTCAGTCCTAGCGTGGACGGAGACTCCCGTGAACCCAAGGTATACCTGGACAGGGAGGTACAGAGCACGGCACTAAGTGGGGTGGGGGGAGCGATAGGGAGGCGGCGAAGTCTGGGGAGACACCGGTCGAATCTAAAAGGCACCGGGGGAGCCAGCGGTTCGGTCAGTTCCCAGTTGAACAAGGACTCTGTTCATGCCTCACCCCCCTCTCGGGTAATGGTCTCGCCCGACTCCCGTTCTCTTCTGCCCCTCCAGGACATACCAAGTCTCCAGCAGAGGGGCGGCAGTAGTGGGCCTGGTGCGGCAGGGGACCATTCAGCGGGCGAGACCATTGTCACGGAGGTCGGGGGGAAATGTAGCGGGGTGTAAAGGGGTCCAAACAGTTGGAAGAGGAGAGGGCTTCAGGAGACCCTTCTTTGAAGGGTGGGGCGAGGCTTGGAAGACCTTTGCAAGGAAAAGAAGGCGGAGCCTCTGGATGGGCGAGTTCATTGGGTGGGGAGGTGGGAGGTTGAGGTCGGCGAGTTCATTGTGTGTCCGAGTGAGGGGGATGGAATTGGTTGGGAGAGACCATTGTTTGTATGGGGAGATTCCGGCAGTGCTTGGAGGTGGCCTCTGCATGCATGAATGGGGAGGGGCCGGGTGAGTGTGTGCGTGGGTAACAGGTGTGAATTGTGCCTTGAAGCAGGAGTTGGAGTCTGACAGAAGCTCTGAGAGGGCGTATCAGATGTGGGGGAACAACAGGTACTAATGTGTCTTGGTGGAAGAGTTAAGTACCCACTTGCAGCAGGAGGGGCTGCCTTTGGCATGTGAGGTCCACAGGCAAATACATTGAGAGTGATGCTGGAGAGTATGCAGGGGGCATATCAAGGGGGCCTGGATTGCCAGGCTGAGGGGCCTGATGCTTGTCCCAGGGTGCTGGGGAGCCGTGGGAGAGCTGTGAGCAGGAGAGGGGCAAGATCAGCTCTGGGTAAAGAAAGACCCCTCTGGGGCTGTGTGGGGGATGGACTGGACTGGGGAGACTGGGGGCGGGGAGGCCAGAGAGGAGTCTGGAGTGATGATCCGGGGGGAGAGGAGGAGCCCTGAGCAGGGACATGGGCCATGAGGACAGAGGTGAGGATACAAGGAGAAAGAAAATGCAGGAGGGATGGGGCTTGGGGGCTGACAGGTGGGGAAGGGGTAATGAGGAGGAGAAGGGAGGGGCGTAGCCTCCCGGGGGATCTGGCCGAGTGACTGGATGGACAATGAGGCTATCCACAGATGGGAATCCCCGGAGGAGGAATGGCTTTGGAGGAACACTCTGAGGTCAGCATGGATGTCATGAGTGTGAGGGGCCTGCGGGTCATCCAAGGGGCTCAGGAGGGAGGTCCTGGTGCTGTCAGTCTTTGGTACTGTGAGCGTGGTTGAGCTAGCTGGGGAGAGGGAGGTCACACGAGGAAGGCAAGGGTTAGGTTTAAGAAGCCATATTGGGAAGGGCCTTGAACACCAGGCTGAGGAGCTCATTTTTCTACTGGGGGTGCTAGGGAGCCATGGGAGGAATGTGAGCAGGGAAGAGGCAGGAGCAGCTCTGGAGGATAGAAAGACTCCTCGAGGGCCACGTGGGGGATGAACTGAAGAGGGGAGACCGGAGGCAAAGAGACCAGGAAGGAGACTGGGTGAGGACACGCTTGAGCTGGGTTCAAGGCTGTGAGGATGAAGAGACATGTACAGTTGGTGGTTGAGGCCGTGGGAATATCTGCCATCTCCCTGAGGAGGGTTTTGGAGAGAGATGGCCTCCCTGGGCCCCCAGGGCAAATGAGACCTGGGAGGAGACACCAGCAGCATGGAGAAAGCCCTCCCTGTTGCCTGAGGCCCCCCTTCTCTCTCTCTCTCAGCCCCCTCTGCCTCCTCACCGCCTGGAGCTGACCAACAGCAGCCCCACCTCACCGTCACCTCAGCATCCAGATCCCAGTGACCGGATCAGGGACAGACCCCTCCCTATGAAGGCGGGAGATGGAGAAGTGGGTGCTGAAGACCCCCCAGACTGTCGAGGGTTGGATCCAGCTCAACTGAAGATACACCCTGAGGAGCCTGAGGTCCCGGAGGAAGAGGAGGGCACCCCGAACCCCACCCCAGGAGTTGGCAGCTGTGGGTTTGGTTCCCAGCTCTGCCACTTCCTGGCTTTGTGACTTGGCCCAGGGACACCCTGCCCTGAGCCTCAGTTTCTCCTTCTGTGAAATGCCACCTTTCCTGTTGCGGGGATTCCGAGAGATGGTGCTGGATTCAGAGCAGTTGCACAACAAATGTGTTCATTATTTTGGGGCCTCAAATAGGAGGCAGCCGTAGATGCGTGATCATGCTGGTTGTCAGTCTTGAGAGGCGTTTGAAAAAATGAGGATTCCCTCGCCTCCTCCTCCCCTTCCACCTTTCAGGTCTCTGCTCCCATGTCATCCTTCAATGAGCCCTCCCAGGTCACCCCCTTCAAGTGGCATCCCCACCCCACCCCTGGCATTTGCTATCCCCTTTCCCTGCTTCACTTCTCAGGTTTTAATGAAACTGTTGCCGTCAAGCTAGTCTTCCTAAAAACGTGTATATTTGTATTAGTGTAAATGAAAAAGTTGTCTACTAACTCACGTTCATCTAAATTCCTCCATGGAAGCGGGTTTTAGTGAAAAATTGGGGTCTACAAATTTGTTTTAAAGAAACCTGTTGGATATCAGCTGATGTTAAATGATGGTGCACAAGATGTGTTCATGTAAACCATTGCATTCAGACTAGTTCTAGTGACAGCTCATCTGCCGTACTTCATGTTTTATTTGTTTATTCTGTGCTGGGCCACAGGAGAAGGTAGGCGGTTTTGCCTCTTTTGTTCACTGCTCTGTCACCAGAATCTAGAGCAGTGCACGGCACATGGCCAACAGTCAGGCTGTTCAATAGTGAGGAGTGTCCCCTTCCCCAGATGCAGGATCTGCTGTGGGTGACACTCATGTAAATATGTTTCACCAGCCTTCCCCTGCGACTCTGATGCAGGCACTCTGAGGACCACACTTTGGTCCAGCCCAACCCCCTCGTTTCTCAGGGGAGGAAATTGAGGTCCAGAGAGGCATCTTGACTTCTCTGAGGTCACACAGCATGTCAACAGCAGTGCAGGCAGCCTGGCTGGGTCCCAGCCCAGGAGAGGTCAGTCATTGCTCAGTGATGTTTGAATTGTTCCTGCGCCTCTCTGGGCCCCGGAGTCCCCATCTATCAAATGAGAGTTCATCATTACAGAGGGGCAGGGTATTGTGGGTTCAAATCTCAGCTCTGTCTCTTACTAGCTATGTGATCTTATCTAGATAGTTCTTAATCTCTGTGCCTTAGTTTTATCATCTGTCAGATGAGGATAATAGAAGTCCCCACCTCACTGTGAGTTCAGTGAGTTAATACACATGAATTGCTCAGAACAGTGCCTACATCCTCTAAGTGTCCAATAAATATTAGCTGATAACATTATCTCTAACACTGTCACTAAGAGGTCTGTGGATATATCGAGCAGGCAGGTGAGTACAGATTTGTGAGGGCTGGCTTTCGAACCCAACTTTCCACATTCAAATCCTGACTCGTCCACTTCCGAGCTCTGTGACCTCAGGCAAGTGGCTCACCCTCTCTGAGCTTCAGTTTCTTTGCAGATGACTGGGTTATTGTGAGCACTCAATATGGTGCCTAGTATATAGAAAGTGCTAAATAAATGCCAAATAAACTGTTTTTATTAGCTGTGTCCCCTCTGTGTTTGGAGTCTTGGCTGCAAAAGGCAGGTATTAGTTTCCCATGGCTGCCATAATAAATTATCACAAGCTCGGTGACCTAAAACCACACACATTTATTCACTTACAGTCTGGAGATCGGGAATTCAAAATCAACTTCACTGGGCACAAATCAAGGTGTCCACAGGGCTCTGCTCCCTCTGTGCTTGGCTGTAGGGGAGAAACCATTTCCTTGCCTTTTCCAGCTTCTAGAGCTGCATTCCTTACATTGCTTGGCTCCTGGCCCTTCCTCTATCTTCAAAGCCATCAGCGTAGCATCTTGGTTTAGTGGTCACATCGCCTCCTTCTGTGTCAAATCTCCCTCTGCTTCCCTCTTTTTTTTTTTGGTGAGGAAGATCAGACCTGAGCTAACGTCTGTTGCCAATCCTCCTCTTTTTGCTGAGGAAGATTAGCCCTGAGCTAACATCTGTACCCACCTTCCTCTACTTTCTATGTGGGATGCCTGCCACAGCACGGCTTGACCCGCGGGTGCATAGGTCCGCGCCCGGGATCCGAACCTGTGAACCCCAGGCTGTCGAAGTGGAGCATGCGCATTTAACCACTATGCCACCAGGCCAGCCTCTGCTTCCCTCTTATGAGGACACTTGTGATTGCATTTAGGGCCACCTAGATAGTCCAGGACGATCTCCCCATCTCAAGGTCCTTAATTTAATCACATCTGCAAAGTCCTTGTTACCATTTCAGGTAACCTGCACAAGCTCCAAGGATTTAGGACCTGGATGTATTTGCAGGCCATTATTCAGCCTCCCACATGGCAGAAGACCCAACTCGAACTGCTTAAGCAACGAAAGGTCATTTATTGCCTCACCTAACCAAAAAGTGGAGGAGTAGATGCTTCAGGTGTAGCTAGATCTAGGTGCTCATCAGGAAGCTGTCTCTCCCTTCTCTTGGTGCTGTTTTCCTCTCTGCCAGCTTCATTGCCAGGCTGACTCTTCCCAAAAAGTACAAAAGGTGGACACAGGCAGCTCCAGGCTCACATCCAAAGATAAGTGCTATGGAGAAAATTAAAGCCAGGAAGGAGGTAGGAAGAGTCAGAGGGAAGCACGAGTTTCCATTTTAAATAGGGTGGTAAGGAAAAGCCTCAGTGAGAAGTGACGTTTGAGCAAAGACCTGACAAGGGTGAGAGAGGAACCCTGAAGCCATCTCCAGGAAGAGGGTTCCCTGGAGGAACCTGGAGGAGGCCAGTGTGGCCAGAGCCTAGTGAGCCAGGGGAGAGGTGAAGATGTGGTCAAAGAGGGAAGGCGGGCAGGTCACGCAGGGTCTCATGGGTCGTGCCGAGGACTTGGGCTTTTCTCTGAGCTAGAGGGGCGCCAGGGGAGGGCTCCGAGCTGAGGAGGGACTTAGGTAAACTGATTTAGGTGTTCACAGGCGCCCTCTGGCGCCCTGTGGGGAACACAGTGGGGAGGTCGCGGGCTGAGGCAGGGAGCCCAGACAGGAGAGAACTGCAGTAGCCCGGGGGAGAGATGATTTTGGCTTAGAGAGTGGTGGCTGTGGAGACGGTGAGAAGTGATCGGACTCTGGATGTATTTGCAAGATAGAGCCAACGGGTTTGCTGTGGGATTGGATGAAGGTGTGTGCGCAAGAGGTGTCAGGCTTTTGCCCTGAGCACCTGGAAGGAAAGAAGGGGCTGCCTTTTGCTGACCTGAAGACGTCAGGAGGAGCTGGAGTGGGGTGCAGGAGCAGGATTTCAGTATTAACCCATTTAAGCCGCATCTCTGCTCCAGGAGGGAGGTCCCGTTATCTGCTCATTTGATAGATGAGGCGGCTGCAGCCTCAAGCCCAGGGTCCCGCCGCTGGGCAGCGGTGGGATCGGGGATGACCCAGGGACTGAGCCCTCCCTCCTCCTCTCCCAGGCTCCCGGAGGAGGCGAGGCGGAGGCGCCGGCCCTGCTGCGGCTCATCGACCAGCACGGGGGGTACTCGACCGGGCGCCTGGTCCCCGACGGCGCGGCGGCGGAGCGCTCGGTGAAGGGGGCGCCAGGCTCCCCCCGCGACGGCGCTGAGATCCTGGAGGGGCCAGGCCGTTCGGCCGCGCGGCCTGCGGGAAGGCCTTCAAGCAAGTGTGGGAGCTGTTGAGCCACGAGGTGGTGCACACGGCGGCCCGGCCCTTCCTCTGCGGGCTGTGCGCGGCCGCCTTGAAGAGCCACTCGGACTGCAAGAGCCACCGGCTGGTGCACAGCGACGGGCGGCCGCACCGCTGCCACGCCTGCGGCAAGCGCTTCAAGCGGGCCTGCAGGTGGGGAGCCGTGGGCGGGGCCTGGGGCGGGGCCTGCAGGGAGGGCCGGGGCCTGTGGGCAAGGGGCGGGGCGGGAGACCAGAGGTGGGCGGGGCCTGGGGGAGGGGCGGGGACTGGGGAAAGGGGCAGGGCAGGGGTCCGGATGTGGGCGGGGCCTCAGGCAGGAGCGGGGACTGGGGAAAGGGGCGGGACGCAGAACCAGTGGTGCGTGGGGCCTGAAGGGAGGGGGGGGAGACTGGGGAAAGGGGCAGGACAGTGGACCAGAGGTGGGCGGGACCTGGAGGGAGGGGCGGGACCTGAAGGGAGAGGCGGGACCTGAAGGGAAGGGCGGGGACTGGGGAAAAGGACAGAGCTGGGCAGCGGACTGGAGGTTGGGCGGGGTCCGAAGGAAAGGGTGGAGCTTTCTGGCAATAGAGAGAGCAGGGCCTTGGGGAAGAGGGAGAGCAGGGCTGGGCCTGAAGGGAATGGGGGAGTGACCTGGCCTTGGAGTTGGGAGGGGTTAAATGGGTGTGGAGGTGGCTAGAAGGTGGAAAAGGCTCAGGAAAGATGTGAGGGGAGAAGCCTAGAGAAAGTAGACTTGCCGCTGAGGGAGGTGGCAGTCGGGGTGGTCATGAGGGGATGAGAAATGGGGATGGGTTTTTGAGGTGGGTAAGGAGATGGGGTCAGATTTGGAGGAGACAGTGCTGGAAAGGGAGGCGTCCAGTGGGTTGGGGAGGGGGGCAGGTGTGCTGAGGGCCATGATGGGAGAAGGGACAGGCCTGGTGTTAGCCTGGAGGAGCCCGGCTTTCAGAGACCTACCCTGATGCCTCATGTTACCGGGTGCTGTGCTGACCCTCTCCCGGTGCCCCTCCTTGTGTGGCCAGGGGGACAAGAAACCCTGGAATTCCCTGCGCAAGGAGCCCCCAGGCCGCTTCCAGGACTCTCTCCAGATCCACCATCAAGGGTGCACTTTGCCCTGCCGGCACGTTCACTATAGGCAGGAAGGATGGCAGGGAGGGTTGGACATGTGGGCTGGGCTGTGCATCTGTGTGTGCCATGTCCCCTGAGGCCCGGAAAGTGGGGCCAGCTCTCCTAGTTCGACCAAATGCAACTCTTGAGTGTTACCCCATACATACCCAGGTTCTTTACCCACCACACAAGAGGAGCCAAATGAAACTAGAACACCAGGCTCCTGGCGAGGAAAGAGTTTTTATTTTGGGGGACATCAGCTGGGAGATGAGAGCTCTCAAATTTGTCCCATCTCTCCAAAAGGTGGGAGGCAAGGGGTTTTAAAGGTTGTGAGGAATGTGGCTGCTTGTAGGGAGGGGGAGCCTGTGGCCTTGCTGGTCGGCGTTTTCCCATCAGCCTGTGTGGCCTTGTGAGGCTGACAGGGAGGAGGATGGCGAGATAAGGGAATCGCGAGTGGGCGTCCTTCAGCTGTCTCCGTAGTGGATTCTGGCCCCAGGAAGCCAAGGAGTTGAGGTCTGAGAAGCTTCAGCTCCTTGATATTTTCTGGATATGGGTTTCCTTGTAACAAACCTCAAGAACTGGTAATTAGCCAAAACTTCAGTGTGAGCCCAGCTTGAGGCCACCTGGGCTTTTAACAATTTGTAACTTCTATCTTCTTGTGAAGTTTAGGAATTCAAAGGTTTTAAAAAAAAAACCTATATTTACATATGAATGTAACTTGGAGAAGCTTGGAAAGAGGATGAGTGCTTTTGGTTTTAACCCCATATATGCTGGGTTTGATGTAGGGGAACCGATATCGGGGCCCGCATCATGAGGATTCCGAAAATTATAAATTTGGACCTGGTGTTCTAGGTCATTATGAAGGTCTATTTGTCAAAGTAGGACGAAGAAAATATTTAATAGTTTGATTTGTAATTTTTAAAATGTTTTGGCATATGGCATGTGCACTTACATTTGGTCTCTTTTCCGGAGACCTTGCAAGTATTAGGGGTGAGTCTACCTGGAGATGCGCGTCCTGCAGAGGTGGGCGGCTGCTCCTCACTCTCTGTGCTGTCCCTGCCCCCAGGAGCACCAGCGCATCCACACGGGCGAGCGCCCCTTTCCCTGTCCGTCCTGCCCGAAGCGCTTCAAGACCACCTACGAGCTGCACGCCCAGGAGCCACTGCACGCCCCTTCGCGGCCCTTCTCCTGTCGGGACTGCGGCAAGGCCTTCGCAATGGGGCCGGCCCTGCTTCTGCACCGGCGGCAGCTCTGCGAGGACAAGCCTCGTGCGTGCGGGTGTGCGGCAAGCGCTTCACGTCCGGGCACAGCCTGCGGGTGCACGGGCGCGTGCACACGGGCGACCCTGTGCGCCCTTATGCCTGCCGCTTCTGCCCCAGGCTCTTCAAGGACCTGGCCTACCGTGCGGTCCACGAGAAGGTGCACACGGGAGACACGCCCTGTAAGTGCAGCATCTGCAGCAAAAGCTTTGCACATCCCAGCAACCTGCTGCAGCATCAGAGGGTGCATCGCGACGCGTGAGGGCTGGGTGCCAGGCAGTGGGGGGCCAAGGAGGGGGCTCAGTGTCCCCACAGCGGTAATGGGGAGTAACCATGTCCAACTGAGGCCTATTTAGGGTAGCGCCCTCCAGTGGAACTCTCTGCAGTGATAGAAAGTTCTCTATCTGCCCTGTCCAATATCTTAGCCACCAGGCACATGTGGCCTTTTGATCATTTGAAATATGGTTAGTACCACTGCAGAAGTGATTTTATTATTTTTTGGGGTAACTTTTTATTTTGAAATAGTTTAAGACCCACAGGAAGTTGCAAAAATAGCACAGAGCCTTCCCATGTACTCTTTACCCAGCTTCTCCCAATGATAATATCTTAGATAGCCATAAGATGTTGTCAAAAACCCAGGAAATTGATGTCGGTACAATTCTGTTAATCCAGGTACAGATCTTATTCAGATTTCACCAAAACGTGAATGAATTTTGAAATGTACTTAATTTTAATTAAATTAAAATGTAAATGGTTAGCTGCTGCCCTCTTGGATAGCACGGGTCCAAGGCATGAAGACACTGGTGGTAAGGGGTCCCCAGCAGTGGTTTGTGACATTTGAAGAAGTGCCACACATGCCCACGTGAGCCACAAAATACTCTTGAGAAGGACTTTGCAGAAGGTCTTTACCAAAACCATTGATAATAAGGTCATCCTGTGGCAAGGACTTCCCATTGGCAGTTTGTGGCATAAAGAACATCTGGGTAGCCACCAATGCAGGTGGGAGCTGTAGGAACTTTCTCAAATGTTAGCACTCCAGGACCCTCCTCCACCACCTGCACATAGACCTCTGGTGCTGAGGCCTTCCCGGTGGTGGTCATCAAATTTTAAGAAGTTCACAGATGGATGGATAACTCTTCAAAGAGGACACTCTGGGTTGTGTCCTTGCAGGCATAGGACAATGAGACCATTGGTGCTGAGATCCTCTGGGTGTGGTGTATGGCATCTTAGGAATAGTCATTTTGCTACAGACGTTGGCATGACCTGCATGGGCTCCATCTCCGATTGGCTGCTTCTTAGACCTCATCTTTCAGATCAACGTATGATGGTTTGAGGCCTTTCCAGACCATCTACAATGTTCCCTTCCACCCCAGCGTCAGCTCCGTGAACCTGTCTTTGGATGGAGACATTCTCCTGGACCTTGCCTTATGGATGGTTGGAAGTGTGATGAGATGGCTTATGCAATGGTGGCCAAGGTGGTATCCAGAATATCTGAGTCGTCCCATCCCAGCCGTGAGATCAGCTCTGCGGACAGTATTTTTTAAAGCCAGTAATATCCCAGGTACCATATTGCTGGTGCTACAGTGTCCCCTGGGTGGTTTGTGGGATTTTTCAGAACCTCAGTATTGCCTCCCACCTGCCTACACCCTGCTCTCAGCTCTCCACAGATCTGCTCTCTCAGGAGGTCACCCTCATAGACATAGATCAGCATAAGGAAGCATGCTGAGGTTGCTGATTCGGGATTTCTCTTGGTGTTTTTGGACATTTCCAGAAGACCTTCAACTCTCTCTCTCCCACTTCTTGGTCTGGGCTCAGCTAACATTTATCAAGTACTTGACAGCCTGTGAAATGCTTTCACTTAAGGTTGTCGTCTTTGTCGTCCTGCCCCTGCCCCTGTTGCCCCACAGCCCCACTTACCTGTAGGGTAAGAATTATCCTTGTAGACAGTTTGGGAAAACATCTTAACTCAATGGATTGTAAACATGAACCAGTTTTATATCATATAACAGTTATTAACTCTGCTTTACCTGCTGAGTCCAAGGCTAATGTTCACAAAATCTCAATCCAACTCTATAACTTTTCAGTCTCTTTTGGTTCTCTCATTCTGTTAAGGGCTCAACCCTATGTGTTATTTTATTAATCATCAAATTTCAATTTATTGAGACATTCATTGCTATCAACCTAGATCCAAAATTGCTACTAAAAATACAATAAAATCACATTCCACTTAGGGAATACCAAGTCTTAAAATACTTTTTGGAGCTTAGCATACTATATAAATAAATGGCGAGTTTCTTTACATGTCAGAATTCCCTTAAACATTTACCTCCCTCCCTGCCCAGCTCTACCTAGCCGTAACGAATGTACATTTTAAATTTAATCCATTATTATCAAAGAACAAGGTACAGAGTCTATGAACAGCTTTAAAAGTGCCATTTGCAGTGTGATCCTACGGTCCTTTTCTCATTCCAGAGTGAAAGTATTGCCATCATTCAACACTGTTTTGATTGTTACAAGAATTGCATGTTGCACAGGATTTAAAAGTACACCCGCGCCATTATCAGTGCCCTAAACCCTTTGGTTCTCCACAGTCTGGGGGACTCCAGAGTGCTCAGGAAAGCTTTTGCTTATGCCAAACAGCTGACTTGGTTTACAGTGTCTTAACAGAGGTTTCCTATACATCAAAAGCCCAAGAGTCCATCATAAAGTTCAGGAGTCATAAATTATACGAATGCCAGTGCAAGGTCCAGGCGCCCCTCTCCCAACTCCTCTCCAACTGTTGAAAGTACCTATGAACTATGAGTACGCACCCCTCTCTGGATACAATCAATACTTTCACAACTTGGGTTTTGCCTCACTCTGTAAAAATTCAAAAATACCAAGTTCTAACTAATTGAGGAAAAAGAGAGTAGGAAGAGCTCTGCTCATTTTAAAACTCAGCCTCCGGGCTGGCCCGGTGGTGTGGCAGTTAAGTTCACAGGCTCTGCTTTGCTGGCCTGGGGTTCACTGGTTCGGATCCTGGGCTCGGACCTATGCACCACTCATCAAGCTATGCGGAGGCCGTGTCCCACATAGAGCAACTAGAAGCATGTACAATTATGACATACAACTATCTACTGGGGCTTTGGGGAGAAAAAGGGAAAAAAAAGAGGAAGATTGGTAACAGATGGTAGCTCAGGGCCAATCCTCCTCAAAAAAAAAACTCCCAAAATCTCAGCCTCTGGACCTGTGGCTCCAGTGGCCTGAGGGCCAGGGGGTCTTGTTAGCGCTCACATGCCTCATGCCATCTCCTGAACTGAGTTACCTCTAGTCTGAGGTGAGGATGGGAGTGAGGAAAGACATATGTCACCTACACTGACTGCCCAAGACATGGTTAATTAATGTCTTCTCTTTGGCTGGCTGAAACTACTGTTCAAGCTCATCTGTGGACTGGATGAGGACAGCCATTGGCCATGACAGCCATACCATCTCCAACAGGCATTGATGGTCCCCTTTGAACTGGTTAAGACACGGCCTCTCAAGGCAGACCACCTAGGTTCAAATCCCAGCTCTGCCACTTATGGCTTGTAACGTTGGCCTGGTTACTTAACCATTCTGCACCTCATTTTCCTCTTCTATCAAATGGGAAAATGGTGGTGCCTCCCCCAGCAGGTTGTGCTGAGGAATAAATGAGTTCATATATGAAAGCACTGAAAGCAGTGCCCGGAACTGTATCCCAGTTACCTGTTATTTAATATCAGCAGCAATCTCTTTTTGCTCATCTCCAGCTGGTGCTATCGCATTGCTTTCCTTTCATGCAGTGACTCTTTACTCCATTAGCTGCACCAATCTTGAGACAGACTAGCCCAGAAATCTTATGTACCTTCTGTGGCCGTGTTATGGGTTGAATTGTGTCCCCCCCAAAAACATGTTGAAATCCTAACCTCAGAATGTGACCTTAGTTTAAAATAGGGTCTTCACAGAGGTAATCAGGTTAAAATGAGGTCATTAGGGTGAGCCCTAATCCAGCAGGGCTTTAAAAAGGGGGAAATTTGGATACAGGGACAGACATGTACAAAGGGAAGATGATGTGAAGAGACACAAGGAGAATGCCACGTGACCGTGGGCGATTGGAGTGATGTGTCCACTAGCCATGGAACATCTGGGGCTACCAGAAGCAGGAAGGGGCAAGGAAGAATCCTTTTCCTGCAGGTTTAGAAGGAGTATGGCCCAGCCAGCACCTTGATTTCAGACTTCTAGCCTCCAGAACTGCGAGACCATAGACTTCTGTTGTTCAAAGCTACCCATACTTCGTTATGGCAGCCCTGGCAAACCAATGCAGGTACTATTCTCTATACCTCTTGGGAGTTAGGAACTAGGTGGGGATAGAGCTGGTCCCCTATCCACCTGGCAGTTCACCATCAAGAGTTTGTTTCCCCTTGTGTATTAGTTAGGAAACCTCAAAACAGAGTAGCTCAAACATAATAGAGATATATTTTTCATTCACTGAAGAGTTTTGCATAAGCTGTCCAGGGCAGATAAGGATCCAAGCTTCTTCTGTTTTGTTGTTCTGCCATCCTTGAGAGCGTTTTCTGCATCTGAATGATGATTGCCATCCTATCTGCCAGGCTTAAATTCCAGCCAGTGGGAAGCGAGAGAAGAGAAAGTGGAGAGGTCATGCCTTCTCTTTAAAGGGCGCAACCTGGAGTCTCACACGTCACTGCCACTCACATCCTATTGATCAGAACTTTGTCACATGGCCTCAGCTAGATGAAGGAGGGTCTGGGACATACAGTCTTTATTCCAGATAGAGTCATGTGTCCAGTTAAAATGTAAGAGTTACATGTTGTGCCCTGTCCTGGGAGCACAAGGGCAGGTCGTTGAGTTCAATGACCAAGAAGGTGTTCCACTGGTCGCCCTTGCAGGCACCCCCAAGTCCTTATCTCTTCCTCTTCATGAGGAAGTAAGGGAAGGCAAAGCTCATCTTCATGAATTTCTCTATCCAAAAGGTGACATCCTTCTTCCAGCCAATTGTCGTCAAATCAGGAGGTGGAAATTGTGTGGCACAGATTCTGCTGAACTTGTGTGCTTTGGCAAGATATGCAAGGACTAGGAAACAAGCCCCAACTGCTGGTGATTCTGCCACATTAAACTGTGAGGTTAATGTTGTTTTTCTGTCCTCAGCTCTGGGTCTTGATATTCAGCTCTGGGAAAACAGCACCCACCTTGCCGGTGAGCTAACTGAGGCTTGTGGAGGTTGGAACCACCTAAGGTGTTGTGAAATGTGGATGGTTGAGCCAGAAATGAATTCAGATCTTCAGACACCAGCCCCATGATGTCATGCTGATAAACACAAATCCTTTGAGCCTCCAGAGGGTCCTCAAAGACATGGAAACCACCCACCCTAGATAGATCTAGGGCACTGAGGACCAGAGTGAGAGTGAGGACAGAGGTCATTGGGACTGGGGATGGGCTGCGTGGGCTCTTGCATTCAGGGACAGAGGAAGGGGAGAGAAGAGAATGATAGGTTGATTCAATCAATCTTATTTGGTGAATAAGACTGAACTTTGTAGTCAGCTTGACTTAGTATTAAACCTAGCCCTACTTTATACAGCTGTCACCTGTTAACTTGAAAAGCCTCAAAACAAGTTTATTCTGGAATAGCCAAAAGAATTGCAATTTGGGATGTGCATGCTATGGCAAACCATAGGTGAATCTAGAAAAAAAAAGGAGAGGAGCTTGCTTTTAGAGAAAAAGGGAGAGTGAGGAGCGGATGTTCTAAAGGAAAGTCCACTGGGGGAAAGTGACAGTTCAGGGTGGCAATGGCTTCTCATTGGCTGAGCTGCAGCATTTCTCATTGGCTAGGCTGTTGCCAGGTGGGGAGAGAAATCTTCCTTCAGTAGTAAAGGAGTCTTACATCCCGTCCAAGGTGCAGGGGTCTGTCTCTTCCTGTTTGGTGTAACTGATGACGTGTGCTATGGCATGAGAGCTCCCCGCACAGGCCCTCCGGACTCCAATTTAGTTAAGGTTTCTTTTATTAATTTCCACACACCTTAGTCAAGTTACCTAGCCTCTTTATGTCTGAGTTTCAGAGTCTATTGAATGGGAATAATGTTAGCACTTGCTGACATCAACTCGTTTAACCCTGGCAAGGTAGGTTTTATTACCCCATTTTACTGTACTGGGGTTCAGAAAAGGGAAGTAATTTGCCCAAGCCCACAAAGTTAGTGAGTAGGGGAACCGGTATTTGGATTCTCGTCCTACTTGGTCCTGAAGGCTTTAGCTATCCATCTTATGTTATCTGTCCAAGAACACCTTACCTCCAGTGTCAAGATGGGAAACAATTTAATTAAATACGTTGCACAGTGCCTTTCACACAGGCATTGGATAAACATTAGAGGCTTATGGGACACTGGTATGGGTGCTCCCCATACTGATGAGTTTGCTCTAGCATTAATAGAGGTAGTGATGAATGCATTAATAGAGGTATAGACACCAGAAGGAAGGGAGTATGGTCCTCTTCTGCTTGGACCTCTCTTGATTTCTGACTTCCATTCTGCACACTTTTTGTTTTTATTGATCAGTTGGTTGGTTGGTTGGTTGCTTTTTGTTTATTGGTTTATTTATTTTTCTTGAGATATAATTATATAAGTAAAATGCACAGATCTTCAATGTCTAGTACAATGAGTTTTGACAAACATAATCACCTGTGTAACCAATACCCCAATCAGATACAGAACATTTACATTGCCTGAGGTCGTTTCCTGGGGACATAAGAGTAAATTTTTTTACATATGTAGTCTTTTTAAAATTTGTATCTTTTAAATGAACATACAGGGAAATTGAATTTTTTGGTGTACTGTTCTATGAGCATATAATGCATGTATAGGTTTGTGTAACCACAATCAGGATACAGAATACTTCCATCTTCCCCAAAATCTCCCTCATGCTGTTCCTTTATAGTCACACCCTTCTCACACCTCTAAACCCTGGCAACCACTGATCTGTTCTCCATCACTATAGTTTTATCTTTTTGAGCATGTTCATATAAATGGAATTGTATAGTGAGAGAGAAGAGAGATTGAGATCTAGAACCAGTAGTTGGCAATTTCAGGGAGACAGATTTTGTTACTAAATAAGGAGTGAGTTTGTCGTGACATATGGCTTCTCATCGTTCACTCTGGATTTTGTATCCAGAATTCCCTTCATCATCCTTCTTTCCTGGATACACTCACGTCCTTTAGCTTTACCATAATTGCTTCCTCCAGGAAACTTAGAGGTCTCTGCTCTGTGCTGCTTTAATCCATCGTACATCATATCTCTGTTATAAAACATAATGTCATGGTATTATAATTGGGTGCCTGTATGTTTGTCACAACTACCAGACTGTGCACGCCTGGAGAGATTGAGTCTTATTCATCTTTGCCCCCAGTGCCCAACGCAGGGCCAGGTCCATAGCAGGTGCTCAATAAAATACTTGCTGAAAAATAAATGAATCAGATCTCAATGATCATCAGTGCCATTGTTTATTGAACACACCACAGGCCAAGTGTCTGCTGATGCTTCCTATGCATGGTCTCGTTTAATCCTTATGACAACTCCATAAAATAACTACTGTTGTTGTCCCCATTTCATGGGATGCTGAAGCTTAGAGAGGTGATCTGGGCAATGCAACGTCAGCCTGAAAGAGAGGCTGCCCAAATAAAAGAGGGTGGGAAGAGAAAGAAAAAACGAGAGAAAGAGAAACTGGGACTGATCTTTATTTTTCCTAGAGAGTGGTCAGTAGGATTCCTTAATCCTTTTGTTTAATACACTAACATTTATCGACTGTCTATTATGTTCTACGTGTTGAGGTTCCAGCAATGAATAAGACAAGATGTCTGCTGTTATGAAACTTACATTCTGGTGAATGGAGACAGACACTTAACACCGGAACTTGGTTATGGATGCTTCTTGGTTGTCCACACAGCATTCGTCTCCCTTCCCCCTTCTTAAAACTACCCATATTTTATTTTGGATGTCCACCCACTCCTCATACATCCTATGCTACCCATCCAGAGAACCTACCTCTAATCCCACCTCCAAGGATATTCCATTCTCCTAATCACAGTTATGGGTTCATGTGAGGGGCAGTTGACTTAAACCAATCAGAGATTATCTTGGGGTTTTTGTTTGGAATGCTGGGAGCAGCCCCTTGGGTGCAACCAGATCCATTCCTTGAGTAAACCAACTGGAGTGCCTACATTTGAGTAGTGTAGGGTAGTACAGCTGCCTCTTCTACGAGCACCATTTCAAAATTTGACTTTAGGGCCAGCCCAGTGGCATAGTGGTTAAGTTTGCATGCTCTGCTACAGCTGCCAGGTGTTCACAGGTTTGGATCCTGGGCACGGACCAACACGACGTTTATCAAGCCATGCTGTGGTGGCATCCCATATACAAAATGAGGGAGGATGGGCACAGATGTTAGCTCAGGGCTAATCTTCCTCAGCAAAAAGAGGAAGATTGGCAACAGATGTTAGCTGAGGGCTGATCTTCCTCACCAAAAATTTAGATAGATAGATAGATAGATAGATAGATAGATAGATAGATAGATAAATTTGTTTGACTTTAACAATATTCCAAAGGGACTCAGAAATATGCCAACCTACTGCCTCCTTTCAGGTGTGTTATCTTGGATGTACACTGGTTAATTTTTCTGTGTTCCCTCCCTCTGAAAGGCCCACTCTGGCTCCATACAATTTGGTTATAAGAATGAATGGCCATGTAGCTCACCCCAAGAGGGCAGAAGGCACAGTTGGAATGACTTATAATTTCAAGTATTCCTTGGTTACATGTATTTGCCACATTGACGCAAATGTAATGATATTTCATTTTCAGTTTAATTTGTTTTAACCTGACTATTAATGAAGTTGGGACCTTACAATATGTTTATTGGCAACATTTCTCTCTAAGTTTCTAGTCAAGTGTTTTGCTTCTTTTCTGTTGGATTTTCTGTCTTTTATTGACTTTTGGAAGTTATGTTCACATCCAATTATATATGCTGTTAACATTTCCCTTTGACCCTGTAATACGTCTTTTCACAATCCTTTTGGTGTTTTCTGTTGAAGAAAAGTTTTTAATTTCAACATAGTGAATTATCTGTATCTTTTTTATAGTTTATGTTTTTTTCTGCCTTGTTATACAAATCTTTATTTATACAGCATCATGAAGATTCTTCTATCCTACTCTTTATTTTCTAAAGGCTTTATGAATGTTACCTTTTATACTCAATATACCTGGAATTAATATTTGTTGATAGGGTGAGTTAGTGCTCCAATTTCATTCTTTTGCTATAAGGAAAACCAACATTGCTTTCCCAATGATCTGAAATGATACCTCTTTTCTATAGATTTATTTTTGCACGTTTCTTCTAATACATTAGTATATTTCTCAATCCCTTTGCCAGTATTACAACCTCTAAATTTTCGTAAATTTATAGTGTCTATGTCTGCTATATCTACATTAATTTACCTCTTTTTAAATTTGTCTTTATAGAATTTTATTCAAAGAGGTTTTGTACAACTTTTTTCAGATTTATTTCAAAACACTTTAGATTTTACGTGCTTTTGTAAGTGGTATCATTTCTTATATTTTTCTTTTTTTTAAACAAGTTTATTGAGGTGCAATTGATATATAAAGAACTGCAAATATTTAATGTGTGCAATGTGATGAGTTTGGGCATATGCATACACCCATGATACCATCACCATAATCAATGTAACATATCCATCATCTCCAAAAGTTTCCTGTGTCCCTTTGTTGGTTTGTGTGTGTGTGTGTGTGTGGTAAGAACACTTAACATGAGATCTACCCTCAACAAATTTTTAAGTGCACAATAGCTATATAGGTCTGCAAGAGATTTTTGTATATAGATTTTTCAACCTTAAATCTCACTCTGGCAGAGGTAAAAAAAAAAATACACCACATATTCCAGTTGTTCCTCTGCCTCCCCCACACTGTTGCAAGGAAGTTGGGAACATGTGACACATTCTGGCCAATGAAATGTGAGCATGATCAATATGTCACTTAGTACCTTTCCAGTCTGAGACAGTGAAAACTCACACACAATTCTCCAATCTCTAGCTTCTCCTGCCCTAGAAACATGCAACATTCCAGAGAGACAGCCTGCAGCAGCCTTAATCTCTGAGTAACAATAGGGGGGAGAGCCCCATTACCAACTTCAATTGTTCATGTTTCCAAGAAATAAAGGGATTCTTAGAGACAGCATATAGTAGGAATACAAACTATTTGCAGCACTTTCTATATTCTAGGAACTGTTCAGTCTGCTACTTTCTGGTGGTTCATTCTCTGACCTTGGTTGCTTCCTCCCACATATACACACGTTGGTACTCAGTGGAGGATTGGAGCATGCTTGGCTGCAGATCCCCAGGTCTTTCATTCTGTGCAACTACCATCTGTTAATTTCCATTGAGATATAATTCACATACCATAAAACTCATTCTTTTAAAATGCCTACTTCAGTGGCTTTTAGCATAATCACAAACTTATACACCCATCACTGCAACCAGTTTTAGAATATTTCTGTAACCTCAGAAAGAAACCTCATACCCATTAGCAGTCTCTCCTTACTCCATGCACCCCCCACCCAGCCCATGCCAACTGCTAATCTACTTTTTATCTCTATGGATTTGCCTATTCTTGACATTTCTTATAAATGAGATCATACAAAACATAGCCTTTTGTGTCTGGCTTATTTCACTTAGCACAATGTTTTAAAGTTCATCCATATTGTAGCATGTATAAGTACTTCATTCCTTTTTATGGCCAATAATATTCCATTGTATGTATATACTATGTTTTTTTAATCCATTTATCAATTAATGGGCATTTGAGTTGATTCCACTTTTTGGCTATTATGAATAATGCTGCTATGAACATTTGTGTACAAATTTTTGTGTGGATGTATGTTTTCATTTCTCTTGGGTATATACTTAGGAGTGGAATTGCTGGGCCATATAGTAACTCTATGTTTAACTTTTTGAGGAACTGCCAAACTATTTTCCAAAGTGGCTGCACCATCTACTTTCTCATATATAAGGGTTCCAGTTTCTCCAAATCCTCACCAACACTTGTTATTGTCTGTCTTTTTCATTATAGCCATCCTAGTAATTGTAAAGTGGTATCTCATTGTGGCTTCAGTATGCATTTTCCTAATGATTAACAACCATATGGTCATCTCAATTAATGCAGAAAAAGTGTGTGAGAAAATTCATAACCTCCTCTCCACCCATCTCCCATGCTATTTCAGTGGAAACCACATGGGAAGCAATAAACAGGTATGTCTTCATCTTCCGGCTAGGGTGGTATCAGCTGAGCCCCTCCTGACCCACAGAACCATGAGAGATAGTAATAAATTTTTGCTTTAAGCCATTGAATTTTGGATAAAAGCAGCAATACTCAATAGGAAATATAACTTATGGATATATCTCAATAATGTGATTATGGGTAATTTTTTCACTTGGCTGAATTTTTCTGTGTTGGTGACAATAAGCATTTATTATTTTTATAAACCAAAATACCTTCAGTGAAGGAATATTTTAACACTTTTCATCTTTTCTCTATCTTGCTTTTAACTTTATAGGTGTATGCCTCTTTTTGTGACAGTATGAATTAATGTCTTATAGTTGGAAAACAATATATAGAAAAAATAAAGCTAATTTCATAAATAACCTAAGTTAGTCACCATCTGATGTTTGAATCTCCTTTATCTCATCTGAAAAAATGGTAACTCATCACCAAGTAAGGGAATTCACTGCACCTTTATGTTTGTTGTGAATATATATTCATATATTTGTTGAATCTATGTTGTCAATCTGTATTGCTGAAGATTCTGACCATTGAAGGTAATTATCTCCATTTACGTAGTATCGTGTCTAATACCTTAACCTAAGAATATCTGGAGAGTAGTAATATTCCTGCTAAACCTTTCCTAAGCCAAGCTAAAAATCGACATTTCATACATTGACATATTTCATGGAGACTCAGGATGGAAGAAAGCCAGGCAGATCCGTTTATGATTGACAGTACCTGGGGAGGCAAATTCTCCTGATTAGTGTGAAAAACAATTCTGGTGATAACTCTATTTGAAGTCTCATATTCTGACAACTAAATTCAGGAAGGCATACAACAACTCCTCAGTGAGGCATTCAAGGCATTCACAAGCATTAATGGTGGTATTTTTTCATATGTTTTGCTTTTAACATTTTATCTACTACTATAATGACTAGATTAATGTAAGTACATTTGAAGGAATAGAGCAGCGGAATGGGAGAAAATGCAAACACCTGCAGAAAATCTTTTGCCATTGGTATAGAGACCAGCATGAGGAATTGAAGAGTAATATATTCATTGAATGGCTCCACAGAACACATAGATTGTGGATAAATGAACTCCACTCAACCAGTAAGAGGAAAACAAGGAGAATCTAGCTATCTCTGAGAGAGGCCTTCATCATTTAGTACCTCAAAAGATTAAGCAGAACCTGACATGTAGAGTCTACCATTTGACCCTGTCATTTTATAGCTGTTCCAGTTTTTTTTATTGCTTATTTATTTTGAAATTGTGTTAAAATATACATAACAATGAATTTATCATTTTAACCATTTTTAAGTGTAGACTTCAGTGGCTTTAAGTACATTCATACTTTGTACAACCATCACTACCATCAACCTCCAGAACTTTTTTCATCTTGCCACACTGAAACTCTGTAACCATTCAACACTAACTCCCTGTTCCTCCCTGTCTCCAGCTCCTGGAAACCACCATTCCACTTTATGTTTTGATGAATTTGACTACTCGAATGGAATAATAGAATATTTATCCTTTTGTGACTGGCTTATTTCACTTAGGATATCCATCTGCCTTTTGATTGGTGTTTGCATTGTACATTTATTTCACCATTTAAGTATAAAGTTATATCATTATATTTGAAGTGAGTTTTTAGTAGACAGTGTGTGGTTGGGTCTATTAGGTCTTTTTGTTTTGGTTTAACCCATTCTGGCGATATTTTTGTTTTAATTGCTGTGTTTCAACTATTTACGTTGATCATAACTACTGATGTTAGGATTTATCCTCAGTCAGCCATTTCATTATTTGTTTTCTGTTTGTTCTGACTGTTTTTCATTCCTGTTAACCATTCCCTGCTTTCTTTTTTATTTCAGTGTTTTTTAAATCCATTTTAATTTATAATTTACTAATACACCTTGGTTTCAGTAACCCATTTTAATTTATATATTGTATTTTTTACAATATCTTCTTGTATAGATTTTAGCAATTGCACTAGAGATTAAAATATACATACTGAATTAATCAGTCTCCTAGTATCATTTGTACCATCTAAAATGGAACCTTGAAACTATCAACTTAGAAAGCAAATTCACGTGTTATTTTACCCTCAAAATGAGTTTATTCAGGAATAGCCAAAAGAATTGCAATTTGAGATGTGCATGCTCTGGCAAACCAGAGGCAAATCCAGGAAACAAAGGAGGGGAGCTGCCTTTATGGAGAAAAAAAGGGAGTGGGGAGGGGCTGTTCTAAAGGAAAGTCCATTGGGGGGAAGTAACAGTTCAGGGCAGCAATGGCTTCTCATTGGCTGAGCTGCCACGTTTCTCATTGGCTGAGCTGCCGCGTTTCTCATTGGCTGGGCTGTTGCCAGGTGGGGAGAGAAATCTTCCTTCGGTAGTAAAGTAGTTTTACTTCCTGTCCAAGATGCGACTGACTGCCTCTTCCTGGTTGGTGTAATTGACGATGTGTGATAGGGCACAAGAGCTTCCTCTACAGGCCTTCCTTACTCCAATTTAGTTCAAGTTTCTTTTATTAAATTTCACCAAACCTTACCACCATTTAGATCCCATTATGCTTCTCCTTTCGTGACAGTTGTTTTGTATATTAATTTTAAAAGCACACATCTTTAGAAAGTGTTCAGAGTTATTAGCAATACTCTACTAATTAAGCTGTGTTGTGTATGACTATATATTCTTTTCGTTATTTTTTTAGTTTGCGTCATCTATTATGTAGTAAATATCTAACAGTAAGACTTTTGAAGCAATTTCAATCTTTATATTGTGGCAAGCAATTTTAAAATGAGAGAGTCCACAGCAAACCACCTATGTTACAATCCTGAGTGATACTTGCAATGGTTGGGTTACAGTAAAATTCACTGTGCTGCATTGTGACTGCATTTTGTGGAATGTGCAGCAATTAAAACAGGCTGTAAAAGTGTGAGGTGCAGCAGGTTCAGCAGGAAAAGTGAGCCTGTTCTCTGAGCAGCTGCTCTGAGGTCACATTATGTCAATTGCTGAGGGAATTTCCATCAGCCGAGTGAAAACTAACTTTGATCACTTTCCTAGATCCTAAAGTTTATTTTTAATGTAGATCAACTTGGGAAAATGTACACCCTCAAATGGTAAGTTTCCACTTCTAATCAATAAAATTTACCAGGAGAATCATTCTGCATCTGGGAGAGTGATTTGTTGTTCCTGTGGGCACGTCAAAATGATCCCCAAGAAACAAGGTCATGGAGACCTCAGGTGACAAGGTGACCCACTGGGAGGAGAAGTCCTGCCTTACTGTCCCTCATATACGGTCTTTCTGGGTCTGATCCAGCCTTTCCAAGATGTCTCACATGCTTGGGGAAGCCGACTGCCTTTAGGAAGGATTCTGCCACATTCAGCCCTGAGAAAGAGAGGGCGGTATGAAGACCTTTTCAATATTCCCGTTCCCCATTCTAGCTTCCTTACTGAGACTTCAGTTTTTTTCAGATTTAACCTTCTGTGAATTTTCTGTTTGATAGAAGTATATTTTGTCTCCTTTCTCATATTATTTCACTATTTCTGCTTTCCTCCATATGTTCACTTTTACTTTCTTCATTCTTTCATCTCTCTGGTTCTTTAGTTTCTCTTACAGCTCTCCCATACTGTTTCACGGTCTTCAATTTTGTTTCATTTGAAAACCATATTCACATTCTTAATTGTATTTTGACTTTTTATTTTACTATTCACAACTATTTGAAAATTCCATACGATTCTATATATTGACTAATATCTCCCTTTATTTATGTTTTTTCATGTCTCTTCTTTATTCTCTATACCTTATTTGACATTTGTTTCATATAATTTTCCTCTCAGTTTCATTTTATTACCTCTTTTCTAATACCTGCTATCCTCACTTTTGTTTTTCCAGCATCTTTTTATTTTTATAGATAATACACTTTATCTCAAAATATCATGCATTCATTTTCTTTAAAAATGCTTTAATCACATTGAGACTAATTTATAACTGTTTCTTCTTAGAGGTTTTACACATATTTTTATCACATATTTCTAAGTTCAACATATTTTTATGCTATTTAAATAGTCTCTTTCTCTAAATTGCATTTTTAAACTATTTTTATGCTGGCATATAGAAATGCCAATGGTTTTTATACTTACTTTGCTTTCAGTAGCCTTGAATCTCTCCCTCGAAAATTCCAATATTTTAGCCAATGATTCCATCTGTTTCCTTCTTAAAATTTATAGTATCTGTCAATCATGAAAAATGGTGTTACTTTCTTTCCTATTATTATAAATTTTACTTTTTTTCTTTACTATTTGTTGTTAGTGTGGCAAGTGGATTCAGACTCCAGCAACCCTGTGTACAGCAGAGGGGAACCTGGCCCTGACTTTTACTTTTTTTCTTTACTATTTGTTGTTAGTGTGGCAAGTGGATTCAGACTCCAGCAACCCTGTGTACAGCAGAGGGGAACCTGGCCCTGACTTTCCGTGCCATCCTCTCACCTGCTGGCACTTTATCAGACAATGCTCCAAGGTTATTCATAGTGTTTCCATGGCCAATGTTTTCTGATGGGTGGCTGGGTCTTTCCCCCTACTCTGTCTTTGTCTGGAAGCTCTGCTAAAACCTGTCGACCATAGGTTACCTTGCTGGTGTTTGAATATACTAGCGGCATAGCTTTCAGCATCACAGCAACAGCAGCCGCCACAGTGTGACAACCAACAGACAGGTGGTGTGGTTCCCTGACCTGGAGACTAAACCTGGCTTCAGCAGTGAAAGTGCTGAATCTTAACCACTAGACCACCAGGTCCTTGCTATAAAGCAGTAAATCCGAAAACATGAGGAATAAGTGGTGATAGCAGATATTTTTACTCATAGCCAATCTCAAAGGAAAGGTTTTCAGTATGTAACAATGTGGTACTGTTGACACTGTAGATGTGTTTGTCGAGGTAAGGTTATTCCTTTCTATTGCTATATAACAAAAATTTTTATCATATACATGTGTTGATTATGATCACATGATCTTATGCATATATTAAGTAATCATATCTCTGCTCCTTTGGTCTGCTAATGTGGGTCATCATATAGATCAAGTTTCAAATGTTCAACTTCCTTTCCATGTTTGGAATAATACTTTGGTCAAATCCTTGATTCTTTTTATGTATTGTGGATGCAATTTTACAATTATTTTGTGTAGATTGTTTTTCAAATTCATGAAATAGTCTTATCATTGTACTTTTCCTACTGTCTTTGTTACTTTTAGCTAACAGCGTTGTGCTAACCTCATAATGGTTAATGGACTGTTCTCTCTACACTTGATCTTAGCCAAAAGGCCGACAAACGATGGACTCCTCTCTTTTTCTATCCCTAGCAGTTGTTTGTAGATATTACTTGTTTCTTGTGTGTTGACTTACTTCACCATTGAAGCATTCTTTGGGATTTCTTGTGGAATGATTTTTGCTGACTGTTCAATTTCATCATGAAGAGCTTTGCACATTTATGACTTTCTGTTACTCTAATAATTTATTCGGAAGTTAAGTCATCTAGAAATTTGCCTCCATATCTCCTAAATTTCCAAGTTTATTAGCATAATTAATAATAGCATCATGCTATTTTCTAATATTTGCAACTTTTCCACTGTTATCCCTTTAACATTTTTAGTCCTGATATTATGTGTGCCTTCCTTTGGGGGAGTGTTATGATCTCACATAGGTTTGTTAATTTTATTATTGCTTTCAAGGAACTGACTTTTGATTATTTTTCCATATGAAGGTTATCTATTAATTTCTTTTTTTTTTAATTTTTTGTTTATTGCAGTAGCATTGGTTTATAACATTGAATAAATTTCAGGTGTACATCATTATACTTCTATTTCTGCATAGATTACATCATGTACACCACCCAAATGCTAATTACAATCCATCACCACACACATGTGCCGAATTATCCCTTTCGCCCCCCTCCCTCCCCCTCCCCTCTGGTAACCACCAATCTAATCTCTGTCTCTATGTGTTTGTTTATTGTTGTTATTATCTACTACTTAATGATTAATTTCTGCTTTACTTGTATCAGTTCCTTTTATTTTGTTTTAGGATCAATTTGCTATTCCTTTCTTAGTGGCACTGTATACTTTATCTTTTCCATTTTAATTATCAATTTAAATTCTACCTTCTTTATAACCTAATTCTGTACTCTAAGGTTCTCAAGAATTCCTGGAATCCCGTCTCTGGAAGTGACTCATCTTGGCCTGAAACACAGAAGAATTGACCATTTCAACACCCCCCATACTGACCTGTCAATCATTATATTATTCCACAGGATCCATTATTTATAATTTCACAATATATTTTGTTTCATTTGATCCCAGTTGACCTAATTAAAACATTAATAAGATAATGTTTCCAAGTAATGTGATTTATGGGTGTTTGTCCATATTTCAAGTTTGTTTTGGGTTCACAGGGAACTCATTGGTCTTCATGTTATATGTGTACACCTTCTTAACTCAATCTCACCTGAAAAAGCCCATAGATTTGATTTTTTTACACTTGACATTGATCAATGCTTTGACAATTGTGTTCAGCTTGATGCCAACTGTCATGTCATCCTTTGGAATAAGACATTTTCTGGATGATGTTGGTTGTAAGGCAACTTTGTACACGTGCAGAGTTACTCGGGGTCTTTCCATGTGTACTACCTCCCTCCTGAGTGCATTTCAAGCCATAACTATCAGTCCCAGTACTTCTAAATGGACATGGTTTAAATCTAAAATGTCTACATGCATGTTTCCTTCTTTCCTTTTCTTCTGGATCATGAACATGCTCATCTATATCCGTATCATCCAAACTGTCAGAGCCAATCGCAATGTCACAATTGTTGGTCCTGGGTATTCTCAAGTATAGTGTCACACTAAGCAGGTGGAACGCCACTATTCAATGGCATTTATAAGTGGCATGCTGATTAAAGATATCCTCTTTGTGGTCCTTATGATGTTGTCCAGTATCTACATGGTGAATCTCCTCTACAAACACCACCAGAGAGCCCAGCATGTTCACAGCCGCAGCCTCTCTTCCCAGCCGTCTCCTGAAATCAAAGCCACCCACAATATCTTTTTGCTTGTAAGTTGCTTTGTTTTCTTTTATTGTGCAAACAACTTCGTTACCCTTTATTTTTTTTATATACCCAAGAAAACCCCAGGAATTCAGAGAATTGCAGGGATTATTTCAGCATGCTACCCAACCATCTGCCCTTTTGTGCTGATGAAAAATAATAAGATTATTTTCACATTTACTTCTTCCATTTCAAAAATGAGAATGACCTTTTTTCAAAGAACATTCGGTAGATGATCTGACACCCACAACTTTCTTTGGCAACAGAGAAGTCTCTTCAGTGATTTATACAAAGAAAAAATGCCATGTGGCTATTGAAGACTTGAAATGGGGCTAGTATAATTGAGATGAGCTGTAAATTAAAAATAAACACATTTTGAATTCTTAAAGTGAATGAGTACACAAATATCAAATTAATAATTTTCATATTGTTTACTTGTTTACATTATAATAATTTGGGTTAAACAAAATATATTAAAAAGATATCATTAGAACTAACTTTGTCTGCTTGGTTTTGCTCTTTTCAAAATGTGGCTGCTAGAAAAATTTTAAATTACATTTGGGACTTCAATTATATTTCTACTAAGCTGCACTGCTCTATGGAAAGTCATTTCTCTAGTCAACAAATATATATTGCATGCCTTACATATTCCAGGCACTATTTTAGGGGCTGGGCATGATTACTAAGGAGATTATATAGAATGTTTGTGCCATAGGAGAAATATAAGCGCATAGGACAGAGCTATAAAAAATAGAGCAGAGAATTGAGAGTGCTGAAAGATTCATTCCTTAATGCACACTAAATTACATGTGTGTATCTTTCAATGTCTGTGTAAATCCCTCCATAATAATAACGCCACTCATGCTATGCTCATGTATTTGTTATTTTAGATCTAGTCTGTTACGACAATTTGAATTAAATGTGTCCTTTCATTTTCAATAATTCTTTATTAGAAATAGCATGACATTTTCCATGTCTACTGTGGTGCATTTGCCTTAAGTAGATGTAATTTGCACTGTTGTCTCTTCAGCACCATCTTCCATCTTCCATCATTTTCTTCCATTTTGGGGTCTCTGTTCTATTTAATTCATTGTTTGACTAAAGTCCTTGGGGATGTGATTCAAGTGATATGTAGTTAGAACATTTGCATAATTTTTTTTCAGCATGGCTGCTGGATTTTACTTTGCCCACACATAGGACTCTTGGGCTTACCTCTTTTCATTCAGCAGTTCACCTTCCTCTGTCTTCCAGCTTTCCCTGTGGAGACTAATATCCAGTATCAGAATGATGCTTTTCCTTTGAATAAATTTAGTTTTCTCCATGAGCTTTCAAAATTCATACTTTATCATTAGATAAACTTTCATAGAAGTTAAAGACTGTTATCTAGATAAGAATAGTTGTGTTTATCTTTGCTGCTTCCATCCAGGGCATGATTTGGATGTGCAGTTCAGGTGAAGTTCAACTTAGGAAACTATCTTCCATTATTTAATGATTATCTTCCCTCCACCAATTTTGTTTTATCCATCCGGAATTGTCACTCCTCTTTAGCAGAACTGCGATATCTCCTGGATAGCTCTCCACATCCCTTCTGTAGCCTTGTCCTCATCATGGTTTTCATCTCTTTGATCAGCAGAATTTGGAATTTTTCTTTTGCCTTGATCTTGCGAACCCGATTGAGGTTTAAGCATCGGAAATCCTCTCATTCAAATGTATATACTGATTTTTTTAACCGTTTTTTTATGGTATAACAAATGTGCTGATAGAAGCCAGAGAGAGGTAGAGACAGAGTCAGAGAGAGAGAGAAAGCAGATCTTTGGTTCTGCTTTTATTGAGATTGAGGGTGGGGGCCTTGGTTGTCACCTGTTCACTCTTTATCAGTGAATTTAAAAAATAAGAGTGAGAACTTAAAGTGCAGGAAGAGAAAAAACAAGGAGCCCAATGGTCAGTTATTAAAACCATCCAAGAGGGGCCAGCCTGGTGGCGTAGAGGTTAAGGGCGCTCGCTCCTCTGCAGTGGCCCTGGGTTGGGATCCCGGGTGCGCACCAACGCACTGCTGGTCAGGCCATGCTGTGGCGGCGTCCCATATAAAGTGGGGGAAGATGGGCACGGATGTTAGCCCAGGGCCAGTCTTCCTCAGCAAAAAGAGGGGGATTGGCAACAGATGTTAGCTCAGAGCTGATCTTCCTCACAAAAAAAACCCAAAAAACAAAAAAAACAATGAAGATCCCTAAAACAAAGATGTGTTGAAGTGGCGAGTGTGGCTTTTTATCTAGTGGGGTGGCTGGCAATGCTTTATTCCAGATAGCCGTCTTTAAGTGGATGCCTCAGCAACCAAAGCTCAAATCAGGCACTTCCATTACGAAAAGAGAAGCCAAATATTAGGGCTTATAAGATAGCCATTTAATTCCATCTTCTGCACAATTTTATAATTTCCTCTGTATTCACCATTCTTAATTTGGGGTGTCATATGCTTATAGACAACCTGATGAATATTCTTATAAAATGTTTTATCTATTTATATCAACTCAACATCACAAACATAATTTTATGGGATTTAGAAACTCCCTGAAAGTGTGCCAAAGATCTCCTACAGGTCCTCGAATCCCTGGATATAAAATAAAAAATGAATACAGTGTCCTTTGTAAAGCCCTCCCTCTGCTTGATACCTATGTTGAGGCAAGGGACATTCCCCTTTTTCCCCTTCTTGTGTTCTTATGGCTGGACTAATAGTAAAATTGACACAAGACCATATTTACAGAAGAAACACTCAGTTTCATACGTATGTTCATACATAGAGAAATGATGCTCAGAGAGTGAACAAAGCAGACAGTATATAAATATTTTACATAAAGAAATAAGAAATTTTTGAGGAATGACAATAACAAGAAACTTAGATTTGAGGTGCATAATTAGTGAGGAATTTAAGGAGAGTTTAAGCTTGTGGTAGTAAATTAGCAAGGTTTGTTTACGCAGACTTCTCAGCTCTGCATTCCCTAGCTCTAATGATAAGGATGCAGGGACAGCACCTTTCAATGGGAGATTTATTTCCTGTTTTCAGGGAGAATAGAGACAGGAGGGTCAGAATGCCCTTTTTGATTCTCAAGTAACTCTAATTCAAAATAACCAATACACTGTTGTCGATGCACATAATCCACAAGCAATCTATAGATCAAAATTGGAGTGAGTTTATTATGAGCCAGATCTGAGGACTAACCTGGGTTCCTCCTTCCACAAGGAAAGAAGGGCACCAAAGAAGTGGGGTGTACAGAGTGGTTATATACCATCTTGGGACAAAGTGCATACATCACATGTGATAGGAATGTCCCTTTTACAATTGTCATGGGATGCTTAGCTGGCACAGCAGGTAAGTAGTCACAAGGTGAGTAGTCACAAGGTGAGCACAGCTGGTCGGTAATTAATCCTTAGTTTGGGGAGAGATACTTATCCTAAAAGAAATGCTGATATGGGGGAGGTTACATCCCTATCTTTAGGAGCATCATTCTTGTCTTTGGGAGACAGTAAATATTTAAGGTAGATGCACAATGCACACTCAACAGGCCACGTCAGGCCCTTTTGGAAAAACAAGGTCAGGCCGAATTAGTTTTAAACCAAGTGGCTTCCTCGTATAGTCCAATATATCCTATTGATTTTCATTTATCTATCATTTTGCCCCTTTTGATCTATAATCTTTTGATAGAAAGCATTGATGATCAAAATGTTGACCCTTGGTGCCAGGGTGGTTGCTGCCTGCCCTGGGTCCATCATGTCCCTCTGTGATAGGCTTTTATCTCATTTATTTTCCCAGTTGTCCACACTGGGGAAAAACAGTTGGATATATTGGATAAGCATAGAGGTATGTATTAACAGAGGAAGTATTTCATAGGTTTTTCAATAAATTTTAGGTTGTTGCACAAACATTGAACATGTGATTTTTTTGACTCCTTACGTTTACGTTGTTTGCAATTATAATTTCAATCTGGATCAAAAAAGGGAACCAATACCTGAAGGAGGCCAACCCAACAAATCAAGACTGGGTGTAGGAGCACGTAAGACGTTCACCTACTTTTTTAAGCATTTTAGTAGAGCTGACACATTGGAAGATTCATCAGGTAGAAAAATACAGCATTCAGTTTGAATGATTGCACATATACCACCTTGGGACACTGTTAGAATATCTAAGCCCATTCTATTTTGAAGGACAGGCTTTTTCATTAGAAATGTTTTAGTATTTAATGAGGCTATTCCTGCTTGACTATCATTAAGGGCTCGTTGAATAAATCTAGTCAGGGCTTCTATATGTGATAATGACAACTTCTAGCCCCAACGAAGAAACAAATAGAGCCACTAGGTGGCCATACCAGTGGAACAATGAATGAGCCCATCTGGCCTTAGAGAGAAGAAGATTGGCATCAGTGGTTAGCTCAGTGCAAATCCTTCCCTGCATCCAAGGGAAGCTCAGGGTACAGTGTCTTAGCCATCCAGGCAGGAGCCAAGGCCAGAGATTTGTTCCACATAACCACTGAGTTCCATTAGGAGCAACTAGATAAATGCCTGGCCTTGGAGATGAGTCTGTTCCAAATCAATCACTTTCTTTAAGTATGATGGTATTCTGAAAGCATTAAATGGAACCATTATAACATAGGTATCCAGTGTAAGCATTACAAAAGTTTAAATGAGGAGATATAAAGTTGGGAATACAGGCCCAGTCCGGAGTCTTGGGATGGCTGTCTACAACAGATGCTGTCTTCTTCTCATCCTGATTTGGAGATATTTGCACTGTTCAGTTGAAATTGGGTATCGGAAATAGGAACTGAAACCCACTTAGGTGGAGAAGCCCTTTAAAAAACAACAACAACAAACAAGAAATGTGAGTCCATGAGTCTATGCCTTTTGATGCTGCGCTACGTGAATTGGTTAAAAGTACCTGGTATGGTCCTTTCCAGCAGGGCTGCAAAGAGTCTTTTATCTGGTGTCTTTTCCAATAAACAAAATCTCCAGCTTGTAGCACATGATCCTAAAGGTCTTTATGACCTGGGAGCTCACTGTGAAAAGAATCAGCTATCACCCTCTCATTTCTTTTAGATGTCTCAATGAGACCTTGACAATAATTAAGAGATGTCCTTTAAGCAAAGTTGGTTCATACATTCCTTCATCTAATTGCATAGGCCGTCCCATTATTATCTTGAAAGGGGATGGCTGATGTTTACCAAAGGGTATAGATCTAAGATTGAGGAGCACTAGTGGAAGAGCTTTTGGCCATGAAAGATTAAATGCTTCTGAAAGCTTTGCCAATTGAGTTTTGCTTGTGCCGTTAGTTAAAATGTTGCATTATTGGCCAAATGTCACAAACAGATTTAATTATTTGTCTGGTGAAATGAGTTCCCCCAGTCACTGTGTAACTCAGTAGGAATTCCTCAAACAGGAATTATCCTTTTCAATAGTAATTTACCTAAAGCCATCGCTCTGCTGCAAGGAAAGGGCTCAACCCAATGTGAGAACATACAGATCATTACAAGATATATTTATCCTTGGGATGGTGGCATTTGGAAAAAATCCAATTGCCATACCTCAAAGGGTCCATTAGGAAGGGGAAAGTGGCCTTGTGACCCATGAAGTAGTTTCCTTAGACTATACCTTGGGCATATAGCATAACAAGTATAGGCTTTATGAGCCACTGTGGGAGAAAGTCTCCAAAAGTATTGTTTTCCCCCTATTATTGCCACCTTTGTTTCTCTTCTTCTGTGGTGATTTCTTGAGCCTCTTGAAGGGAATATTTTATAGGGTTAGCAGAGTTAATAGATAGTAGTGGGCATTCTCGAGGCTGGACAGCATATCCAGCTTGATAATATCCCTGCTTATCATTAAAGCAACACCCACATGTAAACCAAATTAGATAATAGAGTGCAGTCATGGTCTTTTCCTCTTGTAGTGCTGGAAGCAAGGTAGCAGGGTTAAGATAGTGAATAATATTTACCTATGCAATATAACCTGAGAATGCTTATCATCATTTGCTTGACAATGCTTCCTGTGCAATTTAGCATACCAAATAAGCCTAATTAGTTTAGTATTTCCCTCTTTATAGGAATAGAGAAAGAATTTCTTTGAGAAGTCCGAGGGGCCCTCTGAAAATTCTCAGAGAAATTTTTTTGTAAGTCCAAAGAGAGACTTCATTCAGAATATGAATTTTGGGGAGCTTGTCAAAAACATCAAAAGGTTTTAAAACACTTGGTCAAACAAGATCAAGGGGTTTCTGATCTTGTTGCCATGAAATGAGGGTCACTATAGAACAGTGCTTAGTTATCCATTTAACCAAAGTGAGACTCACTCAAAAGTGAAGAAAACCTTTTATAATCTCTTTTTCAAGAGAAGTCTAGGAAAATTATCCTTTTAAGAAAGAGAGTGGAGAGAAGTCAAGATGGTGACATAGGCAGACTCTAAACTCACCTCCTCCCGCAGACACAGCTAATTTACAACAACTCGTGGAAAAATTACCCCTGAGAGAGAACTGAAAACTGGATAAGAGGAACTCCTGCAGCAAACGACAATCCCCATTGAGGTGGACGAGGCAGAAACTCCCTTTGGGAGAGAAAAAAGGCCACCTTCACAAGCTGCAGTGCTTCACGGCCGCCTGGGAGCAGCCCCAAGTTACTCAGCCCTCCCTGGAGGAGTGGGGCCCTGAGCCGGGGACCGCCCCGACTGTAGGCATTTTTTGGACCCAGCACAATCCAGACGAGTGGCAAAATATCTGACTTTGCTTGCTACTAAAACACTGGGGAGTACCCCTCAGAAAAGCTGGTTCCCAAAGAAATTAAAACTGGCTCTTAAAGGGCCCATGCACAAATTCATCCGTTTCAGAAAGCAGCCTAAAATCACCATAAAGAAAGGTGCACAGTGCTTTGGTGAAAAGAGACTCCTCACCTGATAGGATCTGAGTGCATCTCGGTGAGAGGTGAGACCTCTGCAGGGACTGGGACGTTGGTGGCGGCCATCGTTGTGGCCTGCTGTGGGCGTACTGGAACAGACACTGGCAGACACAATTGGAGTTCTCCCTGGGTCCTGCTAGCCCAGGCTCTGTCCCACCCACTAGAGCACCAATTTAACCCAGCTCACCAGGGCAGGCAGCCCACCCTAGGGATAGATCCCACCCAACAACAAGCCATTGGGCAACTTGTGGGCCTGCTAAGTGACCTACCTGGATTCTCCAAAGTGGGTCCACCTCTCTGGGACAGGGAGTGTGCAAGGAGTGGGTGGAGAGTGTGGGGCAGTGATGGAGTGTGTGGGGCTCCTGCCTTGGAGAGACTGGGTTAACTTCAGGAGATTGGGGCATGCACATGGGGCAGGACTGTGTTGACTGTGTGTGTGGACCTGTGGGCAGCAGTGCTTGTCAGCTGCAGAAGACTTGTGCTTCTCAAAGACCCACATGGGGGTTTGCCTCACTTTCCAAAGCCTGAAACAATTGGGTGCTCCCATGCCTGAGGCCAGCCCCACCCAGCTGCAACCCTCAGAGAGATGACAAGAGACCTAAAGGCTAGAAGCTTATAGCAATTGTAAGCCCCAGAGCCTAACAACCTGCCACGCTGGGGGACTACTCACTTAAAAGAAATACTGCCACACAAATGTGCTATTAGAACTTGCGGCCAACTGTGCTGGGGGTCCCCACACCTGATAAAGAGACTGAAGGGCCCACAACAACTACAAGCAGCTGAGCATTACAACAGCTGGCCAGGAGCATAACTCAGCCTCCCTGGGCACCTACAGGGAGAGCAACCATGCCACAACAGAAGGACACACGTAGCCCACATAGGGGTCACTCCTGGAACATTGAGAACTGAGGGAAGCACACTGCCGGGCCTCATAAGGAATCACATAAGTAAGGT
This sequence comes from Diceros bicornis minor, assembly GCF_020826845.1. Classification (NCBI taxonomy): domain Eukaryota; kingdom Metazoa; phylum Chordata; class Mammalia; order Perissodactyla; family Rhinocerotidae; genus Diceros; species Diceros bicornis. The sequence continues at coordinate 23,802,742 of NC_080773.1, forward strand.
CACCCATCCAAGAGCAGGATGTAGCTGACCTACCTAATACATGGACACTAGCATAGGGAATTTGGCAAAATGAGGAGGCAGAGGAATATGTTCCAAGTAAGGGAACACAACAAAACAATAAAAAAGGAACTAAGTGAAACAGAAATGAGCAACCTACCCAACAGAGAGTGCAAACAAAGAGTGTTAAGGATGCTCACTGATCTTGGGAGAAGAATGGATGAACTCAGTGAGAATGTCAACAAAGAAATGGAAGATATAGAAAAGAACCAATCAGAAATGAAGAATACAATACTGGAAATGAAAAACTCACTAGACGGACTCAAAAGCAGAGTAGAGGATACAGAAGAAAGGATCTGTGAGCTGGATGAAAGACTAGAAGAAATCACCGAAGCTGAACAGGTAAAAGAAAAAAGAATTAAAAAGAGTGAGGACAGTCTAAGGGACCTGTGGGACAACATCAAGTGCACTAACATCCGTGTTATAGGTGTCCCGGAAGGACAAGAACGAGACAAAAGGGCAGAAAATCTATTGCAAGAAATAATACATGAAAACTTCCCTAACCTAAGGAAGGAAACAGACATCCAGGTACAGGAAGCACAGAAAGCACCAAACAAGATAAACCCAAAGAAGCCCACACCGAGACACATCATAATCAAAATGTACAGAATTAAAGATAAAGAGAGAATCCTAAAAGCTGCAAGACAAAGACAAGTTACATACAAAGGAAACCCCATAAGGCTATCAGCTGATTTCTCAGCAGAAACCTTACAGGCTAGAAGAGAGTGGCACGATATATTTAAAGTGCTAAAAGGAAACAACCTATAGCCAAGAATACTCTACCCAGCGAGGTTATCATTCAAAAGAAAAGGAGAGATAAAATGTTTCCCAGACAAGCAAAAATTAAAGGAGTTTTTCCCCAAGAAACCAGTACTATGAGAAATGCTAAAGGGAGTTATTTAAGGGAAAAAGAGAAGACCACAAATAGGAAAAATTATCTATTTCCATGATAAGAGGGTAATGGATACAAATGCACAAAAAAGAGGTTAGCTATGATATCAAAAACATAAAAGGAGGGAAGCAGAGAGATAAAGAGCTTTCAGACAGAGGTCTAACTAAAGAGACCATCAACTTAATATAGATTCCTACATACGTAGGTTACGGTATATGGACCCCATGGTAATCACAAACCAGAAACCTATACTAAATACACAAAAAAACAAGAGAAAGGAACCCGAAATGTAATACTAAAGAAAGCCATCAAACCACAAGGGAAGAGACCAAGAGAAGAAGCAAGGAAGAGAGAAGGACTACTAAAACACCGAGGGAAAAAAAAAGTTTAAAAATGGCAGTAAGTAAATACTTATCAATAGCTGCTGTAAACGTCAATGGCCTAAATGCTCCAATTAAATGGCATAGGGTGGGAGGCCCGCCCGGTGGCACAAGTGGTTAAGTGCGCACGCTCCACTGCAGCAGCCCAGGGTTCGCCGGCTCAGATCCTGGGCATGCAGCATCCCACTGCTTGGCAAGCTATGCTGTAGCGGCATCCTATATAGGGTGGAGGACGATGGGCATGGATGTTAGCCCAGGGCCAGTCTTCCTCAGCAAAAAAAGAGGAGGATTGCCAGATGTTAGCACAAGTCTGATCTTCCTCTCTCTCTCTCTCTCTCACACACACACACACACACACACACACACTCACAAAAGGCATAAGGTGGCTGATTGGATAAAAAAACAAGACCTATATATATGCTGCATACAAGAGACACACTTCAAACCTAAAGACACTCACAAACTGAAAGTGAAGGGATGGCAAAAGATACTCCACGCAAATGGCAATGAAAAGAAAGCTGGGGTAGCAACACTCATATCAGAAAAAATGGACTTTAAAACAAAAACTGTAAAAAGAGACAAAGAACGGCATTACATAATGATCAAGGGAACAATCCAACAAGAAGCTATAACACTTGTAAATATCTATGCACCCAAAGTAGGAGCACCTAAATATATAAAGCAATTATTAACAGACATAAAAAGAGAACTAGATAGTAACACAATAATAGTAGGGGACTTGAACACTCCACTTACACCAATGGATAGATCATCCAAACAGAAGATCAATAGGGAAAAATTGGCCTTAAATGACACACTAGAACAGATGGACCTAGTAGATATATACAGAGCATTCCATCCAAAAACCGAAGAATACACGTTCTTTTCAAATGCACATGGAACATTCTCCAGGATTGATCATATATTAGGCCACAAAACAAGTCTCCATAAGTTTAAGAAGATTGAAATAATACCAAGCATCTTTTCTGACCACAACGGTATGAAACTAGAAATCAACTACAGGAAGAAAACCAGAAAAACCACAAATATGTGGAGATTAAACAAAATGCTACTGAACAACCATTGGGTCAATGGAGAAATCAAAGGAGAAATCAAAAAATACCTGGAGACAAATGAAAATGAAAATATGACATGCCAGAGTTTATGGGAGACAACAAACGCGGTTCTAAGAGGGAAGTTTATAGCGATACAGGCCTATCTCAACAAACAAGAAAAATCTCAAATAAACAATCTAACAGTGCACCTAAAGGAACTGGAAAAAGAAGAACAAACAAAGCCCAAAATCAGTAGAAGAAGGGAAATAATAAAAATCTGAGCAGAAATAAATGAAATAGAGACTAAAAAAACAATAGAAAAAATTAATAAAACCAAGAGCTTGTTTTTTGAAAAGATAAACAAAGTTGACAAACCTTTAGCTAGACTCACCAAGAAAAAAAGAGAGAAGGTTCAAATAAGTAAAATCAGAAATGAAAGAGGAGAAATTACAATGGACACCTCAGAAATACAAAAGATTATAAGAGAATACTATGAAAAGCTATACGCCAACCAATTCGACAATCTGGAAGAAACAGATAAATTCTTAGAATCATACAGCCTTCCAAAACTGGATCAAGAAGAAATAGAGAATTTGAATAGACCAATCACCAGTAAGGAGATTGAAACAGTAATCGAAAACCTCCCCAAAAATAAAAGTCCAGGACCAGACGGCATTCCTCGTGAATTCTACCAAACATCCAAAGAAGAATAATACCTATCCGTCTCAAACTCTTCCAAAAAATTGAGGAGGGGGGAAGCTCCCTAACTCATTCTACAAAGCTGACATTACCCTAATGCCAAAACCAGACAAGAAAAACACAGAAAAAGAAAATTACAGGCCAATATCACTGATGAATATCGACACAAAAATCCTCAACAAAATACTAGCAAATCGCGGACAATAGATTAAAAATATTATACACCATGATCAGGTGGGATTTATTCCAGGGATGCAGGGATTGTTCAACATCCACAAATCAATCAACGTGCTACACCACATTAATAAAATGAAGAATAAAAATCACATGATCATCTCAATAGACACCGAGAAAGCATTTGACAAGATACAGCATCTTTTTACGACAAGAACTCTGAATAAAATGGGTATAGAAGGAAAATACCTCATCATAATAAAGACCATATATGACAAACCCAGAGCTAATATCATCCTCAATGCTGAAAAACTGAAAGCTATACCCCTAAGAACAAGAACCAGACAAGGATGACCACTCTCACCACTCCTATTTAACATAGTATTGGAAGTCCTAGCCAGAGTAATCAGGCAAGAAAAAGAAATAAAGGGATCCCAATTAGAATGGAAGAAGTGAAACTGTCACTATTTGCAGATGACATGATTTTATATGTAGAAAACCCTAAAGAATCCACCAAAAAACTTTTAGAAGTAATAAATGAATATGATAAAGTTGCAGGATACAAAATCAACATACAAAAATCAGTTGCATTTCTATACAATAACAATGAAGTAGCAGAAAGAAAAATTAAGAATACAATCCTATTTAGAATTGCAACAAAAATAATAAAATATCTAGGAATAAACTTAACCAAAGAGGTGAAAGATCTGTACACTGAAAACTGTAAAACATTGCTTTAAGAAATTGAAGAAGACACAAAGAAATGGAATGATATTCCATGTTCTTGGATTGGAAGAATTAACATAGTTAAGACGTCCCTACTTCCTAAAACAATCTATAGATTCAATACAATCCCTATCAAAGTTCTAACAACGTTTTTCATAGAAATAGAACAAAGAATTCTGAAATTTATATGGAACAACAAAAGACCCCGAATTGCTAAAGGAATCCAGAGAAAAAAGAACAAGGCTGGAGGTATCACACTCCCTGATTTCAAAATATACTACAAAGCTATAGTAACCAAAGCAGCATGTTACTGGCACAAAAACAGACACACAGATCAATGGAATAGAATCAAAAGCCCTGAAATAAACCCACATGTCTATGGACAGCTAATCTTTGACAAACAAGCCAAGAACATACAATGGAGAAAGGAAAGTCTCCTCAACAAATGGTATTGGGAAAACTTGACAGCCACATGCAAAAAAATGAAAGTAGACCCTTACCTTACACCATACACAAAAATTAACTCAAAATGGATTAAAAACTTGAATGTAAGACCTGAAACTATGAAACTCCTAGAAGAAAACATAGGCAGTACGCTCTTTGACATTGGTCTTAGCAACATATTATCAAGCACCGTGTCTGACCGGGCAAGAGAAACAATAGAAAAAAATAAACAGATGGGACTACATCAAAGGAAAACCTTCTGCACAGCAAAGGAAACTGTCAACAAAACGAAAAGACAACCTAACAACTGGGAGAAGATATTTGCAAACCATACATCTCATAAAGGGTTAATCTCCAAAATCTATAAAAAACTCATGCATCTCAACAACAAAAAACTAACAACCCAATTAAAAAGTGGGCAAAAGACCTGAACAGACATTTCTCCAAAGAAGATATACAGATGGCCAACAGACACATGGAAAGATGTTCAACATCATTAACTATCAGGGAATTGCAAATCAAAACTGCAATGAGATATCATCTCATGCCCATGAGAATGGCTATAACTAACAAGACAGGAAACAACAAGTGTTGGAGAGGATGTGGAGAGAAGGGAACTCTCATACACTGCTGGTGGGAGTGCAAACTGGTGCAGCCACTATGGAAAACAGTATGGAGATTCCTCAAAAAATTAAGGATAGAGCTATCATACGATCCAGCTGTTCCACTGCTGGGTATTTATCCAAAGAACATGAAAACACCAATGTGTAAAGATACATGCACCCCTGTGTTCATCGTAGCATTATTCACAATAGCCAAGACTTGGAAGCAACCTAAGTGCCCATCAATGGACAAATGGATAAAGAAGATGTGGTATATACACAATGGAATACTACTCAGCTATAAGAAACGATGAAATCAGGCCATTTGTGACAACATGGATGGACATTGAGGGTATTATGCAAAGTGAAATAAGTCAGAGGGAGAAGGTCAAATACAGTATGATCTCACCCATTAAGTAGTAGATAACAACAACAACAAACAAACACATAAAGACAGAGATTGGATTGGCGGTTACCAGAGTGGAAAGGGAGAGGGAGGAGACCGAAAGTGATCATTAGGCACATGTGTGGTGGTGGATTGTAATTAGTATTTGAGTGGTGAACATGAGAACATGATGTAATCCACGCAGAAATAGAAGTATAATGATGTACACCTGAAATTTATGCAACGTTATAAACCAATGTTACTGCAATAAACAAAAAATTTTTAAAATGTTCAGCCTGTCCCATTCACTCTAATGTTCCCCCTTGGCTCCCCTGGCCTAGAAAACTCCCCCTAGTTTTCACCTTCCTAGGAATTACCCCGCTAGGTTTCTCTTACCTAGGGTATGTACTGGTACCCCCATAAGAAACCTAGTCTTAAGGTTTGAAACAGCTCCTATAAACTTTGGACCATTGACTTAAAGTTAGGAGGTCCAGTTTCAGGACAACTCACCAGGGTCACCTGAAGAATGCAATGATGCAGACGAGCTCAATGGGCCCTTGTTCAGTGTAGATTCCAGGTGGTCTCCGGTAGGTTTCTTTGAAATCCTGCCATGACTACGCCCTGAAATGTCAATGCAAATGATTCATAATTAAGCTATAAATCAAAGTTGAGGTGAGCTTACCATGAGGCAGATCTGAAGACTAGCCCAGGGCATTCCTTCCCCGTGGAAGGAAGGACACTAAAGAAGTGGGGTGGACAGAGTGGTTATATACCATCTTGGAACAAAGAACACACATCACATATGATAAGAATGTCCCTTTTACAATTGTCACAAGACGCTTAGCTGCAAGAGCAGATCGGTGGTCACAAGGTGAGTGGTCACGTGTTGAGTGGCTACAAGGTGAGCACAGCAAGACAGCAATTAATCCTTAGTTTAAGGAGACATGCTTATCCTGAAGGAAATGCCAAAATAGTGGAGCTTACATCCCTTTCCTTAGGGGGATCGTTCTTGTCTTCGGGACATAGTAAGTATTTAATGCAAATGCACAATGCATGCTCAATTGGCCACTTCAGGCCTAATTAGTTTTAAACCAAATGGCGTCCTCATATACTACAATATAACCTATTGGTTTTCATTTATTTATCACTATTGTGAGAGATTTTGGTGTGACCAGCCCTGGGCTCCAACAACTGCATTGATGTAGAAATCAAATTTCTTCAAAAGTAGCAAATTATTTCCTTGGGCAATATTATGCAAGGAACAAATTCAGTAAGGCTTTATCTATAAGATGTAATTAACAGAGGAGTTAAAAATTGCTTTAAACTTTTTGGATAGTAGGAAAATATAGATTAAGCTTAAAATTGTCACTTGGTCAAAAAGCCACTTTTAGAAATCTACTCTATGAAATAAAAGCACTTATATCCAGGGAAATGGCGTGGAAAGATCCTCCTTGAAGTGTTGTTTGTAGTGGAAAAATAGAAAATCAAACTGAATGCCTAGGAATAGGGGAAGAGCTAAAAAAAAAAAAAAAGTGAGTCCATATTTTGGAATATTTTACAACTATTTCAAAAGAGTTTTGTCTCTATATGCTAATGTGTTTCATTAATATGGGAAAATATTATCACACTGTTGATTGAGTTGACTCTCTGCCCCTTGAGCTCCTGAGCTCCTGGTTGTCCTTCTGTTGAAGCTTTACAATCCCACCTCCCCCCACACACACAATAGTGTCCAGAGATTAGAGATCAGCTTCAGGATGTGCCACCCTTGCCCTAGGCCAATCACCCTCTTGGTTAGGTCATGCCCATGTTGGGGCATGTTGGGGCTGGACATAGAGGTTCCAGTCACATTTCAGGGTTGGGGGACCTCAACCCTCAGAGGTCACAGCTCCAAATGCCTCCCTCACCCGGTCCTGCCTCCATTCTGTAAAATGTCCTGGTGTCCAGATTGTAAGAATCTTTTGGTGTATTTGTGTGATTTTCTGGCTCTCTCTGTGGTGTCCAATATGGAAAAAAACAGTGCAGGTATCTCCATCTCCATTGCTAGCATCCTCGGTGGCTGGAAGGTTGTTTAGTTCACATAGACACCCAATACATATTGTGAGTAAACAAACAAACGCCCCCACACTCTCCATTTCTCTTAAATATCAGAATGTTTTCATATTTACTCTCCTTTCATTTGAAAAAGATTTTCTCCTGGCCTCAAAAGTATGCTGAGACCTCAATGTACAAAATCTGGATGAAATGGTGTGATTGCAAATAGCTAGGCCTTTGGATGAGTGGATATTATTCAGCTATTTAAAAAGAAGGATATTCTGCCACTTGCAACAACCTGGATGGACCTTGAGGGCATTATGCAATGTGAAATAAGTCAGAGAGAGAAAGACAAATACTGTATGATCTCACTTGTATGTGGAATCTAAAAGATCCTAACTCAGAAACAGAGAGTAGAATGGTGGTTGTCAGAGGCTGGAGTGGAGGAAATAGAGATCTTGTGAAAGGGTATAAACTTCCAGTTCTAAGATAAATAAATTCAGGGGATCTAACAGACAGCATGGTTACAATAGTTAGCCATACTCTATTGTATACTTGAAAGTTGCTAAGAGAGTAAATCTTCAATGTTTTCATCACAAAAACAGATGGTAATGTGAAGTAATTGAGGTGTTAACTGACTTTATTACTGTAATCATTTTGCAATATATACAGGTATCAAATCATCACATTGTACACCTTAAAATTGCACAATGTTATACGTCACATCTCAGTAACTTTGGTGAAAAAACAGTCTATAAAAGCAGGAGACACAACAGGCCCAGGTGGACAAGTGAAAGCGCTCTCTGAGTAGCTGCTCAGAGTTCAGATTTTATCAAGTCCTGAGGGAATTTCCACCGGCTGAGTGAAAACTAACTTTAATCACTTTCCTAGATCATAAAGTTTACTTCTGATGTACTTCAACTTGAGAAAATGTACATCCTCAGATGGTGACTGTACACTGCTGATCAATAAACCTATTAAATTTACCAGGAGAATCACTTTGCATCTGGGAGAGTGATTTGTTGTTCCTCTGGGCACATCAAAATGATCTCCAATTAGCAAGGTCAAGGAGACCGCAGGTGACAAGGTGATCCACTGGGAGGAGAAGTCCTTCCATACGGTCCCTCATATACAGTCTTTAAGGGTCCAATCCAGCCGTTCCAAGATGTCTTGCTTGGGGAAGCCAACTGCCTTTAGGTAGGATTCTGTCACACAGCCTTGAGAATGAGAGGGCGGTATGAAAACCTTTTCAATATTCCAATTCCCCATTCTAGCTTCCTTACTGAGATTTCAATTTTTTCAGATTTAACCTTCTGTGAATTTTCTGTTTGATAGAAGTGTATTTTGTCTTCTTTCTCATATTATTGTCGCTATTTCTCTTTTCCTCCATGTTTGTTTTACTTTCTTCATTCTTTCATCTCTTTGATTCTTTACTAGCTCTTACAGCCCTCCAATACTGTTTCATTGTCTTCAATCAACTTTATTTCGTTTGAAAACCATATCACACTTTCTTCATTTTATTCTGACTTTTTATTTTATTACTCAGAACTATTTGAAAATTCCATACAATCCATATATTGGGTTATATCTCCCCTTATTTATGATTTTTTTATGTCTCTTTATTCTCTACACCTTAATTAACATTTATCTACATTTCATATCATTTTCCTTTCATTTTATTACCCCCCTTTCTAGTATCCATTATCCTCACTTTTGTTTTTCAATCCTCATTTTATTTTTATAGATAATACCCTTTATCTCAAATTATCATACATTCATTTTCATTTAAAAATGCTTCAATCACGTTTAGAATAATTTATAGCAGTTTCCGTTAGAGATTTTACGCATTTATCATATTAATTTCTAATGTTCAACATATTTTTATGCTACTTAAATGCTATCTTTCTTTAAATTGCATTTTTATGCTGACATATAGGAATACAAATGATTTTATACTGACTGCTTTCAGTAACCGTAAAAATTGCTCTTAAAAATTCCAATATTTTAGTGAATGAATCTATCTGTTCCTTTCTTAAAACCTATAGAATTTGCCAGTGATAAAAGATGGTGTTACTTTCTTTCCAATTATTATAAATTTTACTTTCTTTCTTTTCTACAAAGCCCAGGATATCAAAAGACAAGAGGAATATAAGTGATGATAGCAGACATTTTTCTCATAGCCAATCTCAAAGGAAAAGCTTTCCATGTGTAACATTTAATATGATACTGTTGACATTGTACATGTTTTTTCAGGGCAAGCTTATTCCTTTCTCTTTATACATAACTGAAACTTTTTATGATACACGTAGTTGAATTTTATCACATGATCTTGTGCGTATATTGAAGTGATCATATCTTTTTGTTCTCGTGGTCTACTAGTGATCAAGTTTCTCTATGTAGTCTACATAGAGATCAAGTTTCAAATGTTGAAATTTCTTTTTCTGTTTGGGATAGTTCTTTGATCAAATGTTTGATTCTTTTTTACATATATATAGTGGACACAATTTTAAAATTATTTTGTATAAATTGTTTTTGATTTGGTCGATAAAATGGTTTGTAATTTCCTTTTCACATTACTTTTTTATGTTTTTCTCCCAAGATTATGCTAACCTCATAATGTGAGTAGTGTAATGTTTTCCCTTTTTCTTTCCTTAGCAATTGGTTGTAGATATTATTTGTTACTAAGGTGTTTGGCATACTTCACCATTGAAACATTCTTTAAGATTTCTTATGGAATGAGTTTTACATACTGTTCGATTTCATCATGATGAGCCTTGCACATTTAGGACTTTCCATTATTCTATTATCTTTTTTTAAGCCAATTCATCTTGAAATTTGCCTCTGTATCGCCTAGATTTCCAAATGTATTGGCATAGTTAATGATAGTATCATGTTATTTTCTAATATTTGCAACTTCTCCACTGCTATCCCTTTAACATTTTTAATCCTGATTTTTTGTGCCTTCCTTTGGGGAAGTGTTAAAGTCACATAAGTTTGTTGATTTTATTATTCTTTTCAAAAAACTGACTTAGATTTTGTTTCCCTTCTACATAGAAGGTTGTTATTTATTAATTTCTGCTTTACAGGTATCAATTCTATTTATTTCTTTTTAGGATAAATTCACTATTCATTTTCTAGTGTCACTGTTTTTTTATTTTTTTTCCATTTTAATTAGCAATTTGAATTCCACCTTCTTTAAAAATGTAATTGTGGGGGCCAGCCCAGTGGCGCAAACGGTGGGGTGCGTGCGCTCCCCTGTGGCAGCCCAGGGTTCGCCGGTTCCGATCCCAGGCGCACACCCACGCACTGCTTGGCAAGCCATGCTGTGGCGGCGTCCCATATAAAGTGGAGGAAGATGGGCATGGATGTTAGCCCAGGGCCAGTCTTCCTCAGCAAAAAAAAAAAGGGGGGGGGTGAGCATTGACAATGTTAGCACAGGGCTGATCTCCTCACAAAAAAAAAAAAATGTAATTGTGGGGGGCTGGCCTGGTGGCGCAAGTGGTTAAGTGCTTGCACTCTGCTGTGGTGGCCCGGGGTTCGCTGGTTCAGATCCCCGGCGTGCACCGATGCACTGCTTGGCAAGTCATGCTGTGGAGGCGTCCCATATAAAGTGGAGGAAGATGGGCATGGATGTTAGCCCAGGGCCAGTCTTCCTCAGCAAAAAGAGGAGGATTGGCATATGTTAGCACAGGGCTGATCTCCTCACACACACAAAAAAATGTAATTGTGTACTCTAGGTTCTAAAGAATTTCTGGAATCCAGTCTCTGTTGCTGACCCGTCTTGGCCTGAAACACAGAAGAGTTGAACATTTCAACACCCCCCATACTGAACTGTCAGTCATTATATTCTTCCACGGGCTCCATTATTTATAATTTCACAATATAATCTATTTTGTTTCATTTGAAACCTGTTTGCTAATTAAAACATCAATAAGGTAATGTATTCAAGCGATATTATTTTTGTGGTTTTCCTCATGTCTCCAATCTGTATTGGGTTCGTGGGGAACTCATTGATCTTCACGTTATATATGTACACCTTCTTCACTCAATCTCACCTGAAAAAGCCCATAGATTTGATTTTCATACACCTGACATTGGTCAATGTATTTACAATTTTGTTCAGGTTGATACCAGATGTCATGTCATCCTTTGGAGTAAGACATTTTCTGGATGACGTTGGTTGTAAGGCAACTTTGTACACATACAGAGTTACTCGGGGTCTTTCCATCTGTACTACCTCCCTCCTGAGTGCATTTCAAGCCATCACTATCAGTCCCAGTACTTCTAAATGGACATGGCTTAAATCTAAAATGTCTACATGCATGTTTCCTTCTTTCCTTTTTTTCTGGATCGTCAACATGCTCATCTATATCCACATCATCAAAACTGTAGAAGCCAAAAACAATGTCACAATTACTGGTTCTGGGTATTCCCAACTATATTGTCAAGCTAAGCAGTTGGAACAGCAGTATTCAATAGCACTTTTTAGTGTTATGGTGATTCGAGATCTCCTCTTTGTGGTCCTCATGATGTCATCCAGTATCTACATGGCGAATCTCCTCTATAAACACAGCCGGAGAGCCCAGCACGTGCATAGCTTCAGCCTCCCTTCCCAGCCATCTCCTGAAATCAAAGCCACCCACAATATTCTTTCGCTGGTAAGTTGCTTTGTCTTCTTTTATTGCTCAAATGACTTTTTTACCCTTTACTTATTTTATAGACCTGAGAAAAACCCCAGTCTGGAGAGAATTACAGGGATTATTTCAGCATGCTACCCAACCATCTGCCCTTTTGTGCTGATGAAAAATAATAAGATTATTTCCAAATTTATTTCTTCCATTTCAAAGATGAGAATTATCTTTTCTCCAAGAACATTCAGTAGATGATCTGATACCCACAACTTTCTTCAGCAACAGAGAAGTCTCCATAATTATGTATAGGAGGAAAAAAATGCCGTGTGGATATTGAACACTTGAAATGAAGCTAGTACAATTGAGATGAGTGGTAAATTAAAAATACACACATTTTGAATTCTTCCAATGAAAAGGAGTACCTAAATATCAAATTAATAATTTTCACATTGATGACTTTTTTATGTTATAATATTTGGGTTAAACAAAATACATTAGAAACATATCATTAGAACTAAGTTTATCTGCTTGGTTTTACTCTTTTTCCAATGTAGCTGCTAGAAAATTTAAAATTTACATTTGTGGCTTCAATAATATTTCTATTGAACTGCACTGCTCTCAGGAAAGTCATTTTTCTATTCAACAAATTTATATTGCACACTTTACACATTCCAGGCACTATTTTAGGAGCAAGGCATAATTACCAAGTAGATTATATAGAATGTTTTTGCTATATGAAAATTATAAGTGCATATGACAGAGCTATAAAAAATAGAGCAGGTTAAGAGAATTGGGGACGCTGAGAGTTTTTCTCTTTAAGGCACAGTAAAATGCAAGTGTGTATCTTTCAATGTCTGTGTAAATCCATCCATAATAATAACCCTACCCATGTTATGCTCAGGTATTTCTTATTTTAGATCCAGCCTGTTGGGATAACTTCAATTAAATGTGTCCCTTCACTTTCAATGATTTTCCATTAGAAATAGCATGATACTTTCCCCATGTACTGTCATGCTTTTGCCTTAAATAGATGTAATTTGTAAACTCTTTGCTCAGCACCACTTTCCATCATTTTTATCTTCTGCTATTTTGAGGACTCTGTTCTATTTAAGTCATTGTTTGATTAAAGTCCTTGGGGATATGATTCAAATGATATACAGTTTGAATCTTTGCCTAAATTTTTTGTCAGCATGGCTGCTGGGTTCTGCTTTGCCTACACATAGCATTCTTGGGCTTACCTCTTTTCATTAAGCAGTTCACTTTCCTCTATCTCCAAGCTTTCCCTGGTGCAGAAAAGGTCTCCAACACCAGAATAATGCTTTTCCTTTGATGAAATTTTTTCATGAGCATTTGTGCTGTATCCTTAGATAAATTCTCGTAGGGTTTAAGACTGTTACCTAAATAAGAATAGATGTTTTTCATTACTTCTCCCATCCAGGGTGTGATTTCGATGTGCAGCTCATGTGAACTTCAACTTAGGAAGTTGTCTTCTGTTATTATTTTACCACCGGGTCCATTTTTTCCGTATGAAATTGTCACTCCTCTTTAGCAGATGTGCAATGCCTCCTGGATAGCTCTCCATATCTCTTCTGTAGCCTTGTCTTCATCATGGTTTTCATCTCTTTCATCAACACAAGTTGAAATTTTTCTTTTGCCTTGATCTTATAAACCCAATTCAGGTTTAAGCATCAGGCATTCTCTCCTTCAAATGTATCTACTGATTTTTCCTTAACCTTTTTTACAGTATAAAAAATATCCCCAAAATTATATAATTCAATGAATTTTCACAGGGGTCACACCCATGTAACCAGCACCCAGATCAAGAAACAGAACATCATGCTCCCAAAAGCTCACTCATGCCCCTCCCAGTCACTACCCACCAAGGGTGTTTACTAACTGAACTAATAACACCATCCACTGTAATCATTTTTAGGTTAAATTCTTCCTCATTAATTCCATAGAGTCTTTATTTCACTGTGTCTGAGTCTTCTCAAATATTACTTTATGTTGAGTTCTATTCTGTGTCTTTGGTCTATGGTGTGAATCTGCAGATCTCAGCCCACTTGCAACCTCTGAGCTTTGGTTCCCATTATATTGCATCTGGTTCTGCTCACCTGGAAATAATAGTGATGTTCAATAGAATCAGAATTTAACTCAGCAGGTTTCAAACTACGTTGTGCTTTCAAAACATGTCAATTTTTGGTGAAATGCATTATTTTTATTTATTAATCCCAACCAACACCATTTAAAAAATTGAAAATAAGCAAAAATATTATTAATCATATTATATATTTCCAAGACACACTAACTCAGGCGAAGGAAACATTTTGGCATTTGGTGTATTCATTTTGTGAAAAAATTATACATTGTAAGTTTTGGCTTTACAACTGGGATTTCAATTTGCCTGCCAGTGTTGCCTAACACTTTGCCTGAAGAAGGCAGTTCAAATGTACTTGTTAAAGAAGTTGAATAATAGCTGGTTTTGGACTATAATTTTATGCATTTTTTCAGTTTAGGTGGTTGTATATTTTGTGTGGAATCATAATCATTCTTACATATCATTTTACTGGGGCATAATATGTCATGTGGCTAAAACCCTAAATTCTACTTAAATGCCCCAGTATTACCCAGAAGTGAAATCACTTCTAATTTCTCATTAGCAATGTCCTGGTGGTAAATACAATTTCACACTTTGCGTATTGGAGTAGACTACCCCAAGTGAAATTACTGATTTAAACGAGTGTCAACTTGTTTAAAACTTGTGCATATCTAAATAAATTTCTGAAGGCATTCGCATCAGAATTTTTCAATAGTGAAGAATGACATTGCACAACTCATTTTATCATCTTAGAATAAATTATGAAAATTTAATTGTTTTGCAGTTTGAACAAGAAAAGCACCTCTCAATCATTTTTAAGGTCTTAAATTCAGAGTGAGTTTTACCAATTCTAATATTTTGAAATAGATATATATTTTCCTTTTGAGGGTCCTAGAAAGCCAGGAGTGAAAGATTAAAGGTAGGCAAATCAAGAGGGTTAGGTGTCATTATATCCCTTCTTTTTTGTGTGTGAGGAAGATTAGCCCTGAGCTAACATTCGATGCCAATCCTCCTGTTTTCACTGAGGAAGATTGGCCCTGGGCTAACATCCATGCCCATCGTCCTCTACTTTATACGGGATGCCGCCACAGCATGGCCTGACAAGCCATGCATTGGTCCATGCTTGGGACCCAAACCTGCGAACCCTGGGCCACTGAAGCAGAGCACATGAACTTAACTGCTACACCACCAGGCCAGCCCCCATTTCTTCTTTTTGGACACAAAGACTAGAGTAAAGTAATGAATTTCTCAAAGTCACAGAGACAACAAGATATAAAGCCAACTGCATACATCAATGAAATGCTCTGTTTCTAATCACGCTAGAGCATAAGAGTTTAAAAGTGCTTGGGGGATTCTGGCAAGATGGTGTCATAGGAGGACTCTGAACTCACCTCCTCCCACAGACACAATAAATCTATAACTACTTGTGGAAAAATTTGTCCTGAGAGAGATCTGGAAACTGAATAAAAAGAACCCCTACAACAAGTGACAACCTAACAGGGGTGGAAGAGGCAGAAATATACCTCTGCTGAGGAAAGAAAAACTACATGCTAGCCACAGTGCTTCACGGCCAGGAGCAATCTTAAATACAAAGCTTTCCCAGAGGAAAGGGGGAACTGAGCAGGGGATCCATGCCACAATAGTCATCCCAGCCTTTAGATTCAGCACAACTGAGATAAGATCCCAAAATGCCTGGGTTTGCTGGCTTTGAAGACCAATGGGGAATACCCCCAGAAAAACTATCAAACTTCACAAAAAGACAAACTTGCTCTTAAAGGTCCCACGCAGACACTCACCCAGCCCAGAAACCAACAGAACACAAGAAAAGACCATAGACTATTGGTAAAAAAAACTCACTTGCTAAGCTCTGAGTGCATCTCAGAGACAGGAGGTGGCTGGGCCCACCCTCCCAGGGAATGAGACACTGGCATCAGCTGTTATTGCGACCTACTTCAGTGGTGCTGATACAGACACTGGTAGACACCATTGGATTCCTTCCTCTAGCCTGTTAGTTCAGGGGTTTGCCCAGCCTGCTAGAGCACTGATACAATCAAGCACAGCTATGGCAGGCAGCCTGTCTGAGGGACTGGCCCTCTCCTCCAGCAAGCCCAAGGAAAACTTGTAGGCCCGAGCAGCTGGGGTGTGTGGGACCTCTGCAGCAAGGCATGTGCATCAACCTTGGCGGGGCATGCAAGTGGGGCGGGCCTGCGTTGTTGGGATGTGTGGGTCCATGTTTGCTGGGACATGTTGGCTGTGGCTGACACATAGCAGAGAGCTGTATCAGAGGCCTGCAGCAATTGTGAACCCCTGAGCCAAGCAACAAGCCACATTGGGGACCAGACTCACTAACAAAAATACAGCAGGAATTGTGGGCTATTAGACCTTACAGCCAGCAGGACTTGCCAGGGCTTGCCCAACCTAATAAAGTGATCATAGCAGCCACACATGGCTGAGCCCTCTCACCAGCTGGCCTGGGGGCCAGAATAGCCTGCACATGTGCCCACAGCAAGAACAACCCCGACACAACAGAAGGGCACAATGAGCCCACACAGGGGACACTCCTGGAACAGCTGGGGCAAGAAGATGAGAAGGAAGGACATTGCTGGGCCCCATAAGGCATCTCTTACATAAGGCCACATTTCCAGAATTGGGAGATGCAGCTGACCTGCCTGATACATAGATATAAGCACAAAGAAGTAGGTCAAATGAGAAGTCAGAGGTGTGTGTTCTAAATGAGGCAACAGGACAAATCATCCAAAATGGAACTCAGTGAAACAGAGATATAGATTCTACCTGGTAAAGAGTACAAACTAATAGTCATAAGGATGCTCACTGATCTTGGGAGAGGAATAGATGGACACAATGAGAAACTTCAACAAAGAACTGGAAAATATAAAAATAAGCAATCAGAACTAAAGAATACAATAATGGACATGAAAAATTCACTAGAGAAAATCAATACCAGAGTGGATGATACAGAAGAATAGGTCAGTGATCTGGATGAAGGAGCAGAGGAAATCACCCAAGAAGAACACAAAAAAATAATTTAAAAGAATGAGGATAATCTAGGGACCTCCAGACAACATCAAGCATACTAACATCCATATTATAGGTGTCCCAGAAGGAGAAGAGAAGACAAAGGGGCAGAGAACCTATTTGAAGAAATAATGGCTGAAAAATTCCCTAATCTAAGGAAGGAAACAGACTTCTAGATATAGGAAGCACAGAGAGCATCAAACAAGACATACCCAAAGAGCCCACATCAAGACACATTATAATTAAAATGTCAAGAATTAAAGAAAAAGAGAGAATCCTAAAAGCTGCAAGAGAAAGACAACAAGTTACATCCAAAGGAAACCCCATAAAGCTATCAGCTGACTTCTCAGCAGAAAACTTATAGGCTAGAAAGGAGTGGCATGATATATTCAAAGTGCTGAAAGGAAAAAAACCTACATCCAAGAATACTCTACTTGGCAAGGTTATCCTTTAGAATTTAAGGAGAGAAAAAGAGTTTTCCAGACAAGCAAAATCTATGAGTTTATCACCACTAAACTGGCCTTACAGGAAATGTTAAAGGGACTTATTTAAGTGGAAAAGAAAAGACCACAAAGAAGAATAAGAAAATTAACAAAGAAAAAATCACCAGTAAGGGCAAATATACTGTAAAGGTAGTGCATCAACCACCTGTAAAACTAGTATGCAGGTCGAAAGACAAAAGCACTAAAACATCTATCTGCATGATAAGAGGTTAAAGGATACACACACACACACGAAAAATGTTAAATATGATATCAAAAACATAAAATGTGGGGGGAAGGGAGTAAAAGTGTAGAGCTTTTAGTAAGAGGTCAAATTGAGACCATCAACTTAATATAGATTGCTATTTACATAGGCTATTATATATGAACCTCATGGTAATCACAAACCAGAAACCTATAATAAATATACAAAAAATTAAGAGGGAGGATCCCAAACATAATACTATAGAAAGCCATCAAATCACAAGGGAATAGAGCAAGAGAAGAAGAAAGGAACAGAGAACTACTAAAACACCCAGGAAAAAAGTAACAAAAAAAAAAAAAAGAGGAGGATTGGCAACAGATGTTAGCTCGGGGTTAATCTTCCTCAAAAAAATTTAATTCTAAAAAGCCATTTGGTTTGTTACCTAAAGAAATAAAATCCTGCATTAGCCAAGGTTTTCTTAACTCTGTGTTTGCAAGGGAGTTAGCACACACTGGCCAAGGCAGTTTTCTTGAGGAATCCGGGGGATGTGGGCTATAGAGCAGGGAGACGGCCTGAAAGAATAGCAGGAGATCAGACTTTGGGTATTCTCAGTTTGCGGGTGAATGAAGGAGATACAAATTACAAGAGTGAAAAGAATGTAAAGACCGTTGTTTTGTGGTCATCTCAGCCGGTCAATAACCAATGTTGTGACTGGATGAGCCCTTGTGGTTCTTATTATGATTTCAAGATGCCCCCAGCAATAACTATCAGGAAAAGTGAAGGAAAAAATAAATGTTCACAGAGTGATGTCAGCATCATGGTGGAATGAGTTGTTCCCTTTGTCTCTCCCCTCTAAGTTACAAATAAACAGACATCCATTAACCAACAGAGAATTCCTTACACAGCACAACAGAACTCCTAAGATATCCATGCAGCCATATACCTGGAGGAGGGTGGACTGGACCTCCAGGAAGCAGTGGAAATATAGGAGCAGCCCCCTCCTCTTCCCAAGTGGCAATGATCTAGGAGGCAGACCATCACACAGTGGCCAGCGTGACTTTGAGTGGAGGGAGGGGCAGCCTGTCCCTTGTATGAAAGTTTGCAGGGAAGGGGTATCCTGGCACAAGGGAGCACCTACTGCACCACAGTGGCCCTGCCCATGCAAATGCTCCTCACTGAGCTCAGCTGCTTGCCCCATGCAAAGGTGCCCTGCTGAGTGGCTGTGGTCTGGCCTGTGTGAACGCAGAGTGGCCGACTGGTAGAACTATGAGCAGACAGGGTGGGAACAGAAAAAACAGCCCCTGTTCCCCCAACAGTGGGAGAGGAAATTTGTAACCAGAAGCCACAGGAACCACAGCAGAACTGGTGCTCCAGCCCCCAGTGGTGGCAACCCCAATACTAGCTCCACAAGCAGAGGGGGCTGTATACAAGTCCTTGGGTCCTCACGCCCCTGCCAGCAACAGTGACTCCTGTGAACCCAGCACCCCTGTGGTGCAACAAGCACCCCAGCACAACCCAGGAACAGCAGCACAGGCAGTGCATGGGACAGCAGCATCTGAGCCCACAGAGAGCCAGTGGAGGAACACAAGACCCAGGTGACCAGAACCAAAGTAACCAAAGCTGTACCCAAATAAGAAAAGGTGATGACTACCACAAAAGCACCAACAGAGGATCAATTCATCAGACACCAGGAAGAACTACATTAACACTGCAGAGCAGAAGGAAAATGACAAGAGTTCCGAAACCAAACCTGAAGTCGCAGAAGACTATAATCTAACTGACATAAAATTCAAAATAGCTATCATAAAGAAACTCAATGAGTTACAAGAAAATTCAGAAAGACAGTTCAATAAGATCAGGAATAAAACTGATGAACAGAAGGAATACTTCACAGAGAGATTGAAGCTCTAAAAAAAAATGAAACAGAAATTATGGAACTGTAGAACACAATTAATGAGATAAAAAATAATGTAGAAAGCATAAAAAATAGAGTAGATCTTATGAGCAGAGAAGTAGTGATCTTGAAGAAAGAAACCCAGAAATGCTTTAAGTGGAGGAGGAGAAAGAGCTAAGATTTTAAAAACACGAAGAAATTCTTCAAGAAATATCCAACTGAATTATGAAAAGTAACATAAGGATTGCATGTATCCCAGAGGAAGAAGAGAGGGAAGAAGGATCAGAGAGCTTGTTCAAAGAAGTAACAGCTGAGAACCTCCCAAACCTGGGGAAGGAACTGGACATACAAGCACATGAAGCCAGTAGAATTCCTAATTACAGCAATGCAAAAAGACCTTCTCCAAGGGATACAATAGTAAAACTGGCAAAAGTCAATGATAAAGAAAAAATATTAAGGGCAGCAAGAGAGAAGAAAGTAACCTACAAAGGAACCCCTATCAGGCTTTCAGTGAATTTCTCAGCAGAAGCATTACAGGCTAGGAGAGAATGGAATGAAATATTCAAAATACTGAAAGACAAAAACTATCAGCCAAGAATACTCTATCCAGTGAAATTATCCTTCAGATATGACAGAGAAATAAAAGCTTTCCCAGATACGCAAGTCTGAGGGAGCTCATTGCCTCTAGACCTGCTTTACAAGAAATGATGAAGGGAGCGCTTCTACCTGAAACAAAAGGGTAAAAGTTTACAGAGCTTTCAGCAAGGAGATAAATAGACAGAAAAAAATCATAAAAATTTTAACTCTATATCAGAATAGGCTATCAGACACTTAATTATAACAGAAAATATAACAGGAAAGAAAGTATCAAAAATAACTATAAACACTTCAATTTAGTCACAAACTCACAACACAAGAAAGAACAATTTGTGACAACAAAAACATAGATGGGGAAGGGGAATGGGATGGAATCTGCTTAGACTAATGGAGATAAGAGGCTATCAGAAAATGGAGTATCTCCTCTATGAGATCTTTTATACAAACCTCATGGTAACCACAATAAAAAAAATCAGAGCAGAGTCACAAATCATCAATAAAGAGAAAATGGAGAAAACCATCACACAAAACCATCAAATTGAAATTGTAGTCAGAAACACAAAGGAAAAAGAAATAATGGAAATATAGAACAACTGGAAAACAAGAAAGACAATGGCAGTATTAAGCCCTAATATATCAATAACTGCTCTAAATGTAAATGGATTGAATTCACCAATCAAAAGACACAGAGAGGTTGGATGGATTAAAAAATAAGACCCAACAGTATGCTGCCTTCAGGAAACACATCTCAGCTCTAAAGACAATCATAGGATTAGAGGGGCACTCTAAGAAAATAGCAAGCAAAATAAAGGAGGCGTAGCCATACTTATATCAGACAAATCAGACTTTAAGATAAAAAAGATAGTGAGAGACAAAGAGGGGAATTATATAATGATAAAAGGGACATTACACTGAGAAGACATAACATTAATAAATATGCAAATAACACAGGAGCAGCAAAGTATATAAAGCAACCAGTAACAAATCTAAAGGGAGAAATTGACAGCAATACAATAATAGTAGGGGACCTCAACATTCCACTTATGTCAATGACTAGATCATCCAGACAGAAAGTCAACAAGGAAATAGTGGTCTTAAATACTGAAACAGATGGACTTAATAGGTATATATGGAACATTCCATCCAAAAAGAACAGAATACACATTTTTCTCAAATGCACATGGAACATTTTCAAAGATAGACCATATATTGGGAAACAAGGCAATCCTCAATAAATTTAAGAAGATTGAAATCATATAAAGCATATTTTCAACCACAATGCTGTGAAACCAGAAATTAACTACAAGAAAAAAGCTGGGAAAGTCACACATACATGGAGACTAAACAATATGCTACTGAACAACAATTGGACCAATAAAGAAGTCCAAGGAGAAATCAAAAGGTACCTGGAGACAAATGAAAATGAAAATGCAATAGACCAGCTCTTACAGGATGCAGAAATAGTGGTATTAAGAGGGAAATTTTTAGCCATACAGGCCTATCTCAACAAACAAGCAAAATCTCAAATAATTAATCTTAAATTACATCAAAAAAAAACTAGAAAAAGAAGAAAAAACAAAGCCCAAAGTCGCTAGAAGGAGGGAAATAATAAAAATCAGAGCAGACGTAAATCACATAGAGACCAAAAAAAAAAAATAGTAGAAAGGATCAATGAAACTAAGAGCTGGTTCCTTGAAATGATAAACAAAAGTGAGAAACCCTTAGCCAGACTCACTAAGAAAAAAGGAGAAAAGACTCAAAATAAAATTAGAAATGAAAGAGGAGAACTTGTAACGGATACCATAGAAATACAAACGATTATAAGAGAACACTATGAGAAACTACATGCCAACAAACTGGATAACCTACAAGAAATGGATAAAATCTTAGAATCATACAACCTTCCAAAACTGAATCAAGAAGAAATAGAGAATATGAATAGACCAATCACAATTAAAGAGATTGAAACAGTAATCAAAAATCTCCCAAAAAACAAAAGTCCAGGACCAGATGGCTTCCCCAGTGAATTCTACCAAACCTTCAAAGAAGATTTAATACCTATCCTTCTCAAAGTATTCTGAAATGTTGAAGAAGATGGATGTTTCCTAACTCATACTACGAGGCCAACATTACCCTGATATTAAAATCAGACAAAGACAACACAGAAAATGGAAAATTACAGGCCAATATTGTTGATGGATATAGATGCAAAAATTATCAACAGAATATTAGCAAATTGAATACAATACATTAAAACTATCATACACCATGATCAAGTGGAATTTATGCCAGGGAGGCATGGATGGTCCAACATCCACAAATAAATCAATGTGAGACACCACATTAACAAAATGAGGTATAAAAATCACATGATCATCTCAATAGATGCAGAGAAAGCATTTGATAAGATCCAACATCCACTTATGATAAAAACTCTCCATACGATGGATATAGAAGGAAAATACTTCAATATAGTAAATGTCATTTATGACAAACCCACTGCCAACATCATACTTAATGGTGCAAAACTGAAAGCCATTCCTCTGAAAACAGGAAAAAGACAAGAGTGCCCACACTTGCCATTCCTATTCAATATAGTGGAAGTTTTGGCCAGAGCAATTAGGCAAGAAAAAGAAATAAAAGGGAATCAAATTGGAAAGGAAGAAGTAAAACTATCACTGTCTGCAGATGACATGATTCTATATATAGAAAACCGTGAAGAATCCACTGGAAAACTATTAGAAATAATCAACAACTACAGCAAAGTTGCAGGGTATAAAATCAGCCTACAAAAATCAGTTGCATTTCTATACACTAATAATGAACTAGCAGAAAAAGGAGTCAAGAATACAAGCCCATTTACAATCACAACATAAAGAATAAAATACCTAGGAATAAATTTAACCAAGGAGGTGAAAGACCTATACACTGAGAACTATAAGACATTATTGAAAGAAATAGAAGATGACATAAAGAAACGGAAAGATATTCCATGCTCATGGGGTGGAAGAATAAACATAGTTAAAATGTCCATATTACCTAAAGCAATCTACAGATTCAATGCAATCGCAATCAGAATCTCAATGATGTTCTTCACAGAAATAGAACAAAGAATCCTGAAATTTATATGGAACAACAAAAGACCCCAAATAGCCAAAGCAATACTGAGAAAAAAGAACAAAGGTGGAGGTATCACAATCCCTGACTTCAAAATATACTACAAAGCTATAGAAAACAAAATACCATGGTATTGGGGCTGGCCCCATGACCTAGTAGTTAACTTTGGCATGCTTCGCTTTGGACTGGATCCCATGGAGTTTTCTGCTGGTGGGTTTCTGCTCTGCTATGTTGTGACTCTCTGTGTCCACCTTTCTGTCTCTCCAATTTTGGGGGCAGTGGTTTGCCTTGTGACCTCAGGTCTCTGAAGGATCTAAGAAGAGTTGTTGGATTTTTTGTTTGCTCAGCTTTTTTCTTGTTGTGTAGGTAGGAGAGATGTCTTCCAAGCTCCTATCATACTGGACCAGAAACGGGAATTCTAAACTGAACATCTAAAGCAAGAGTTGGCAAGCTTTTCCTGTAAAGGGTCAAGAAAGGGCCATTTTAGGCTTGGCAGGCCATATGGTCTCTGTCATAGATGATCGATTCTGCTGTTGAGGCATGTCGTGGGCAGAACAGTGTCTCCCACAGAGACATATTCAAGTCCTAATTCCTGGTACCTGTGAATGTGACTTTATTTGGAAATAGGGTCTGCAGATGTAATTAAGATGTAAGTTAAGATGAGCTTGTGCTATAAATGGTGACTTCCAGACAATGTTGAATATATATATATGAATATATATAAATGAATATATATATAAAATGAATATATATATGAATATATATAAATGAATATATATATAAAATGAATATATATATGAATATATATAAATGAATATATATATAAAATGAATATATATATGAATATATATAAATGAATATATATATAAAATGAATATATATATGAATATATATAAATGAATATATATATAAAATGAATATATATATGAATATATATAAATGAATATATATATAAAATGAATATATATATGAATATATATAAATGAATATATATATAAAATGAATATATATATGAATATATATAAATGAATATATATATAAAATGAATATATATATGAATATATATAAATGAATATATATATAAAATGAATATATATATAAAAAGAGGAAGGAAGAATGGGAATAATTCACTTGTGATTCAAAATATGTAGACGAGAAAAATTATTGGTAATATAGGTAGTTCTCATAACATCATGTATAGGGAATAAGCATATGATAACAGAAAGGGTTAAGGGAGCAGTGATAAACCCCCCACACATACACATCTGTGTAGCCGTATATCCAGATAAACGGACCATATTATTTTTAATGTGCTTTTATCTTGCTTATACTGTATGTATTTATGTTTGTCACCAACATTATTCTATTAAATAATCTCTTTGAAGAAATTTGTTAAACATTGTAAAATGAGACTAGTGATCCTGTATGATATTATATCCTATATGATCCTGGATATGTTCAGCTGAATCTCAGTAAATGACAACAGAGGGCTTGCTTCATTTGTAAAATTAAATATGAACTTGACAAGTTATTTAAATAGATTTTTTTTAAATAGAGAGTTAATCATGTGCAGAAGGGCTAATTTAGGGGATGAAATGGAACTTAGTTATTTTTATTTCCTCTCCCATATTGCTTCCATAATGAGAAGCAAAATACTGAAGGAACAAAAAATAATCTCAGAGAACAAAGTAAATATTAAAAAAATCCATTCTGATATTTTAAGTCAAAATTATAATGGTGTAACCTGAAGGCAGAAGAAATTTGAAACAGTTATTTTTTCCACTGATCCTCAATGTCTTCCCCTAAAATTTAAGTCTGCCTTACCCCTCATTTTAGAGCTGTTCAATATGAGATAGGAGGAAAAGACACATTTATTTCTTTCCTGGATTCCTTGTGAATAGTGTTTCTGTAAGCTAAAGAATTCTCTACATTACAGGTTCTTAAGATCCCAGAGGGGAAATAATAGTGTCTGTTTTTCTGTAAATAGTCCAGAGAGCAGAGAAATTATTCCATGGAAGAGGGAAAAAAACTGAAATCAGACTTCAAACCTGAGGGCTATGGTACCATGTTGAGCTAAGTGATGATGATGATACAAGAGAATGAGTTAAATATCCCTAAAACTTTCTGAGGGATGATAGGAGAATAAATTAGTGTATCTGAATTAGCTTATTTGAATAAAATTAACTTGAATTTTGCTTATAAATATTATTTATATTTTAGCTATTTCATTCTTAAGTACATTTAGATATGAATTTGAGGGAGCAGACCCCACAAAATGACCCAAAATGGAAGTGATACCTAGTTTATGGTGACTATTTCAGATGGAGAGCCAGAGGCAGCCTGACTCTGTCCAAGTGGTGAATTATTTCTTTGAATCATAACTCGACCAAGACCGAGGACCTCTTTCTATCACAGAATTCAATGAAGACTTACTTTATTTATTTTTGTGTGTGTGTGAGGAAGATCAGCCCTGAGCTAACATCTGCCAATCCTCCTCTTTTTTTTGCTGAGGAAGCCTGGCCCTGGGCTAACATCCATGCCCATCTTCCTCTACTTTATATGGGATGCTGCCACAGCATGGCTTGACAAGCGGTGAGTTGGTGCGTGCCCAGGATCTGAACCGGCGAACCCCAGGCTGCCACAGTGGAGCGCGCGCACTTAACCGTTTGCGCCACTGAGCCAGCCCCCAATGAAGCCTTACTTTAGAGCCTCAGTTTGACATTCTGTATGTTCCCAGGCTTCACACAATAGCATAATACCACCATCTTTAACATTATTGTTTCCCAGTCCAGATGTTTTAAGTTTTTATCATTATCAAGAACAGGAGAGAAGAGCTGGCAAGAGTCACGGGTGATACCACAATGAAACAACCTACAAAAAAAAGCACACAGAAGTGAGATCCCATCAGCCTCCATAATCCATTTCACATCTGTTTCTCTTTAGAAAGGATGTCTTACACCATTTGAATCTATATTTCCTATACCTTTACCCTTCCAAAACCACTTATTTTGGGCATATCTTACCCTACTGGCCTAAATTGGGAATCAATAAATTTTACCCTTTCCCACCCCCTATTCAAGTTTCTGTGATCGTATTAGGCTACTGATATGACAATCTCATGTTCAACACTCAGAAACAGAAGCGTGACTAGACAGGTAAAGAAAAGACAGTAGTGGAGGGAGTTACCTTGGGGGCCCTGAAACCACAGTGAAGTGGAAGAGAAATGAAAGGCCAAACACATTAGAGACATTCCAGAAATTCTTGATGGGCTATGTCACTGTGTGCTGCTCTTTATTATTTGATGGAAAAGAAGGTATAGACACTAAAGAAACATGTGATCGTGTTTCCCTGGAAGACGCTGAAGAATATTCTGGAAGCATGGGTCGTCAAAGCATAAATCTGGATATAACACAAATATCCGTTAGTAGATTTCATAAATATTTTGTGAAATGTTCATACAGTGCAATATCATACGACAGTGAAAATGTACTGCTACTACATGCATCTACGTGAGTGGATCTTAGAAATATAAACTCACATACAAAGGGAAGATTCAGACAGTAACAAAGAGTGTGAAATTCTGGGGCAGGCCCCGTGGCTTAGCGGTTAAGTGCGTGCACTCTGCTGCTGGAGGCCCGGGTTCAGATCCCGGGCGCGCACTGACGCACCGCTTCTCCGGCCATGCTGAGGGCGCGTCCCACATACAGCAACTAGAAGGATGTGCAGCTATGACACACAACTATCTACTGGGGCTTTGGGGGAAAAAATAAATAAATAAGTAAAATTATTTTTAAAAAGTGTGAAATTTTAATGAAGCTGTTAGACCATAAAAAACTAAACACATTGTTTAGGAATGCTTACCTAGATGGGAAAGTTATCCTTTTCTAAATGCAAGGGAATGGAGACACAAAATAGAGGATGGTGGTCACTTCCATTTGGGAGTAAACAGGGCATGAGACTAAGAGGATCCAGCTAGTTCTGTGCTTATATTTTTGTTTTTAGATTGGTTGGTGGGTTTACACATGCTTATTTTATTATCATTTTATCATCAAGTATCATTATAATTTATATGATATTGAATGATAATTATCATTTTATTATCAATTTATTATTCATCATAATATAAATACCTGCAATTTTTTTGTTTTGCATGTATCAAATATGAAAAAAATAATACTTTAAAACAGTTACACTTAATTTCAGTTTCTAAAGAATGGTTTATGTTGTATATTTAATGTTTTGAAAATTCTAGTTTTAATTACTGTGAAAAACCATAGTTACAAACTGATAGAGTGCCATCATGCCAAAGTTAAAATAATCCTCAGTATAAATAATTCCTTTAGAGGGCAAAGAACTTGTCATATGCTAACCACATCCATTATAATATATCTAGGTTCCAACATCACTCAAAAGGTAAGAAATCGTCTTGCTTCTCAAGACTACACACAAAACAGCTTTACCCAAATGTCCTTCAGATGGTTATTTCCTAGGTCCAGTATTATCAGGTTCTGATTGTTGTTGAAAAGAAACAAGAGATACTGATAACGATCACTAGTGAGACCTCTGTGATGTAAACTATAAAAGAAGCCCAAGAGGAATAAAAGACTTCAAATCCCCAGGGTCCGTTTCTTTTCCATTTATCCCAAGAAAGCCTTCTCACATACAACCGGAATCTCATTTCTCATTGCTCTTACTATAACAACCCAATGGTCAAAACAGTTTCCATCATCTCCTTCCCCCTTTCCTTTGCCATTTGAGGACCATCACATAAGCACATCTTTCAGAAACCCTCTGTAGGTCTAAGAGAACTCCATATATTCAGTCTCCCAGATTGGATAGTCATGATGACCAATAGAATACAAGGAAAATGTATGGAAGGTGGGTCTATCTACTTGAAAATCTGAAAATTTACATATCTAGATAATTTATCATCATCACTATGGTGGAAAGCACTGGGCTAAGTGTCAAAGCTACCCAATGTTCTAAGAGTAGTGGTGATAATCCTGCACCATAGCTCTATGTCCGAGTCCTAAAGGATTGAGAACTTATTGGGTAGTTGAGAACAAATGGGGCCAATGAGATGTTATATCCTCAAATGTGTGACCTTCATAGTCCTACTACCCTCATCCTGTAGCGATCAATTCATTAGGTCATGAGTCTTGAGTTGCTCTGGAAATGCATCCACAAATAGAGGAAATTCAAAAGGAAAGTTTGTGGTCCTCAATCCAAGGACATTTAAAAATAATTCTAGACTAGCGATCTGTAGTTTATTTTGCTATCATTTGTTACCTGGTAGTTTATTTTCTAATAGACCAGAATCTGTCTGAAAAAGTGTATCTTGTCCAGGGCCTGATGTAGAGACATTTTCAGTGAGATTTTCTTAAATCAATGACTACATGGAAGAATGGATGCCTGAATCCACGGGGGAAAAAAAGATGATTTAAATTAGGTCTAATCTAACAATTGCATCAGTCACTGATATGGGTGCTCATTCCTGATTCTTGATTAAAACAAAAAAACACTTACATCCACAATGTTATATCCTTTGTTGGGCTTTCATCTCCCTAGGAGATGGAAAGGATCCATTTAAGGGTCATCATGAGTGGTCTACTAAAGACCTAAATGAATATGTTTCCTAATTTTTTTTGAATTTTACTGTAAAGATGCTTAAAGGAACCAGCACTTGGATGATTTAGGAAATTCTCAGATTGTCTCAGTGTATCTACATAATATTTCTGATAAAGAACTTAGGACATTACCAATATATAAAAATCCAATAAAGCTTAGCTATTATTGCTATAATTATTAACTACTCCTACTAGGAAATTGAGGCACAGAGAGGTTAAGAATCTTGCTCCAGCTCACATATGGATTAAGTGGTAGAAGCGAGATTCACACACAGGCAATTTGGCTCAAGAATGCCTGCTAAGTTTAGAAACATAACAGAATACAATTATTTGAAATCAAGATTTGAGTGTGTGGAAACTGTAATATAAGCCCCATACAAAATCAGAAACATAAATTTCTCTTTAGATGGAAATTAGCTTTAATTGAAGAGAAACAATTCATTTGGAGCTAAAATTTTGTTTATTCAAACTTTGTTAAGAATGAAATGATGCAGTTTCGGGTTAAGATATGGCGTGACTTACAGATTTTCTGTGTTGTGTTTTTGTGATATTCTATATAAAGAGATGATTCGATTTCTGCTTGTTATAAGAAGAAGCAATAATTATACAGAAAGGATATCCTGCTACAAAACAAGATGATCCTAGGTGAAAAAAGAGGTTTACTTTGTTTCTCAGCTGGCAGAAGGCAAGGGAAATTTCCAAGGGCCCAGACAAGTGAGTTGAAAAGGGAGCAGAGAGCAGTAAGCACACAGGGGTTGGTGGAGATGCCCAGAGGGAAACACAGAGAGCAGTACTGCAATCTAGTGCCAAGGTTTTGACCATAAACAGTAGGGTATCCTAACTTGAAATTCCTGGACCAACCAAGGGAGTTTGGAATGATGCAAAAATTGCCCCTGGTCCATAATACCCACTGGATTATGACAATAGCAAACAGAAATGCTCTTGGGAAGAAAGCATCTTTTATTTTGATTCACAGATTCCCCACAGATTAAGACCAAAATAATATAAACCCTCCATAATAAATCATCAGACACAAAATAAAATAAATCATCATGAATAAAAAATAATCACAGGGATTTCAGATATTAAAATCATCAGAAACTAATATATAAAATAATTACACAAATAAATAAATCTTCGAAGACATAAAAATTGAGATTTTAAAAAAGTTGAGGAAACAACAAAAAACAAACAGGGTTGAAAAATATAGTATACAGCTTCAGAAATAAAGATAGAAAATTTTTGAAAAATATTTAGTGTATGTATAAATAGCAGGTGGAAATAGGATTAGTGACTTAATGATATATATGAACAAATTACTCTAAACTTGGCATGAAGTTGGCAATTATAAAAAAGAAATGAAGAAATGTGGAAGAGTATGAAATAAACCAAAAAAAGTGGATAGGAATATCAGACAAGAGATTAGACAGGCTCAATGAGAGGAAAGAGATGAAAGACATAAATCCACAGATACTGAAAAAGCAACATAAAACAATCAGGATAAATATAACCAAATGCACAGACATATTTTGCTACAGCTGGAGGAAGCTGGGCATGTCAGTACATCTGCCTGCCTCCCTTGGCTCCTTGCTGGTGCAGACCTCTTAAGTCAAGCAACGAGTTGCTCATCCTCGCTGGCTCCATGATCCATTGCTGTAGCCCTGATGACATATTTCACCTTTATTTCCAACTGATTGATCCTTCTCTGGAACTCCCACTTTCCTTAAAAAGCAAATATTTTACAACTTTAATACTAGTTATCTTGATGAAGTTGGATGTCACTGTCACATGTAATATGTGACTGCTTCACACTCTTAAACTTTTACTTTGCTATTTTTCTTGGATTATGTGCAACTCTAAAGACACTAGGACTGATTAAAAGCAATTCGTTTCAGAGCTGTACAATTTGCTTTTGTTTTCAGTTAAGCTGTTATTCCCTTGAAGAGATCCTGGAAATGGACTTTACCATACTTAGTTGTCTAAACATACGGAAAGCTGAAGGAAGGGACTAATACCTGGCTTAATATAGAGCAGCTGAATTCCTATCTGCTTCTGCATAAATCTGTTGCAACATGTTGCTTTATTGGAAATATATGATGAACATCTGACCTTGCACAGAGATGTTGTTGGAAAGGGGAGGAGTATCTAATAGCTTTTTCATATAATTGTGGTGTTTTTCTTTGATCCTACATAAAAATTCAATGAATGATAGTTTCTTAAAGGTTAGTTGCAATTTAAAACCATGTCAGTGGACTTTTTGTAATCTTGCTGTATTAAAATCTATCGGTCTATCTTTTTCTTTGGGTGAATTTTTACCTGTGCATGATTTCATAACATTGTGAATTGATCATTTGGAAAATATTGGTCCATTGAGTTATGCGGAACTTCCAAATGTTGAGCCATTTCTTTTCACATCTCAAAAAACTCATATTTGTTAATGTCATCATTGATCTCACAAGAAAAGTCTTCAGGTATTGAGAATCTGCCAAGCTCAGGGTGATGGATATGAGTTTTCCAAAATTTGAATTTTCACTTGAATGCTCAAATTTTATTACTGACAAAGTGTTATTAGTTATTAGTTAGTTATTTTCCTTGAAGTGACAGGCTTTGTTGATTTTTCAAGAAAATGTTTACCAAATACTCAAGTCTGAATAACCACCATATGTCTATCAGTTGTTCTTTCAGGTAAAATTTCTGTTCCACAAAAAGAGGAGCTAATTTATACCAGAACTCAAACAATCACAAAATCGATTTTCTTTGAGACAGACAGCATACTTTGCTATGCAGCAGATAGACTGTGCATATTTCTTTGTGTATTTTGTATGTATTGTGTGTATATCTATGTATTGCATGCAATATTAAAAACAGGTGTACTTGGGGGTTGATATTTAATAAAATTAATAATGTTTATTTTGCTTCATCGAGGATCATAAGTGAAACTGGCTTTGCTTTTTCTGTGAGTGTGTGGTGGTGAAGGATACAATGGCCGCGTTTCTAGTTTGCCTTGATTTGTACTAACGTGCTAGCAGTTTCACATGTTGTTGCTTTTGCACCATCAGTGGAAATGCCCACATGGTTGTCCAGGATAAACCATGTGATGCAAAATAGTGGTTTTAGCACCACCTGTGATTGTTGCCAAGCACTTATATAAAATCAGATAAGATCTCCTTTGATAATTAGCCACATATATACATTTGCCCTCTCTTTTTCTTTTTTGAGGGGAGGAAGATCAGCCGTGAGCTAACATCCATGCTAATCTTCCTCTTTTTGCTGAGGAAGACTGGCTCTGAGCTAACATCTATTGCCAATCCTCCTTCGTTTTTCTTTTTTCCCCAAAGCCCCAGTGGATAGTTATATGTCATGGTTGCACATCCTTCTAGTTGCTGTATGTGGGACGCCGGCTCAGCATGGCTGGAGAAGTGGTGCATCGGTGCACGCCTGGGATCTGAACCAGGGCCGCCAGTAGTGGAGCGCAGACAATTAACCACTAAGCCACGGGGCCGGCCCATACATATGCCCTCTCTTAAGGTGAAAGTTCTGCAGATATTAACTCAGTCTTCATGTTTGTAGCAAAATCTCCATTTTGACAGGTTACTGTAGTGTTGGAAAACGGCAGTGTGTAATAAATAAAGAATCTGATTCTATTTCTTGATGTTTTACTGTGGACAGCTTCTTTCCCTTCTGCCTCACTCTGAGGTAAGCTGAAAGCCTGGGTGCTCCCTCCTTTGGTGCCCGTGAGAGTTTCAGACCACACAACCCCCTTCCTGTGAGTGGGAATCCTCACCCCGACCCCATTCACTAGCGACCATAAAAACCCCAAGCCAGTCTCCTCTCTTTGCTCTCTTATGTTACTTTTGGACCTGCTTGTGAACCACGCTGCTCCCCTTGGAAAGCTTTGATATACGAATAATAGACCTTTCATACTCTTTTGGGTGTGTGTGTGTGTGTGTGTGTGCGTGTGTGTGTTGTCATCATTGTCAACATCTGGACCAAATTTTGGGTGGAGATCACAGAAATTAATTAAAGAAAGCTTAACTAAATTGGAGTCTGGAAGGCCTGTAGGGGGAGCTCTCATGCCCTATCACACGTTGTTAATGACACCAAACAGAAAGAGACGTGGCGTCTTTGACAGGAAGTAAACCTACTTTGCTACTGAAAGAAGATTTCTCTCCCCACCTGGCAACAGCTCAGCCAATGAGAAATGAGAAATTCCGCAGCCCAGCCAATGAGAAGCCGTTGCTCCCCTGAACTATTACTTTCCTCCAATGGACTTTCCTTTAGAACAGCCCCTTCTGGCTCCCCCACTTTTCTCTATAAAGGCAGCTCCCCTCCAGTGTTTTCTGGATTTATCTATGGTTTGCCATAGCATGCGCGTCCCAAATTGCAATTTTTTTTTGTCTATTCCGGAATAAACTTGTTTTGAAGCTTTTTAAGTTAGACAGGATCCATCCTGTTTCTGTGGAGTTTCCACCACATGGTGTTTTTATTTCTTTGAACTGGCTTTACATCCTGCAGGCATGCAGCAATGTCAGCTGTACGAGGCTTTAGTAATTTTTCAGCTATTCTTTCAGCTTCGCCAACCAGTGCAATATGATAACTTACTCTGTAAAATGCTTGCTTCAGTGGCTTTTTCATTCCTAATTTGAAAAGTTGTAAGAGTCTTTTTGGCTTTTAAAGAGCTCATCATGTCTACATTAAAATAATTGATTAGCTTTTCTTTAAAATTTGAATTATTGCTCTCAAAATGATGCCACATCACTACTGGTACTATAATTACAATGTTCTATGGCATAAGACCCAGTA
This sequence comes from Diceros bicornis minor, assembly GCF_020826845.1. NCBI lineage: Eukaryota > Metazoa > Chordata > Mammalia > Perissodactyla > Rhinocerotidae > Diceros > Diceros bicornis. The sequence continues at coordinate 23,836,677 of NC_080773.1, forward strand.
ATAAATTTATTAACAAGCCAAGAGAAAGTAACTTCCTTTATATTTCCATTTTTTTCTTTTTTTTGTGAGGAAGATCTGCCCTGAGCTAAGCTCCATGCCAATCCTCTTTTTTGCCGAGGAAGACCGGCCCTGGGCTAACATCCGTGCCCATCTTCCTCTACTTTATATGGGATGCTGCCACAGCATGGCTTGACAAGTGGTGTGTCCGTGGGAGCCCGGAAGCTGAACCTGTGAACCCTCGGGCCTCCAAAGCAGAGTACACACACTTAACTGCTGCGCCACCAAGGCCAATACATATTTCCATTTTTTGTTCACAGATTTGCTCAGTTTATTTGTGGTAGATTCCTTATGAGTCAGAGAATTCTCTGATACGTCAGTTTCATCCTTTTTTTTTTTTTGGTATCTTTAGATATAGGCATGTGGCTGTGGGTTAAGAAAGTGTACTTTCTAATCCTCCTTTTAACAATGATCCAAGTGACACCAAAGACGTGTGGTGTTGAACTTCTGCAATGAGATTCAGAGAATTGCTTGAGAGATTCTTGAATATACAGAGATAAACAAGACAGCGGTTTGTCCTCCAGATATTCACAAACAGTTGGGGATGGGAACGAGAAGACAGAGTTATCAATAGCATTGGAGAAGGGATATTTTCTTCACTTTTCTCTGTAAAAAGGGTTTCAATGAGATAATTTCTCAGGACCATTCCATCTCTGAAATTCTTGGACTGTTCCCCCAGTGATATTTTTCTTTCCAGGAACTAGCATAATATTTGGAAAGCTCAACTCTGCTGAATTCAGTACTGATTTGACCCAGGGTGCCTGTCTCTGAGTCACCTGGGGTTTGGAGAAGAGAAAAGAGTCAGGGAAATTTGTTACCTCCTCAAACTGTGGCAGGTGGGACAACTCTTGGGAAGGTGTGTTCCACTCCAAACTATCATTCACTCTCGGGGTTCATGCTCTTGAGTTGTTGGTGTCAATATGATGAACGATAAGATCTCATGGCACAAAGGATTTGGACTAGTCTTGGAGCTTGGGAAATAATTTCATGCACAATAACCTATTTTTGAAAGTTGGGTTTTCCTTTCTTACAACAATAGCAACAAATATGACAATTACTCACATGTTGCAGTTAACTTTTTTTCACATCTCTTCCCCACTTTTTTTCTCACATCGTTATCCCACAGAGGTAAGCTGACATGGACCCATTCACAGAGTAAATAGCTCTATCTGGAGTAGAACCCCAAGCCTGAGTCTCAAGTCTGTACATTCATCACTGACATCCAAGTCAGTGGTTTTGCCTCTAGGAGCTGAAGTTATCTTAGAGGAATTCAGTTCCTTCATGAGTTCTATGCTGGCTAGGTTATGAAATCATGCTCACTAAGAATATCTCAAAAAATGAATGGGACTAGAGTCATGGAGATGCTGGTGCATCCAGTTATGGGAAAGTGTGAATGCAAAAGATTAGATGAGAGAGAGAGAGAGAGAGAGAGAGCTAGACAGAGATACAAGACAAGTAAGTCGTAGAGTATTGTGAAGAGGGTCAAAGTAAGTACAAATAGCCCTGTGGTCTCCATCCCTCAGAAAAGGGAATCTGTTGCAGTGCATGGTCAGCAGAATTGCAACATAATGGTAAAGCTTTTTCCTCTGTTCACAGTGAAATGGGAAGTATGATTGTTAGTGGCAAAAGTCTCTGAGAATGGGAAGTACTATATACAGGAGTCAAAAGACAGGGTTTATACCATCTCGCTGCAGAAAGGGACATTCAAGGATATTTAGTTCCATGTTCCACCCCCTTCCTCCAGTAATACCTACTAGATCAGTGATACTTAAAATATTGAAGATGGCATACCAATTAGAGAATCTGAAGAATGTAAGATTCCCTCCCTTAACGAATGGACACAGATGCCCTCCAAATTTGGGGGGGCACTAATTTGGGGGGTTACAACTTTAGGGGGATACTAAGGATCCTTGACTAAGGACAGCTTCTCTAGCAATGGTGGTCCAAACTCTGTGGGAATACATCTGCTAATGGAAAGCTCATTACCTCTGGAGCCTGCAGATTGTATCTATGGACTGGATTATGAAAAAAACTACTTTCTTAGCCCACACAGGGGTCACTCATGGGACACTGAGAACTGAGGGAAGCACACTGCAGGCCGTCTAAGGCATCACTTATATAAGGTCACCTATCCAAGAGCAGGAGACACAGATGACCTACCTAATACATAGACACAAGCACAGGGAAAGAGGCAAAATGAGGAGGCAAAGGAATACATTCCAAGTAAGGGAACAAGACAAAACTCCAGAAAAGGAACTAAGTGAAACAGAAATGAGCAACCTACCCAACAGAGAGTTCAAACAAAGAGTGTTAAGCATGCTCACTGATCTGGGGAGAAGAATAGATGACCTCAGTGAGAATGTCAACAAAGAAATGGAAGATATAAAAAAGAACCAATCAGAAATGAAGAATACAATACTGGAAATGAAAAATTCACTAGAGGGACTCAAAAGCAGAGTAGAGGATACAGAAGTACGGATCTGTGAGCTGGATGAAAGACTAGAAGAAATTACCCAAGGTGAACAGGTAAAAGAAAAAAGAATTAAAAAGAGTGAGGACAGTCTAAGGGACCTCTGGGACAACATCAAGCACACTAACATCCGTGTTATAGGTGTCCCAGAAAGAGAAGAGTGAGACAAAGGGGGAGAGAATCTATTTGAAGAAATAATACATGAAAACTTCCCTAACCTAAGTAAGGAAACAGACATCCAGGTACAGGAAGCACAGAGAGCACCAAACAAGATAAATCCAAAGAGGCCCACACCAAGACACATCATAATCAAAATGTCCAGAATTAAAGATAAAGAGAGAATCCTAAAAGCCGAAAGGGAAAGACAAGTTACATACAAAGGAAACCCCATAAGGCTATCAGGTGACTTCTCAGCAGAAATCTTACAGGATAGAAGAGAGTGGCACAATATATTTAAAGTGCTAAAAGGAAAAAACTTACAGCCAAGAATACTCTACCCGTCAAGGTAATCATTCAAAATGGAAGGAGAGATCAAAAGTTTCCCAGACAAGCAAAAATTAAAGGAGTTTATCACCAAGAAACCAGTGTTACAAGAAATGTTAAAGGGACTGATTTAAGGGGAAAAGAGATGACCACAAATAGGAAAAATTATCTATTTCCATGATAAGAGGGTAATGGATAAAAATGCACAAAAAAGAGGTTCGATATGATATCAACAACATAAAATGAGGGAGGAGGGGAGTTAAAGAGTAGAGCTTTCAGACAGAGGTCAAACTAAAGAGACCCTCAATTCTGCACAGAAGGAGAAAGGAGCAGGGAAGGACTACTAAAACACTGAGAAAAAAAAAAGGTAAAAAATGGCAGTAAGTAAATACTTATCAATAGCTACCTTAAACGTCAATGAACTAAATGCTCCAATTAAAAGGCATAGGGTGGCTGATTGGATAAAGAAAAAACAAGACCCATATATATGCTGCATACAAGAGACACACTTCAGACCTAAAGACACTCACAAACTGAAAGTGAGAGGGATAGAAAAAGATACTCCACACAAAGGCAATGAAAAGAAAGCTGGGGTAGCAGTACTCATATCAGACAAAATAGACTTTAAAGCAAAAATTGTAAAAAGAGACAAAGAAGGTCATTACGTAATGATCAAGAGAACAATTCAACAAGAGGATATAACACTTGTAAATATCTTCGCACCCAACGTAGGAGCACTTAAATATATAAAGCAATTATTAACAGACATAAAAACAGAAATAGACAGTAACACAATAATAGTAGGGGACTTTAACATTCCACTTACACCAACGGATAGATCATCCAAACAGAAGATCAATAAGGAAACATAGGCCTTAAATTACACACTAGAACAGATGGACCTAGTAGATATATACAGAGCATTCCATCCAAAAACCGAAGAATACACGTTCTTTTCAAATGCACATGGAACATTCACCAGGATTGATCACATATTAGGCCACAAAACAAGTCTCCATGAATTTAAGAAGATTGAAATAATACCAAGCATCTTTTCTGACTACAATAGTATGAAACCAGAAATCGACTATAGGAAGAAAATCAGAAAAGCCACATATACGTGGAGATTAAACACAATGCTACTGATTTTGGGTAGCATTGGGTAACGATTGGGTCAATGAAGAAATCAAAGGAGAAATCAAAAAATACCTGGAGACAAATGAAAATGAAAATATGACATGCCAGATTTTATGGGATACAGCAAAAGGGGTTCTAAGAGGGAAGTTTACAGCAATACAGGCCTATCCCAACAAACAAGAAAAATCTCAAATAAACAATCTAACAACGCACCTAAAGGAACTGGAAAAAGAAGAACAAAGAAAGCCCAAAATCAGCAGAAGAAGGGAAATAATAAAAATCTGAGCAGAAATAAATGAAATAGAGACTAAAAAATTAAGAGAAAAAATTAATAAAACCAAGAGCTGGTTCTTTGAAAAGATAAAAAAATTGACAAACCTTTAGCTAGACTCACCAAAAAAAAAAAGAGAGAAGGCTCAAATAAGTAAAATCAGAAATGAAAGAGGAGAAATTACAACGGACCCCCTCAGAAATACAAAAGATTACAAGAGAATACTATGAAAAGCTATATGCCAACAAATTCAACAATCTGGAAGAAATGGATAAATTCTTATAATCACACAACCTTCCAAAACTGGATCAAGAAGAAGTAGAGAATTTGAATAGACCAATCACCAGTAAGGAGATCGAAACAATAATCAAAAACCTCCCCCAAAATAAAAGTCCAGGACCAGACGGCTTGCCTGGTGAATTCTACCAAACATTCAAAGAAGATTTAATACCTATCCTTCTCAAACTCTTCCAAAAAATTGAGGAGGGGGGAAGCTCCCTTACTCATTCTAGAAAGCCAACATTACGCTGATACCAAAACCAGACAAGGGCAACAACAAAAAAAGAAAATTACAGGCCAATATCACTGATGAACATCGATGCAAAAATCCTCAACAAAATACTAACAAATCACATGCAGCAATACATTAAAAAGATTATACACCATGATCAAGTGGGATTTATTGCAGGTATGCAGGGGTGGTTCAACATTCACAAATCAATCAACGTAATACACCACATTAATAAAATGCAGAATAAAAATCACATGATCATCTCAATAGATGCAGAGAAAGCATTTGACAAGATACAGCATCCATTTATGATAAAAACTCTGAATAAAATGGGTATAGAAGGAAAGTACCTCAACATAATAAAGACCATATATGACAAACCCACAGCTAATATCATCCTCAATGGTGAAAAACTGAAAGCTATCCCTCTAAGAACAGGAACCAGACAAGGTTGCCCACTCTCACCACTCCAATTTAACATAGTACTGGAAGTCCTAACAAGAGCAATCAGGCAAGAAAAAGAAATAAAAGTGATCCAAATTGGAAGGAAGAAGTGAAACTGTCACTATTTGCAGATGACATGATTTTATATATAGAAAACCTTAAAGAATCCACCAAAAAACTTTTAGAAATAATAAGTGAATACGATAAAGTTGCAGGATACAAAATCAACATACAAAAATCAGTTGCATTTCTATACACTAACAACGAGGTAGCAGAAAGAGAAATTAAGAATACAATTCCATTTACAATTGCAACAAAAAGAATAGAATACCTAGGAATAAATTTAACCAAACAGGTGAAAGATCTGTACACCGAAAATTACAAAACATTGCTGAAAGAAATTGAAGAAGACACAAAGAAATGGAAAGATATTTGGTGCTCTTGGATTGGAAGAATAAACATAGTTAAGATGTCCTTACTTCCTAAAGTGATCTATAGATTCAATGCAATCCCTATCAAAGTTCGAACAACATTTTTCACAGAAATAGAAGAAAGAATACTAAAATTTATATGGAACAACAAAAGACCCCAAGTAGCTAAAGGAATCCAGAGAAAAAAGAACAAAGCTGGAGGTATCACACTCCCTGATTTCAAAATATAGTACAAAGCTATAGTAACCAAAACAGCATGGTACTGGCACAAAAACAGACACACACATCAATGGAATAGAATTGAAAGCCCAGAAATAAACCCACACATCTATGGACAGCTAAACTTCGACAAAGGAGCCAAGAACATACAATGGAGAAAAGAAAGTCTCTTCAACAAATGGTGTTGGGAAAACTGGACAGCCATGTGCGAAAAAATGAAAGTAGACCCTTACCTTACACCATACACAAAAATTAACTCCAAATGGATTAAAGACTTGAATGTAAGACCTGAAACTATGAAACTTCTAGAAGAAAACATAGTCAGCACGCTCTTCGACATTGGTCTTAGCAACATATTTTCAACCACTATGTCTGACCGGACAAGAGAAAGAATAGAAAAAATAAACAAATGGGACTACATCAAACTAAAAAGCTTCTGTACAGCAAAGGAAACCATCAACAAGACGAAAAGGCAACCTAACCATTGGGAGAAGATATTTGCAAACCACACATCTCATAAGGAGTTAATCTCCAAAATATGTAAAGAACTGATGCATCTCAACAACAAAAAAACTAACAACCCAATTAAAACATGGGCAAAAGACCTGAACAGACATTTCTCCAAAGAAGATATACAGATGGCCAATAGGCACATGAAAAGATGATCAACATCATTAACTATCAGGGAAATGCAAATCAAAACTACAATGAGATATCACCTCATGCCCGTCAGAATGGCTATAATTAACAAGACAGGAAACAACATGTGTTGGAGAGGATGTGGAGAGAAGGGAACTCTCATACACTGCTGGTGGGAATGCAAACTGGTGCAGCCACTATGGAAAACAGTATGGAGATTCCTCAAAAAATTAAGGATAGAACTACCATATGATCCAGCTATCCACTACCGGGTATTTATCCAAAGAACTTGAAAACACCAATGCGTAAAGATACCTGCACTCCTGTGTTCATTGCAACGTTATTCACTATAGCCAAGACTTGGAAGCAACCTAAGTGTTCATCAAGGGACGAATGGATAAAGAAGATGTGGTATATATACACAATGGAATACTACTCAGCCATAAGAAATGATGAAATCCGGCCATTTGTGACAACATGGATGGACATTGAGGGTATTATGCAAAGTGAAATAAGTCATAGGGAGAAGGTCAAATACCGTATGATCTCACTCATCAAGTAGTAGATAATAACAACAACAAACCAAACACATGGAGACAGAGATTGGATTGGTGGTTACCAGAGGGGAAGAGGGAGGGAGGAGGGTGAAAGGGATGATTCGGCACATGTGTGTGGTGATGGGTTGTAATTAGTATTTGAGTGGTGAACATAATGTAATCTATGCAGAAATAGAAGTATAATCATGTACACCTGAAATTTATACAATGCTATAAACCAATGTTACTGCAATAAAAAAAAAATTTTTAAAAATAAGAAAGAAAAGAACTACTTTCTGTCAGCTGTATTAGTGGAAGAGGATTAAACCGTGTTAGCATTTTTGACAGCCACTCCACACTAGTGTCTTACGTTGGTTAATACCCACTCCCTTCAGTGCCGATCTATGGCCCTTGACTTCTTCTATGGACACACAAATCTAGTCTTCCCCAGGATATTTATTCTGAGATTTGGAGACAAGAATCATGCCTGTGTCTTCTTCTCTACTCTCAGTTAAAGAGCCCCAGCCTAGTTCATTTATTTCTTCCTCTTGGACTGTGATTGGACATTGAAACTACAGTCAGATTTTAGCAGAGGGTACCACCAGTCCTGCTGTTGTTGCCTCATAACAGCTACCATATATGTTCATTCAGCATTATTTGCAGAATGCCCCTTCTTTACCATCTCAGCACTAGCATGAACATAATTCTAGTTATGTCAGAAGTAGACAAAACAATGAGAAAAGTAGGGAAATACTCAGAGAGGAGAGACAAACATACCCAAAACACACAAGAAAAAGAGACAATCTCAAAGGAAAACACAGATATGTACAGCTTGGTGGGCTTGTGAATTGGTGCAACTTGGCTGGAAAAGAAATTCACAAATAGAGGAAGGCAGAGGTTTCTCCACCAGTGCAAGGAAATATTCTGCTTTTGAACACAGCTAATTTTATCTTTGGATGGCATGATGTTAAAACCTCAATAGATGGATTAAATGACATATTAGGAAAAACAAAAAAACAGAAGAGGTAATTAATGACTTAAGGTTTCAAGAAATTATCCAGAAGGCAGCCAAGGAAATCAAAGAAATGGAGAATAAGGTTAAGAATATGCAGACGGTAGTGCAAAGAATGTGCAGCTATCTAATTAAAAATCTGCAAGGAGATGACAGAATGGTAGAGAAGCAATCCACACCAAAACACATTGAGTGAACTTACAAGAACACTAAAGTTCAAAGAGAAAAAGCAACCAGAAAGAAATCACTTCTTATCTCTAACCAAGAGAGATGGATACACTAAGATTTGACTCTCAACAGAAATACCAGTTATTTAACATTAGTGTTCAGTGATATCTGATATTAAGTGTTAAATATGCTGATACAGAAATAACTGCCAGCCTAGAACTGAATACTCAAACAATATTTCAAGAATGAAGATGAGAAAATACTTTCCAAACAAGAAAAAACACACCAAGACCATTTATCTCTTCTGGAAACTTCCACTAATGGAATATTAAAAGAACTTCAGGATGAAGGAAAATTATCCCTGAAGGATGGAAAAAAATAGTGAGAAAAGAAAATGACAAACATATGTGAAAATATAAATAAATAATGACTATATAATAAGACATTCTACTCCATGGGTTAAATAATAAGCTGGAATCTGGGCTAATTTAGGAGGGAGGTAATTGGAAGTATTATGTCCTTAAATCTTTATATTGGTCAGAAGAGATGAAAATGTTGACTTTAGAGTTTGTTAAGTTTAAAATGCATGCTAAAATTTTAAGGGTAATAATAAAAAATGAGAGAGAGTATATACCTTCAAAACCAGGAGAGAGAGAAAAAAACAGAACAAGAAAAACATCCTCATCAAACTTAAATCAAGAAAGGGTAAAGAAAGAATCATAAAAAAAGCAGACTAAATATAAAAAACAAAATCTATGGTAGAAACAGATCAAAATATATCAGTAATGACACACATTATAATGCCCAATTACTGTACAGCGACAGTCAGATTGGGGACAAAAGTAGTTATATTTTATTTACTCCTAAAACAGAAAAATACAAGGCTGCAGAAACATATATTATGTTGAAATAGAAGGAAAATTTTAAAATATGCAAATATATGGATTTTTTTGTGCTAAAGCCAAAATGACTGTAACTCTTTGAATAGCTTCTACACACCTTTTCAAATAAACTTTAAAGTTGTCATAATGCAAATTGGTACTTGAGAAAGTATAATTGTAATTAAACACTGTGTATAATAATGCGTTGTAAATAAATAACTAGCGCTCACATAGTTTTCCTCTGCCAGCAAGACATCACTATAATCAACATATTATCATTATTTGTCTATAAAGGAATTGAAGATAAAGTTGCTGGGGCTGTAGTTTGAGGGAAAAGTCAGAGGAGCATTAAGCAATGACACCCAGATCTTAACCACCATCCAAATTTGGGTTGTTTTTATGGTCATTTTACATTTAAGAAAACTGAGGTTGCTTGACAAAGTTCTTCAATGCATGATATTAAAAATATATAAATCTATTTCAATTTAATGTGCATTTCCCTAATAGCTATTGATGTTGGACATCTTTTCATTTTCTTGTTTTCCACCTGTATGTCCTCTTCAATGAAATGTATGTTCATCTCTTTTGCCCATTTTCTTTTTTTTTTTTATTGTTAATTTGTTTATTGCAGTAACATTGGTTACAAGAATCTAGGTATTTGATAAAATTGCATAGAACTATACACACACACACACATAAGTACATGTAAAACTGGTGAAATCTGAATAAGCTCTATGGATTGTACCAATGTCACTTTCCTGTTTGATATTGTAGTGTATTTATGCAAGGTGTTACTTTTGGGGAAAACTAAGCAAAGGACACATAGGGCCTCTCTGTACCTTTTTTGTGGCAACTTCTTGTGAATCTATAATTATTTCAAAATAAAACGCTTCTGAGAGCTAAAAAAAAAATCTTCTTCAATTTAAATGCAGCTTCCTTCTAAGAATTAAAATATTACATGTGCAATTTAAAATTATGAATACCAACAACATAAACATTAATATGAAAGTGATCATTGTAGCAGTTTAAAACTGAATATTAGAGAGGTGATTCAAATTGCCCAAGTCACGTGTCTTTGGGAAAGTATTAAGTTAGCAACTATCATGAAGCGGAACTTCTTTTTACAAGGGGAGGGACCTACTTCCCTTTCTGACTCAAACTATATAAACTTCTCCCTTTGAGGTGCTCTCTCTCCAGATGATGGAGGTGAACAGAACACACAGCAGCCTGGGGATACCCTAGCAACCAGCCTGCCTGCTCCTCCTTGTACCCTGGGGCGGCTGAAACTCAGCTGGTAAGTGCTCCGGAAAAATAGCGGTGCTGCCTTTGGGGGAGGAAGGGGCAAAGAGGAGAATCCTGTTAGCTGCAAGTTGTCTAGTTCCAACCCCCTTTTGAAATCAGGAACACTCACAGGGGAAGTGGATTTACAGACAATTCGGGGAAATGAGCTTTCAAGAAATGAGCTTTTTTTTTGTAGCTATGTTGGCTGTGGGAAGTCAGCAGGGCCAAAGCTGGCATCCAAGCCTGTGGGCAGAAAAAAACAAAATTAAACTCGCTTCTGCAAAGTTTATAATATCCTTACACAAATATTTCTTTTAAAGAAAATATACACAATAAAATATTTTAAATACAATTGAAGGGCCGGCCTTGTGGCTTAGCGGTTAAGTGCGTGCGCTCCGCTGCTGGTGGCCCAGGTTTGGATCCCAGGTGCGCACCGACGCACCACTTCTCCAGCCATGCTGAGGCCGCGTCCCACATACAGACTAGAAGGAAGTGCAGCTATGACATACAGCTATCTACTGGGGCTTTGGGGAAAAAATAAATAAAAAATTTAAAAAAATAAATAAATACAATTGAAGCCCCATATGAAAATCTTCTGGAATGCATCTAGCCCCTCTCAGCTATCTTGGTAACTACTATCCAGAAAACTGGCCTTAATTCTCCTACATTACTTACAGATTTTTTTTTTTTTTGAGGAGATCAGCCCTGTGCTAACATCTGCCAATCCGCCTCTTTTTTTTTTTTTTTTGGCTGAGGAAGACTGGCCCTGGGCTAACATCTGTGCCCATCTTCCTCCACTTTATATGGGATGCTGCCACAGCATGGCTCGCCAAGCAGTGTGTTGGTGTGCAACCAGGATCCGAACCGGTGAACCCCAGGCCACCACAGCTGAGCGCGCGCACTTAACCACTTGCGCCACCGGGCCCGCCCCCTTTATAGATTTTTTTAATGTATTATTTACAAATGTTTATTTGCGTAGTATTGTTACTGAACGCAAACACAGGTTTTTTTTACCCACCGCACAGTAGGGCCAATGACTGAAACATCAGGTTTGAGGCAAGGAAAGAGAGTTTATTATTATCAAAAGGCAGCCAGACAAGGAGAAGGGAGTTAGAACTCAGATCCAACTCCTCAAAGGGAAAATGGTAAGGGTTTTTATCTGGGGTTTTAGGTGGTGGGGGGAGCATGTGGCTGTGCTGGTTGGCGACTTCCCACCATCCTATGTTGGGCCTTGAAGACTGAATCTTGATGTCTGGACCTTGAATTTCCAGGAAAGACAGCTCACTCGTATACCAAGGAGGGCCAGAAAGACCGGGTTAGTTTCAAATGACAGTTGATTATGTTGCATATGCACAGCTGCAGTTAGAAAAGTTTATCCAAAGTTTTTGCTCTAGGGAAGATTTTTTAACTCCTTAGTTCTCAGTTTCAGTATCATGCTGTAATGTATCTCTTATGCAATTTGATTTCTAATCAGTATTATATTTTTTATATTTATCCATGTTTAACATGTGGTTCTAATTAATTCATGCTAACTGCCTTACAGTATTAATGTAATGATGACACACTAACCAATTTATCCATTCTTTGGGTGATGGACATTTAGTTTATTACTTTTTTTTCCCCACAGCAAACAATAATACAATGAACTTTTTCCTATGCATTTCCACGTGCCCACATATGAGACTTTGTCTAGGAGTGGAATTGCTGATTCAGAACAATTTCCAATGCTTGAATCTTGTTTTCTAGAGATAGCCATGTTATTCTCCAAAGTGGTTGTGTTTTGTCCAAAATCCACTACTGGTTTATGAGTTTCCATTGCTTCACACCCTCATTTACACTTGATTTTGTCACATTTTCTTATTTAATCAGTATTGTGGGTGAGAATGACATCTTATCGTGGCTTTAATTTGTATTTCCATGATCACTAGTAAATTTTAAAATCTTTTCAGGATATTTGTGTTTTCTCCTTTTTCAATTCCTTATCCATTTCTCTATTGTTCATTTCATTGATATGTCGGAGAATAATGAATTTTATTCCAAATTTGGGAATTCTTTTTTTTTATTACTGTAACCTTGGTTTATAACATTGTATCAATTTCAGGTCTACATCATTATACTTCTATTACTGCATGGATTACATCATGTTCATCACCCAAATACTAGTTACAACCCATCACCACACACACGTGCCTAATCATCCCTTTCACCCTCCTCCCTGCCCACTTCCACTCTGGTAACCACCAATCCAATCTCTGTCTCTATGTGTTTGTTTGTTGTGGTTTTTATTTTCTACTTATGAGTGAGATAATATGTTATTTCACCTTCTCCTTTTGACTTATTTCGCTCAGCATAATACCCTCAATGTCCATCCATGTTGTCACAAATGGCTGGATTTCATCATTTCTTATGGCTGAGTAGTATTCCATTGTGTATATATACCACATCTTCTTTATCCATTCATCCCTTGATGGGCACTTAGGTTGCTTCCAAGTCTTGGCTATTGTGAATAACGCTGCAATGAACACAGGGGTGCATGTATCCTTACGCATTGGTGTTTTCATGTTCTTTGAGTAAATACCCAGCAGTGGAATAGCTGGATTGTATGGTAGTTCTATCCTTAAATTTTTGAGGAATCTCCATACTGTTTTCCATAGTGGCTGCACCTGTTTGCACTCCCACCAGCAGTGTATGAGCGTTCCCTTCTCTCCACATCCTCTCCAACACATGTTGTTTCCTGTCTTGTTAATTATAGCCATTCTGACGGGCGTGAGGTGATATCTCATTGTAGTTTTGATTTGCATTTCCCTGATAGTTAATGATGTTGAACATCTTGTCATGTGCCTGTTGGCCGCCTGTATATCTTCTTTGGAGAAATGTCTGTTCAGGTCTTTTGCCCATTTTTTAATTAGGTTGTTAGTTTTTTTGTTGTTGAGATGTATGAGTTCTTCATATCTTTTGGAGATTAACCCTTTATCAGATGTATGGCTTGCAAATACCTTGTCCCAATTGTTAGGTTGTCTTTTCATTTTGTTCATGCTTTCCTTTGCTGTGCAGAAGCTTTTTAGTTTGAAGTAGTCCCATTTGTTTATTTATGTTTTCTTCTAGAAGTTTCATGGTTTCAGGTCTTACATTCAAGTCTTTAATCCATTTTGAGTTAGTTTTTGTGTATCCTGTAAGATAATGGTCTACTTTCATTTTTTTGCATGTGGCTGTCCAGTTTTCCCAACACCATTTGTTGAAGAGACTTTCATTTCTCCATTGTATGTTCTTGGCTCCCTTTCCAAAAATTAGCTGTCCACGGATGTGTGCGTTTATTTTTGGGATCTTGATTCTATTCTATTGATCTGTGTGTCTGTTTTTGCGCCAGTACCATGCTGTTTTGGTTACTATAGCTCTGTAGTATATTTTGAAATCAGGGAGTGTGACACCTCCGGCTTTGTTCTTTTATCCCTGGATTCTTTTGGCTATTTGGGGTCTTTTGTTGTTTCATATAAACTTTAGGATTCTTTCTTCTATTTCTGTGAAAAGTGTTGTTGGAACTTTGATAGAGATTGCATTGAATCTATAGACTGCTTTAGGAAGTATGGACATCTTAACTATGTTAATTCTTCCAATCCAAGAGCACGGAATATTTTTCTATTTCTTTGTGTCTTCTTCAGTTTCTTTCAGCAATGTTTTATAGTTTTCAGTGTACAGATATTTCACCTCTTTGGTTAAGTTTATTCCTAGGTATTTTATTCTTTTTGTTGCAATTGTAAATGGGATTATATTCTTAATTTCTCTTTCTGCTACCTCGTTGTTAGTGTATAGAAATGCAACTGATTTTTGTATGTTGATTTTGTATCCTGCAACTTTATCGTATTCACTTATTATTTCTAAAAGTTTTTTGGTGGATTCTTTAGGGTTTTCTATATATAAAATCATGTCATCTGCAAATAGTGACAGTTTCACTTCTTCCTCTCCAAATTTGGGAATACTTATTTAATGTTTTCAAAAATTTCCAATGCGATATAAAATGTAGTAGTTAATATACAAGAATTCTAATATTTGAACTTGACTTTAAATAATATAATTTTGCTTTTTTTTTCCTGTGGAGATGAATGCAGATTCTTGTGGAGAATAAAAAAAGAGAATTAAGACATGGAATATTTGGATTCCATGAAATAATTTGATTTCTAAAATAAAATTAAATAGTTAAAATTTAATTTAAATTTTGTTTATGTGAAATCTGGATATTATGAGAGTTTTGTGTATATGAACAAAAATTTCCAAGTGAAGTTTTTAGTTGGAGGTTTTTATTAATTTTGTAAAGGGTAAAACTTCACATAGTCTGCTCTGCAGAGTCAACTGTGTCCCATGGTCTTATTAGTTTCTTATTTATGTACCCAAAATTTCTTTATGCATATACAAACAAATTTAAACTTTTCCTGCCTTTTTACCTGAAGAGTAGAAAGTTCACGCATTGTCATTTATCTTGCTTTTTTCCGTTAACAATAGATTTTAGTGATATTTCAGTGTTAGTACTTGGAGATCTGTGGCATTCTTTTACAACATTGAATATTAGGTCAGGAATGAATGTATTATGATGTGTTTTTCTATTCTCCTATTGATAAACATTTGAGTGTTTTCAAGTTTCATTTATAAACAATGCTTCAGTGAATGAATGTGTACATACATCAGGTCACATGTGGGCAAATATATTTGTAGAATAAATTCCCCAATAGGAATTACTGCTTCAAAGAACATGTGATTTTTAAGTTTAATAGATGTTCACAACATTTCCATTCATAAAACTAATACCAATTGACACTCCCACCATCAAAATGAGAATGCCAGATTTCCCACAGCCTGTCAATAAAGTTTTCAGACTTCTGCATTATTGCCAAGCTCATAAATGAAAAATATTGAAGAATAGCTTTACTTTTCATTCAGCGTGGTGTTACTCATTGCTCACATGCTTGGGAATCCTTTGTGTTTCCATCTGTGAATTTCCTATTCATTTCCTTTACCCATATTTTTCTACAACAATATTGATCTTTTTATTATTGATATTCAATGTAGTTCATGTGTTAGAACAGCTTTTTTACTCTGCTGAGCTGTACCTATGTCAATACCTATACCTATGTATCTAGAAGCAAATACAGATGTGTGTATGTACGGTTCCTAGGAACAATGATACCCTAGTAGCCATAAGCACACCGAATTCCCAGATGTTGGTTCTAAATATCATTTTTCAATAAAAGGAGCCAGGGTTCCTTGGAGAAGTGGTTCCTTCCAGGGCCGTGGCAGGAAACATGCAAGATGAGACTGGAACATCTTGTGATGCCTAAAGATAAAGAAGTGCTCTAGAAGTGTGGGGTACATTGAATGAACACAGAAGGCAAAAATGCGAGACCTTAATCTAATCACGGGAAATCATCAGAAAAATCCAAATTGATTGACATTCTACAAAATAATTGACGAATGTTCATAAAAAGTGTCAAGATCATGAAAGACAAGGAAAGTATAAGAAACTGTCCCAGATGTGAGGAATCTAAGAAGAGAGAACACTAGATGTGGTGTGAGATCCTAGATTAGATCTTGGAATGGGAGAAGAACATTAAGAGAAATGTTGGTGAAATTCGAATGAGGTCTGTAGATTAGGTTATAGTATGGTACGCCAACATCAATTTCCTGGTTTGATAATTGTATTATGGTTATACATGTTGCTAAAATTAGGGAAAGCAGTGGAAGGCTTTATGTGAACTCTCTGTAGTATTTTTGCATCTTTAACCTAAAATTGCTTCAAAATAAAAAGATAAAAATTATATGGGTGTTGTAGATCTCTTGTTAAGTTTAGTTCTCAGTACTATATTTACCATTGTTAATGGGGGGATTTTCTTTCTTTATATACCTGGGATAATCTGTTATATAAAAGAGGCATTGATTTTTGCATATTAATTCTCCTCTAACTAACTGAATTTACTTACTTGTCTACCTATTTTCAGGTGATTTGTTGGATTTGCATATAGAATCATACCACCTGTAATTAATTATAGTCTAATCTCCTCTATTCCAATTATTATTCTTTTTTTCGCTTAAGGAAGATTAGCCCTGAGCTAACATCTGTACCTATCTTTCTCTATTTTGTCTGTGGCTCTCTGCCTCACCATGGCTGACGAGTGGTACAGGTCCCGGCATGGTATCCAAACCCATGAACCAGGGCCGCCTAAGTGGAGCATGCCGAACTCAAGCACTATGCCAGGGGGCCAGCCTCTGTCTTCCAATTACTATACTTCCAATTTGTTTATCTTTTATAGTTGTTTTGACTAATATTTCCAATGTTTTAACAAAAATAGTGGTGGAGGTCATAATTGGCATTTTCCTGACTTTGATTGGAATGATTCCATAATGTTCCCATCAAGCGCAATGCCATCATCTGGCCTGAGACATATTATGTCGAGGAAGTGTCCAACTCTTCTTATTTATTTATTACTTTTTTTCTCCCCCAAGAATGGATGTTGATTTTTGCCCATTATTTTCTTTTGGTTGTTCTTTATCTCAAAAGTCTTGCTGGTCTTTCTCCCCTATTTTCTTCTAGAAACTTTGTAGTGATGCTCTGTCATCTTCTTTCTATTAATTGTCATGGAATGAGTTGGACTTTTCCGTACCCGATTATGTGCAGAAAGTTCTTCCTAGAATTGTATTTTTGCTAGTATTTCCTGAAATCTGTCACCACTGGGTCACTTCTCTATTCTCAAAGATCTTCAATATATCCTTGCCTCTCCCGTGTTTCTCTGCTCGGTCTCCACACCAACAGTCCCAGGCCTCACAGCTCTTGCATACAGCATTGATAGATTGATCACTAAGTATGAAGTTTTACTCACCGAAATTTCTTTTCCTGGCATTTCCTGCCTCCGTTATGCTTTCTCACGAAGAACTTCCTCCCTGCTACTCTGCTCCCCTCTACCCTGACTTTACACACTTTTGCCAGCCCATGAGAAATTTCTGGGTCTGTGAATTATACTTATCTCCTAGTTTTTCTGAAAATGGAGTTTGTCATGAACTTTTTTTACATACTTTGCTGCTTTCATTGATACTCTGTATGAGAACAGGACAACTGTTATTTCACATGGCATTGTTCATATCAGGAGACCTGGGTAGAGTTTTAAAAATAAGTTTGATACGTGTTTCCAGTAATTGTTTAGTGACTTAATTGTATTTCATCTTATACTTACTTGGCTCATATATTATAACATTATTATTATTTGATTTTTGGATATCTGGATTCATATAGATTTAAGGTAATTGGTATTTGTATTTATCCAAAGTTCTGAGAAACTACGGCTGCTATAATTGATAATAAGACTACAAATACAGGTATAACTGAAGTAAGGCATACATTTTGACTCATGAATTAAAAGAAGACTGTAGACAAAGTCTTGGTAATTGTATGTGTACTTCTAGTTAATCCTATGGAAATTTAGCTAAGATAACATGTACCTTCTTTAAAATTCCCATAAAGGGATATTTAAATGTATAGTTAGTACTAGGTAAGAATAATACCAATTTAGGGAATCATTTGGATACATGCAATATTAACTCTGGAATAACAATGCATTGCATATATAAGTAAAAAAATTGTATGTTATAAAAAACGGAAAAGCTCATCGTTCAGAGAGCAGGTAAATTAAATTTGTTGCATGTTATAACAGCCATGATAATTAAACTTGAATACACAAAATATGTAGATTTTAATATTTTCACTAAAAATTGGGTCAAGGGCAGATCTGATTTGTCCATTTGGAACATGTAAATGATTATTATGCTTATGAGCAGACATTCATTAATAGTAAATTGAACAGCTGGTTGTAAAATAAAATATTTGTATAGGTCTTTGTAATTGAAATGCTTAAAATAATTTCTCCTCCCAATTTTTATTAGATGATTATAAGTACTAAGAAAACTCTAGTAGCTAAAAACTACCATCTTCTAAGAACTTAGAAGTCTCCAATTTTAGATTGCCAATGCCCTCAGGTTAAAAACAAACTAAAACATTTGTACCAAAATGTACTTTGAATAATTAATTGAATTCCCTATCAAATAAGAAATTATATGACCATATAACATTATTGAGATGCAAACTAAGGAATAAACCACCTCACAAAGAATTGTGAGTTTCATTCAGTACTTTTAGTGTTAGTATTAATGCAGTGTTAATTTGAGTTGGTTTTGCATTGTTAGATAAGACAGAGAAATAATGTTTTATGTATAGACGTAATATAAAAATATACCTTTTATAGCTTGGTTTACTGATATGATTCAGATACAATATCACTCCAACAGCAAGAAGCTGACGTGTCTACCCAGATTGGATAAGAGGTCAACTCAATGTGGAAACTGAGTCTATGTGTGTCCTTGAAGCTGAAGAGAGTCTCCTGTAGGCAGCATATAGTTGGGTCTTTTTTTTTTTTTTTCTTTTTTTAATCCATTCAGCCATTCTGTGTCTTTTGTTTGGAGAATTTAATCCATTCACATTTAAAGTGATTATTGATAGGTAAGGACTTTACCGATTGCCATCTTGTTAATTGTTTTCTGATGTTTTGTAGTTCCTTGTGCCTTTCTTCCTCTCTTGCTGTCTTCTTTTGTGAATTGATGATTTTCCATGGTTATGCTTTGATTCCCTCTTCTGTATCTTGCTTGAATCTACTATAACTTTTTGGTTTGTGGTTACCCTGTGGCTTACTTCACACATCTTATAGATATAACAGCCTATTTTCATCTAATAACAACTTCAATTGCATACAAAAACTCTACTCTTTAAATCCCCCCACAACATGTTGTTTTTTGTTTCACAATTTACATGTTTTCATATTATGTATCCCTTAATAAATTATTGTAGCTATACCTATTTTAAATAATTTTGTCCTTTAACCTTCATACTAGAGTTAAGTGGTTAACCCACCACCATGTTACAGTATTAGAGTATTCTGAATCTGACTATATACTTACCTTTACCAGTGTATTGTATATTTTCATATGTTTTCACTTTACTAGTTAGCGTTCTTTTACTCCAGCTTGAACTCCTTTTTGCATTTCTTCTATAGAAGGTCTGGTGGTGATGCACTTCCTCGGCTTTTATTTGTTAGGGAAAGTCTTTGTGTCACTTTCATTTCTGAAGGACAACTTTGCTGGGTTAATGTATTCCTGGTAGGCAGTTTTTTCCTTTCGATACTTCAAGTATATCATCCTATTCTCTCTGGCCTGCAAGATTTCTGCTGAGAAATTCATTGGTAGCCTTATGGGGGGTTCTCTTGTATGAGGGAAATTTTTTTTTTCTAGCCACTTTTAAAATTCTATCTTTGATTTTAGACAGTTTTATTATAATGTGTCTGGGAGAAGATTATTTTGGATTGATATTTTGGGGTGACCTGTTGTCTTCATGAACTTAGATGTTCAAATCTCTCCCCAGGTTTGGGAAGTTCTCAGCCATTATTTCTTTAAATAAGATTTCTATCTCTTTCTCTCTCTCTTCTCCTTCTGTGACTCCAATGATGTATAGATTGTTTCTGTTAATGGTGGCCTATAAGCCCTATGGAGCTTTCCATATTCCTTTTCATTCTTTTTTCTTTTTGCTCCTGTCACTGGATAATTTCAAATGACCTGTCTTTGAGCTCACTAATTCTTTCTTCTGCTCACTCAAGTCCACTGTTGAAGCTCTCTATTGAATTCTTTAGCTCTGAAATTTCTGTTTGGTTCCTTTTGACATTTCCTATCTCTTTGTTGAACTTCTCATCTTGTTATTGTATTGTTTTTTCCTGATTTTGTTATATTATTTATCTGCATTCTCTTGTAGTTCTCTGAGCATCTTTAGAATAATTATTTGAATTCTTTGTCTAGGAATTCATGGATCTCCATTTCTTTGTGTTCAGGTCCTGGAAGTTTGCAGTGTTCCTTTGGTGGTGTCATGATTCCCTGATTCTTCATGAGCCCTGTAGCCTTGCACAGGTGCCTGTATATGTGAAGAAGAAGTTGCCTCTTCCAGACTTTATGGACTGACTTTGGTAAGGAAAGAACTTCTCCTGCAGGTGGGAGTGCACTAGAACGTGCTGTGACTCTGGGTCTAGTGGTGTAGGGCACCAAGTGCGGGGGCATGTTGTGGCCCTGGGGCTGGGAGGGAATGATGTCCTGTCAGCTCAGGCCACTGGGGTCAACAGCATCAACAACTGTGTGGCCCTTGGTGAGTGCTGCAGGGAGTCTGCATTGGCTGCAAGGGCTGTTGGGGTCCTTAGTGGCACCTCTAGGTCTAGTGGCTAGGGACCAGGGCAGCCATCAGTGGTGGCCTGAGCCAGTGGTGTACACACATTTGTCTGTGGTGGCCAGCTGTGTGTTCCTGTGTAGTGGCAGGGACTGGTTGCAGACACACATGGAATGGTGGGAGCCAGGGCAAGCAGCAAGAGCAGGGGCCAACTGTGGATGCACTGGCAGTTACAGGGTCCCTGGCTGATGGCCTGGACTACCATGGTTGCTGGGCATCACCATTGGTGCATGGCAGTGGAGGCCAGTGTCAGGAGTCTGCCAGGGGCATGCAGGTGCACAGCTGGAGGAGCCAGCTGCAGGTGAGCCCAGTGGTGCAGGCCAGTGACAGGAGATAGAGTGGCTCCTGCTGCAAGGCTGATGCTGGTATCCCCTGGTCTAATTCCTTGTTCCTAGCTCTCTAGATGTCTTAGCATTGTCAGTCTCAGAGTGGGGTGAAACTGAAGCAGGTCCTTTGTGTGGTGCCCCAAAAGGCTGGGGAAGCTGGTTGCTCACCCTGCTCTCCCTTTCCCAGTGAGAGAAACTCTTTCTAGCTCTAGGAATTCCCTTTTGGAGCTGAACAATGCAGGCCAGGAGATGGGACGATGTAGGCAAAATGAAGCTGTTTTTCCTTCCTTTCTGTGTGGTTGTTCTCCAGTTTTTCATTCCACTGTGTTGCTGAAGTTTCTTATGTGGACTCCAGAGGTCTCCCAGAGCTGTTTTTGTTTGTGGATAGCTGTCCAATGGTCGATCTTTGTGGGAGACGGAGGCTGGGGTCTCCTACATTGCCATCTTGGTGATATCACTTCTCCAATTTAGAAGTTATTATTTCTATATCGTTTTTATTTTCACACAGAGAGCTATATCAAAAATAAAATAATTTTAAAAGTTCAGGGCAGGCCCCGTGGCTTAGCGGTTAAGTGCGCACGCTCCGCTGCTGGCGGCCCAGGTTCAGATCCCGGGTGCGCACTGATGCACCGCTTCTCCAGCCATGCTGAGGCCGCACCCCACATACAGCAACTAGAAGGATGTGCAACTATGACATACAAATATCAACTGGGGCTTTGTGGAAAAAAATATATAAATAAAATTATTAAAAAAATAAAATAAAATAAAATAAAAAAATAAAAATTCACAATCTGTTTTGGGTTTCTGTTCCACATGCCTACCACTATGGGAAACAATTCAACTGGTGTATCTCTTTTGAATGGGCAATAAGCAATTTTAGCTATCTTGTAGAGATATAAAAGCACAAATTTATCTGAAGGTTCTTCCAACTTATTCAAACACAATTTCTCTTATTTTCTCAGGGTTAATAGAGACACAGAGGAGACATAAATACAACATCCGATAAATGGAAAACAATAAATCTAAGAAAAAGACTTACAAATCTAAGAAATGGCCTCTGAGATGGTGAGAGACTCTATATCCTGTGAGGGCTCTTGATGGCTTTGATTCCTCTGTATCTCATAATTGTTCCACGAAATACTGAGTACCATGGGTGTTTGGTAAGAAAAGGCTCTGCTTACATTTGTATTCATTCACTCATCTCTGCATGACTGACGGGAAAACATCCATGGGCACCCAGGTGTATTACTTAGACCTTTTCTCTCCATCACTGGGTAACATAACCTTGACTCTGGCCATGACAACTTCATACCTCAGCACAAGTGAGTCTATGGATGTTCCTCCAACTTTTCCGTGATGCATGGGTTGTATAGCCATGGCCAGGCTTTTCACAATCCCATAGCACAATGCAGCCTCACTAACCTGTCTCCATGAGCACTTCAGCTGCTCCTCATCAGCATGCTTCTCAGAGGCTCATGTCTCCTTTGTGACCAATTAATGCACATTTTTGCATAACCTTGAAACTCATAATAAATGAATATGACCAAAGATTCAGACACTATGGCATGCATATAAAACTACAGACTAGAGAATATTCTTTTTTATTGTGGTAACATTGGTTTATAACATTTATGAATTTCAGGTGTACATCATTATACTTCTATTTATGTATAGATTACATCATGCTCCTCACCCAAATACTAATTACAATCCGTCACCACACACATGTGCCTTATCATCCCTTTTGCCCTCCTCCCTCCCCCCTTCCCATCGGGTAACCACCAATCCAGTCTCTGTCTCTATATGTTTGTTTGTTGTTGTTTTTATCTTCTACTTATGAGTGAGGTCATATGGTATTTGACCTTCTCCCTCTGACTTATTTCACTGAGCGTGGTACCCTCAATGCCCATGCATGTTGCCAGACTAGGGAATATTGAGAGTAACTGGAGTGAGTTATTTTCCTTGGGAACCCAGTACTTTCTAGTTCTGGTACTAAGTAGTACTACCTTTCTATAATTAATCATAGCAAGGATTTGTGATGATGGTATTACATCCTTCTTTTACAAGTTAGAAAACTGATACTCAGAGAGCTTGTGCAACAGTTTTGACATGAATGTAACTGCAAATAAATGGTGGTGCAAGCCTTTGGATTCAGGTCTCTTTGGTCTCCATAGTCTGTGACAAACTCACACTAAATATAGATATTGTTTTTTAGGAAGTTTAATTCATCTAGTATTGTGCAATTTTTTTTGGATTAATATTGCCTCCTTTTTAGGAGCAGTGAAGACAGCAGAAGAGTAAGGACTTTCTTACTCCCCTATAGTTTACTAGAACGAAGTACCATTATATAAGTTATATACAAGTCTGTACATCATTATACACAAGTCTGTAGTGAGTATTATCAGGTATTACGTACTATGATGAACATTAGGGATTGAGAATCAAATAGGACGTGCATCCCAAGATAAGATCATTGTTTGCTGAGCGGAGATGGAGGAATAGTAGTTCAGTGACATAAGTGGAAAAATGGGCTCTCATCATAGGATGGGCATCAGAGAAAGCATGTCTAAAGATGGAAAATCTGATTTCGGCTACTTCCACTATCCCACAGTGAAGAGACCATCCTACAATCAAGTTCCTCGCACATAATCAAATTACAACTCTCTTTGTGTTTTCCCAGGCTGTTTAGATACAGATACAAGAGAGACAAAAGGGCAGACCATCATTGGTCACCTCCCTCAGAGGGGTTGGCTCCGCCAGTGTTAGGGTCGCATAACACCACTTATAATGATTATCAGAATGAATATGAAGAGGATGAGTATAGTTCACTGTCTTCTTGTAGGTAAGAGACACTATATTTTGTGGGGAAAATGGAAGGTTTTGGATCTTGTTCCTCTGTCTTATAGAGATTCATAAAAAGCAAGGATGTTGAGGTTATTTGCACAAAAATCAGCATATTTGTTCTTTTTTATTATAACTTTTTATTTTGAAATAGCTTAAGTCTCACAAGAAGTAGCAAAAATAGTACAGGGTTCCCATGTACACCTCACCTAGCTTCCCATAATGATAATATCTTTTATAGCAATAGTCATTGTCAAAACCAGGAAATTGATATTGATACAGTACTATTAATTCAGGTACAGATTTTATTTCATGGTGATATTTACAGGATGGAAAATATTGATAATGAACACAACAATTCCTCAATCGTGCTTAGTCTATCCACCAGTTCCTCAATGGGATAGTTCCAGGGCAGTGATACACATAGGAGGCCATCGCTTGTAAAATTCAATGAACAACTTCATTTGGTTTAACCAATGCCAGATAACTCAAGCAGGATTCTGTAGTCAACTGGAGTGTAGCAGATTACTAAGATCAGTGCTATTCAATAGCACTCACACCATGATGGACATATTCCGTGTCAGTGGGGTCTAATATAGAAGTCATTGGTCACATGTAGCTTTTGAGCACTTGAAATGTGGTTAAATCAAGTGGGGAACTGATTTTAAAATTTAATTAATTGAAGTTTAAATTTAAATAGGCATGTGTGGCTAGTAGCTATCATATGACAGTGTAGATCTTGGCCCAAAGGACACTCTCTTGCTCCTAACCCCAATCCTGATCCTAGCCAGCCAAGGGAGACCAGAGCCCTGCCCTTGAGTGTGAAGAAGAGGAAAGGACCTAGCATATGGCTTTCCTGTTCCATGTCTGAATGAGGGTCCCCAGTAGAAGAAGAAAATAAGTACAACATATATCATTTCCTTCCCCTCTTAGCATTCTTATGCTCTACCCAGTGTGCCTCACCATGTGGGGGTACCATAATTGCGTGAGTTCTTATAACACATACACAATCTCACTAATGTCCCGGAGCTTAAATCAATCATGTTAGGGTCCCATTCTCTTGAGCACCAATGATGTGTGAAGGTAGAATATAAACTAGGAATCTTCTCTTGTCCCTAAAATTCTCAACAAGGTCACTTAGGTCAACAGCGTGTTGCCCTATTATGAAACAAAACCTTGTGTTTTGAGAATCGACTGAGTTCTGATTCCTAGGATGGAGAGAGCAGTAATTAGTGGGAGACAGAGACACAAACAGTTGACTTCAATATAATGAGGGGCGCGATGGAGTCATGTAGGCTTGAGAGAAGATTTCCCTCAAGACAAAATATGGGATCTACAGCTATTAACACAAAATCATGCTACAAAGATTGTTCTACCGCCTGGCCTCTGCACTGTAGTCATAGCACAGCTCTCATTCTGTCTTTCCAGAGTTTATCCTGAGGAATACTATGGGTGTGAAATTTTTGATGATGTCTCAAATTATGGTGATGTGATGACAGTAAAGCCATCATTGCACAACATTACTCCCGAGCCTGAACTCTTTGGGGATGAGGCTACCAGGTAAGGGAAAGTAACCTGTGGGGAAAGCTGTCAGTATTGGATTCTGTTTCTCGATATCACAAGGGACTGTAAGAATTTGGGTCATTTATATAGGAATCAGGAGGAGAGTGAATGAGCTTATACAATATTACCAACAAACCCAGAAATTTCTGAATGAGGCTAACCACCTCTTCTTCCAGCAAGGTGTCTTGAGAAGCCACACACAAAAAGACAAAAACTGATGCAATCAGAGATCACCGCATCATTGGTTGAGCTGGTCACCCACTTAATTTTCTAGGAAACTGGCTGATGATGAGTCTGAAGGCCAGAGTGGGGTCCCTGAAGCAGTGTGCTGGTAAATGTTTGACACCAGCTTCCCCAGGGGAGAGGGGAAAGCCTCTATTTGTAGCATTTGCCAATTTCTGTGGGGTGAATCCTCCCATCAAGGCAAATTTCAAACTATCAACATGATGTTCCTGAACACAGAGTTGGGAATAGATGCGCAGTAGCCCACCATTGTATTGTCACTGCACAGATGCCATAGATGTAAATAACCTCAAGAGCACAGACTGTAGTCAAATGTAGTAAAATGATTAGAAAGTGATAAGTTTTGAGTATTTATTACCTTTGTAATATAGTTTATTTAAATGTAAATTTATATAATTAATTTTTAGTAATAGCTGTGTTTAACAACCTGCCTGCAAAATTCTAGGAAATTTAACAATCGGCTCTCATGATGCAGCTCCAGCTCATCACCGGCTTCCTCTCCGACTCCTAAATCCCAACCTCAGCCACCCACCGGAATCCAGCGTGCACAAACACCACGAGGGAGAGTAGAAGATGGCATATTCACCCTCAGTACTTTGCATGGGGCTAACATAACCCATGACTAAATTTGTAGTCTCAGATACAACACGAAGTCTTAGAATGGCAGCCCAAGGTTCTCTCACATGGTTTACCCAAGAACTCTTTCAAGACAAGAGCTATAGATCCTTTCTTTTACTCTCACTTCTCCAAATACTTGTTCCCTTTAACCTTAATCCATGTATCAATTTCTCTGCTAATCCCTTTCATGTTGAAGTGAATAGACATATCAAGGAATATATAAAGGAATCAAGAGATCAAGGATTTCAGGTATATATCAAGAAATCAAGAGAACCTAAAAAAATGTCAGACAAATGAGACAATGTTTCATGGTACCACAGCAGCAATTATGCAATAAATATTGGATCTATAGAAATAAATGTTATTTCATATTGCATCACACCCTTTCTTAGGAATTGGGACTCTTGCCCTTTGATTCTCCTGGTCTGGATTGGTTCCACATTGAGTGGTTGTCTTCATCCAGAAGGGATCACCTATATTAGGGCAGATTTCTCATGCCAGATGCTTAACCACTAGCTCACCCTATAGACCACAATTTTTAACTTTGGCTAAATAGTCGAATCACTTGGGAAGTTTTAAAAGTACTGATGCTTAGGTTCCCCCTCCAACCTTCTGAGTTAATTGGTCTGGGCTGTGACCTGTGCATTGGGGATTTTAAAACTTCCCGGTGTCTCAAGTTTGGGAACCACTGCTATGGGGGCATGTATTTCATCCATGGGTCAATTGGGTTCAGTTTTTTTATTCCAACAGTCATATGAATCAATCAGAGCAATTTAAGCAAAAGAAAGTAGCTATGGCCATTTTGGACACTGGTAAATTGGAGGAGCCAGCCCTGGTGGTCTAGTGGTTAAGATTCCACGCCCTCACTGCCACGCCAGGCTTGTTTCCCAGTCAGGGGACCACGCCACCTTTCTGTTGGTTGTCATACTGTGGTGGCTGCATATTGCTGTGATGCTGAAAGCTACGCCACCGGTATTTCCAATACCAGCAGGGTCGCCTATGGTGAACAGGTTTTAGTGGAGCTTCCAGACTAAGACAGATTAGGAAGAAGGACCTGGCCATGCACTTCTCAAAAATATTGGCCATGAAAATCCTATGAATAGCAGTGGAGCATGGTCTGATATAGCATTGGAAGGTGAAAGGATGGCACAAAAAGAGCAGGCGGGGCTCTGCTCTGCTGTACACAGGGTCACTAGGAGTCAGAATGGACTCAATGACACTGACAATAAATCATAAAAGAAGAAGGAGAGTAGTCAAGACACACTGGGTTCTAGAGAGCTCCTTGGTTCTACTATCCTACACTTCATCCAAGTCATCTCTTTATAGTCTAGAGCAGTACTGTTCAACAGAACTTTCAACCAAGGAGCTGAATTCTTAATTAAATCAAATTTTGTTAAATTTAAATAGCCTCTTTTGGTTAGTGACTACCGTTTGGACGATACAGCTCTAGGTTTTAATCACATCTTCATTCTTTTAACTGCTTCTTGCTATTTTCCTTATTTTTGACACAAAAGGACCCCAGTCAGCAGCATAGCAGAAGAGGACTCTACACGGAGAGAAGAATCAGGTAATTCGCTAATATAGAGCAGGGGCCAGGGGTGTGTCAGTGGGTTGATGGAAGTGTCCTGTGGTTTTATGTGGAGAACACAGTTGTGAGGTCTTATGGCAGCAAAGATCAAAAGTAATTTTTCTCATCTCTAATATGGTGCACTCAGCAACTTAAAGGGGATATGAAGTACTTGTGATCTTAGCCCTTACTTCTGGAATCGATCCCATATTCCAAACACTCTATTAGGGATGTTATACATAATCTCTTTTTATTATCCACAGAAACTCTATGAGTGGATTGTGTTGACTCTATTTTAAAGACAAATAAAACAAACTTGGAGGTGATAAGTCTTCCAGGTAGTAGGACCACTTCTCATCTCAGAGCCTGAGCAGTGGGCACGGAGTCTAGCAGTGCCTGCGTGCTACTGCTAAGGCTCTCCCTATTGGGTCAGGAATGCTCAAAGAACCAGGGGATGGTCTGTGATGCCTCGGGGTGGTGGCAGATGTGAGGACAAACACGTGTTCCTCTGTCTCTTCAGCTTTTGCGCTTGTTCCTTTTCTGGACTTGACTTTCCTCACCAGCAGAAGGTATTATCTACTATTTGGGACCACGTAGAAATTTAACTGCCTTGGTTTCTGCCCGAGACAAATGCAGCCCACCAACAAAATTGTCCAGCCAGGCTTCCCTCTTAAATTTGGGGGTACAATTTTACTAGTGACAAAGAACACTCTTGTGCCCTTCCTTGTCTGGATTCAAAGAACAGAGCCCTATGTTCTAGCCACAAACCCTTCTCTCCAATATCCATATTGCCAACAGCCTGTGTATAATCCAACACCCAAGACTCCTTCCGACCATGCTTTTCCAACAAGCTACATCTGACTTGGGCGGTATTTTCTTTTCAGGAGTTAGTTGCTCATCAGACAAGCAAGTAGT
This sequence comes from Diceros bicornis minor, assembly GCF_020826845.1. Classification (NCBI taxonomy): domain Eukaryota; kingdom Metazoa; phylum Chordata; class Mammalia; order Perissodactyla; family Rhinocerotidae; genus Diceros; species Diceros bicornis. Next base: position 23,865,587 of record NC_080773.1, read on the forward strand.
GCCCTCCTTGGCTGCTACACTCTCTTCTCAGGTTAAACTAGCTTGTAATAGTAATCAGTTTCTGGGACCTGGAGGAATTGTGGATGTTGAGTTGGTCGATCAAAGCACAAACGGATACAGGTAAGAACAGAAGATGCTGATTATTTAAATACAACTTTGCTCTAAAGGAAGTCTGTATTACATGATCCTATACATGTGTACATGATACAGTACATGATTCATCCTTTGAGATACCTGAAATTTTACCAATGTTGTGTTTATTTCATGAACTAAATTGGTACTTTAATTTCAACAAATATAGAATACTGAGAAAGGGGGGCCAGAGAGCTTAATTAACCCCTCAGAGTTTTTTAATATAGTAAAAGTCGCAGATGAGTCTTGAACCTTGCCTCACCCCAGACACTGCATCCTTCTCCACAACTGTTCTTCAAATCAAAGCCCTAGTGTTCTCCCAGCATGACTTCTACTCTGGCTCCTTTCAGGATACACCTCCCCACGGCCGGCTGCTATCTGTGGCCAGCCACACACCTTGGCTTCCTGGTAAGGGCGGCAGTGACTGTGGAGATTGCGTTCAATTCTTGGGGTCAGCATCTGGACCTGGACCTGCAGCACCATGACCAGTGGATGGTGGCGGGACCCTTGTTTGACATCTCCATGGAGCCTGGGGAGGCCGTTGCTGAACTCCACCTCCCCCACGTCATCTCCCTCCAAGGTAATGAGGGGAGAGAGGCCACTGGGGGGAGGTCAGGGAACATTCTGCCTTACTGCCATTGTGCTTCTTCTACGCAGATGAGGTCGATGTTTCCTGGTTCCAAGTTGCCCATTTTAAGGAGGAAGGGATGATCCTGGAGCGGCCAGCCCGGGTGGAGCCTTTCTATGCCGTCCTGGAAAACCCCAGCTTCTCTCTGATGGGAATCCTGCTGAGTATTGCCAGGGGGACCCGTCTCTCAGTCCCCATCACTTCCACAGCACTGATCTATTGTCACCTCCACCCTGAAGATATTAAATTCCACGTGTACCTTATTCCCAGTGATTCTGTGCTAACAAAGGTAAGGCTGAGAGATTTTGGAGGTCATGAGAAGATGACAGTTACCTTTCCGTCTTGTCACCTGGGACCTGCCATCTCCTTATTAGGCAGAAAAGACCAGGCACAGTTTTCATGTATAGACTTATGGATCACCCTCCACGAGGTCAATCCATGGGTGTTGACTCTTGAGCTATATGCAACAATCTGCAATAGAAATTCAGCCCTACTAAAAATGGAGCTTCCCTCTTCTGGCTCGCAAGGAAAAGGAAAAAGAGAGAGGAGACTTTTGGAGGATTGGCAGGAGTAAGATGCAGGATTCCACTGCAGAATTTTAAATTGATGATTTCTGAATTAAATACACACTTGCCCCTCTGGAGTCATCCTCCTCTTATTCAGTGGCCTCTCCCTCTAATGCATTTGCAAAAGGCTCATTGCCCCCTATCCTGTCCTGGGTTAGTGATAAAGCAGATGCGCTGGTCCCTGCAAATCCACAGCTTCTGTGTTCCTGGATAAAGTACCACATCTGTCCCTCCAGCCTCGGTGGAGAGGTGACAGGGGGAAGAATACATCTGATTTGACTGCCCTGTTATTTAATGCTCCTACATCCCAATAACAAGAGGCAGGTGCATGCCTGGCAGTATTTAGAGTTGTGAGTAACTGTGGGTATTTAAAGTACAAGAGAAAACATTTAAATGAGGATGCTAAATATGCCCACTCCTAGTGTACACAGGAAAAGAAGAAAACAACAACAACAAAAACAAATTCTTATGGGACTTTTCTTTCCATTCTGGACACACTCCAGTTCCCAGCCTCAGCTTTCTGTTTCTTCTTCCTTCCTTGACCCCAAATCTCGTATGATAACTTCCCTCATACCTTATTGATACACTAGAAGCAATGAGATGGAAATGACCTCATGTTTCCACCATCAATTTTGTAAGTCTAATTCTGCAGCATCTTCACTTTTCCCGTTTTCCTACAACCGACGAAGTCGCCCTCTGCTTGAGCAAGGCCATGACTTAAAACATGTCCTGGATCCCTTTCCTTCTTGCCATACATAGGACACCACATATTGAGGCATCTACCCTCACCTCCTCCGTTGGTCTCTCCTACCTTAGTGCATCATTCCCATCAGCAAACCAAAATCTAGCATAGCTACCATATTGGAAATGCCTTTCTGGACCATTCTTCCTTCTCCAACCATAGTTTCTATTTTTCTCTTATGCTTCTTAGCAAATGGATCAACAGCTCTGTGGATCCATAGTCTCGATAACACTCAGTTTTCACTCTGTCCTCAAATCCCTCTAACTGGATTACTTCACCACCATTCCTTAAAATGGCTCTGTTTAAAGTCACCAGTGACTTCCACATTGAATAATTCTTACCTGAAGTCTCAGCAGCATGTTATATCGTTGATCACTCCCTTCCTTGGAAACAGTCCTCTTGAATTCTTTAACACCGTGTTTTCCCAATTTCTCAATTACTGTTCTCACCTTTCTTCAAACTGCCTCTGCGGGATCTTGATCTGAAACTCCCTCTGAATCTCGAGTTCCCAGGGCTGAATATTGGACTCTCCTTTCCCCTTCCCGTACTCACTGATGGTCTTAGTGAATTCTTTCAGTCCCAAAATTGAATTCCATGTAAGAGAGGGATTCCTAAATCTGTATCTCCAGTCCTGGTCTCTCTTCCGAGCTCCGAATTGTAACTGCCTGACTTAACATTCCCATTTGACTGCTTAATCAGCGTATCTAACCATATATATTAATTTTGTTTTATTCTCTAAAACTGTCATTTCAACTCTCTTCCCCACCGAGGATAGAAAACCAATTTCCGTTAAGTCATTCAAGCCAAAATATAGAATTTATCTTTGATTCCTCTGTTTCATTTCTTTTCCACATCCAATGTATCATCAATCCCAATGAACTTTACTTTCATTGTGTTTCATGAAATATTTATGGAGTTACCATCTACAGAGAAACTGAGAATAAATAAATAAACAAAGAGATACATGGGTACATATATCTTTACTTTCAAAGCAAAGATAATATAACTTGAACCAGTCTCATTTCCCTTCATCGTCATTGCCAGCTTTAGTCCGATCCACTACCGTCTTTTGCTAGAAATATGACTAAACCCTCCGGACTTATCTCACTGGTTCCATTGTTTTTCATCTATTTTTTATCTAGCAACAGAGAGATCTTTTACAAGCATAAATAATACCATATCACTCCTTGACCAAGACTCTTCCGTGAATCTTTATTTTATTTAGAACATGAACCAGATAATTTACTCTGGCTACGGCATTACTTGGGCCTGAATGGCTTCTCTTATCCATCTCCTGCCACTCTCTTCTCACACATTATGTTCCAGCACCAATGACCTGCATTTTACTACCTCAGACACTCCAAGAATTCTTGCTTCTGGGCCCTTGCCTATTTTGTTTCCTCTGCAAGACTGGCTTCTTCCCATCTTTCTAGTGTTTGCCTTAATGTCTCTGCTTTAGAAAGTTTATTTCCAGACTCTCCAGTTTGGTCCAGCCCTCCTGTTATTTTTGATCGCTGTACTCTCTTCCTTCCTGCCAACGTACTCATATATCTCTTTATTGAGGACAATAAAGAGGTTCTCTATAGATTGTAAACTCCATAAATGGGAGGGACCGTTTCTACTTAATCATAAATTAGTTAAATCAGTGTAAGGCCTTTTGTAGGCATTCATGAAATTTTGTTGACAGAATGAATGGAAGATGGTCTGTCTTCCTCTACTTGTAGGGGAAGGAGAGAGGAGAAAACTTTTCTTCACTTAAATCACAAGTTAAACTCAAAATATCTATTGTTGCCCTGGGGACTTCCCCTGCTTACTTCAAGAGCGATGTAGTCCAATGTGGTAGCCATTGGCTACATGTGGGTATTGAGCACTTGAGTTGAGATGTGCTGTAAATTTTTTAAAAACACAGATTTTGAAGACAATATAAATTAATATAAATTCTATGTTGATTACATGTTTAAATGATAATATGTTGGGTTAAAAGAATTATGTCATAAACATATTACTAAAAGTAATTTCACCTGCTTCTTTTAATTTTTTTAAAAATGCAGCTGTTAGAAAATTTGAAATTACATTTGGGGCTCTCTTTATATTTCTATTCAATAGCGTGGCTCCAGGGAAATTCATTTACCCATTCAACAAATATTTATTCTGTGCCTTGTGTATTCCAGGCACTATTTTAGGGACTGGGGATACATCAGTGAACAAAACAAACAAAAACAGGATAACCAAAGATATCGTATGGAATGTTTGTGCTATAGGAAAAATGTATGTGCAAATGATAAGTGGTATAAAAAATAAAGAAGATTAAGGGACTTGTGACTGCTTCGAGTTTCAATCCATAAGACCAACTAAGTACAGTGGCATGTCTCTGAATATCTGCAGAAATCTGCTCATAATGATAACCCATCAAAGTTATACTGACGTCTTCTCATAGTGATAACCCATCAAAGCTATGCTGAGGACTTTGATTATTTTAGCTCCAGCCTCTTATTATTATAATTTCAATTAAGTGTATCTCTTCATTTAAAACAATTCTTCATCAGAGATGGCATGACACTTTATTGTCTTTCCTCCGTCAGTTTCTTTTCATCGCTCTGGAGTTGTTACTCTTTATTAGTGGATGTATAGGGAGTGACTCCTTGTGTGTATAGCTCTCCACCTCCCTTCTCTGCCTCCTCCCCATCATGGTGTCATCTCTGTGATCAATACAATTTGAAATTTTTCTTTCACTTGATCTTCCAGTCCCAAATCAAATTTCAGTGTTGCCCATCCTTTCCTTCAAATGTATCTACTGATTTTATTTTTTAATTTTTTGTGTGTGTGTGTGAGGAAGATCAGCCCTGAGCTGACATCCATGCTAATCCTCCTCTTCATGCTGAGGAAGACCAGCTCTGAGCTAACATCTATTGCCAATCCTCCTCCTCCTTTTTTTCCCCCAAAGCCCCAGTAGATAGTTGTATGTCATAGTTGCACATCCATCTAGTTGCTGTATGTGGGACGCGGCCTCAGCATGGCCGGAGAAGTGGTGCGTCAGTGCGCGCCCGGGATCTGAACCCGAGCCCCCAGTAGCTGAGCGCGTGCACTTAACCGCTAAGCCAGGGGCCAGCCCAGATTTTTTAAACTTAATCAAATATGCAGTTAATTTGTTGCTCCATAATTTTCACAGTGGACACACCATTCATCCAGCACCCAGAACAAGAATTAGAACATCCTCAGTTTCTCTGAAGCCCCTTATTGCCCCTCCCTGCCCCCTCTCAGTCACTACCCCCAAAGAGTGTTTACTAACTGGACAAACAACACCATGCACTGTAATTGTTTTTAACAGAAATTCTTGCTCATTCATTCCATAAAGTCTCTTTTGAGCTGTATCTGAGACTTCTCAGATGTTATTATTATTTCATTGTTTGAGTGCTATTGAGTGTCTTTGGTGGCTGCTCAGATCGTTCTGAGGCGTCTGGGCTTCTGAGAGGCCGCATCACGTCTGTATTGTTTGCTGGTGCTCAGGAGGTATAGCACCTCACGTGACAGCAGCACTGCAGTGGAGAGAAGTAAAATCTCTACCTTTCCCCATCATAGATGTAGTTGCAGACACAGAGGGTCCCCTGCTGAGGCACAATAAGGAAGTCTCTTTGTCTCCAGGTTCCAGGAGCACCCGGCCAATCTCTGTCACACTATACAAAGAAAATGAAACTATACAGAGATTCGTAATAAAAAGAAATCTCTTGGCTCTGAGATAATCACCAGTAAAATTTCATTAATACATCTCTTCATGCATGGAGACATATTCATATCTGTGTCTCTGTCTGTATATAAATCTTTATATCAATTGAATCATGTCATACATACTACATAATACAATATATCGATAACCTTTTTTTAATATTTTGTTTATTGCAGTAGCATTGGTGTATAACATTGTACAAATTTCAGGTGTACGTCATTATACTTCTATTTCTGCATAGATTACATCATGTTCACCACCCAAATACTGATTACAACCCATCACTACACACATGTGCCGAATTATCCCTTTCACCCTCCTCCCTCCCCCCATCCCCTCTGGTACCCACCCATCCAATGTCTGTCTCTATGTGTTTGTTTGTTGTTGTTATTATCTACTACTCAGTGAGTGAGATCATACGGTATTTGACCTTCTCCCTATGACTTATTTCACTTTGCATAATACCCTCAATGTCCATCCATGTTGTCACAAATGGCTGGATTTCATCGTTTCTTATGGCTGAGTAGTATTCCTTTGTGTATATACACCACATCTTTCTTATCCATTCGTCCCTTGATGGGCATTTAGGTTGCTTCCAAGTCTTGGCTATTGTGAATAATGCTGCAATGAGCACAGGGGTGCATGTATCTTTACACATTGGTGTTTTCAAGTTCTTTGGATAAATACTCAGTAGTGGAATAGCTAGATCATATGGTAGTTCTGTCCTTGATTTTTTGAGGAATCTCCATACTGTTTTCCATAGTGGCTGCACCAGTTTGCCCTCCCACCAGCAGTGCATGAGAGTTCCCTTCTCTCCACATCCTCTCCAACACTTGTTGTTTCCTGTCTTGTTAATTATAGCCATTCTCATGGGCATGAGGTGATATCGCATTGTAGTTTTGATTTGCATTTCCCTGATAGTTAATGATGTTGATCATCTTTTCATGTGCCTTTTGGCTATCTGTATATCATTTTTGGAGAAATGTCTGTTCAGGTCTTTTGCCCATTTTTTAATTGGGTTGTCAGTTTTTTTGTTGTTAAGATGCATCAGTTCTTTATATATTTTGGAGATTAACCCCTTACCAGATGTATGGTTTGTAAATATCTTCTCCCAATTGTTAGGTTGTCTTTTCGTTTTCTTGATGGTTTCCTTTGCTGTACAGAAGCTTTTGACTTTGATGTAGTCCCATTTGTTTATTTTTTCTATTCTTTCTCTTGCCCGGTCAGACATGGAGCTTGAAAATATGTTGCTGAGAGCAATGTCAAAGAGTGTACTGCCTGTGTTTTCTTCTAAATGTTTCATAGTTTCAGGTCTTACATTCAAGTCTTTAATCCATTTGGAGTTAATTTTTGTGTATGGTGTAAGGTAAAGGTCTACTTTCATTTTTTTGCACGTGGCTGTCCAGTATTCCCAACACCATTTTTTGAAGAGACTTTCTTTTCTTCATTGTAGGTTCTTGGCTCCTTTGTCGAAGATTAACTGTCCATAGATGTGTGGGTTTATTTCTGGGCTTTCGATTCTGTTCCATTGATCTGTGTGTCTGTTTTTGTGCCAGTACCATGCTGTTTTGGTTACTATAGCTTTGTAGTATATGTTGAAATCAGGGAATGTGATACCTCCAGCTTTGTTGTTTTTTCTCAGGATTCCTTTAGCTATTTGGGGTCTTTTGTTGTTCCATATAAACTTTAGGATCTTTGTTCTATTTCTGTGAAAAATGTTGTTGGAACTTTGATAGGGATTGCATTGAATCTATAGATCGCTTTAGGAAGTATGGACATCTTAGCTATGTTAATTCTTCCAATCCAAAAGCATGGAATATCTTTCCATTTCTTTGTGTCTTCTTCAATTTCTTTCAGCAATGTTTTATAGTTTTTGGTGTACAGATCTTTCACCTCTTTGGTTAAGTTTATTCCTAGGTATTTTATTCTTTTTGTTGCAATTGTAAATGGGATTGTATTCTTAATTTCCCTTTCTGCTACTTCATTGTTAGTGTATAGAAATGCAACTGATTTTTTCATGTTGATTTTGTATCCTGCAACTTTACCGTATTCATTTATTAATTATGAATGTTTTTTGGTGGATTCTTTAAGCTTTTCTATATATAAAATCATGTCATCTGCAAATAGTGACAATTTCACTTATTCCTTCCAATTTGGATCCCTTTTATTTCTTTTTCTTGCCTGATTGCTTTGGCTAGGACTTCCAGTACTATGTTAAATAGGAGTGGTGTGAGTGGGCATCCTTGTCTGGTTCCTGTTCTTAGAGGGATAGCTTTCAGTTTTTCACCATTGAGGATGATATTAGCTGTGGCTTTGTCATGTATGGCCTTTATTATGTTGAGGTACTTTCCTTCTATACCCATTTTATTCAGAATTTTTATCATAAATGGATGCTGTATCTTGTCAAATGCTTTCTCTGCATCTATTGAGATGATCATGTGATTTTTATTCTTCATTTTATTAATGTGGTGTATTACGTTGATTGATTTGCGAATGTTGAACCACCCCTGCATACCTGCAATAAATCCCCCTTGATCATGGTGTATAATCTTTTTAATGTATTGTTCTATGAGATCTGCTAGTATTTGCTTGAGGATTTTTGCATCAATGTTCATCAGTGATATTGGCCCGTAATTTTCTTTTTTTGTGTTGTCCTTGTCTGGTTTTGGTATCAGGGTTATGTCAGCTTCATAGAATGTGTTAGGGAGCTTCCCCCACTCCTGAATTTTTTGGAAGAGTTTGAGAAGGATAGGTGTTAAGTCTTCTTTGAATGTTTGGTAGAATTCACCAGGGAAGCCGTCTGGTCCTGGACTTTAATTTTGGGGGGAGGTTTTTGATTACTGTTTCGATCTCCTTACTGGTGATTGGTCTATTCAAATTCTCTATTTTTGTTGATCCAGTTTTGGAAGGTTGTGTGATTATAAGAATTTATCCATTTCTTCCAGATTGTTGAATTTGTTGGCATATAGCTTTTCATAGTATTCTCTTATAATCTTTTATATTTCTGAGGGGTCCATTGTAATTTCTCCTCTTTCATTTCTGATTTTACTTATTTGAGCCTTCTCCCTTTTTTTCTTGTGAGTCTAGCTAAAGGTTTGTCCATTTTGTTTGTCTTTTCAAAGAACCAGCTCTTGGTTTTATTAATTTTTTCTAGTGTTATTTTAGTCTCTATTTCATTTATTTCTGCTCTGATTTTTATTATTTCCCTTCTTCTACCAATTTTGGGCTTTCTTTGTTCTTCTTTTTCCATTTCCTTTAGGTGCATTGTTAGATTGTTTACTTGAGATTTTTCTTGTTTGTTGAGATAGGACAGTACTGCTATAAACTTCCCTCTTAGATCTGCTTTTGTTGTATCCCATAAATTCTGGCATGTCGTATTTTCATTTTCATGTGTCTCCAGGTACTTTTTGATTTCTCCTTTGATTTCTTCATTGACACAATCGTTGTTCAGTAGCATTTTGTTTAATCTCCCTGTATTTGTGGCTTCTCTGATTTTCTTCCTATAGCTGATTTCTAGTTTCATACCACTGTGGTCAGAAAGGATGCTTGGTATTATTTCAATCTTCTTAAATTTATGGAGACTTGTTTTGTGGCCTAATATGTGATTAATCCTGGAGAATCTTCCATGTGCATTTGAAAAGAACGAGTATTTTTCGGTATTTGGATGGAATGCTCTGTATATATCTACTAGGTCCATCTGTTCTAGTGTGTCATTTAAGGCCAATGTTTCCTTATTGATCTTCTGTTTGGATGATCTATCCGTTGGTGTAAGTGGAGTGTTAAAGTCCCCTACTATTATTGTGTTACTGTCTATTTCTCTTTTTACGTCTGTTAATAATTGCTTTATATATTTAGGTGCTCCTACGTTGGGTGCATAGATATTTACAAGTGTTATATCCTCTTGTTGGATTGTTCCCTTGATCATTATGTAATGCACTTCTGTGTCTCTTTTTACAATTTTTGTTTTAAAGCCTATTTTGTCTGATATGAGTATTGCTACCCCAGTTTCTTTTCATTGCTATTCGCGTGGAGTATCATTTTCCATCCCTTCACTTTCAGTTTGTGAGTGTCTTTAGGTCTGAAGTGTGTCTCTTGTATGCAGCATATATATGGGTCTTCTTTTTTTATCCAATCAGCCACACTACGCCTTTTAATTGGAGCATTTAGTCGATTGACGTTTAAAGTAGCTATTGATAAGTACATACTTACTGCCATTTTTTTTTTCTCAGTGTTTTAGTAGTCCTTCTCTGTTCCTTTCTCCTTCTATGCAGAATTAATGGTCTCTTTAGTTTGACCTCTGTCTGAAAGCTCTACTCTTTAACTCCCCTCCTCTCTCATTTTATGTTTTTGATATCATATCTAACCTCTTTTTGTGCATTTGTATCCATTACCCTCTTACCATGGAAATAGATAATTTTTCCTATTTGTGGTCACCTCTTTCCCCTTTAAATCAGTCCTTTTAGCATTTCTTGTAGTATTGGTTTCTTGGTGACAAACTCCTTTAATTTTTGCTTGTCTGGGAAACTTTTGATCTCTCCTTCCATTTTGAATGATAACCTTGCTGGGTAGAGAATTCTTGGCTGTAAGTTTTTTCCTTTTAGCACTTTAAATATATTGTGCCATTCTCTTCTATCCTGTAAGGTTTCTGCTGAGAAGTCACCTGATAGCCTTATGGGGTTTCCTTTGTATGTAACTTGACATTCTCTTGCGGCTTTTAGGATTCTCTCTTTATCTTTAATTCTGGACATTTTGATTATGATGTATCTTGGTGTGGGCCTCTTTGGCCCTCTTGTTTGGGACTTTCTGTACTTCCTGTACCTGGATGTCTGTTTCCTTACTTAGGTTATGTAAGTTTTCATCTATTATTTCTTCAAATAGATTCTCTGCCCCTTTGTCTCACTCTTCTCCTTCTGGGACACCTATAACACGGATGTTAGTGTGCTTGATGTTGTCCCAAAGATCCCTTAGACTGTCCTCACTCTTTTTAATTCTTTTTTCTTTTACCTATTCAGCTTCGGTGATTTCTTCTAGCCTTTCGTGCAGCTCGCAGATCCATTCTTCTGTATCCTCTACTCTGCTTTTGAGTCCCTCTAGTGAATTTTTCATTTCCAGTATTGTATGCTTCATTTCTGATTGGTTCTTTTTTATATCTTCCATTTCTTTGTTGACATTCTCACTGAGTTCATCTATTCTTCTCCCCAGATCAGTGAGCATCCTTAACACTCTTTGTTTGAACTCTCTGTTGGGTAGGTTGCTCATTTCTGTTTCACTTAGCTCCTTTTCTGGGGTTTTGTCCTCTCCCCTTACTTGGAATGTATTCCTTTGCCTCCTCATTTTGCCTCTTTCCCTGTGCTTGTGTCTATGTATTAGGTAGGTCCGCTACATCTCTTGCTCTTGGATAGGTGACCTTATATAAGTGATGGCTTAGGAGACCTGCAGTGTGCTTCCTTAAGTTCTCAATGTTCCAGGAGTGACCCCTATGTGGGCTATGTGTGTTCTTCTGTTGTGGCGTGTTTGCTCTCCCTCTATGTGCCCAGGGAGGCTGAGTTATGCTCCTGGCAAGCTGTTGTAATGCTCAGCTGCTTGTAGTTGTTGTGGGCCCTTCAGGGGACTGTCCCAGTCCCTAGAGAGGTCTCACCTCTCACCAAGATGCACTCAGAGCCTATCAGGCGAGTCTCTTTTCACCAAAGCACTGTGCACCTTTCTTTCTGGTGATTCTAGGTTGCTTTCTTAAATGGGAGAGTTTTTGCATGGGCCCTTTAAGGGCCGGTTTTAATTTCTTTGTGAACCAGCTTTTCTGGGAGTACTCCCCAATGCTTTAGTAGCAGGCAAAGTCAGATATTATGCCACTCATCTCAATTGTGCTGGGTCCACAAAATGCCAACAGCAGGGGCGCTCCCTGGCTCAGGGCCCCACTCCTCCAGGGAGGACTGCATACCTTTGGGCTGCTCCCAGGTGGCCATTAGGCATTGCAGCTTGTGAAGGTGGCCTTTTTTCTCTCCAGAAGGGAATTTCTGCCTCTTCCACCTCAATTAGGATTGTCATTTGTTGCAGGAGTTCCTCTTATCCATTTTTCAGTTCTCTCTCAGGGGTAATTTTTCCATGAGTAGTTGTAAATTGGCTGTGTCTGCAGGAGGAGGTGAGTTCAGAATCTGCTTATGCCGCCATCTTGACTTCTCTGTCCTCGATAACTTTTTATGCCACTACTTTTCCTATTTACTTTTTTTTGCTTTCTAATTTGTTTCTGCCTCTTCTTCCTCAGGCAATAGATGATGAGGAAGCTAGGTTCCATGGTGTGCGTCTACAGACCTCGCCCCCAGTGGAACCCCTGAACTTTGGTTCCCGTTACATTGTGTCTAGTTCTGCTCACCTGGAAATAATACCAGAGGTCAGTGAAATTCAAATATAACTCAACAGGTTTCAAATATTTTGTACTTTTGAAACAAATGGAAGACAAGTCGAGGGTCAGTAGCTCAGACAATTTTTCTCTGAACCACGTGCTGCTGAGAGCTAGGCTACACTTCCTTCCATGGAATAACAGTATTTCCTAAAATTGTAAACTTAAAAGGGTGTTTGTCTCTCTCCCTCTGTTTTCCTCTCAACCAACCATGAGATTGTGTAGAAAACAGTGGTTAAGTCCATTGGCCAGTTCACTATAGGTAACCCAGCCTTTCTACCCTCTACTGCTTCAAGTCACGTGGTGTGTTTCTTCTAGGAGTTGAAATTGTCCTACAGAAGCCCAGGAGAAATCCAGCCCTTCTCTAAAGTCTATGCTGGGAAGATGAAGGAACCAATCGAACTTGAAATCACTGAAAAAAAACATAAGACTTTGGTCTGGAAAACTTTGGTGAAGCCAGGTAGGTAGAAGAATGAGGCTAAAATTTGGGGGAGGAAAACATGCCCCTCTACCCTTGGTTGTAGTAAAGTGTGTCAAAGAGGAACATCTGTTTCTGGTCCCATCCCAGAGGGGAAAATAAATCTGTCCGTTTATAGTCAATGTGAGTTAAACAAAGGTGGTGGCAGTGGTTCATCTCTAGGGAATGAACTGTGTAAGCAAGCCTGGGAGTGACAATGGCCATTGGTGCTAAGAATGGAAATGTCTCCTACCTAGGAGGTAATGAGCAGGAAGCACTAATTATGAGTCAGAAGGAGCGTAAAGTCTATTTAATTCCACCTTCTGTACAATTTTATAATTGTTGGCATATGTGGAGACCGAGCAGCTGCCAAAGGAGGAGGCCACAAAATTGATCAGAACGTTAAACAACATCAGGGATTTTAGAAAAAAAGTAAGACCATGTTGAAAGCTTATTGGTAAACATTGTTTAATGTCTTCCAAAATGGTTGCTACAATTGGCAAATCTTCCATCAACTTATAAGTGTGTCCAAAGTTCTGCATTATCAACAATCACGGTATTATAACATTTAAAAAATATATGTTTAAATTTACTCAGTGTTGGTATTTCATGTCTAAAACACATTTGCCTAGATGATAATTTAAGTAGGACAGTTTGGTATTATTTTGTTGTAGCTTTCACACCTCTGAACATATTGGCTTGCAGATAGAAATAGAAAGAATATTGGAAAAATTTGTTCCTTCCTCTGATCATTTCTTTAATGGGCAGTGAGTGACTTTCTACTTACTTGAGTTCCATTAGTATATTAATGTTCAAAATGGGAACCTTACTTCAGAAAATGGAATTAAATTATTTCAATGGGTTGCATCAATGATTAGAAAAACTAAATAAAGGTAGATGATTGATCTCATCCCACCCTCCAATTTTTCCCTCTTTTCTAGTGGATCTCCAGTTTGGTGCTGCATCAGCCCCTCTTGGTTTCTCAGGTCAGTGAAAGGTTTACACTATAAGCCAGAAGGATGTGTCTGATTTCAGGAGGTCTTTGAGTGGTTTCATGTCACTCAGTGAGGGTTCATTGCTTCGATCCTCGTCATTTACAAAAATCAACTGATGTCAGAGATAAATACAAACAACGAATATGATTTACTTCAGTAAATGTGTTAGGGTCTAATATGGAGACTATGAGTGCAACCAAATTTTATTGGGGAAAATATTTTGCACCTGAGAAACTATAAATTAAAGTATTTCAATATGGCTGGAAGTTAGTGGGATGGAGCAAACATGAGACTAGAGAGGCAGGCAAATACAGAAGTCGAAAGTCTGAGAGTGACAGTTGGAATATTTTGGACCTTAGGCTGAAAGCAAAGGGGAATTAAAAAACAATGGATAACAATGCATGGATTCCTCTGAACAGTGTGGATGATTGATTGTGGGTGAGGAATGGACAGGAAGTGGGGAGCCAGGTTATGAGGCTATTGTAAAAATTAAGAGATTTGAGTTGGTATGTAGCAGAGAAAGAAATTATTTAAAATAAGGAGTCAAGATTCAGAGAACCTAATTAAGCAATGGATTTGTGTCTGCAAATCCTTATCTCCTAATGCCCTCATCTCCATGTTAATTTAAAAATCACAAGGCAGCAATCTGCAATGTCCTGTGTATCTGTGTAAATGCTTGTGTGGCAAATGACGGAAAGCCCAACTTAAATGGACTACAAGTATAAAGGGAGTATCCTGGTTCAGGTGAATGCAAGGGCGACAGGTGGCGCTGACTTCCAGGAAGGCTGATCCGTTGGTGCAAATCACGTCACAACGAAGCAATATCACTCTATGTCTCCACCTTGCCTTCCATATTGTTGACTTCAATTGTTAGGCTCCATGCAGTCAAAGTGACAAGCCTCACATCTCAAAACAGACCATCCAGGAGAAGAAAGAAAGCATCTTCTGATCTCTTCCAATGAAGAGAAGGCTCCTCAGGGTGTCACATTGGCTTGAAATGATAAAAAACACATTTCCTGGCCAGCTGATGTTGTCAGAAGTCCAGAGAGGCAAACTAGCTAAAAAATTCATGCCCCACATCTGGAGTTGCGGTTGGGTTCAAATTAAACTACAAATCCTGGTTAAGAATCAGGTAAAGATGATTTCATGAAGGAAAGTGTAAAAACTTCCCTGTAGGGGGTGACTGTGCATCACAACAAAAGGTCTCTATACTTCCTAATATACAAGGCTCTTGAGCAAGAATTACCTATTACCTGTTGTCTGAAGGATAAAACTGAATCTCATCAGCCTAGTCTACAACACCCTTTAGAAGCTGATCCCAGTCCACAACTTGAGTCAAATCTTCATTCTGGCCGCCATGCACTATAAATCACATCTCTTTCACCCTCTTTTCCTTTTTGCCTGGTGTCATCCTGTATTTAATACCAAAATCCTCCTCCTCAAATCCTCCTCTGATACTAACTCTTCTGTGAAGACTTTGCTCTAAAGTTAGTCATCCCCTCCTTTGTGACCGTAAAGCTATGGTTACATTTCTCCTTTATGGCATTATAGTAATAAAAATGACGATGATGATGATAAATGCAACTTATCAAACATCTGTAGTATGCTAAATATTCTGGGTATCTATATTTATGCTACATATCCACCATTTCTATTTAGTCTTGTCAATAAACTTTGGCTGGGCTTCACCAGAGAATCATGAAGGAACGTCAGAGTGAACATGGAAATGTTCACGAAATAACAATCATGTATGGAGCGTCTCTGTAGATGCAGGTAGCACAAGACAGACACAGACCCTGCACTCATGGGGTTTATATTCTAATGTGACAACAATGAAACTAATTTATCAAAATACAGTTGTGATATGTGTTCCAAAGGAAAATTGGAGGGATTTAAGAGAGGATGTAACAGGGGGCTCTGATGTAACTTTGAAGGAGTGAAAAAGTCACGGAGTGCATCCCAGAAAAAGTAAAAGAGTGAAGTTTATGCTCAGTTCTGAAGATTGATGGGAAGTTGCTAAACAAATGGGAGAGGTGAAAAGCAATTCAGGCAGCAGGAATAGAATAAGATAAGAATCTTCCTGTGGCTGCAACTTCACCTAAATTTAGGAGTCATTGAATGTAAAATTCCACATAAACATTTTGATATAAATACCAAGATCTCACAGAAATTGCATCATTAAATTAACCTGTTTGGTTATAGCCCCAGATGACTGGACATTAATTATCTGTGCCGTTGTGTTAAGAAAAAAGGTTGAGGGGCATGAACTGTACATAAAAAGTAATCCCTCTTTTAGTGAGGAAACTGAGGTACAAGAAAGTGATGTGACTTGGCCAACGTCACACAGACACTGAATATGGGCACCAGCATGAATCCTGAGTCTGCATGATGGAAAAATACCTCGTCTGTCCCCCAGTGCTTCTGTTTCTTCTGTGTTGTACTTATCCAGTTATGTCTCTTTCTACACAGCTTATCAGAAAAGCCTTGAGAGGAGGGAACAAGCCTTATCCATCTGCATATCTCTAGCATCACGCATAGCTACTGACAATTTGTGAACTTGCAGATTTTTGTTCAATTATTCATGCATATTTGAACGTACAGCAAGATAGAGCCCAGTGTAGGGTTCCAATGAAAAACAGAAAGTAGCAAAGGCAAGGCTCTCAAAGCTTGGAGGGGAAGGGATGGGATCGAAGAAGATGCATTCATTGTCTGTACATAAATTCATGGACTACTGAAAATGGACCACTTATCCTGGGAATGTGTGTGTGTATGTGTAAGATTTAGGCAACATGTGAAAGAGAATGAGAAGTATCTTCACACAGAATTATGACTTTTAGCTGGGCATAGGTTCTGAATCCTGTAAGTGAGATGTTCCTCCCCAAGTCTGCAACTCTTCTTTCCATCCAGGTGCAGCCTTTGTGAGGCAGCATCACCGACAGCTCCAAGCCAGAATGGGGGACCTGAATGGGGTGCTGGATGATCTTGAGGACAGTGAGGTCCTCACTGAGAATGAGAAGAAGCTGGTGGAGCAGGAGCAGACACGGCAGAGGAAGAATGAGACCCTGCTGAGGCTGGTGAGGAATAAAGGGGACCAGGCCCTGGAGCTGCTCTTCAGAAGCCTTGCTGAAAGAGACCCTTACCTGGTGTCCTACCTCAGACAGCAGTATATATAACAGTGATTCGGATAGATACTCAGGAAGAGGGAATCCAGTGTTCTCCACTGGAAATGGATAAATGGAAATGTGATCATTGGGTTCAGTATCCAAGACATCTGGGTAACATCTATCCATCACACAGGCTGTATTGAGGACTAATATGTAACTCAGCAGATACCTCTGTACTGTATCCTAATATCTTAACCTCAAGATATCTGAGGAGTGTAGTAATATTTCTACTAAATATTTTCTAAGCCCGGCTACAAAAATCACTATTTCATCCACTGGCACACTTCTTGGAGGCCAAGGGTGGAGGAAGGCAAAGGCAAGTGTGTTTATGATTGACAAGGCCCAGGGAGGCAAATTCTCCTGATTCATGTGGAAAGCAATTCCAGTGAACATTCCATTTGCAGTCTCACCTTCTCACAACTAAAGCCAGGAATGCTTACAAAAACTCTCTGTTGTGAACATTCAAGACTTTCACAAGTATTCCTGGTGGTGTTTTTAGAAATGTACTGTGCCTTGAACATTTTATCTAATGCTATTATTACTAAAATGATGTAAATACATTTGATAGAATAGAGCAAAGGAATGGAAAAAATGCAAACATGGATAGAAAACCTTTTGCCACTATATATAAGCTGGTAACAGGAACAGACAGGCCAAATTTTCATGGAACAGCTCCATGGAACACATAGATGGAGTGTCGATTAGTGGACCAGCAAGAGGAAAATGAGGAGCCTCAAGCTAATTCTGTGAGGTACATTAGCCTTTCTAGCTGAGTACCTCACAAAAGTAAGCAGAACACAATATTTGGATTGTACCTTTTGACCCTGTCACTTTATATCCTTTCCAGCTGTCTTTTGATTAGTGTTTGCATGGCACATCTATTTCTATCCTTTTACTTTTAACCTACTTATTTCATTACATTTGAAGTGTGTTTCTGGAAAACAGTATAGCTGGGTCAGTTGGGTCTTTTTTTTTTTTAAATCCATTTTGAGAATCTCTGCCTTTAATGGGTGTATTTGGCCATTTACATTTAATGTAATTATTGACATGTTAGGATTTAACTTGGGTCAGCCTTTTATTTTTTGTTTTCTGTTTGTTCCCTTTGTTTTGCATTCTTGTCTTTCCTTTCTTACCTTTTAAGGGTTATTTGAAGAGTTTTTAGTATTCCACTTAATTTACCTATTGTGTTTTTGATAATATATGTTTGTGTATTTTTAGTGATTGCACTTGAGATGAAAATATACGGACTGAATTCATCACTGTTTACTAGTATCAATAGTGTACCAATTAAAGTAGAATCTGGAAACCTTACCACCATTTAGGCCATGGTACCCTTCCCCTTTTATGATACAGTTGTCTTCAGTATCACCTCTCTTTATATATTAAAATTCCAATCAGAAAAAATGTTATGTTTTTTACTTTCAATTGTTGAGTATGTTTCAAGAACCCATGAGGAGTGTAATCTATTAAATTTGCCCAGATATTTACCATTTCTGTTGCTGTTCCTTTAATTTTGATATTCCAAATTTCATTCTGCTATTTTTTCTTTGCCTTCTCTCTAAAGAATTTCCTTTAGCAATTCTTTTAGAGCTGATCTCCCGACTATGGATTTGCTTAATTTTCCTTCATCCAAAGATGCCTTTATCTCACCATCATTTCTGAAGGATATTTTTGCTGGACATAATGACACTTCCTTTATTTCAGCCACATATTTCTGGTTTCCATGGTTCTTAATGAGAAATCTGCAGCCATTCAAATTGTTTCCCCATAGGTAATGTCTCATTTTTCTCTGGCTGTTTTCAAGAGTTTTTCTTGGTCTTTAGTTTTCAGTAAATTGATTATGCTATATCTGGGTATGGATTTTGGGGGTTTATCCTGTTTGGGATTCATTGTTTCTTCAGTTTGTAGGGTGTCTTTCACCAACCTTGGAAATTTTCAGATATTTCTATAAATATTTTTTTTCAGCTCTGCATTTCTTTCTCCTCTCCTTCTGGGACTCTGATGGCATGAATATTAGATTTCTTGTTGTTGACCCATAGGTTTCTGAGACTCTGTTAATTTTTTCCCTATCTTTCCCTCTCTCTGTTATTCTCATTGGGTAGTTCTTACTGATCTAAATTCAAGTATATTGTCTCTCTCGTATGTCATCTGTATTCTTCTAGTCAGTCTATTCACTGAATTTGTGTGTGTGTGTGTGAGGAGGACCAGCCCTGAGCTAACATCCAATGCCCATCCTCCTCCTTTTTTTGCTGAGGAAGACTGGCCCTGGGCTAACATCCGTGCCCATCTTCCTCTACTTTATATGGGATGCCTCCACAGCATGGCTTAACAAGTGATGCGTTGGTGTGTGCTCAGGATCCGAACTGGGGAACCCCGGGCCACCACAGTGGAGTGTGTGCACTTAACCGCTTGCGCCACCTGGCCGGCACCTTCACTGAATTTTAAATTGTGCTTTTTATATTTTTTAGTTTTAAAATTCCCATCTGGTTCTTATATATGTTTTCTATTAATTGGCTTATAGTCTATTTTCATATTGTCTATTATGCATACATTTTCATATTGTGCAAGTGTGTGGGCAATTGCTTGTTAGAGCATTTTTATAGTATTTCTTTTAAAGTCTTTGTCAGATAATCCCAAATAATCCCCTGCATCATCTCATTACTTACTGTTTACTGATTGTCATTTTCCACACAAGTGGAGATTTTTGTGGCTCATCCTTATATTCTGAGTAAATTTGGTTTGTATTCTGGACATTTGAATGTCCATTTGAGACTCTGGGTCTTGTTTATATGCGTTGGATGAGGTGGATTTTTTTAACCTTCTGTGAACTGTCATTCCAATGTCAGGTCAGTTTTCTAAGCCTACGCAGTGCTATTCAGGTCTATCCTACATATATGCCAATAGGATTGGGCAGAGGTCTCCCTATTATCTCAGTTCTCAAAGTTCTTGTGACCCTAAACAAGGACAGACCTATGCATACACTAGTTGAGTTTAAGCATAGCAATTCATATATGACATTATAAGTCCTCATTGTACTGCTTCTTCCTTTCCATTATTGTTATTGTGGGAGCAATGGTATTTTGTGACTTTCCATATCCTAACTTGAAGTAGAAACGAACTTTTAAATTTGAAGGTAGAACTTTATAATTTAGCCAACAAAATAGGAAAAATCTTGTTTTTTTAAATCAAGACAAAAGCACAAATTATTAGCAGTCAGATGGATAAATTTGAGTGTGTTAAGATTAAGAATAGGGGCCGGCCCTGTGGCTTAGAGGTTAAGTGTGCGCGCTCCACTACTGGTGGCCCGGGTTCCGATCCTGGGCACGCACCGATGCACCGCTTCTCCGACCATGCTGAGGCCGCATCCCACACACAGCAACTAGAAGGATGCGCGACTATGACATACAACTATCTACTGGGGCTTTGGGGGAAAAAAAGGAGGAAGGTTGGCAATAGATGTTAGCTCAGAGCCGATCTTCCTCAGCAAAAAGAGGAGGATTAGCATGGATGTTAGCTCAGGGCTGATCTTCCTCACAGAAAAAAAAAAAGAAAAAAAAACAGTGAGAGGAAAGAGAAGAGTATGGTAATTTTTAGAAGCACACAGATGTTCAGAGTTAATGATAATTTTCTATTAATTGAGCTGTGTTGTATGTGAATATATGTTCTTTTTATTGTTTTTATATCTTATATATTACAAGTGAAATATTTAACAGTAAAACTTTTGTTTGGAGCCATTTAAATCTTTATCTGTGGCAAGCAATTTTAAAATGAATGAATCCGCAGCAAACCACGTATGTTACAATCCTGAGTGATACCTGCGATGGCTGGGTTACTGTAAAAGTCACTGTACTGCATTATGCTTGCACTTTATGGAATGTTCAGGAATTTAAACAGGCTGTAAAAGCAGGCGGTATGACAGGCTCCAGAGGAAAATTGAACCTGTTTTCCAAGGAGCTGCTCAGAGGTCACATTATATCAAGTCCTGTGGGAATTTCCATCAGCTGAGTGAAAACAAATTTTGATCCCTTTTCTAGATCCTGAAGTTTACATTTGATGTAGTTCAACTTGGGAAAATGTACATCCTCAGATGCTGACTTTGCGCTGCTGATCAATAAATGTAATAAATTTGCCAGAAATATGCTGCATCTGGCAGTGTGGTTTGTTGTTCCTCTGGACACATCAAAATGATCCCCAATATTCAAGGTCATGGAGACCGCAGGTGACAAGGTGATCCATTGGGAGGAGAAGTCTTGCCATCTTATCCCTGATATACAGTCATTGCCAATCAGATCCAGACTTTCCAAGATGTCTCGCTTTCTTACTTTCCTAAGGATTCTGCGACGGTCAGTCTTGAGAATGAAACAGTTGTAGAGACATTTTCAACATTCCCATTCCCCATTCTAAGCTTCCTTACTGAGACTCAAATTTTTTCAAATTTATCTAATACTTTTTCTGTTGTGATATACCTATATTTCCTTCTTTTAAATTTTTATTGTCATCATTTCTCTTTTCTCCTCTTTACTCTTCCTTTTCCACTGTAAGCTGTTTTCACATTCTTCATTCGTTATTTTTCTTACTGCTCTCTAAACCTTTCACTGTCTTCAATCAACTTAATTTTCATTTAAAACCCTATCACACTTTCTTCATTTGTATTTTGACTTCTTTTGCTCTATTATAAATATTTGAAATTGGCATATAACTCCATGTACTGACATGTATCTCCCCATATCTTATTCTCCTCTTTCATGCTCTCTCCTTCATTCTCTATATCTTAATTGATTTTTTATTTAAAGAATTTTCCTCCCAAGTTGATTTCAACGCTGCCTTTCTATTCTACTGTGATACTTGCTTTTGTTTTCCCACTATTATTCTATTTTTATGGATAATAGCCTTTATTTCAATTTATCAAACCCTCATTTTCATTAAAAATACTCCAATCACACAAGTTATTTTATAACATCATTTCCTCTTAGAAATTTTACACATTTTAAATTATATATATATAGTGTGTGTGTGTGTGTGAGAAGATCAGCCCTGTGCTAACATCTGCCAATCCTCCTCTTTTTTTGCTGAGGAAGACTGGTCCTGGGCTAACATCTGTGCCCATCTTCCTCCACTTTATATGGGATGCCACTACAGCATGGCTTGCCAAGCAGTGTGTTGCTGCACGCCCGGGATCCAAACCGGCCAACCCTGGGCCGCCGCAGCGGAGCGTGCGCACTTAACCACTTGTGCCACCAGGCCGGCCCCATAAATTATATATTAATTCCAATTTCAACATATTTTTTATGCTATTTAAATGGTTTTATTTTTTAGACTGCATTTTAAAAACTATTTTTATGCTAGTATATAGAAATGCAAATGAGTTTTATCCTGACTTTGATTACAGCAACCCTGAAAATCTCTCTTAATTCCAATGATTTATCCAATTATTCTATAGATTTCTTTCTTAAAAATTACAGAATCTGTTAGTGATAACAGACACTGTTACTTTTTTCTCAATTATTATAAATTTTATTTTCTTTCTTTACTATAAAGCTTGGGTACTCCAAAACATGAGGAACAGAAGTGGCGATACCAGACATTTTTACTTATTTCTATTCTCAAAGAAAAGCTTTCAATATTTAATCTTTAACATAATGCTTACTATTGACATTTTGTAGATTTTTTAAAAATCACAGTAAGGTCAATATCAGCTCAAGATAAGGTTGACATAAGGGAAGCCATATTGTAGAAAAGAAACCCTATTGTAACTTTGAATGACCTCTGACTAACTAACCCAGCTGGATATGCACCCTCTAGGAGATCTAACTGCTCTGTGGATTTTACAACCCCTGCTTGTGCATGTACCTCCCAACTGCGATAAGTTGATAACTTTGTTCTTTTGAGTTCCTTAGGAATGTGACGACCCCCGAACAGAGAGTCTATGCTGATAGCCATCATCAATGAAAACTGAAAGATATGATGTGGCAACTCCTAGTCTGTAACACCACAGGGTCAACATTCCTAACCCGCTCCCCGTAACCCACTGGTCTATACAACTGCTGTTAAGATTTTCTGCCCCCTTAAGATGGTTCTTTTGGACATTAGTTGGCCATCTTCCCTCTTGCTAGCAAGCTGTAATAAAAAGTCCTTTCTCTGCCACTATTCTGCCTCTTGATGATTGGCTTTTGTCTCATGGCGAGCAGATCGTGCCCTTTGTATGGTAACAAGGTGATTCCGTTCTATTGCTAATTTACTAAGAATTTAAATATATATTGAATTTCATCAAACGATTTTGTGCATATATTGAGGTGATCGTGTATATTTTGTTCCTTCAGTCTACTAGTGTGGGTAATCATACAGATGAAATTTCTGATGCTAAACTCACCTTGCATCCTTGGGATAATTTTCTTGGTCAATTGTTTGATTCTGTTTACATATTGTGAAACCAATTTTACAATTATTTCATATAGATTTTCTTTTCCATCTAGGGTGGTCATGAAATACTCTTGTCATTTTACTTTTCATACGATCTCTGTTACATTTTGCTGCCAAGGTTATGCTAGCCTCCTAATATGATTAATGGAATGTTTCAACTCATTCTATCTTCAGGGAGTGTTTGTAGATATATTTTGTTTCTGGTGTGTTTGGTATACTTCACCAGTGAAGCATTCTTGGGGATTTATTTTGGAAGGATTTTAGCCCCACTATTCAATTTCATCATGGGGAGCATTGCACATTTGTGACTCACTGTCTTTTTAATATCTGTTTTGGCAAGTCAACTCTTCTATGAATTTGCCCATATTCCTAAATTTCCAAATTCATTGGCATAGTTAATCTTAATACCTCATTTTCCAAATGTTAGCAGCTTCTCTATTGCTATCTTTTACAAAATTTTAATCCTGATTTTATTTGTGCCTTCCTTTTAGGGATTGATACAGTCTCACTAGAGGTTTGTTAATTTTATTATTCGTTTCAAAGAACTGAAGTTTGACTTTGTTTTTCCATTCCATTTTTGGGTTGTTTTGTATGGATTTCAATTTTACCTGTATCAATTCCATTTATTTCCTTTTTAGGATTTACTTTGCTATTCTTTTTCTAATGTCATTGTTTCCTTCTATGGTACTTATCTAGTTATCACATTTATTTCCATGGAACTTACCATGATGGATTTCCATAACAGAGTTTTCTTTCACTAATTAGTAACCTAGAAGGGCATTTCTTGAGTTTGAACATATTGAGATATGAGTTAATTTTTCTGATTCAATTATTTATTATTTTTAAATAACTCATTATAATTATATTCAGATAATTTACTCTGTATGAATTAAACTCTTGAACCTTGTTGACACACACTTCAATGTTTACTGGCTACACTTACCATGTGTTTTATCTGTGCTTAAGAGAGAAAGATGGGCATTTTTCAGTGACTATGTGCATGGTTGTTCTACGGAAGTTAGATCAAGAGTATGAATTATCTAGCCAAAATTTTTCATATCTCTACCATATTTTGTTTGTTTTTCTGTTAATTACTAAGAAACTTTGGATAAAATTTCTCACTATAGTGGTTGATTTTCCTATATTTTTATTAGTTTATGTACTTATGTTTTTTATATACCGAAGCTATATTAAGTTGTGCACACAAATTTAAAAAATTTATTATTATAGAAATTGTCATCTTTATATCCAGTAATGCTGTTCCCTTCAAGCTTATTTAGTTTGTTATTATTGAAGGTGCAGCAACTTTCTGGTAGATTTCTGCATAGATTGTCATCTTCCATTCTTTTATTTTGAAACTTTGTGTAATTTCTTCTTTGGATGTGTCTCTTGTAAAACACATGTAAATGGTCTTGAATTCTAGTTTGTCTGATATTCATATAGTCACTGCAGCTTTCCTTTGATCAGCACTTGCATGTATATCTTTTTCCGTCCTATTACTTTTGACCTATTTGTGTCTTTGTATTTAAAATGTCATTATAGGGCCGGCCCCGTGGCTTGGCGGTTAAGTGCGTGCACTCCGCTGCTGGCGGCCCAGGTTCGGATCCCGGGCTCGCACATATGCACTGCTTCTCTGGCCATGCTGGGGCCGCGTCCCACATGCAGCAACTAGAAGAATGTGCAACTATTACGTACAACTATCTGCTGGGGCTTCAGGGGAAAAGGAAAGGAGAAGAATTGGCAATAGATGTTAGCTCAGAGCCGGTCTTCTTCAGCAAAAAGAGGAGGATTAGCATGGATGTTAGCTCAGGGCTGATCTTCCTCACACACAAAAAAAAAGGCATAAAATGTCATTATATTAGCACATAGTTGGGACATGGTGTTTTTCAGTCTTGCATTCTCCGCCTTTTGAATACTGTTCCTAGTCCATTTTCATTTACTGTAATTATTGATATGGTTGGATTTTTGTTTGTGCTATTTGTTTTCTGTTATTTCATCTGCTTTTTATGTCCTCTGTTGTTTAGTATATTGGTGTGGAAGTGCTTACAAAGGCTAAGGTGGATAGTAATAATGGAGTAGGTTTTCATTATAACTTGATAAAGCAAGTTATAATGTCCTATGTCCCCCAGAATGGTTAAAGGCTCCCTCCTTCACCAAGCTTTAAGGAAATACACAGATGAAAGGAGTGTAATCATTCTTCAGAAGGTCTGGTATGACTGTTCCCTGAAGAACAGACATGAAACTGGGATATACTGTCAATAAAATGAGCTCTTGAATTTCCAGAGGGGAAGATGGGACCCTGGAGCGGCACAAGCCAAAAATGGTGATGTTAAATTAAATTAAATTAAATCTCCAGAGGCAGGAGGTGGCAGATTACTGTACTGGGCCATAGGTCCAAACAGAAGTTAGAATGGTCTGATCTACAGAGATCTTTGTGGCAGGTAATTGATCACAGGGTCCATCAGAGTGACAGAAATGAGAAGACTTCAAGAGTCTTACTTGGTTTGTAGCAGTGATGGAGACTCTAGGTCTGGTGAACAATGACGTGACCTGAATCACCACAATAAAGGGTCATGGCTCCTCAGTCATGCGAGTCAATTCTTAGAGCCAGGACCCCTTGAATAAATGAAAACCAGGTCATTTCTGAGAAAGAAATCAGATACACTGACAAAAATTTATGTTATAATTTTTACTTCTATCCTTCTCCAAAGGGAACTATGGCCTTGTGACTTCTTTACTGGAGCAAATCAATAGTTTCTGGTACCTGCTATGCTGATACTTGATCTGGTGAATTCATTTATTTCCTCTATATTTTTATTAAGACCACCAGAAGCAGTTATCTTTCACCTGACAAGAATAATAATATTACTTCCCTGTCTGACCTAAGAGCAATAGCATCTTTCCATACCTTTGTTTACATACGTATAAACATATGTGTGCGTGTATATGTATGTATATATATATATAACCTTATATATAAATATATGTGTGTCTGTTTATATATATTATATAACCTTGATGATTTTTCTTTTTTTAACTCTCCCTTTCTTCCAATAGCTAACATAAGTTCTGCTAATAGTTTTGTACGTTATGCACAGAATTTAATTTGCAGGAAGTCAAAAGTTATAGAAGTACCAAACATCACACAAATACAATCCTACAGGACTTTTTACATCCTCTTTGGGGAGAGGGTTTTGTGTGGTTTTGGTTCTTTGAGAGACAAATGCATCATGTCATGTGGAAGTATACTTTTGCTATTATCCTCATTTGGAAGAAAAAGGGGGTAGATATGGATGCTAAATTGACAATGGGTTGGACTGTGCTTGATTTCGGTTTGTCAGCTTGGCACTATCTCTTGTCTGAGGCTCAGAGCATTACCCTACAGGACCGTACAGATCCTACAGTACCATCTTCCCTGTAATGTCCTGGGTTAGATGTGGCCAACACAGGACCCTTGTGTTTGAGAAGGTAAGAGTGAGGCAGACACCTTAAATCTTATAATATGATGTCATTCAGACCCCATGATAGACACAGAAGCTCCGAGCAGTCTCCAGCTTCCAGCTTGTTGAGAGCTGTTGAATTTGAGCGTCAGCCTTAATGAATGTCATACTCATTTATGTCCTATCTGTGTGAACCTACTAATTCTGTTGCCATAACAAGCATATAAACAGGATGTACAGAAAAAAAATGTGGGTTTTAAATACATTGAAGTCAGGCAGATACATGAAAGATTTGTTAGATCAGGAACTATCACCCTCAGCACGATGGCCATTTAGGCCAGAAAATCCCTTGCTGTGGGGACAGTCCCGTGTATTGTAGGATGTTTAGCAGAACCGTCTGCCTCTGCCCACTAGATGCCAATAGTATCTCACCCAGCTGTGACAAAAATATCTCAGAACACTGCCAGTTGTCTCATGTGGGGTGAAGAAATGGCCCGGGTGTGACAAAAATATCTCAGAACACTGCCAGTTGTCTCATGTGGGGTGAGGAAATGGCCCGGGTGTGACAAAAATATCTCAGAACACTGCCAGTTGTCTCATGTGGGGTGAGGAAATGGCCCGGGTGTGACAAAAATATCTCAGAACACTGCCAGTTGTCTCATGTGGGGTGAGGAAATGGCCCCGGTTGGAAAACTTTGTGTTAGATCAATGTTTAAAGTGATAACTGTCTTGGAAGAAGTGCATGATGCAGCCATGCATCTGAAAAGGAAGTTCAAATACACATCCTACACTTCATGTGCTACAGGTAAAGGTTCTATGAAAATGTCATATTTTGAAACACACAAGTTTAGAGATAAAATGCAATCCAACACTCTGAAGAAAAATATTTCATATCACATGCAAATTTGTCTCTCATATAGGTCAAACATGTCTTAGGTAATATACTAGAATTAATGCTGCTAGTATTCGAATTCTACTTTTTAAATCAAACCGAATTTTGTAATCTAAGTCTCTTAAGAACTCATGGAATCCACTCTCTGAAAGTGCTACATCTGGGCCTGAATACTGAAGGTTTGAATGTTTCAGCACCCTGCCCTCATACTGAAGTGTCAGTCATTATATTTTCCATTGTTTTTATTTTCGAGATCCATTATTTTTAACTTTCACATTACAACCTACTTATGCTTCATTGAAGGCCTGGCTGACCTAAGTAAAACATGGAAAACATCACGAAGGTCTTGCCTACAAGTAACGTGATTTTTGGGTTTTTCCTCATATTTCAAATTTGTGTTAGGTTCATGGGGAACTTAATGCTCTTCATGTTATAGATGTACACCTTCTTAATTCAACCACATCTGAAAAAGCCCATAGATTTGATTTTCGTACACTTGACATTGGTCAATGCTTTGACCATGATGTTCAAGTTGATACCAGATGTCGTGTTGTCCTTTGGAGTAAGACATTTTCTGGATGACGTTGGTTGTAAGGCAACTTTGTACACATTCAGAGTTATTTGGGATCTTTCCATCTGGACTACTTCCCTCCTGAGTGCATTTCAAGCCATCACTATCAGTCCCAGTGCTTCTAAATAGGCGTGGCTTAAATCTAGAATCTCTACATGCACTTTCCCCTCTTTCCTTTTCTTCTGGATCATTAACATGCTCGTCTATATATGAATCATCATAAACCTAGGAGCCACTACCAATTTCACTACTGTTGAATTTGGATCTTATCAAGTATACTGTCAAACGGAGCACAGTGAACTTCACCATTCAATGGCATTTCTAAGTGTCATGTTGATTTGAGATCTCCTCTTTGTGGTTCTTATGATGTGGTCCAGTATCTACATGGTGAATCTCCTCTGCAGACACCACAAGTGAGCTCAGCATATTCACAGCCCCAGCCTCACTTCTCAGCCATCTCCTGAAATCAAAGCCACCCACTGGACTGGGTGGCTAGTTAGTTGCTTTGTGTTGTTTTATTGCTCAAGCAACTGTCTTACCATCTATTTGGCTTATGGACTTGAGAAAAATACAAGACTGGAGAAAATTACTGAAAGTATTTCTCCATGCTACCCAACCATCTGCCCTTTTACGCTGTTGAAAAATAATAAAATTCTTTCCAAATTTATTGCTTCCCTCTCAAAGATAAGAATTACATCTTTTTTTTTTTTTGGTGAGGAAGATTGGCAGTGAGCTAACACCTGTGCCAATCTTCCTCTATTTTGTATGTGGGACACCGCCACAGCATGGCTTGATGAGCGGTGTAGGTCCGTGCCCAGGATCTGAACACACAAACCCTGAGCTGCTGAAGCTTATTGCGCCAAACTTAACCACTGCACCACCTGGCTGGGCCCAAGAATTACCTCTTTTCAAAAGAGCATTCAATTACTGATCTGACACCCCACAACTTCATTCTGCAACAGGAGAGTCTACATAATGATTGATTTGAGAAAAAAATGCCATGATATTAGAAATGTTTTTAGTTTAATTTTGAACCCCAATTTTTTATGGTTGAACTTTGGGAAAGTGTTATCATTACTTAACCAATCTGATAAATTATTTCGAGGTATAGTGAGCAGTTTCAGAAGAGTACATGC
This sequence comes from Diceros bicornis minor, assembly GCF_020826845.1. Lineage (NCBI taxonomy): Eukaryota > Metazoa > Chordata > Mammalia > Perissodactyla > Rhinocerotidae > Diceros > Diceros bicornis. The sequence goes on from NC_080773.1 coordinate 23,894,851, forward strand.
AATACGTAATCATGTATTAATTATAAAATTATGCAAAGCAATATGGTTTATATTTTCATAGGAAAACATACACGTTGGCAAGAATGAAGGAAAACATAAAAATGAGAGATATATAATTCAGGGTAGTGGTTACTTTGTGGGCTATGGGAAGGAGGCACATAGGACTTCATCCGCATTTGTAGTGTTTTAAATCCTAAACTGAGTTCTGGAGCATTGCTTATTGCTTAATTATTTATATGAATTTTTAACTTTGAAATATTTTATGCTGGTTTTAAAAGAACAGAATCATATTTCTTTTGTATTTTCTCCAGCTTCATTCAGGTATAATTGACAAATAAAATTGTATATATTTAAAGTATACAGCATAATGATTTGATTTACAAATATTTTGTGAAATGATTATCACATCAGGTTAATTAACACATCTATCACCTCACAAGTTAACTTTTTTTGTGGTGAGAATGCCTAAGATCTACTCTCTCAACAACTTTCAACTTTATAATACAGTATTATTAACTATATTCACCACACTGGACATTAGACCCCAGAATTCAATCATCTTATAACTGAAAGTTTGTACCCTTTGACCAGCATCTCTCCATCTCCCCCACCCCCAGCCCTTAGTAACCACCATTCTAGTCTCTGTTTCTATGAGTTGGACATTTTTTTTTTGCTTCCACATTTAAAAGAGATTATACAGTATTTGTCTTTCTCTGTCTGACTTATTTCACTTAGTATAATGCTCTCAAGTTTCATCCATGTTGTTACAGATGGCAGTGTTTCCTTCTTTCTCATGGCTGAATAATATTCTATTGTATGTATACCACTTTCCTTTGTTCATTCATCTGTTGATGAACACTTAGGTTGTTTCCATATCTTGGCTATTGTGAATAATGCTGCAATGAACATGAGAGTACAGGCATCTCTTTGAGTTCTGGAGCATTGCTCCAGAACAAAATCAGATCCTGATTTTGTTTCTTTCAGATATATACACCAAAAGTGGGAGTGCCAGATCATATGGTAGTTCTATTTTTCATATTTTGAGGACCCTTCATACCATTTTCCATAGTGGCTGTGTCAATTTACATTCCCACCAACAGTGCACAAGGGTTCCCTTTTCTCCACACCCTCACCAACACTTGTTATTGTTTGTCTTTACTTATTTTTGTTGAAGTAACATTGGTTTATAGCATTATATAAATTTCAGATTACATCATTACATTTTGACTTCTCTATAGACTACATTTTGTTCACCACCAAAAGTCTAGTTGTGGTCCACCACCATACAAATGTCCCCTTTACCCATTTCACCCTCCCCCAATCCCACTTCCCCTCTGGTAACCACCAATCTGTTCTCTGATTCTATGTGTTTGTTTGTTATATATGTTTAATCTTCCACATATGAGTGAAATCATACAGTATTTCTCTTTGTCAGTCTGACTTATTTTGCTTAGCTTAATATCCCCAAGGTCCATCCATGTTATTGCAAATGGCAAGATTTTGTCTTTCTATTTTACACCTGAGTAGTGTTCCATTGTATATATAAATATATACCACATCTTCTTTATCCATTCATCTATCAGTGGGCAACCTAATTGCCTATTGCTTGTCTTTTTGATAAATGCCATTCTAGCAATTGTGAGGTGATATTTTATTGTTCTTTGATTTGCATTTCCTTGATGGGGTGTAAGCCCTGACAGTTGGCTTTTCATTTTGCAATGAAAGTGCCTGACTTAAGCTTTGATTGCTGAGGCATCCAGTTCAAAAAGGGCTATCTCCAATAAACACAATGCCAGCCACATGACTAGATAAAGAACCAAGTCACAACCCACCCCACCCACCCAGGGATCCTTTGTTTTAGAGATCTTGGTTGGTTTAGATAACTACCAATTGGGCTGCTGGATTTTTCTCTTCCCACACTTTCAACTCCTACTTTTATGTTTTAAATTCACCAACAAAGAATAAGCCCACAAAACCCTAGGCCCCCACCCTCAACTCCAATAAAAGGAGAATCCCAGGCCTGTGCTCTCTCTCTCTACCTCTAACCTCTCTGTGGTTGCCCCCAGGTGTGCCATGTAATTTCCAAGTCCTGTAAGTAATAAACTCTTTTTTTCAAGTTCCCTGATGTTTATTGCTGAAGAGTGTCTTGCAATCATAATATGAACTGCAAGGGCTGGGCCAGACACAACATTGTTTATTGATGGGATGAGATTGGCACAAGACACCTGATGACTAGTGGTGTTGATACGAGCCTCTTAGTCTCAAGTTCATGCCCCCAATGTGCAATAAACCAATCACTGAGACCTCGGGTGCTTGGAGATGGAGAAGGGTTTATTCAAATTGGCCAAAGTGAGAAGGCAGGAGGATAGGTTCTCTCAAATCCACTTTCACAAGAGAAGAAAGCAGGGGGTTTTATAGAGCTAAGGGGTGTGGCAGGAGTTTCAGGGGAACAAATGGGTAATACATGTTTCTTTCACTCTACATAAGCCCCAGGGCAGTCTGACTTCTGGGCATCAATGGCAGCTGGGGACCGGTTATCTGATGATCCTAACTTCCTTGAAAGCATTCTTTTTCTTCTGCAAAACAAGCTCATAAATCCTTGTGACCCTTGAGTTATCCCTTAGATGAAACAAGAAAATAGCAAATTGACAAGATTAGCTTCTTTTCATCTATGTCTGTGTTGGGAACAAGGTCAGAAGGTAATCTTATTGAATATATACAGGAACGCCCAGGTACCCGGCTTCACTGTTGAGTACCTTTTTACGTACCTGTTGGCCATTTGTATATCTTCTTTGCAAAAATGTCTATTCAGATCCTTTGTCCATTTTTCAATTGGGTTATTTTTTATCTCATTTTATTTTTTTACTGTTGAGTTGTATGACTTCCTTGTATAGTTTAGATATTAACCTCTTATCAGAGAGATAGTTTCCAAATATTTTCTCCCATTCTGTAGGCTGCCTTTTCATGTGGTTGGTGGTTTCCCTTGCTGTGCAGAAGCTTTTTAGTTCAATGTAATCCCACTTGTTTATTTTTGCTTTTGTTGCCTGTGTTTTGGTGTCATATCCATGAAATCATTGTCAAGAACAATGCCAAAGAGATTTTCCCTATGTTTTCTTCTACGAGTTTTACAGTTTCAGGTATTGCATTTAATTCTTTAATCCATTTAGAGTTAAATTTTTTGTGAGTAGTATAAGATACAAGTCTAGTTTCATTCTTTTGCATGTGGATATCCAGTTTTCCCAACACCATTTATTGAAGAGACTATGCTTTTCCCATTGAGTATTACTGGCTCCTTGTCATCTATTAGTTGACTATACATGGGAGGGTTTATTTCCAGGCTATCTCTTCTGTTCCATTGGTCTATGTGTCTCTTTCTATGCCAATACCATACTGCCCTCAGGTGGCACATAGGGAGCTGGTTATAAAGTGGGGTGTGAGTGAGGTTCATGAGCATTGGGGTTGCCTGTGGGCCACTTGGGGAGATCTGGAGGCAAGGAGTCACCAGAGACCCATAGGAAGGCTTTCTAAGGGAGTCTCCAAAGTGGCTAGTAGGATACATGCCATTTTGATACAATCAGAGCCCTGGTTGCCATTCTCTCAGCCCATCTGTGCCCCTCAGTCATGGAGCTCACCTCAGTGCCCTGGAGGGGATGAGAAAGAAGTGAGCTCTTTGACAGTGTCCCACACAGCTGAGGAATCCAGGCACTTACCTGCTCCCACTTTCATGCATGGGAGAAGTGGCAGGCTGAGAGGATCTCTGTTGGCACTGACGTGTGACACCTTGGGTGAGGGGTGCCTCGGGCAAAGTGGAACTGTTCCTCTTACCTTCTGCAGTGCATCCAATCTCGGATTACTTTCCTCCAACAGTGTGCTGGAACTTCTCTACTGGACTCCTGGACTTCTACAAAGGTTATCTCATCTGAGGGCGATTGTCAAAATCAGAATTCTTTGGAGAGAAGATGGCAAAAAACTCTCGTTCCTCCTTCTTGATGATGTCACTCCGAGTCCGTATTCCTCCTTGTCACCACATAACGTCAGATGTCCTTCTAAGCTTTCATAATTTATTAACCAAAATTTTGTTTTTATTCATACAATCGTGCTTACTGAAAATGTCCTTTATGGGTTTTTTTTTTAATTTTATTTATTTATTTCCCCCCCAAAGCCCCAGTAGATAGTTGTACGTCATAGTTGCACATCCTTCTAGTTGCTGTATGTGGGACGCAGCCTCAGCATGGCCGGAGAAGCGGTGCATCGGTGTGCACCCGGGATCCTAACCGGGCCGCCAGCAGCGGAGCACACACACCTAACCGCTAAGCCACGGGTCCAGCCCTCTTTATGGGTTTTTAAAAGCTTCATCCCATAAATATTGGTCTAGGTTATTGAGAAAGCAACATTAAAGTGATGAATTAAAGTGGTTTCTTCAAGAAGAAAGCAAATTAAAGTGATGAATAAAATGTTTTAAATTACATAGAACACCTCAAAGACGTGACGAGTATAAAGAGGTACCACTTGGCAAAAATCTTAGCAAAAAGAAGTCAAAGACACAAGCACCCACCAGAATCAATCCTTAATTGATTTTTAGCCTTGATTTTTACTTTATTTTTAATCTCTTGTTAATCTAGGCCATGGCAAAAAGAAATGAAACACAAATACTTGCTGGAGGAACTCATACAAATGTATATTGAAGAAAAGCTACAGAGAGAAAAAATGGTCAAAAGACATAAGTATCTCACAAGAGGAGGTACATATGGCCAATAAAGGTATAAAATTATGTTCAAACTCATTAATAAAGGAAATGAAAATCAAGACACAATGAGAGATCATACATCAATTTCCCCAGCAAAATAAAAAGAAAAGCAAGTGTTGGTGAGGATGTGAGTCAGCTAGAACTTTTTACACTATAGGTGAGAGTGAAAATGTCAACAATAATTGTGGAAGACAATTTGAGTATCTGACAAAACTGAGTTTTTCCATAGCCTAAAGCCCAGCAACTACACTCATAGGTAGTAGAGTTATACTGTTATGTGAAAGAAAGATAAAGATATTTTATCCCAAAATCAAATATATTAAAGATATAAATAAATGATATAACATTTAAAATTTTGTATACATAATTATAAGGTCTCAAAGTACATAGAGCAGCATTCGACATAAAAAAGATAAGATATACTGTCCTTTTAGTGGAAGATTTTAACACACTTTTCATAATACATTAGACAAGAAGAAGACATAGAAGACATGAGAAGCAAATTTGATAAACTTATCCTATTGGATATACAGATTATCTCGCTAAATAACCAAAGAATGTGAATGCTTTTTCAAGCACACATGGATCATTTACAAAATGGACCATATCCTCATAGTGCTTTAGGTACTTTTACAAAATTGAAAAGATAATAGATTAGATTCTCTGTCTGCAAAGCTTTTCAGCTAATGATCAATGCAGATATTTAAAGAGTATCCATATGATTTAAGAGTAACAAGCACTCTCATATAATCCACTGATAAAAGAAGAAATAGTAATGGAAAGAAGAAATTATATGAATTGAATGATACAAAATCTCAGAATATCAACATGTGGCGTATAAGAAAACACTGCATAATGGGGGAGACATTGCTTTAGTATGCATATTAAATAAAATAAGTTTGAGTGTTAATAATGTAAGCATCCATAGGGAGAAGTCTTGGAAAAAGCAGCCCATTCAACCAAATAAATTTTAAAAAATAAATTAAAAATGGGAGAGCCGATTAATAGTCGAAATCAACAAAAAGTTATTTCTTCCCAATATAAATGACTAACAAACCTCCGTGAGATTCATCCAGAGAATGAGAAGGCATAAGTAACCCAAATCAGGAATAATTAAGGGACATCAACAGATGTTTAGCATAGAACTTATAGACATAATACAAAAAATTTATGGAAACGTTTATACAAATATTTTATAATACAAAAATGGGGAAATTTTCTGGAAATATTAAAACTTACAAAAAATAGTGTCAAGAAGATATTTAAAAACTGAATGGTTCAATGACCATTTAAGAAAGTAACCAATAAATTTTTCTAAAACTTTTCCCAAAATAGTGAATTCCTCTTCTGTGAGTTCTAAAAAACTTGCAAAGACAGAATAATCCCAGTGTTACAATAACTTCCAAAAGCTATAAAGAGAATGAGTATTCACCGAATCAGTGAACAGAGTGTGAAAAACTTTGATACTTTAGTCCATAAAAGGCAGTAGTAGAAATGAAGCATTTTAAGACAGTCGCATTCATAATCCTGGTTATAAAAAAAGGAAATAACATATTTGAAAGAAAAATCCTGTAATATACAGTAATAAAAACTTATCATTGTATGGCCCATCGGGACACGGAGTCAAGCCAGCAGCCCTGTCCAACTGTTGAGCAAAGCCTATTGCTTTCACAACCAGGGAGCCTGAACAGTGACCCTGAGAAACCTCAGAACCAAACCTATGGTACTGTTGAGCTGTGGAGTCCAGCCTGAAACCCCACTCAGCAGTGGAGCCTAGCCTACGGCCTTGCCCAGTTGCTGAACACAGTCTGAGGCCTCACCCAAGTAGGCACCACTGCCAGTGATACTGCTGAGTCTCAGAGCAAAGCCTAAGGTCCCCTCCAATCAGGGAGTCTAGACACTGACCCCCTCACATTGTGGAGCACAGTCTCAGGGCCCCCAACTGTGGGGTATAGCTGGAGGTCCCACCTGCCCAGAGAGCCAAGCCAGTGACCTAGGTCACTAGCAGAGCATAGCCAGTGACCTACTTGATGACAAGACAAGTCTGCAGCCCCGCCCAACTTGGAGAATATCTTGTGACCCCACCTGAATGCAGAGCACAGCCTGAGGTCTTGTTCAACTGGGAAGGCCAGCCTATGACCCTGCATGAGCACAGAGTCCAGGCAGCAGCACCATTGGGTTGGAGAGCACAGCCACCCAACCATGGAGTTCAGCCTTTGGCACTCCACCTCTCCCAACCTCAGAGCATGGACAGTGCCTTGCTCAACTACAGACTGTGATGGCTCCATCTGCCCATGGATGCTATTCAGATATCTGTACTCCCATGTTCATTGCAGCATTATTCACAATAACCAAGACATGGAAACAACCTGAGTGTCCTTTGATGGATGAAAGGATAAAGAAAATGTGGCATATAAACACACACGGAATATTATTCAGCCATAAAAATGATGGAAATTCTGCCATTTGCAACAATATGGACGTAACTCGAGGGCATTATGCTCAGTGAAATGAGTCAGAGAGGGTGAGAGACAAATACTGTGTGATCTCACTTATATGTGGAATCTAAAAAAGTGAACTCATAGAAACAGAAAGTAGAAAAGTGGTTGCCAGGGGCAGGGAATTTGGGGGAAATGGGTGAAGGCAGTCAAAGAGTGTAAACATCCAGTATAAGGTGAATAAGTTATGGGCATCTAAAGCACAGCTTGATGACTACGGTTAACAATAGTCTATTGCATACTTGAAAGTTGCTAAGAGAGTAGATCTTTTTCTTTTTTTATTGTGGTAACACTGGTTTATAATATTGGATAAATTTCAGGTGTACATCATTATACTTCTATTTCTGCATAGATTACATCATGTTCACCACCCAAATACTAATTACAACCCATCACCACACACATGTGCCTAACCGCCCCTTTTGTCCTCCTCCCTCCCCCATTTCCCTCTGGTAACCACCAATCCAATCTCTGTCTCTATGTGTTTGTTTGTTGTGGTTTTTATCTTCTACGTAGGAGGGAGATCATACGGTATTTGACCTTCTCTCTCTGACCTATTTCACTTTGCATAATACCCTCAATGTCCAACCATGTTGTCACAAATGGCTGGATTTCATAATTTCTTATGGCTGAGTAGTATTCCATTGTGTATATATACCACATGCCAGTGCACTTGATGGGCACTTATGTTGCTTCCAAGTCTTGGCTATTGTGAATAATGCTTCAATGAACATGGGGTGCACGTATCTTTACACATTGGTGTTTTCACATTCTGTGGAATAGCTGAATCATATGGTAGTTCTATCTTAATTTTTTGAGGAAACTGCATACTGTTTTCCATACTGGCTGTACCAGTTTGCACTCCCACCAGCAGTGTATGAGAGTTCCCTTCTCTCCACATCCTCTCCAACACTTGTTGTTTCCGGTCTTGTTAATTATAGCCATTCTGACGGGCATGTGGTGATATCTCTTTGTAGTTTTGATTTGCGTTTCCCTGATAGTTAATGATATTGAACATCTTTTCATGTGCCTGCTGCCCATATGTATATCTTCTTTGGAGAAATGTCTCTTCAGGTCTTTTGCCCATTTTTTAATTGGGTTGTTAGTTTTTTGTTGTTGAGATGCATCAGTTCTTTATATATTTTGGAGATTAATCCCTTATCAGATATAAGGTTTGCAGATATCTTCTCCCAATTGTTAGGTTGTCTTTTTGTTTTGTTGATGGTTTCCTTTGTTGTGCAGAAGCTTTTTAGTTTGATGTAGTCCCATTAAGAGAGTAGATCTTAAGTTCTTATCACACACAAAAAAGGTAACTATGTGAAGTAATGAATATGTTAACTAACCTTATTCTGGGAATCATTTCACAATATAGACATAGATCAAATCACCACATTGTGTACTTTATTTATTTATTCCTGTGTGTGTGTGTGTGTGTGTGTGTGTGAGGAAGATCAGCCCTGAGCTAACATCCATGCCAATTCTCCTCTTTTTGCTGACGAAGACCAGCCCTGAGCTAACATCTATTGACAATCCTCCCCTTTTTTTTGCCCCAAAGCCCCAGTAGATAGTTGTATGTCATAGCTGCTGTAAGTGGGACGCGACCTCAGCATGGCCAGACAAGTGGTGCATCGGTGCGCACGCCTGGATCTGAACCCGGGCGGCCAGTAGCGGAGTGCGCGCATTTAACCACTAAGCCAGGGGGCCGGCCCTGATTGTGCACTTTAAACTTGCACAGTGTTACATGTCAATTGTACCTCAACAAAGCTGGAAAAAATAAATTGCCCGTACTACATAAAACAATGTTCATACTTGATATTCTCATCAAAATATCAATGACACTTTTTTTTACAAAGTTGAAAAAACAATCTAATATTCATATGGAACCAGAAAAGAACCAGACTAGTCAAAGTGATCTTGAGGAAGAACAAAGTTACAGGCATTATATTTCCTGATTTAAAAATATGTTAACAAGCCACAGTAACTTAAACAGTATAGTACTGGCTTCAAAAGAGACATACAAGTGAACAGAATATAATAGAGATCCCCAAAATAAACTCTCACATACGTGGGCAATTGATCTTGTGAGGTGTGCTAAGAACACATAATGGGAAAAGGACAGTCTTTTCAACAAATGGTATTGGGAAAACTGGACACCCACATGTATAAGGATGAAATTTGACCCTTATCTTATACCGTATATAATAGTCAGCTGAGAATGGATTAAAGGCTTACATGTAAGACCTGAAACTGTAAAACTCCTAGAAGAAAACATAGGGGAAAAGCTTCATGACATTGTTCTTGACAGTGATTTCATGGATATGACTCTAAAAGCACAGGCAACAAAAGAAAAATAGAAACTGGGATTATATAAAACCAAAAGACTTCTGCACAACAAGAAAACAATCAACAGAGTGAAAAGGCAACCTACAGAATGTGAGAAAACATTTGCAAAGTATATATCTAATAAGGGGTTAATTTCCAAACTATATAAGGAACCCATAGAACTCAATAGCAAAAAACCAAATAACCTGATTTTAAAATGAGCAAATGATCTGAATAGATAATTCTCCAAAGAAGATATACAAATGTCCAACAGATACATGAAAAGGTGCTCAACATCACTAATCATCAGGGAAATGAAAATGAAAACCATGATGAGATATCACCTCGTACCTGTTAGGATGGCTATTATCAAAAAGACAAGAGATAGGTGTTGGCAAAGATATGGAGAAATTTGAGCCCTCGTACACTGATAGTGGAATGTCAAATGGTGTAGTCACTATGGAACACAATATAAAAGTTCCCCAAAATACTAAGAATAGAATGACCATATGATATAGCAATCTCATTTCTGGGTCTATATCCAGAAGAATTGAAATCAGAATCTTGAAGATATCTGCACTTCCATGTTTATTGCTGCTTTATTCACAATAACCAAGATTTGGAAACAAATCAAGTGTTCATCCATAGATGAATGGATAAAGAAATGTGGTATATACATACAATGGAATATTGTTCAGCCTTGAAGAAGAATGAAATGTACCATTTGCAAAAATATGGATGGACATGGAAGACATCATGCTAAGAGAAACAAGTCAGCTACAAAAGGAAAAATATTGTGTGATTCCACCTATAAGAGGTATACAAAATAGTCAAACTCATAGAAACATGGAATAGGATGGTGGTTTCTAGGGGCTGGGAGAGGAGGAAATGGAGAGTTGCTGATCAATGGATATATAGTTACTTATACAAGATGATTAAGTTCTAGAATTCCACTGTATAACATAGTGCAAATAGTTAACAATATTGTCTCGTGCACTTAAAAACTTGTTAATAGGATAGATCACATGCTAAGTGTTCTTACCACACACACAAAAAGCAAGGGTACACAAGAAATCTTTCCGAGGTTGTGCATATGTTTATTTACTTTGATTGTGGTGATGGTATCATGGGTGTATGCATAGGTCCAAACTCATCAAAACGTACACATTAAATATGTGCAATTTTCTGCATATTAAGTATCCCTCAATAAGGCTAAAAAAAAAGAAACCTTATGGGCTGGCCCCGTGGCTTAACGGTTAAGTGTGCGTACTCCACGGCTGGTGGCCTGAGTTCGGATCCCGGGCGCGCACCGACGCACCGCTCCTCTGGCCATGCTGAGGCCACATCCCACATACAGCAACTGGAAGGATGTGCAACTATGACATACAACTATCTACTGGGGCTTTGGGGGGAAAATAAATAAATAAAATTATAAAAAAAAAAGAAAGAAACCTTAGAACATAACAATAAGAGAACAGACAATCTAATAAAAAATGAGGCAAAGATCTGAACAGATACTTCCCCAAAGATGATAGATGGATTACAAATAGAGGAATGTGAAGCATTAAACATGAACTCTAGTATTTTTGCAATACTTTTGTAAATCTAAAATCATTTCAAAGTAAAAAGGGAAGAAAAAGAAAAACACACCTCCCTTTATCTGGGAAATATTCTACAAACTCTATGAATATTTACCTGAGGATAAATCACAAATTGAGAAGCTCATGGAGAGAAGTTTCTTCAAAACATCAGTCTCATGTTGGATGTGTTGTCTGCACCACAGAATGCTGGAAAATGGTGGAAACTAGTTGAAACTCAATGCAGTGAAAAGGACTAAGGCCAGAGAGTCACAGGATGAGGCAAGGTAGGATCCATCAGTCATGGTGAAAAACAGGTATGCAAGGATTCAAGCTACATATCACTTGTATCGTATCCCTGAGGAACTGAACAATGAAATAAATAGTTAATTCATGAAATGCAGAATTAAATAGTACAGAGACCTCAAAATAGCAAAAGATGAAAATGAGGGAAAATGGAACTGAGCAAAAATTTTGCACACCAAATATATTTAAAGCACATGGACCGACCACAATAGATTGGGACAGTGTTATGCTATTTCTGATGAAGAATTATTTAAAATGAACAAGAATATTTAATTGAAATAACATATTTCTTGATATTTAATTGATTCAAATATTTCATTGAAATTATCATAATAGATTTGATCTAAAATGACAAATATATCAGCATAACATGGCTGGGGTTATCATTATGGATGAATTTACATAGACATTGAGAGATACAGGATTGCATTTTATTGTGAATTATTAAAAAAGAGACAACAGGCCCAAAATGGAGTCACTTATGCTAAGCCCCACATCACCAAACTGAGACTTAACACCTAACTTTATTACAGTTTCAGGTTTTTCCAGGAATGGAGTCTTAAACCAGTCAACCTGAAATTACCTCATCAGCGCCAGCAAGGTAATATGCCTGATAGACCCCTGCTGATCCCTAAAGGAAGGTGACCTTGCAAACCAATCTGATTTTGGCTAGTGTAACTTCCTTGTCCACTCTCTTCTGCCTGTAAAAGTCTTTCATTTTGTACAACTCCTCAGAGCTCCTTTCTATCTGCTACATGGGCCACTGCCCAATTTATGAATCATTGAATATAGCCAATAAGATTTTTAAAATTTGCTCAGTTGAAAGTTGTCGTTCAACAGTATTAAGGAGTGAAACTCTCAGCACTCCCAATTCTCCTACCTGTTGTATTTTTTATAACTTATCATATGTGCTTCTATTTTTCCCATAGCTCAAACATCCTATAAAATCTCCTTAGTAATTATGTTTTGCCTGTCTTAAAACTGATCTATTCCCAACACTTAAAAAACTTACCTGTTTTATATAGATTGGATAGCAAATATTACTTAAATGGATAAATGAGTTTCCCTAGACCACCACTGTTTAAGAAATAACAATGCAAGATTCAAATGTAATTTTAATTTTTCTAGTAGCCACAATTTTAAAAGAGGAAAAACAAGCAGGTAACTAATTTTAAAAATATAAGTATATTTCTTTAAACCCAAAATGTATGATATAAACACATAATCAATACAAAAATGATTAATTTAATGTATAGTTTTATTCACATTAAGATTTTATAATCCATACATATTTTTATTTGACAGCATGTCTCAATTCTGACTGGCCCCATTTCAAGTCTTAAAGAACCATATGGCATTTTTTCCTCATATAAATCATTATGCAAAGAAGTTGTGAAACTGAGAACAAAAAAGTTAAAATTTTCCCTGGATTAGTGCAAAAAAAAGGGAGAAAACAATTTGAGATAAGCTCTGCTAACAGTAGCTGTGCATGCACATACTCAGCTACTAAAACTAACCACTTCTTTCTGTTGTGAGTGAATTATTTTTCCCCAAAAGTCAAGGTGCAGATGATCAAGAAAAAAAGAAATTTAATCTCACAAAGCCAAATGCAGAGTGAAGATGACCCAGAGCCTCAAGATAAAACTCATGGGAAGGCACCAGTCAGCAAGGTCATATGCTCCTCCTCCCCTACCTAAAACCCCAGATGAAAACCCCTACCTTTTCCCCTTCAACGTGGTGCATTTGAGTTTTAACTCCCATCTCCTTGTCTGGCTGCCTCTCGATAACAAACCTCTTTCCTTGCTACAAGCCTGATGTTTCTGTGATTGGCTTTTGCTGTGTGTTGGGTAAATGCACCTGTGTTTGTGTTAGATTTCAATTGTGGAGTGTCAGATCAGCCACTGAATGCTCTTTGAGAAAAGGTAATTCTCATCTTAGGGAAGAAGTACGTTTGGTAATAATCTTATTATTTATCGTCAGCATAAAAGGGCAGATGGTTGGGTAGCATGAAGAAATAATCCCAGTAATTCTTTCCAGGCTCAAGTTTTTCTCAAGTCTATGAAAAAAACAAAAGGTACTGAGGTTGTGTGCACAATAAAAGAAAACAAAGCAACTTAACAACAAAAGGATACTGTGGGTGGCTTTGATTTCAGGAGACGGCTGGGAAGAGAGGCTGGGACTGCAAACATGCTGGACTCTCCGGCGGTGTCTGTAGAGGAGATTCGCCATGCAGATACTGGACAACATCACGAGGATCAAGAAGAGCAGATCTCGAATCACGATGACACTTTAAAATAACACAGTTGGCTGCCCTTTTGCCTGCTCATTATGACAGTGTGCCTGAGAATACCCAGAACCAACAATCATGAAATTCTGATAAGCTCCTACAGGGTGGATGATGTGGATATAGATGAGCATGTTGATGATCCAGAAGAAAAGGAAAGAGGGAAAAATGCATGTATAGATTTTAGATTTAATCCTTGCCCATTTAGAAGTACTGGGACTGATAGTGACGGCTTGAAATGCACTCAGGAGGGAGGTAGTACAGATGGAAAGACTCCAAGTAACTCTGTATGTGTACAAAGTTGCCTTACAACCAACATCGTCCAGAAAATGTCTTACTTGACAGGACGACATGACACCTGGTATCAACTTGAACATGATGTCAAAGCATCCACCAATGTCAGTTGTATTAAAATCAAATCAATGGGCTTCTTCATGTGAGATTGAGTTAAGAAGGTGTATATATGTAACATGAAGAGTAATGAGTTCCCCAAAAACCCAATACAAATTTGAGATATAGAGAAAAACCCCCAAAATAGTATCACTTGAAAACATTATCTTACTGATGTTTTAATTAGGTCAAACAGGTTTCAAATGAAACAAAATAGATTATATTGTGAAATTATAAATAATGGAGCCTGTGGAAGAATATAATAATTGACAGTTCAATATGAGGAGATGGTGTTGAAATGTTCAAGTCTTCTGTATTTCAGGCCAAGATGAATCACTTCCAGAGACTGGATTCCAGGAATTCTTCAGAACCTAGAGTATAGAATTAGGTTATAAAGACAGTGGAATTCAAATTGCTAATTAAAATGGAAAAGATAAAGAAGAGAGTGCCACTATGAAAGGGCTAGCAAATTAATCCTAAAAGAAATAAATGGAATTGATATAAGTAAAGCATAATTTAATAGATAACTCTCATATGAAAAAAGAAAACAAACAAAATCAAAAGTCAGTTCCTTGAGGGGCTGGCCCAGCGGTGTAGTGGTTAAGTTCACATGCTCCACTTCAGTGGCCTAGGGTTCGCAGGTTCAGTTCCCAGGTGCAGACCTATGCACCGCTTGTCAAGCCATGCTGTGGCAGGCATCCCACATGTAAAGTAGAGGAAGATGGGCACAGATGTTCCTCAGCAAAAAGAGGAGGATTGGCAACATATGGTAGCTCAGGTCTAATATTCCTCACAAAAAAAGAAAAGTTCCTTGAAAGAATGATAAAATTAACAACCTATGTGAGACCGTAAGTCTCCTTCAAAGGAAGGCACAAATAATATCAGGACTGAAAATGTTAAAGAGATAGCAGTGGAGAACCTGCAAATATTAGAAAATAACATGATGCTATGATTAACTATGCCAATAAATATGGAATTTTAGGAGATATGGAAGCAAATTTCTAGGTGACTGGACTTAGAAAAGATAATAGGATACAGAAAGTCCTAAATGTGCAAGGCTCCTCATGAAGAAATTGAACAGTGTACAAAAAGTCATTCCATAAGAAATCTCAAAAAATGCTTCAACGGTGAAGTAAGCCAAACCCTCAAGTGCTAAGGATGGAAAAAGGGAGAACATTCCACTACTCACATTATGAGGTTAGCATAACTTTGGTGGCAAAATGTAACAAAAGTAGTATGGAAAGGAAATTTTAAAATATTTTATGAACCAGAGAAAAAGCAACTTATTCAAAATAATTATAAAATTGTGCCCACAATATAGATGTAAAAAGAATCAAGCATTTGACCAAAGAATTATCCAGAACATGAGAAGTAATTTAACTATTGGAAAATTACTTGTATGATGATCCACACTAGTGGACTAAAGGAACAAAAAGATATGATCACTTCGAGATATGCATAAGATCATGTGATAAAATTCAACATTTATTTATGATAAAAATGTTTACTGTGGCAAAAGAAAGGGATAACCTACCCTGAAAAAACGTGTACTTTGTCAACAGTATCATATAAAAGTTGCATATTGAAACATTTTCCTTTGAGACTGGCTATGAGATAAACGTCTGCTATCACCAGTCATGTTTTTTTACTTCCTGGGCTTTATAGTAAAGAAAGAAAGTAAAATTTATAATAATTGGTGATAAATAAATGGCAAGCAATAGGATATATTGGAGCACATGAGGAAGCCACTGGGGTAAAACTACTTCAGCCTGAGTTTGTTTTTCTAATGGGGCCTGTTGCCTTTAAACATGTATTGTGTATCTGCTTTACCATGTCTCAAAGAGAAGAGTAAATGCCCTTAAGATAAGGATGCAACTTCGCCCATATTGGCATTTCCTTAAGGATAAGCATTTCTCCCTAGCTAGGATTTGATTGCTGCACTCATCCTGTGACCACCCAGCTTGAGACAACAGACCTGAAAGCAGCCACACCCATCAAGACAGCAGACCTGCTCCCCACTGTGTCCATCAATAGCTATTCTGGCAGGGCAATCTGGCAGGGCGATCTTGTGGCTATTGTAAATGGGACATTGCAATCATATGTGATATATGCTCTTTGACGGTATATAACAGCTCTGTACACCCCAATTCTTTGGTGCCCTTCTTTCTTTAGGAAAGGAAGGCCCTGGGCCATGGTCCTCAAAAGTTGGCTCATAATAAACTCACCCCAATTTTGATTTATAGATTGATTATGGATTATTTATGTTGACATTGGAAAGAAACAAGCTATCTTCTATCATTGACAGATCCTATAAATACTAAGAAGGGAAGAGATAGAATCATTGGCTAAAATTTGGGAATTTTTAAGAATGATTTTCACGGTTACTGAAAGCAAAGTCAGCATAAAAATCATTTGCATTTCTGTATGCCAGCATAAAAGTGGTTTTCAAATGCAGTTTAAAGAATGATGCCATTTAAATAGCATAAAAATATGGCGAACTTAGGAATTAATATATGATTTTTAAAAGGTGTAAAACCTCTAAGAGGAAGCAGTGTTATAAACTAGTCTAAATGTAATTAAGCATTTCTAAATGAAAAGGAATGTATGATAATTTGATATAAAGGGTATTATCTATAAAAATAAAATGCTTGAAAAACAGAAGTGAGGATAACATATTAAAAAAATAAGTAATAGAATGAAACTGAGAGGAAAATTATATGAAATATAAATAAATGTCAATTAAGGTATTGTGGGAGATCAAAATTGGCCACCCCAAAATATGTTTCTTTAGTTTGATTATTTTCTCTGATGGACATTTGACCTCCTCCAAACTGCCTAAAGAATTTAGCATAGAAGGCCTGTTTCAGGAAGGAGTTACTATCATATGATGGCTGTAATATAATGTAAAATAGATGTTACAATAGGAAAGGCACCATCAAGCCCATCTTATCAAAAATTCTCTCTATCCCAGGCCACATTCTCCAGGTGGCCCTGTAAAGTGTTGTCAGACAAACATTTGCATTTCTATCTCCATGTGAATTATCTTCTTTCCCTCTAAAATCCCCCATAGCTGCCTCCTCCCCCACCCTCAACATCCTCCTTTGTCTTTATCTAAATCTATTTAAGGTGAAAACCTCCTCCATTTGTTGAGAAACTCAGTTTCCCTGGTTTCTCCCACGTATACCTGTTATTAAACTTTGCTTGATTTTCTCCTGCTAACCTGTCTTTTAATTATTTGGCCAGCCATAAGAACCTTGAGGGAAAGGGTGGAGGGGGATTCTCCTGCTTCCACAACAGTATAGAGTCTAAAAGAGACGTGAAGAAAAACAGAATTACCCATTATATGGATTATACAGAATTTTCCAGTTGTTGTGAATACTAAAGTCAAAATACAATGAAGAAAATATTGATACGGTTTTCAAATGAAACAAAATTGGTTGAAGACAAAGAAACAGTATTGGAGAGCTGTAAGAGATACTAAACAATCCAAGAGATGAAAGAACCATGAAAGTAAGAGCAAATATATGGAGGAAAAGAGAAATCGTGACATTAATATGAGAACGAAGACAAAATATTCTTCTGTCAAACAGAAAATTCACAGAAGGTTAAATCGAAAAAAATTGAAGTCTCACTAAGGAAGCTAGAGAAGCTAGAATGGGGAATGGGAATATTGAAAAGGTCTTCATACTGTTACAGCCCAATGTGGAGCCTTCTGTTCGTCACAAGATATGTCAATAGACAAGAGGCAAGGTGGTAGGAGAAAAAGGACCTTTTTTATTACAGCTTGCTAGCAAGAGGGAAGATGGCCAACTAATGTCTGAAAAAAAAAATCTTAAGGGGCACAAAGTCTTACAGCAGTTATATAGGCTGGTGGGTTATTGGAGAGGGGATTAGGAATGTTGACCTTCTGGTCAGACTGGGAGTTGCCACACCAGATCCTTCAGTTTTCATTGAGGATAGCTATTAGCATAGATTGCCAGTTGGGGGGTCATTACATTCCTAAGGAACTCAAAAGAGCAAAGTTATCTTCTTATCACAGCTGGGAGGTACATGCACAAGCAGGGGTCATAAAATCAACATAGCAGTTAGATCTCCTGGAAGGTGCATATCCTGCTGGGCTGGTTAGTCAGAGGTCATTCAAAGTTACAGTAGGGTTTCTTTTCTACAACATGGCTTCCCTCATGTCAACTTTGTCTTGACCCTGTATCAATACCTCGCTCTCAGTCTCAAGGCTGAGTGTGGCAGAATCCTTCCTAAAGGCAGTTGGCTACCCCACAAAATTGAGACATCTTAGAAAGGCTGGATCTGACCCGTAAAGACTATATATCAGGGATCAGATAGCAGGACTTCTCCTCCCAATGGATCACCTTGTCACCTGCTGTCTCCATGACCTTGTTTCTTGAGGATCATTTTGATGTGCCCAGAGGAACAATAAATCACTCTCCCAGATGCAGAATGATTCTCCTGGTAAATTTATTAGGTCTGTTGATCAGCAGTGCACAGTCACCATCTGAGGATGTACATTTTCCCAAGTTGAACTAAATAAAAATGAAACTTTAGGATCTAGGAAAACGATCATAGTTAGTTTTCACTCAGCTGATGGAAATTCCCTCAGGACTTGATATAATCTGACATCAGAGCAGCTCCTCAGAGAACACATTCATTTTTCCTCCTGTCCTACCTCCTGCTTTTACAGCCTGTTCCCATTCCTGAACATTCCATAGAGTGCAAGCATAAAGCAGTACAGTGAGTTTTATTGTAACCCAACCATTGCAGGTATCACTCAGCATTCTAACATAGGTGTTTTGTTGTGGACTCTTTCACTTTAAAATTACTCGCCACAGATAGAGATTTAAATGGCTCCAAAAGTTTTACTGTTAAATATTTCATTCATAATATATAACATGAGATGTAAAAACAATAAAAAGAACATATATTCACGTACAATACAACTCAATTAACAGAAAACTATCAATAACGTTCAACATCTGTTTGTGCTTCTATAAATTACCATACTCTTCTCTTTCCCCTCACTGTTAACCATTCTTTTCTCCAGGTTTATTGAGATATAAATGAGAAATAAAATTATAATATATTTAAAGTGTAAACACTATGATTTGATATACATATACATTGTGGAATGATAACAACAATCAGGTTAATTAACACATCTATCACCTCACATAGTTTCTTTTTTTGGTAAGAAGTCTTAAGATCTACTCTCTCAGCAGATTTCAAGTATACAACACAGAATTATTAACTGTAGTCACCATGCTGTACATTAGATCCTCAGAACTAGGGTTAACCATTCTGACGTGTTTTATTATCCCTTCACTTTTCCTTATATATTTAAATCTTGTGTAGTTTTGTTGAAATAATGTTTGGGTTCAACTTCTATGGGTGGCATTAGCCTATATGTATTCTCATCAAGCTCTAATCAAGAGGATTATTTTTTATCCTCAAAGATGTATTTGTGGAATTATAGAAGCTTAAATTGGTAGCTGAAGTTAATTCATTTTCCCTGTTGGTTTGTATTCCAATTTATTACTATATCCTTATTTTTCATCCATTCTCAAGTTCATAAATATTGGGTTATTCTGACTTATTTCTATGGCCCAGAGTGCCACAATGAATGTCTCTCTATGTGGGCCCTAGAGCACAGTCGCTTGCATTTATTTCTAGAGTTTATAGAAAGACGAGAAAATCTGGCACTAAAGTGTGTGCATCTTTTCACTCACAGCTTCAAATTAGTTTCTGAAGTGAATATTTACATAACAAATAGTACTTAAATATCTGTTGTGCTCCATATACTCTCTAATACTAGAATCTAGAGACTCTAATATTTGGCAATTTGATGAATGTAAAACAGTATCTCCATACAGTTTTTATATAAAGTCCCTGGTAACTAGAAGTTAAAATCTTCTTAATCAGTTCATTGTCCACTGTGGCTCATATTCTGCAATATCTTACTCATAACTTTTGCCCATTTTTAACCAAAGGTTTTGTATTTTTGTATCGATGTTCAATAGTTTCTTGTATATTATAAAAATAATCTGCTATTTATATTTTCTAGTTTGTGGATTATTTTTTATCTGACTCCTATTCTTAATCTTAACACACTCAAGTTTATCCATCTGACTGTTAATAATTTGTGCTTTTGTCTTGTTTTTAAAAAATTAACATTTTTCCTATTTTGTTGGCTAAATTATGGTGTTCTACCTTCAAATTTAAAAGTTCGCTTCTACTTCAAGTTAGGATATAGAAAGTCACAAAATACCATTGCTCCCACCATAACAATAATGAAAAGGCAGAAGCTGTAGAATGAGGACTCATAATGTCATTTATGAACTGCTATGCTCAAACTCAGCCAGTCTATACATAGAACTGGCCATATTTAGGATCCCAAGAACTTTGAGAACTGAGCTAACGGGGAGACCTCTGCCCAATCCTATCTACCTATACTTGGGATAGACTTGAATAGCACTGCAAAGGCTTTGAAAACTGACCTGACGTTGGAATGACAGTTCACAGAAGGTTAAAAAAAATCCACATTCTCCACTGCATATAAACAAGACCCAGAGTCTCATAACATAATATTCCAACATCCAGAATACAAACCAAATTTACTCAGAATATAAGGATGAGCCACAAAAGTCTACACTTGCATGGAAAATGACAATCAATAAATAGCAAATAATGAGAGGGTACAGGTGTTGGGATGATCTGACAAAGACTTTAAAAGAAATACTATAAAAATGCTCTAACAAGCAGTTGCCCACACACTCGCACAATATGAAAATATGTGCAAAATAGAATATATGAAATAGAAAATATGAAAATAAAATATAAGCCAACTAATAGAAAATATAAAGAACAACCAAATGGAAGTTTCAGAACTGAAAAATATAAAAACCAAAATTTAAAATTCAATGACTAGACTGACTAGAAGAATACAGATGACAGATGAAAGACACAGTGAACTTGAAGATAGATCAATAGGAATTACCCAATCAGAACAAAAGAGGGAGGGAAAGATAGGGAAAAAATTAACAGAGTCTCAGAAACCTTCGGGACAATAGCAAAAATCTAACATTCATGCCATCAGAGTCCCAGGAGAGGACAAAGAAATACAGGGCTGAAAAAAGTTACAAAAATACCTGAAAATGTCCAAGTTTGCTGAAAGACATCAACCTACAAACTGAAGAAACAATGAATTTCAAACAGGATAATCCCCAAGAAATCCATACTCAGATATATCATAATCAAATAGCTGAAAACTAAGACAAAGAAAAAATCCTGAAAACAACCAGAGAAAAATGACACATCACCCACAGGGAAACAATTTGAATGACTGCAGATTTCTCATTAAGAACCCTGGAATCCAGATATGTGTGGCTGAAATAAAAGAACTGCCATTATATCCAGCAAAAATACCCTTCAAGAATGAAGACAAGATAAAGGCATCTTTGGAAGAAGGAAAACTAGGCAGATCCATAGTCAGGAGATCTGCTCTACAAAAATTGCTAAAGAAAGTTCTTTAGAGATAAGGCAAAAAAAAAACAGCAGAATGAAATCTGGACTATCAGGATCAAAGGAGGATCAAGAGAAATGGTAAATATCTGGGCAAATATAATAGATTATACTCTTCATGGGTTCTTGAAACATACTCAACAATTGAAAGTAAAAAACATAATTTGGATTTCAATATTTTTCTGATTGAGATTTTAAGATATAAAGAGAGGTAGTATTGAAGATAAATGTATCCTAAAAGAGGAAGGGTACCATGGCCTAAATGGTGGTAAAGTTTCCACTTTAATTGGTACACTGTTGATACTAGTAAACAGTGATGAATTCAGTGTGTATATTTTCATCTCAAGTACAATCACTAAAAAATATGCAAACACATATTGTCCAAAACGCAATAGATAACTTAAAGTGGAATACCAAAACTCTTCAAATAACCCTTAAAAGGTTTCCTTACCTTAAAAGGTAAGAAAGGAAAGACAAGAATGCAAAACAAAGGGAACAAACAGAAAATAAAAAATAAAGTGGCTTATCTAGGCTAAATCCTAACATATCAATAATTACATTAAATGTAAATGGCCAAATAGACCCATTAAAGGCAGAGATTCTCAAACTGGGTTTTAAAAAAAAGACCCAACCGACCCAACTATACTCCGTCTTCTAGAAACACACTTCAAATGTAATGAAATAAGTAGGTTAAAAGTAAAAGGATAGAAATAGATGTGCCATGCAAACACTAATCAAAAGACAACTGGTAGTTCTATCCTTGATTTTTTGAGGAATCTCCATACTGTTTTCCATAGTGGCTGCACGAGTTTGCACTCCCACCAGCAGTGTATGAGACTTCCCTTCTCTCCACATCCTCTCCAACACATGTTGTTTCCTGTCTTGTTAATTATAGCCATTCTGACGGGCGTGAGGTGATATCTCATTGTAGTTTTGATTTGCATTTCCCTGATAGTTAGTGATTTTGAACATCTTTTCATGTGTCTATTGGCCATCTGTATATCTTCTTTGGAGAAATGTCTGTTCAGGTCTTTTGCCCATTTTTTAATTGGGTTGGTAGTTTTTTTGTTGTTGAGATGCATGAGTTCTTTATATATTTTGGAGATTAAGCCCTTATCAGATGTATGGTTTGCAAATATCTTCTCCCAATTGTTACCATATGATCCAGCTATTCCACTGTTGGGTATTTATCCAAAGAACTTGAAAACACCAATTTGCAAAGGTACATGCACCCCTGTGTTCATTGCAGCGTTATTCACAATAGCCAAGACTTGGAAGCAACCTAAGTGCCCATCAAGGGACGAATGGATAAAGAAGCTGTGGTATATATACACAATGGAATACTACTCAGCCATAAGAAACGATGAAATCCAGCCATTTGTGACAACATGGATGGACATTGAGGGTATAATGCAAAGTGAAATAAGTCAGAAGGAGAAGGTCAAATACCGTATGATTTCCTTCATTAAGTAGTAGATAATAACAACAATAAACAAACACATAGGGACAGAGATTGGATTGGTGGTTACCAGAGGGGAAGGGGGGAGGGAGGAGGGTGAAAGGGATAATTCGGTACACGTGTGTGGTGATGGGTTGTAATTAGTATTTTGGTGGTGAACATGATGTAATCTATGCAGAAATAGAAGTACAATGATGTACACCTGAAACTTTTACAATGTTATAAACCAATGTTACTGCAATAAACAAAAAATTAAAAGTAAAAAAAAAAAAAAAGACAACTGGAATGGATATAAAATGACAGAGTCAAATGGTATAATCCAAATATTGGGTTCTGCTTATTTTTGTGAGGTACTCAGCTGGAAAGGCCTCTCTCAGAATTAGCTGGATGTTCCTCATTTTCCTCTTCCTGGTCCACTAATCCACACTCCATCTATGTGTTCCATGGAGCTGTTCCATGAAAATTTGGCCTGCCCATTCCTGTTAACAGCTTATATATCAGTGGCAAAAAGGTTTCGGCTCTTGTTTGTATTTTGTTTTTCCATTCCTGTGCTCTATTCCATCAAGTGTATTTACATCATTCTAGTAATAATAGCATTAGATAAAATGTTCAAGGCACAGTACATTTCTAAAAACACCACCAGGAATACTTGTGAATGTCTTGAATGTTCACAACAGAGAGTTTTTGTAAGCATTCCTGGCTTTAGTTGTGAGAAGGTGAGACTGCAAATGGAATGTTCACTGGAATTGCTTTCCACATGAATCAGGAGAATTTGCCTCCCTGGGCCTTGTCAATCATAAACACACTTGCCTTTGCCTTCCTCCACCCTTGGTCTCCAAGAAGTGTGCCAGTGGATGAAATAGTGATTTTTGTAGCCGGGCTTGGAAAATATGTAGTAGAAATATTACTACTCTCTTCAGATATTCTTGAGGTTAAGATATTAGGATATAGTACAGAGGTATCTGCTGAGTTACATATTAGTCCTCAATACAGCCTGTGTGATGGATAGATGTTACCCAGATGTCTTGGATACTGAACCCAATGATCACATTTCCATTTACCCATTTCCAGTGGAGAACACTGGATTCCCTCTTCCTGAGTATCTATCTGAGTCACTGTTACATGTACTGCTGTCTGAGGTAGGACACCAGGTAAGGGTCTCTTTTAGCAAGGCTTCTGAAGAGCAGCTCCAGGGCCTGGTCCCCTTTATTCCTCACCAGCCTCAGCAGGGTCTCATTCTTCCTCTGCCGTGTCTGCTCCTGCTCCACCAGCTCCTTCTCATTCTCAGTGAGGACCTCACTGTCCTGAAGATCATCCAGCACCCCATTCAGGTCCCCCATTATGGCTTGGAGCTGTCGGAGATGCTGCCTCACAAAGGCTGCACCTGGATGGAACGAAGAGTTGCAGACTTAGGGAGGAACAGCTCACTTACAGGATTCAGAACCTATGCTCACGTAAAAGTCATAATTCTGTGTGGAGATATTTATCATTCTCTTTCACATGTTGCCTAAATCTTACACACACACACACATTTCCAGGGTAAGCGATCAATTTTCAGTGGTCCATGAATTTATGTACAGACAATGAATGCATCTTCTTCAATCCCATCCCTTCCCCTTCAATCCCATCCCTTCCCCCTCCAAGCTTTGAGAGCCTCACCTTTGCTACTTTCTGTTTTTCATTGGAACCCTACACAGGGCTCTATCTTGCTACACATTCATATATCCATCAACAATTGAACAAAAATCTGCAAGTTCATAAATTGTCAGTAGTCACACATGATGCTAGAGATATGCAGATGGATTAGGCTGGTTCCCTGCCCTCAAGCCTTTTCTGATAAGCTGTGTAGAAAGAGATGTAACTGGATAAGTACAACACAAAGGAAATAGAAGCACTGGGGGAAACACAATGTATTTTTCCATCATGCAGACTCAGGGTTCATGTTGGTGCCCATAATCAGTGTCTGTGTGACGTTGGCCAAGTTACATCACTTTCTTGTACCTCAGTTTCCTCACTAAAAGAATGCTTACATTTTATGTACAGTTTATGCCCCTCAACTTTTTTTCTTAACACAATGGCACAGATAATTAATGTCCGGTCATCTGGGGCTACAACCAAACAGGTTAATTTAATGATGCAATTTCTGTGAGATCTTGGTATTTATGTCAAAATGTTTATGTGGAATTTTACATTCAATGACTCCTAAATTTGCGTGAAGTTGCAGCCACAGGAAGATTCTTATCTTATTCTATTCCTGCTGCCTGAATTGCTTTTCACCTCTCCCATTTGTTTAGCAACTTCTCATCAATCTTCAGAACTGAGCATAAACTTCACTCTTTTACTTTCTCTGGGATGCACTCCGTGACTTTTTCACTCCTTCAAAGTTACATCAGAGCCCCCTGTTACATCCTCTCTTAAATCCCTCCAATTTTCCTTTGGAACACATATCACAACTGTATTTTGATAATCACTGTGAAATTAGTTTCATTGTTGTCACATGTTAGAATATAAACCCCATGAGTGCAGGGTCTGTGTCTGTCTTGTGCTACCTGCATCTACAGAGATGCTCCATACATGATTGTTATTTCGTGAACATTTCCATGCTCACTCTGACGTTCCTTCATGATTCTCTGGTGAAGCCCAGCCAAAGTTTATTGACAAGACTAAATAGAAATGGTGGATATGAAGCACAAATATAGACGTCCAGAATATTTAGCATACTACGAGTGTTTGATAAGTTGCATTTATCATCATCATCATCATTTTTATTACTCTAATGCCATAAAGGAGAAATGTAACCATAGCTTTAGGGTCACAAAGAAGAGGATGACTAACTTTAGAGCAAAGTCTTCACAGAAGAGCTAGTATCAGAGGAAGATTTGAGGAGGAGGATTTTGGTATTAAATACAGGGTGACACCAGGCAAAAAGGAAAAGAGGGAGAAAGAGATGTTGTGATTTATAGTGCATGGCGGCCAGAATGAAGATTTGACTCAAGTTGTGGACTGGGATCAGCTTCTAAAGGGTGTTGTAGACTAGGCTGATGAGATTCAGTTTTATCCTTCAGACAACAGGTAATAGATAATTCTTGCTCAAGAGCCTTGTATATTAGGAAGTATAGAGACCTTTTGTTGTGATGCACAGTCACCCCCTACAGGGAAGTTTTTTCAATTTCCTTCATGAAATCATCTTTACCTGATTCTTAACCAAGATCCATAGTTTAATTTGAACCCAACTGCAACTCCAGACGTGGAGCATTATATTTTTAGCTAGTTTGCCTCTCTGGACTTCCTGACAACACCAGCTGGCCAGGAAATATGTTTGTTACCATTTCCAGCCAATGTGACACCCTGAGGAGCCTTCTCTTCATTGGAAGAGATCAGAAGATGCTTTCTTCTTCTGGATGGTCTCTTTTGAGATATGAGGCTTGTCACTTTTACTGCATGGAACCTGACAATTGAAGCCAATGATACGGAAGGCAAGGTGGAGACATGGAGTGATATTGCTTCATTGTGACGTCATTTGCACCAATGGATCAGCCTTCCTGGAAGTCAGCGCCACCTGTCGCCCTTGCATTCATGTGAGCTAGGATACTCCCTTTATACTTGTAGTCCATTTAAGTCGGGCTTTCTGTCATTTGCCACACAAGTGTTTACACAGATACACAGGACATTACAGATTGCTGCCTTGGATGACTTTTAAATTAATATGGAGATGAGGGCATTAGGAGATAAGGATGTGCAGACACAAATCCATTACTTACCAGATGACGAAACTTAGGTTCTCTGAATCTTGACTGCTTAGTCTAAATAATTTCTTTCTCTGCTACATGCCAACTCCAATTTCTTAATTTTTACAACAGCCTCATAACCTGGCTCCCCACTTCCTGTCCATTCCTCACCCACAATCAATCATCCACACTGTTCGGAAGAATCCACGCACTGTTGTCCATCATTTAATAATTCCCCTTTGCTTTCAGCCTGAAGTCCAAAATATTCCAAATGTCATTCTGAGACTTTCGACTTCTGCTTCTTGCCTGCCTCTCTGGTCTCATGTTTGCTTCATCCCATTTCCAGCCCTATGGAAATATTTTAATTTATAGTTTCTCAGGTGCAAAATATTTTCCCCAAGAAAATGTGGTTGCGTATTCACAGTCTGCATATTACACTCAAACATGCTCACTGAGGTAAATCATACTCATTGTTTGTATTTATCTCTGACATCAGTCCGTCTTTGTAACTGACAAGGACGGAAGGAATGAACCCTCACTGAGCGACATCAAACCACTCAAAGATCTCCTGAAATCAGACACATCCTTCAGGTTTATAGTGTAAACGTTTCACTGACCTGAGAAACCAGGAGGGGCTGATGCAGCACCAAACTGGAGATCCACTAGAAAAGAGGGAAAAATTGGGGAATGAGATGAGATCAATCATCTACTCTTATTTAGTTTTTCTAATCTTTGATGCAACCCACTGAAATAGTTTAATTCCATTTTCTGAAATAAGGGTCCCGTTTTGAACATTAATATACTAATGGAACCCAAGTAAGTAGAAAGTCACTCACTGCCCATTAATAAAATGATCAGAGGAAGGATCAAATTTTTCCCATATTCTTCCTATTTCTATTTGCAAGCCAATACGTTCGGAAGTGTGAAAGCTACAACAAAATTATATCATACCGTCCCACATAAATTATCATCTAGGCCAATGTGTGCTGACTTGAAATACCAACATTGAGTGAGTAGATTTAAACATATATTTTTTAAATATTATAATACCAGGATTGTGATAGTGCAGAACTTTGGACACACATAAGTTGATGGAAGATTTGCCAATTGGAGCAACCATTTTGGAAGACATTAAACAATGCTTACCAATAAGCTTTCAACATGGTCTTACATTTTTTCTAAAATCCCTGATGTTGTTTAACGTTCTGATCAATTTTGTGGCCTCCTCCTTTGGCAGCTGCTCAGTCTCCACGTATGCCAACAATTATAAAATTGCACAGAAGGTGGAATTAAATAGACTTTATGCTCCTTCTCACTCATAATTAGTGCTTCCTGCTCATTATCTCCCAGGTAGGAGACATTTCCATTCTTACCACCAATGGCCATTGTCACTCCCAGGCTTACTTACATTTACATATATTATTTTTTGTGAGGAAGATCAGCCCTGTGCTAACATCTGCCAAGCCTCCTCTTTTTTGGCTGAGGAAGACTGGCCCTGGGCTAACATCCGTGCCCATCGTCCTCCACTTTATATGGGACGCCGCCACAGCATGGCTTGCCAAGCAGTGCGTCAGTGCACATCTGGGATCCGAACCGGTGAACCCCGGGTCACCGCAGCGGAGTGCGCGCACTTAACCGCTTGCGCCACTGGGCTGACCCCTCACGTTGACTATAAATGGACAGATTTATATTCCCCTCTGGGATGGGACCATAAATAGATTTTCCCCTTTAGCACACTTTACTACAACCAAGGGTAGAGGTGCACGTTTTCCTCCCCCAAATTTTAGCCTCACTCTTCTACCTACCTGGCTGGCTACACCAAAGTCTTCCAGACCAAAGTCTTATTTTTTTATTTTTATTTTTTATTTTTTGCTAATTTCAAGTTGGATTGGTTCCTTCATCTTCCCAGCATAGACCTTAGAGAAGGGCTGGATTTCTCCTGGGCTTCTGTAGGACAATTTCAACTCCTAGAAGAAACACACCACGTGACTTGAAGCAGTGGAGGGTAGAAAGGCTGGGTTACCTATAGTGAACTGGCCAATGGACTTAACCCCTGTTTTTTATATAATCTCATAGTTGGTTGAGAGGAAAACAGAGGGAGAGAGACCAACATCCTTTTAAGTTTACAATTTTAGGAAATATTGTTATTCCATGGAAGGAAGTGTAGCCTAGCTCTCAGCAGCACGTGGTTCAGAGAAAAATTGTCTGAACTACTGACCCTCCACTTGTCTTCCATTTGTTACAAAAGTACAAAACATTGGAAACCTGTAGAGTTAGATTCAAATTCTACTGACCTTGGATATTATTTCCAGGTGAGCAGAACCAGACACAATATAACAGGAACCAAAGTTCAGGGGTTCCACTGGGGGCGAGGTCTGCAGACACACACCACGGAACTTAGCTTCCTCATCATCTATCGCCTGAGGAAGAAGAGGAAGAAACAAATTAGAAAGCAAAAAAAAAGTAAATAAGAGAAGTAGTGGCATAAAAATTTATGAATATATTGTATTAAGTAGTATGTATGACAAGATTCTATTGATACAAAGATTTATATACAGATAGAAACATATGAATATGTCTCTATGCATGAAGAGATGTATTAATGAAATTTTACTGGTGATTATCTCAGAGCCAAGGGATTTCTTTTTATTACAAATCTCTGTATAGTTTCATTTTCTTTGTATAATGTGGCAGGGATTGGCCGGGTGCTCCTGAAACCTGGAGACAAAGAGACTTCCTTCTTGTGCCTCAGCAGGGGACCCTCTGTGTCTGCAGCTACATCTGTGATGGAGAAAGGTAGAGATTTTACTTCTCTCCACTGCAGGGCTGCTGTCACGTGAGGTGCTATACCTCCTGAGCACCAGCAAACAATACTGTGATGTGGCCTCTGAGAAGCCCAGACGCCTCAGAACGATCTGAGCAGCCACCAAAGACACTCAATAGCACTCAAATAATGAAATAATAATAACATCTGAGAAGTCTCAGATACAGCTCAAAAGAGACTTTATGGAATGAACGAGCAAGAATTTCTGTTAAAAACAATTACAGTACATGGTGTTATTTGTCCAGTTAGTAAATACTCTGGGGGGTAGTGACTGAGAGGGGGCAGGGAGGGGCAAGAGGGGGCTTCAGAGAAACTGATGATGTTCTAATTCTTGATCTAGGTGCTGGATACATGATGTGTCCACTGTGAAAATTATGGAGCAACGAATTATCTGCATATTTGATTAAGTTTAAAAAATCAGTAGATACATTTGAAGGAAAGGATGGCCAATACTGAAACCTGATTTAGGACTAGAAGATCAAGTGAAAGAAAAATTTCAAATTGTATTGATCACAGAGATGACACCATGATGGGGAGGAGGCAGAGAAGGGAGGTGGAGAGCTATACACACAAGGAGTCACTCCCTATACATCCACTCATAAAGAGTAACAACTCCAGAGCGATGAAAAGAAACTGACAGAGGAAAGACAATAAAGTGTCATGCCATCTCTGATGAAGAATTGTTTTAAATGAAGAGATACACTTAATTGAAATTATAATAATAAGAGGCTGGAACTAAAATAATCAAAGACCTCAGTATAACTTTGACGGGTTATCACTATGAGAAGACGTCAGTATAACTTTGATGGGTTATCATTAAGAGCAGATTTCTGCAGATATTCAGAGACATGCCACTATACTTAGTTGGTCTTATGGATTGAAACTCGAAGCAGTCCCTTAATCTTCTTTATTTTTTATACCACTTATCATTTGCACATATATTTTTCCTATAGCACAAACATTCCATACGATATCTTTGGTTATCCTGTTTTTGTTTGTTTTGTTCACTGATGTATCCCCAGTCCCTAAAATAGTGCCTGGAATACGCAAGGCACAGAATAAATATTTGTTGAATGAGTAAATGAATTTCCCTGGAGCCACGCTATTGAATAGAAATATAAAGCGAGCCCCAAACGTAATTACAAATTTTCTAACAGCTGCATTTTTAAGAAAATTAAAAGAAGCAGGTGAAATTACTTTTAGTAATATGTTTATGATATAATTCTTTTAACCTAACATATTATCATTTAAACATGTAACCAACATAAGAATTTATATTAATTTATATTGTCTTCAAAATCTGTGTTTTTTTTAAATTTACAGTACATCTCAATTCAAGTAGTCAATACCCACATGTAGCCAATGGCTACCACATTGGCCTACATTGCTCTTGAAGTAAGCAGGGAAAGTCCTCAGGGAAACAATAGACATTTTGAGTTTAAATTGTGGTTTCAAGTGAAGAAAAGGTTTCTACTCTCTCCTTCTCCTACAAACAGAGGAAGAGAGACCACCTTTCATTCATTCTGTCAACAAAATTTGATGAGTGCCTACAAAAGGCCTTACACTGTGCTTTTAACTAATTTATGATTAAGTAGAAATGGTCTCTCCCATTTACGGAGTTTACAATCTACAGAGAATCTCTTTATTGTCTCAATAAAGAGATATATGAGTACGTTGGCAGGAAGGAAGAGAGTGCAGTGATCAAAAATAACAGGAGGGCTGGACCAAACTGGAGAGTCTGGAAATAAACTTTCTAAAGCAGAGACATTAAGGCAAACACTAGAAAGATGGGAAGAAGCCAGTCTTGCAGAGGAAACAAAATAGGCAAGGGCCCAGAAGCAAGAATTCTTGGAGTGTCTGAGGTAGTAAAATGCAGGTCATTGGTGCTGGAACATAATGTGTGAGAAGACAGTGGCGGGAGATGGACAAGAGAGGCCCCTCAGGCCCAAGTAATGCCGTAGCCAGAGTAAATTATACGGTTCATGTTCTAAGGGTAATAAAGATTCACGGAAGAGTCTTGGTCAAGGAGTGATATGGTATTATTTATGCTTGTAAAAGATCTCTCTGTTGCTAGATTAAAAATAGATGAAAAACAATGGAACCAGTGAGATAAGTCCGGAGGGTTTAGTCATATTTCTAGCAAAAGACGGTAGTAGTGGATCGGACTAAAGCTGGCAATGACGATGAAGGGAAATGAGACTGATTCAAGTTATATTATCTTTACTTTGAAAGTAAAGATATATGTACCCATATATCTCTTTGTTTATTTATTTATCATCTGTTTCTCTGTAGATGGTAACTCCATAAATATTTCCTGAAACACAATGAAAGTAAAGTTGATTGGTATTAATGATACATTGGATGTGGAAAAGAAAGGAAATGGAGGAATCAAGGATGATATTCTAGATTTTGGTTTGAATGACTTAACGGAACTTGGTTTTCTATCCTCAGTGGGGAAGAGAGTTGAAATGACAGTTTTAGGGAAGAAAGTGAAATTAATATATACGGTTAGATACACTGATTAAGCAGTCAAATGGGAATGTTAAGTCAGGCAGTTACAATTCGGAGCTCGGAAGAGAGACCAGGACTGGAGATACAGATTTAGGAATTCCTCTCTTACATGGAATTCAATTTTGGGACTGAAAGAATTCACTAAGACCGTCAGTGAGTACGGAAAGGAGAAAGGAGAGTCCAATATTCAGCCCTGGGAACTCGAGATTCAGAGGGAGTTTCAGATCAAGATCCCGCAGAGGCAGTTTGAAGAAAGGCGAGAACAGTAACTGAGAAATTGGGAAAATACAGTGTTAAAGAATTCAAGAGGACTGTTTCCAAGGAAGGGAGTGATCAACGACATAACATGCTACTGAGACTTCAGGTAAGAATTATTCAATGTGGAAGTCACTGGTGATTTTAAAACGAGCCATTTTAAGGAATGGTGGTGAAGTAATCCAGTTAGAGGGATTTGAGGACAGAGTTAAAACTGAGTGTTATCGAGACTATGGATCCACAGAGCTGTTGATCCATTTGCTAAGAAGCATAAGAGAAAAATAGAAACTATGGTTGGAGAAGGAAGAATGGTCCAGAAAGGCATTTCCAATATGGTAGCTATGCTAGATTTTGGTTTGCTGATGGGAATGATGCACTAAGGTAGGAGACACCGACGGAGGAGGTGAGGGAAGATGCCTCAATGTGTGGTGTCCGATGTACGACAGGAAGGAAAGGGATCCAGGACATGTTTTAAGTCATGGCCTCGCTCAAGCAGAGGGCGACTTCGTCGGTTGTAGGAGAACGGGAAAAGTGAAGATGGTGCAGAATTAGACTTACAAAGTTGATGGTGGAAACATGAGGTCATTTCCATCTCGTTGTTTCTATTGTATCAGTAAGGTATGAGGGAAGTTATCATGCGAGATTTGGGGTCAAGGAAGGAAGAAGAAATAGCAAGATGAGGCCAGGAACTGGGGTGTGTCCAAAATGAAAAGTCCCACAAGAATTTGTTTTTGTTGTTGTTGTTTTCTTCTTTTCCTGTGTAAGCTAGGAATGGTCATCTTTAGCACCCTGATTTAACCGTTTTCTCTTGTATTTTAAATACCCACAGTTACTCACAACCCCAAATACTGCCAGGCACCCACCTGCCTGTTGTTATTGGGAAGTAGGAGTATTAAATAACAGGGCAGTCAAATCAGATGTAATCATCCCCCTGTCTCCTCTCCACCGAGGCTGGAGGGACAGATGTGGTACTTTATCCAGGATCACAGAAGCTGTGGAGCCACAGGGACCAGTGCATCTGCTTTATCACTAACCCTGGACAGGGTGGGGGGCAATGAGACTCAATGCATTTTGCAAATGCATTAGAGGGAGAGGCCACTGAATAGGAGGAGGATGACTCCAGAGGGGCAAGTGTGGGTTTAATTCAGAAATCACCAATTTAAAATTCTGCAGTGGAATCTCTGCATCTTACTCCTGCCAATCCTCCAAAAGTCTCCTCTCTCTTTTTCCTTTTCCTTGCGAGCCAGAAGAGGGAAGCTCCATTTTTAGTAGAACTGAATTTCTATTGCAGATCATTGCATATAGCTCAAGGGTCAGCACCCACGGATTGACCTCATGAAGGGTGATCCATAAGTCTATACATGAAAACCATGCTTGGTCTTTTCTGCCTAATAAGGAGATGGAAGGTCCAAAGTGACAAGCTGGAAAGGTAACTCGCATCTTCTCATGACCTCCAAAATCTCTCAGCTTTACCTTCCTTAGCACGGAATCACTGGGAATAAGGTACACGTGGAATTTAATATCTTCAGGGTGGAAGTGACAATAGATCAGTGCTGTGGAAGTGATGGGGACTGAGAGACGGGTCCCCCTGGCAATACTCAGCAGGATTCCCATCAGAGAGAAGCTGGGGTTTTCCAGGACGGCATAGAAGGATCCACTCGGGCTGGTCGCTCCAGGATCATCCCTTCCTCCTTAAAATGGGCAACTTTGAACCAGGAGACATCGACTTCATCTGGGTAGGAGAAGCACAGTGGCAGTAAGGCAGAATGTTCCCTGACCTCCCCACAGTGGCCTCTCTCCCCTCATTACCTTGGAGGGAGATGACGTGGGGGAGGTGGAGTTCAGCAACGGCCTCCCCAGGCTCCATGGAGATGTCAAACAAGGGACTCGCCACCATCCACTGGTCATGGTGCTGCAGGTCCAGGTCCAGATGCTGACCCCAAGAATTGAACGCAATCTCCACAGTCACTGCCGCCCTTACCAGGAAGCCAAGGTGTGTGGCTGGCCACAGATAGCAGCCGGCCGTGGGGAGGTGTATCCTGAAAGGAGCCAGAGTAGAAGTCATGCTGGGAGAACACTAGGGCTTTGATTTGAAGAACAGTTGTGGAGAAGGATGCAGTGTCTGGGGTGAGGCAAAGTTCAAGACCCATCTGCAACTTTTACTATATTAAAAAACTCTGAGGGGTTAATTAAGCTCTCTGGCCCCCCTTTCTCAGTATTCTATATTTGTTGAAATTAAAGTATCAATTTAGTTCATGAAATAAACACAACATTGGTAAAATTTCAGATATCTTAAGGGACGAATCATGTACACATGTATAGGATCATGTAATACAGACTTCCTTTAGAGCAGAGTTGTATTTAAATAATCAGAATCTTCTGTTCTTACCTGTATCTGTTTATGCTTTGATCGACCAACTCAACATCCACACTTCCTCCAGGTCCCAGAAACTGATTACTATTACAAGCTAGTTTAACCCCAGAAGAGAGTGTGGCAGCCAAGGAGGACACTACTTGCTTGTGTGATGAGCAACTAACTCCTGAAAAGAAAATACCGCACAAGTCAGATGTAGCTTGTTGGAAAAGCATGGTCGGAAGGAGTCTTGGGTGTTGGATTATACACAGGCTGTCGGCAATATGGATATTGGAGAGAAGGGTATGTGGCTAGAACATAGGGCTCTGTTCTTTGAATCCAGACAAGAAAGGGCACAAGAGTGTTCTTTGTCACTAATAAAATTGTACCCCCAAATTTAAGAGGGAAGCCTGGCTGAACAGTTTTGTTGGTGGGCTGCATTTGTCTTGGGCAGAAACCAAGGCAGTTAAATTTCTACGTGGTCCCAAATAGTAGATAATACCTTCAGCTGGTGGGGAAAGTCAAGTCCAGAAAAGGAACAAGCGCAAAAGCTGAAGAGACAGAGGAACACGTGTTTGTCCTCACATCCGCCACCACCCCGAGGCATCACAGACCATCCCCTGGTTCTTTGAGCATTCCTGACCCAATAGGGAGAGCCTTAGCAGTAGCACGCAGGCACTGCTGGACTCCGTGCCCACTGCTCAGGCTCTGAGATGAGAAGTGGTCCTACTACCTGGAAGACTTATCACCTCCAAGTTTGTTTTATTTGTCTTTAAAATAGAGTCAACACAATCCACTCATAGAGTTTCTGTGGATAATAAAAAGAGATTATGTGTAACATCCCTAATAGAGTGTTTGGAATATGGAATTGATTCCAGAAGTAATGGCTAAGATCACAAGTACTTCCTATCCCCTTTAAGTTGCTGAGTGCACCATATTAGAGATGAGAAAAATTACTTTTGATCTTTGCTGCCATAAGACCTCACAACTGTGTTCTCCACATAAAACCACAGGACACTTCCATCAACCCACTGACACACCCCTGGCCCCTGCTCTATATTAGCGAATTACCTGATTCTTCTCTCCGTGTAGAGTCCTCTTCTGCTATGCTGCTGACTGGGGTCCTTTTGTGTCAAAAATAAGGAAAATAGCAAGAAGTAGTTAAAAGAATGAAGATGTGATTAAAACCTAGAGCTGTATCATCCAAAAGGTAGTCACTAACCAAAAGAGGCTATTTAAATTTAACGTAATTTGATTTAATTAAGAATTCAGCTCCTTGGTTGAAATTTCTGTTAAACAGTACTG
This sequence comes from Diceros bicornis minor, assembly GCF_020826845.1. Classification (NCBI taxonomy): domain Eukaryota; kingdom Metazoa; phylum Chordata; class Mammalia; order Perissodactyla; family Rhinocerotidae; genus Diceros; species Diceros bicornis. Next base: position 23,930,940 of record NC_080773.1, read on the forward strand.
CTCTAGACTATAAAGAGATGACTTGGATAAAGTGTAGGATAGTAGAACCAAGGAGCTCTCTAGAACCCAGTGTGTCTTGACTACTCTCCTTCTTCTTTTATTATTTATTGTCAGTGTCATTGAGTCCATTTTGACTCCTAGTGACCCCGTGTACAGCAGAGCAGAGCCCCGCCTGCTCTTTTTGTGCCATCCTTTCACCTTCCAATGCTATATCAGACCATGCTCCACTGCTATTCATAGGATTTTCATGGCCAATATTTTTGGGAAGTGCATGGCCAGGTCCTTCTTCCTAGTCTGTCTTAGTCTGGAAGCTCCACTAAAACCTGTCCACCATAGGTGACCTTGCTCGTATTGGAAATACTGGTGGCGTAGCTTTCAGCATCACAGCAATATGCAGCCACCACAGTATGACAACCAACAGAAAGGTGGCGTGGTCCCCTGACTGGGAAACAAGCCTGGCGTGGCAGTGAGGGCGTGGACTCTTAACCACTAGACCACCAGGGCTGGCTCCTCCAATTTACCAGTGTCCAAAATGGCCATAGCTACTTTCTTTTGCTTAAATTGCTCTGATTGGTTCATATGACTGTTGGAATAAAAAAACTGAACCCAATTGACCCATGGATGAAATACATGCCCCCATAGCAGTGGTTCCCAAACTTGAGACACCGGGATGTTTAAAATCCCCAATGCACAGGTCACAGCCCAGACCAATTAACTCAGAAGGTTGGAGGGGGAACCTAAGCATCAGTACTTTTAAAACTTCCCAAGTGATTCGACTATTTAGCCAAAGTTAAAAATCGTGGTCTATAGGGTGATCTAGTGGTTAAGCATCTGGCATGAGAAATCTGTCCTAATATAGGTGATCCCTTCTGGATGAAGACAACCACTCAATGTGGAACCAATCAAGACCAGGAGAATCAAAGGGCAAGAGTCCCAATTCCTAAGAAAGGGTGTGATGCAATATGAAATAACAATTATTTCTATAGATCCAATATTTATTGCATAATTGCTGCTGCTGTGGTACCATGAAACATTGTCTCATTTGTCTGACATTTTTTTAGGTTCTCTTGATTTCTTGATATATACCTGAAATCCTTGATCTCTTGATTCCTTTATATATTCCTTGATATGTCTATTCATTTCAACATGAAAGAGATTAGCAGAGAAATTGATACATGGATTAAGGTTAAAGAGAACAAGTATTTGGAGAAGTGAGAGTAAAAGAAAGGATCTATAGCTCTTGTCTTGAAAGAGTTCTTGGGTAAACCATGTGAGAGAACCTTGGGCTGCCATTCTAAGACTTCGTGTTGTATCTGAGGCTACAAATGTAGTCACGGGTTATGTTAGCCCCATGCAAAGTACTGAGGGTGAATATGCCATCTTCTATTCTCCCTCGTGGTGTTTGTGCACGCTGGATTCCGGTGGGTGGCTGAGGTTGGGATTTAGGAGTCGGAGAGGAAGCCAGTGATGAGTTGGAGCTGCATCGTGAGAGCCGATTGTTAAATTTCCTAGAATTTTGCAGGCAGGTTGTTAAACACAGCTATTACTAAAAATTAAATTACATAAATTTACATTTAAATAAACTATATTACAAAGGTAATAAATACTCAAAACTTATCACTGTCTAATCATTTTACTACATTTGACTACAGTCTGTGCTCTTGAGGTTATTTACATCTATGGCATCTGTGCAGTGACAATACAATGGTGGGCTACTGCGCATCTATTCCCAACCCTGTGTTCAGGAACATCATGTTGATAGTTTGAAATTTGCCTTGATGGGAGGATTCACCCCACAGAAATTGGCAAATGCTGCAAATAGAGGCTTTCCCCTCTCCCCTGGGGAAGCTGGTATCAAACATTTACCAGCACACCACTTCAGGGACCCCACTCTGGCCTTCAGACTCATCATCAGCCAGTTTCCTAGAAAATTAAGTGGGTGACCACCTCAACCAATGATGCAGTGATCTCTGATTACATCAGTTTTCGTCTTTTTGTGTGTGGCTTCTCAAGACACCTAGCTGGAAGAAGAGGTGGTTAGCCTCATTCAGAAATTTCTGGGTTTGTTGGTAATATTGTATAAGCTCATTCACTCTCCTCCTGATTCCTATATAAACGACCCAAATTCTTACAGTCCTCTGTGATATCGAGAAACAGAATCCAATACTGACAGCTTTCCCCACAGGTTACTTTCCCTTACCTGGTAGCCTCATCCCCAAAGAGTTCAGGCTCGGGAGTAATGTTGTGCAATGATGGCTTTACTGTCATCACATCACCATAATTTGAGACATCATCAAAAATTTCACACACATAGGATTCCTCAGGATAAACTCTGGAAAGACAGAACGAGAGCTGTGCTACGAATACAATGCAGAGGCCAGGCGGTAGAACAATCTTTGTAGCATGATTTTGTGTTAATAGCTGTAGATCCCATATTTTGTCTTGAGGGAAATCTTCTCTCAAGCCTACATGACTCCATCGCGCCCCTCATTATATTGAAGTCAACTGTTTGTGTCTCTGTCTCCCACTAATTACTGCTCTCTCCATCCTAGGAATCAGAACTCAGTCGATTCTCAAAACACAAGGTTTTGTTTCATAATAGGGCAACACGCTTGTTGACCTAAGTGACCTTGTTGAGAATTTTAGGGACAAGAGAAGATTCCTAGTTTATATTCTACCTTCACACATCATTGGTGCTCAAGAGAATGGGACCCTAACATGATTGATTTAAGCTCCGGGACATTAGTGAGATTGTGTATGTGTTATAAGAACTCACGCAATTATGGTACCCCCACATGGTGAGGCACACTGGGTAGAGCATAAGAATGCTAAGAGGGTAGGAAATGATATATATTGTACTTATTTTCTTCTTCCACTGGGGACCCTCATTCAGACATGGAACAGGAAAGCCATATGCTAGGTCCTTTCCTCTTCTTCACACTCAAAGGCAGGGCTCTGGTCTCCCTTGGCTGGCTGGGATCAGGATTGGGGTTAGGAGCAAGAGAGTGTCCTTTGGGCCAAGATCTACACTGTCATATGATAGCTACTAGCCACACATGCCTATTTAAATTTAAACTTCAATTAATTAAATTTTAAAATCAGTTCCCCACTTGATTTAACCACATTTCAAGTGCTCAAAAGCTACATGTGACCAATGACTTCTATATTAGACCCCACAGACACGGAATATGTCCATCATGGTGTGAGTGCTATTGAATAGCACTGATCTTAGTAATCTGCTACACTCCAGTTGACTACAGAATCCTGCTTGAGTTATCTGGCATTGGTTAAACCAAACGAAGTTGTTCATTGAATTTTACAAGCGATGGCCTCCTATGTGTATCACTGCCCTGGAACTATCCCATTGAGGAACGGGTGGGTAGACTAAGCACGATTGAGGAATTGTTGTGTTCATTATCAATATTTTCCATCCTGTAAATATCACCATGAAATAAAATCTGTACCTGAATTAATAGTACTGTAGCAATATCAATTTCCTGGTTTTGACAATGACTATTGCTATAAAAGATATTATCATTAGGGGAAGCTAGGTGAGGTGTACATGGGAACTCTGTACTATTTTTGCTACTTCTTGTGAGACTTAAGCTATTTCAAAATAAAAAGTTATAATAAAAAGAAGAAAAGAACAAATATGCTGATTTTTATGCAAATAACCTCGACATCCTTGCTTTTTATGAATCTCTATAAGACAGAGGAACAAGACCCAAAACCTTACATTTTTGCCACAGAATATAGTGTCTCTTACCTATAAGGAGGCAGTGAAGGATACCCATCCTCTCCATATTCATTCTGATAATCATTATAAGTGGTGTTATGCGACCCTAACACTGGCGGAGCCAACCCCTCTGAGGGAGGTGACCAATGATGGTCTGCCCTTTTGTCTCTCTTGTATCTGTGTCTAAATAGCCTGGCAAAACACAAAGAGAGTTGTAATTTGATTATGTGCAAGGAACTTGATTGTAGGATGGTCTCTTCACTGTGGGATAGTGGAAGTAGCCCAAATCAGATTTTCCATCTTTAGACATGCTTTCTCTGATGCCCATCCTATGATGAGAGCCCATTTTTCCACTTATGTCACTCTACTACTATTCCTCCATCTCCACTCAGCAAACAATGATCTTACTTTGGGAGGCATGCCTTATTTGATTCTCAATCCCTAATGTTCATCATAGTATGTAATACCTGGTAAGACTCACTACGGACCTGTGTGTAAGGATGTACAGACTTGTATATAACTTATATAATGGTACTTCATTCTAGTAAACTATAGGGGAGTAAGAAAGTCTTTACTCTTCTGCTGTCTTCACTGCTCCTAAAAAGGAGGAACTATTAACCCAAATAAAATTGCACAATACTAGATGAATTAAACTTCCTAAAAAGCAATATCTATATTTAGTGTGAGTTTGTCACAGACTATGGAGACCAAAGAGAACTGAATCCAAAGGCTTGCACCACCATTTATTAGCAGCTACATTCATGTCAAAATTGTAGCATTAGCTCTCTGAGTATCAGTTTTCTAACTTGTAAAATAAGAAAACAATACCCATCACAAATCCTTGTTACGATTAATTATAGAAGGGTAGTATTACTTAGTACCAGAGCTAGAAAGCACTGGGTTCCCAGGGAAAATAACTCACTCCAGTTACTCTCAATATTCCCTAGTCTGACAACATGGATGGACATTGAGGGTATTATGCTAAGCAAAATAAGTCAGAGGGAGAAGGTCAAATACCATATGATCTCACTCATAAGTAGAAGATTAAAAGAGACAGAGACTGGATTGGTGATTACCAGAAGAGAAGCGGGGAGGAAGGAGGGCAAAAGGGATGATTAGGCACATGTGTTTGGTGATGGATTGTAATTAGTATTCGGGTGGTGAACATGATGTAATCTATGCAGAAATAGCAGCATAATGATGTACACCTGAAATTTATAAATATTATAAATCAATGTTACTGCAATAAAAAAAAACTTATTCCCTAGTCTGTAGTTTTATATGCATGACATAGTATCTGAATCTTTGGTAATATTCCTTTATTTTGAGTTTCAAGACTATACAAAAATGTGCATTCATTGGTCACAAATGAGACATGAGCCTCTGAAAAGCATGCTGATGAGGAGCAGCTGAAACGCTCAGGGAGACAGGTTAGTGAGGCTGCATTGTGCTATGGGATTGCGAAAAGCATGGCCATGGCTATATAACCCATGCATCAGGGAAAGAGTTGGGGGAACATCCACAGACTCACTTGTGCTCAGGTATGAAGTTGTCATGGCCAGAGTCAAGGTTATGTTACCCAGTGATGGAGAGAAAAGGTCTAAGTAATACACCTTCCCCGTCAGTCATGCAGAGATGAGTGAATGAATACAAATGTAAGCAGAGCCTTTTCTTTCCAAACACCCATGGTACTCAGTATTTCGTGGAACAATTATGAGATACAGAGGAATCAAAGCCATCAAGAACCCTCACAGGATATAGAGTCTCTCACCATCTCAGAGCCCATTTCTTGGATTTGTAAGTCTTTTTCTCAGATTTATCTTTTTCCATTTATCAGATATTGTATTTATCTCTCCTCTGTGTCTCTATTAACCCTGAGAAAATAAGAGAAATTGTATTTGAATAAGTTAGAAGAAGCTTCAGGTAAATGTTTGCCTTTATATCTCTACAAGATAGCCAAAATTGCTTATTGCCCATTCAAAAGAGATACACCAGTTGAATTGTTTCCCGTAATGGTAGGCACTTGGAACAGAAACCTAAAACAGATTATGAATTTTTTAAATTATTTTATTTTTCATATAGCTCTCTGTGTGCAAATAAAAAAGATATAGAAATAATAACTTGTAAATTGGAGAAGTGATATCACCAAGATGGCGGTGATCCCCCACAAAGATCGACAATTGGACAGCTATCCACAAACAAAAACAGCTCTGGGAGACCTCTGGAGTCCACATAAGAAACTTCAGCAACACAGTGGAGTGAAAAACTGGAGAACAACCACACAGAAAGGAAGGAAAAACAGCTTCATTTTGCCTACATCATCCCATCCCGTGGGCCTGCATTGTTCAGCTCCAAGAGGGAACTCCTAGAGCTAGAAAGAGTTTCTCTCACCAGGAAAGGGAGAGCAGGGTGAGCAACCAGCTTCCCCAGCCTTTTGGGGCACCACACAAAGGACCTGCTTCAGTTTCACCCCACTCTGAGACTGACAATGCTAAGACATCTAGAGAGCTAGGAACAAGGAATTAGACCAGGGGATACCAGCATCAGCCTTGCAGCAGGAGCCACTCTATCTCCTGTCACTGGCCTGCACCACTGGGCTCACCTGCAGCTAACTCCTCCAGCTGTGCACCTGCATGCCCCTGGCAGACTCCTGACACTGGCCTCCACTGCCATGCACCAATGGTGATGCCCAGCAACCATGGTAGTCCAGGCCATCAGCCAGGGACCCTGTAACTGCCAGTGCATCCACAGTTGGCCCCTGCTCTTGCTGCTTGCCCTGGCTCCCACCATTCCATGTGTGTCTGCAATCAGTCCCTGCCACTACACAGGAACACACAGCTGGCCACCACAGACAAATGTGTGTACACCACTGGCTCAGGCCACCACTGATGGCTGCCCTGGTCCCTAGCCACTAGACCTAGAGGTGCCACTAAGGACCCCAACAGCCCTTGCAGCCAATGCAGACTCCCTGCAGCACTCACCAAGGGCCACACAGTTGTTGATGCTGTTGACCCCAGTGGCCTGAGCTGACAGGACATCATTCCCTCCCAGACCCAGAGCCACAACATGCCCCTGCACTTGGTGCCCTACACCACTAGACCCAGGGTCACAGCACATTCTAGTGCACTCCCACCTGCAGGAGAAGTTCTTTCCTTACCAAAGTCAGTCCGTAAAGTGTGGAAGAGGCAACTGCTTCTTCAAACATACAGGCACCTGTGCAAGGCTACAGGTATCATGAAGAATCAGGGAATCATGACACCACCAAAGGAACACTGCAAACTTCCAGGACCTGAACACAAAGAAATGGAGATCCATGAATTGTCAGACAAAGAATTCAAAATAATTATTCTAAAGATGCTCGGAGAGCTACAAGAGAATGCAAATAAATAATTTATCAAAATCAGGAAAACAATACAGTAACAAGCTGGGAAGTTCAACAAAGAGATAGAAAACGTAAAAAGGAACCAAACAGAAATTTCAGAGCTGAAGAATTCAATAGAGAGTTTCAACAGTGGACTTGACTAAGCAGAAGAATTAGTGAGCTCAAAGACAGGTCATTTTAAATTATCCAGTCACAGGAGCAAAAAGAAAAAAGAATGAAAAGGAATAGAGAAAGCTCCATAGGGTTTATAGGCCACCACTAAGGGAAACAATCTATACGTCATTGGAGTCACAGAAGGAGAAGAGAGAGAGAAAGAGATAGAAATCTTGTTTAAAGAAATAATGGCTGAGAACTCCCCAAACCTGGGGAGAGATTTGGACACACTTTTTTTCATGAAGCCAACAGGTCACCCCAAAATATCAATCCAAAACAATCTTCTCCAAGACACATTATAATAAAACTGTCTAAAATCAAAGATAGAATTTTAAAAGTGGCTAGGGAAAAAAATTTCCCTCATACAAAGAAACCCCTATAAGTCTACCAATGGATTTCTCAGCAGAAATCTTACAGGCCAGAGAGAATGGGATGATATACTTGAAGTATCAAAAGGAAAAAACTGCCTACGAGGAATACGTTAACCCAGCAAAGTTGTCCTTCAGAAATGAAAGTGAGAGAAAGACTTTCCCTAACAAATAAAACCTGAGGGAGTTCATTACCACCAGAACGTCCATATAAGAAATGCAGAACGGAGTTCAACCTGAAGCAAAAGAACACTAACTAGTAACGTGAAAACATATGAATATATACAATACACTGGTAAAGGTAAGTGTATAGTCAGATTCAGAATACTCTAATACTGTAACATGGTGGTGGGTTAACCACTTAACTCTAGTATGAAGGTTAAAGGACAAAATTATTTAAAATAGCTATAGCTACAATAATTTATTAAGGGATACACAATATGAAAAGATATAAATTGTGAAACAAAAAACAAAATGTTGTGGGGGGATTTAAAGAGTAGAGTTTTTGTAAGCAATTGAAGTTGTTATTAGATGAAAATAGGCTGTTATATCTATAAGATATATGAAGTAAGCCACAGGGTAACCACAAACCAAAAAGTTACAGTAGATTCAAGAAAGACACAGAGAAGGGAATCAAAGCATATCTATGGAAAATCATCAATCCACAAAGGAAGACAGCAAGAGAGGAAGAAAGGCACAAAGGAACTACAAAACATCAGAAAACAACAAGATGGCAATCATAAAGTCCTTACCTATCAATAATTGGTAAATGGATTAAATTCTCCAAGCAAAAGACACAGAATGGCTGAATGGATTAAAAAAAAAAAAAAACAAGACCCAACTATATGCTGCCTACAGGAGACTCACTTCAACTTCAAGGACACACATAGACTCACTTTCCACATTGAGTTGACCTCTTATCCAATCTGGGTAGACATGTCAGCTTCTTGCTGTTGGAGTGATATTGTACCTGAATCATATCAGTAGACGAAGCTATGAAAGGTATATTTTTATATTACACCTTTACATAAACATAATTATTTCTCTGCCTTAGCTAACAATGTGAAACCAACTCAAATTAACACTGTACTAATACTAACACTAAAAGTACTGAATGAAACTCACAATTCTTTGTGAGGTGGTTTAATTCCTTAGTTTGCAACTCAATAATGTTATATGGTCATATCATTTCTTATTTGATAGGGAATTCAATTAATTATCCAAAGTACATTTTGGTACAAATGTTTTAGTTTGTTTTTAATCTGAGGGCATTGGCAATCTAAAATTGGAGAGTTCTAAGTTCTTAGAAGATGGTAGGTTTTAGCTACTAGAGTTTTCTTAGTACTTATAATCATCTAATAAAAATTGGGAGGGGAAATTATTTTAAGCATTTCAATTACAAAGACCTATACAAATATTTTATTTTACCACCAGCTGTTCAATTTACCATTAATGAATGTCTGCTCATATGCATAATAATCATTTACATGTTCCAAATGGACAAATCAGTTGTGCCTTTGACACCATTTTTAGTGAAAATATTAAAATCTACATATTTTACGTATTTGAGTTTCATTATTATGGCTGTTATAACATGCAACACATTTAATTTACCTGTTGTTTGAACTATGAGTTTTTCCATTTTTTATAACACACAATATTTTTACTTATATATGCAATGTATTGTTATTCCAGAGTTAATATTGTATGTATCCAATTGATCCCCTAAATTAGTATTATTTTTACCTAGTACTAACTATACATTAGTCCTAACTAAGATTTAGGAATATACTAAATATTCCTTTATGGGAATTTTAAAGAAGGTACACATTATCCTAGCTAAATTTCCATAGGATTAACTAGAAGTACATATACAATTATCAAGACTTTGTCTACAGTCTTCTTTTAATTCATGAGTCAAAATGCATCCCTTACTTCAGTTATACCTGTATTTGTAGTCTCGTTATCAATTATAGCAGCCATAGTTTCTCAGAACTTTGGATAAATACAAATACTAATTACCTTAAATCTATATGAATCCAGATATCCAAAAATCAAATAATAATGTTATAATATATGAGCCAAGTAAGTATAAGACAAAATACAATTAAGTCACTAAACAATTACTGGAAACACGTATCTAGCTTATTTTTAAAACTCTATGGGCCAGCCCCATGGCTTAGTGGTTAAGTGCGTGCGCTCCGCTGCTGGCGGCCCGGTTCAGATCCTGGGCCCGCACCGACGCACTGCTTCTCTGGCCGTGCTGAGGCCGTGTCCCACATACAGCAACTAGAAGGATGTGAAGCTATGACATACAACTATTTACTGGGGCTTTGGGGGGGGAAAAATAAATAAATAAAATCTTTAAAACTCTACCCAGGTCTCCTGATATGAACACTGCCATGTGAAATAACAGTTGCCCTGTTCTCTTACTGCGTATCCATGAAAGCAATAAAGTCAGTGAAGAAAGTTCATGACAAACTCCATTTTCAGAAAAACTAGGAGATAAACATAATTCACAGACCAGAAATTTCTCATGGGCTGGCAATAGTGTGTAAAGTCAGGGTAGAGGGGAGCAGAGTAGCAGGGAGGAAGTTCTTCGTGAGAAAGCATAACGGAGGCAGGAAACGCCAGGAAAAGAATTTTTGGTGAGTAAAACTTCATACTTAGTGACCAATCTATCAATGTTGTATGCAAGAGCTGTGAGGCCTGGGACTATTGGTGTGGAGACCGAGCAGGAGATAAACATGGCGGAGGCAAAGATATATTGAAGATCCTTGAGAATAGACAAGTGGCCCAGTGGTGACAGACTTCAGGAAATACTAGCAAAAATACAATTCTAGGAAGAACTTTCTGCACATTTCTGCACACACTTGAATGCAATGAGTTGGAAAAGTCCAACTCATTCCATGATAATTAATACAAAGAAGATGACAGAGCATCACTACAGTTTCTGGAAGGAAATAGGTGAGAAAGACCAGCAAGATTTTTGAGATAAAGAACAACCAAAAGAAAATAATGGGCAGGGCCGGCCCCGTGGCTTAGTGGTTAAGTGCGCGCGCTCCGCTACTGGCGGCCCGGGTTCGGATCCCGGGCGCGCACCGACGCACTGCTTCTCCGGCCATGCTGAGGCCACGTCCCACATACAGCAACTAGAAGGATGTGCAACTATGACATACAACTATCTACTGGGGCTTTGGGGGAAAAAAAAGGAGGAGGATTGGCAATAGATGTTAGCTCACGGCAGGTCTTCCTCAGCAAAAAAGAGGAGGATTAGCACGGATGTTAGCTCAGGGCTGATCTTCCTCACAAAAAAAAAAAGAAAAGAAAAGAAAAGAAAATAATGGGCAGAAATCAACACCCATTCTTGGGGGAGAAAAAAAACATAACCAGCAAATAAGAAGAGATGGACACTTCCTCGACATAATATGTCTCAGGCCAGATGATGGCATTGCGCTTGATGGGGACATTATGGAATCATTCCAGTCAGTCAGGAAAATGCCAATCATGACCTCCACCACTATTTTTGTTAAAATAGTCAATACAACTAGAAAAGATAAACAAATTGGAAGCATAATAATTGGAAGAGAGGACATTAAACTATAACTAATTACAGGTGGTATGATTCTATGTGCAAACCCAAGAAATCACCTGAAAATAGCTACAAAAGTAAGATTACAATTCCGTAAGTTAGAGGAGGGGAATTAATATACAAAAATCAATGCCTCTTTTATATAACAGATTATCCCAATTACATAAAAGAAGAAAATCGCCCCATTAATAATAACAAATATAGCCCCTAGAATTAAACTTAAAAAGAGATCTACAACACCCGTATAATTAAGTTTTTATCTTTTTATTTTGAATAATTTTAGACTCTAGACGCAAAAATAGTACATAGCGTTCACATAAATCCTTCAACTGCTTTCCCTAATTTTAGCAACATGTATAACCATAATATAATGATTGAACCAGGAAATTGATGTTGGTGTACACTACTATAACCTAATCTACAGACCTTATTCGAATTTCAGCAGTATTTCTTTTAATGTTCTTTTCCCTTTCCAAGATCTAATCTAGGCTCTCACACTGCATTTAGTTGTTCTCTCTTCTTAGATTCCTCAAATCTGTGACAGTTTCTTATTCTTTCCTTGTCTTTCATGATCTTGACACTTTTTTTTTCTTGTGAGGAAGATTATCCCTGAGCTAACAACTATTGCCAATCCTCCTCTTTTTTGCTAAGGAAGATTGGCCCTGGGCTAACATCCGTGCCCATTTTCCTCTACTTTATGTGGGACACCGCCACAGCATGGCTTGACAATGGTGTGTCGGTCCCCACCTCTGGATCTGAACCTGCAAACCCCGGGCTGCCAAAGCAGAGTGTGCAAACTTAACTGCTAGGCCACCGGGCTGGCCCCAACGATCTTGATATTTTTGATGAGCATTGGTCAATTACTTTGTAGACTGTCTATCAATTTGGATCTTTCTGATGTTTTCCCAGGATTAGATTGAGGTGATGCATTTTTGTCTCCTGTGTTCATTCAACATACCCCATCCTTTTTAGGCGTCCTTCTTTATCCTTAGGCATCACAAGCTGTTCCACTTTCATCTTGTATATCTCCTGCCCCAGCCCTGGAAGGAACCACTTCTTCAAGGAGCCCTGGCTCCTTTTATTGAAGAATAGTATTTAGAAACAAGATCTGGGAATTATGTGTGCTTATGGCTACTAGGGTGTCATTGCTCCTAGGCCCTCCCAGTGGAAAGAGCTAGGAAATATATCCATGGATACTGAACCATACATACACGCATCTATATTTACTTCTAAATAGTAGATATAGATATTGATATAGATATAGCACAGGAGAGTAAAAGAGCTGTTCTAATACATGAAGTACATTGGATATCGATAACAAAAAGACCAATATTGTTGTAGAAAAATATGAGTAAGGGAAATGAATAGGAAATTCACAGAAATGGAAACACAAATGATTCCCAAGCATGTGAGGAATGACGAACATCATGCTGAATGAAAAGTAAAGCTACTCTTCAAAAGTTTTCATTTATGAGCTTGGCAATAATGCGAAAGTCTGAAAACTTACTCTATTGAGAAGGCTGTGGGAAATCTGGCATTCTCATCTTGCTGGTGGGAGTGTCAATTGGTATTAGTTTTACGAATGGAAATTTTGTGAACATCTATTAAACTTAAAAATCACATGTTCTTTGAAGCACTAATTCCTATGGGGGAATTTATTCTACAGATAAACTTACGCATATATGAACTGGTATATGTACATGTTCATTCATTGCAGCATTGTTTATAAACAAAACTTGAAAAGCTCCAGTTGTTTAGCAATAGGGGAAAAGAAAAAGACACCATAATACATTCATTTGATGAAATAATAGTCCATTTTATAAAAGAATGCCAAAGATCTCTAAGTACTGATACTGAAATATCACCAAGATTTATTGTTAATGGAAAAAAGCAAGATAAATAACAATGTGTGAACTTTGTACTCTGGAAGTAAAAAGGCAAGAGAAGCCCAAATTTGTATATGCATAAAGAAACTTGGATGAATATATAAGAAACTAATAACACCGTGGAACACATTTAACTCTGCAGGACAGACCAAGTGAAGGCTTACTCTTTATAAAGTTGATCAATACTTTAAAAACCTCCACCTAAAATTTTCACATGCAAATTTTTGTTTATATACATAAAACTCTCATAATATTATCTGAATTTCACCTAAAGGACATTTAAATTATGCTAATTTTCAAACAAAAATGCACATGCTGTCTAAGATATTTCAATTGAGAACTTTTTCATATTGCACTTAAAAAGTTTTAACTATTTAATTTTATTTTAGAAATCAAATTATTTCATGGAGTCCAAATATTCCACGCCTTAAATTCTCTCTTTTTTTTTTTTTAATTTTATCTATTTATTTTTTTTCCCCCAAAGCCCCAGTAGATAGTTGTATGTCATAGCAGCACATCCTTCTAGTTGCTGTATGTGGGACGCGGCCTCGGCATGGCCAGAGAAGCGGTGCATCGGTGCGCGCCCGGGATCCGAACCTCGGGCCACCAGCAGCGGAGCGCCCGCACCTAACCGCTAAGCCACGGGGCCGGCCCATTAAATTCTCTTTTTTTATTCCCCACAAGGATCTACATTCATCTCCACAGGAAAAAAATGCAAAATTACATTCTTTAAAGTCAAATTCAAATATTAAAATTTGTGTATACTAAATAATACATTTTATACTATACTGGATGTTTTTTAAAACATTAAATAAAAATTCCCAAATTTGGAATAAAATTCATTATTCCCTGAAATATTAGAGAAACAAACAATAGAGAAATGGGCAAATGATATGGATAAGAAATTCAGAAAGGAGAAAACACAAATGTCATGAAAAGATTTTAAAATTCACTAGAGGGGCCGGCCCCACGGCTTAGCGGTTAAGTGCTCGCACTCCGCTGCTGGAGGCCCGGGGTTCGGATCCCGGGCGCGCACCGATGCACCGCTTCTCTGGCCATGCTGAGGCCGCGTCCCACATACAGCAACTAGAAGGATGTGCAACTATGACGTACAACTATCTACTGGGGCTTTGGGGAAAAAATAAATAAATAAAATTATTTAAAAAATAATAAAATTCACTAGTGATCATGGAAATACACACTAAAGACACGATGAGATATCACTCTTACCCACAATAGTGATGAAAATAAGAAAATCTGACAAAATCAAGTGTGAATGAGGATGTGAAGCAATGGAAACTCGTAAACCGGCAGTGGATTTTGGACAAAACACAACCACTTTGTAGAATAACTTGGCTATCTCTAGAAAACAAGATTGAAGCATTGGTGTTGCTTTGAATCAGCAATTCCACTCCTAGACAATGTCTCATACGTGGGGACCTGGAAATGCATAGAAAAATTTCATTGTGTTCTTGTTTGCTATAGAAAAAAAAGTGGTAATAAACTAAATGTCCATCATCAAAAGAATGTATGAATTGATTATCATGTCATTACATTAATACTATAGAGCAGTTAGCATGAATTAATTAGAACCACATGTTAAACATGGATAAATATAAAAAACATAATACTGATTAAAAATCAAATTTTATATGTAGAAGATAAACGCAGGGATAAAGAGAACAGATTAATGGTTCCAGAGGGGAAGGGGGTGGGAGTTGGGTGAAAGGGGTAAAGGGGTACATATACATGGTGATGGATAAAAACTAGACTATTGGTGGTGAACACAATGCAGTCTATACAGAAACTGATATATAATTATGTACACCTGAAATTACACAATGTTATAAACCAATATGACTTCAGTAAAATAATTTTAAAAATAAATAAATAAATAAAATTGCATCCGAAGTACATTACGACATGATACTAAGCAAATAAAAGTTTTAAAATAACATATTAAAAAATCTATAAATAATGTAGGAGGATTAAGGCCAGTTTCTGGATAGTAGTTATAGCTGAGAGGGGCTAGATGCCTTCCAGGGCAGTTTCATACAGGGCTTCAATTGTATTTAAAATATTTTATTGTGTATATTTTCTTTAAAAGAAATATTTGTGTAAGGCTATTATAAACTTTGCAGAAGCGAGTTTAATTTTGTTTTTTTCTGCCCACATTAAAGGTGGCTCAGATGCCGGCTTTGGCCCTGCTGGCTTCCCACAACCAACATAGCTGCAAGGAAAGCTCATTTCCGAAAGCTCATTTCCCTCAGTTGCCCGAAAGCCCACTTCCCCTGTGAGTGGTCCCAATTTCAAAAGGGGCTTGGAACCAGCCAACTTGCAGTTAAGGGGCTTCTCCCATTTGCCCCTTCCTCCCCTAAAGCCAGCACCTGCTATTTTCCCGGAGCACTTACCAGCTGAGTTTCAGCCGCCCCAGGGTACAAGGAGGAGCAGGCAGGCTGGTTGCTAGGGTATCCCCAGGCTGCTGTGTGTTCTGTTCACCTCCATCATCTGGAGAGAGAGCACCTCAAAGGGAGAAGTTTATATAGTTTGAGTCAGAAAGGGAAGTAGGTCCCTCCCCTTGTAAAAAGAAGTTCTGCCTCTTGGCAGTTATAACTTAACGCTTTCCCAAGGACACGTGACTTGGGCAATTCAGTCACCTCTCTATTACTCCATTTTAAACATTTCTATAATGACAATTTTTATATTAAGGTTTATGTTGTTGATATTAATCATTTTAAATTGCACATATATTTTAATTATTAGAAGGAAACGATTTACAATGAAATAAATATATATATAATTTTAATATGATGGTTTGATGACCTTTGTCAAGTAACCTCAGTTTTCTTAATGTGAAATGACGATAAAAACAACCCAGATTTCGACGTTGGTTAAGATCGGAATGTCATTGCTTAATGCTCCTCTTATTTTTTCCTCAAACTACAGCCGCAGTAACTTTATCTTCAATTCCTTTATAGTCAAATAATGATAATACATTGATTATAACGACGTCTTGCTTGCAGATGAAAACTATCTGATACTCGTTATTTAATTATAACACATTTGATTATAAACAGTGTTTAATTATAATTACACTTTCTCAAGTACCAATTTGCCTTATGACAACTTTAAAGTTTATTTGAAAAGGTGTGTAGAAGCTAGTCAAAGAATTACGTCATTTTAGCTTTAGTGCAAAAGATTCCATACATTTGCATATTTTTAAATTTTCCTTTTATTTCAAAATAATGTATGTTTCTGTGGCCTTGTGCGGGGGTAAATACAATATAACCTTTTTGCTCCACAAGCTGGCTGTCATTGTGTATTAATTAGATAGTATAAGGTGTGTGTCATTACTGATATATTTTGATCTGTTTCTACCATATGCTTTGTGTTTTCTACTTAATCTCCTTATTTTATGCTTCTTTCTTTACCCTTTCTTGCTTTAAGTTTGTTGAGGATGTTTTTCTTGTTCTCTTTTTTTCTCTTTCTCTCCTGGTTTTGAAGGTATACACTCTCTCTTGTTTTTTATGATTACCTTTAAAATTTTAGCTGGCATTTTAAACTTAGCAAACTGTAAAGTCAACATTTTCATCTCTTCTGACCAATATAAAGATTTAAGGACATAATACTTCCAATTGCCTCCCTCCTAAATTAGGTGCTGTTGTAGCCCAGGTTCTAGCTTATTATGTAACCCATGGAGTAGAATGTCTTATTATATAGTCATTGTTTATTTATACTTTCACATACGTTTGCCGTTTTCTTTTCTCACTATTTTTTCCATCCTTCAGCGATAATTTTCCTTCATCCTGAAGGTCTTTTAATATTTCATTAGTGGGAGTTTCCGGAAGAGATCAATGGTCTCAGTGTGTTTTTTCTTGTTTGGAAAGTATTTTCTCACCTTCATTCTTGAAATATTGTTTGAGTATTCAGTTCTAGGCTGGCAGTTATTTTTGTATCAGCATATTTAACACTTAATATGAGGTATCATTGAACACTAATGTTAAATAACTGATGTTTCTGTTGAGAATCAAATCTTAGTGTATCCGTCTCTCTTGGTTAGAGATAAGCAGTGATTTCTTTCTGGTTGCTTTTTCTCTTTGAACTTTAGTGTTCTTGTAAGTTCACTCAATGTGTTTTGGTGTGGATTGCTTCTCTACCATTCTGTCATCTCCTTGCAGAATTTTAATTAGATAGCTGCACATTCTTTGCACTATCATCTGTATATTCTTAACCTTAGTCTCCATTTCTTTGATTTCCTTGGCTGCCTTCTGGATAATTTCTTCAAATCTACCTTCCAGCCACTAATTATGTCTTGAGTTTTTTTGTTTTTCCTAATATGTTGTTTAATCCATCTATTGAGGTTTTAATGTCATGCCATCCAAAGATAAAATTAGCTAAGTGTTCAAAAGCACAATATTTCCTTGCACTGATGGAGAAACCTCTGCCTTCCTCTATTTGTGAATTTCTGTTCCAGCCAAGTTGCGCCAATTCACGAGCCCACCAAGCCGTACATATCTGTGTTTTCCTTTGAGGCTGTCTCTCTTTCTTGTATTTCTGTCTCTCCTCTCTGTGTATTTCCCTACTTTTCTCATTGTTTCCTCTATTTCTGACATAATTAGAGTTATGTTCATGCTAGTGCTGAGATGGTAAAGAAGAGGCATTCTGCAAATATTGCTGAATGAACACATATGGTAGCTGTTATGAGGCAACAACAGCAGCACTGGTGGTACCCTCTGCTAAAATCTGACTGTAGTTTCAATGTCCAGTCACAGTCCAAGAGGAAGAAATAAATGAACTAGGCTGGGGCTCTTTAACCGAGAGCAGAGAGGAAGACACAGGCATGACCCCTGCCTCCAAATCTCAGAATAGATATCCTGGATAAGACTAGATTTGTGTGTCCATAGAAGGAGTCAAGGGCCATAGACGGGCACTGAAGGGGGTGGGTATTAGCCAACGTAAGTCACTAGTGTGGAGTGGCTGTCAAAAATGCCAATGCAGCTTAATCCCCTTCCACTGATAGAGCTGACAGAAAGTAGTTCTTTTCATAATCCACTGCACAGATACAATCTGCAGGATCCAGAGGTAATAAGCTTTCCATTAGCAGATGTATTCAAGCAGAGTTTGGACCACCATTGCCAGGGAAGCTGTCCTTAGTCAAGGATCCTTAGTATCCCCCAAAAGTTGTAGTACCCCCCAAAATTAGTGCCACCCCCAAATTTGGAAGGCATGTGTGCCCGTTCATTAAGGGAGGGAATCTTACATTCTTCAGATGCTCTAATTGGTATGCCATCCTCAATATTTTAAGTATCACTGGTCTACCGGGAATTACTGGGGGAAGGGGGTGGAACATGAAACTAAATATCTTTGAATGTCCCTTTCAGCAGTGAGACGGTATAAACCCTGTCTTTTGACTCCTGTGTATAGTAGTTCCCATTCTCAGAGACTTTCACCACCAGCAATCATACGTCCCACGTCACTGTGAACAGAGGAAAAAGCCTCACCATTGTGTTGCAATTCTGCTGACCATACACTGCAACAGATTCCCTTTTTTGAGGGATGGAGACCACAGGGCTATTTGTACTTACTTTGACCCTCTTCACCATACTCTGTGACCTACTTGCCTTCTCTGTCTCTCTCTCTCTCTCATCTAATCTCTTGCATTCACACTTTCCCATATCTGGATGCACCAGCATCTCCCTGACTCTATTCCCATTCATTTTTTCAGATAGTCTGAGTTGGCGCAATTTCATAACCTAGCCAGCATAGAACACATGGAGGAACTGAATTCCTTGAAGATAACTTCAGCTCCTAGAGGCAAAACCATTGACTTGGATGTCAGTGATGAATGTACAGACTTGAGACTCAGGCTTGGGGTTCCACTCCAGATAGAGATATTTACTCACTCTGTGAATGGGTCCATGTCAGCTAACCTCTCTGGGATAGGGATGTGAGAAAAATATGGGGAAGAGATGTTGAAAAAAGTTAACTGCAACGTGTGAGTAATTGTCATATTTGTTGCAACTGTTGTAACAAAGGAAAACTCAACTTTCAAAGATAGGTTATTGTGCAGGAAATTATTTCCCAAACTCCCAGACTGGTCCAAATCCTTTGTGCCATGAGACCTTATCATTCACCATATTGACACCAACGACTCAAGAGCACGAACCCAGAGAGTGAACGATAGTATGGAGTGAAACACACCTTCCCCAGAGTTGTCCCACCTACCAGATTTCCCTGGCTCTCTTCTCTTCTCCAAACCCAAGGTGACTCAATGACAGGCACTTTGGGGCAAATCGGTACAGAATTCAGCAGAGTTGAGCTGTCCTAAGCTTATGCTAGTTCCTGGAAAAAAACACAGCTTTGGGGGAACAGTCCAAGAATATGTTTTTTAAGAGGAGAAAAGCAAAGAAAATATCCCTTCTGCAATGTTACTGATATCTCTGTCTTCTCTTTCCTCTACCCAATAGTTTGAGAATATGTGGAGGACAAACCCATGTCTTGTTTATCTCTGTATACCCAAGAATCTTTCAAGTAAATCTCCGAATCTCATTGCAGAAGTTCTATGACACCACATGTCTTCAGTGTCACTTGGATTATTGGCTTTTAAAAGGGAGACTAGAGGGCCGGCCCCGTGGCTTAGCAGTTAAGCGCGCGAGCTCCGCTGCTGGTGGCCCGGGTTCGGATCCGGACGTGCACTGACGCACCACTTGTCCGGCCATGCTGAGGCCGTGTCCCACATACAGCAACTAGAAGGATGTGCAGCTATGACATACAACTATCTACTGGGGCTTTGGGGGAAAAATAAATAAATAAAGTTAAAAATTAAAAAAAAAAAGGGAGACTAGAAAATAGACTTTCTTAACCCACAGCCACATGCCTATGCCTAAAAATGCTGAAAACAAAGATGAAACTGACCTGTCAGAGAGTTGTCTGACTCATGAAGACTCTACTACAAATAAACTGAGCGATCTATGATTAAAAAATGGAAATATAATGGAAGTTACTTTCTCTTGACTTGTTAATAAATATTTTACTGGGTCTTAGGCCATAGAGGAGGAGCAAAGTAGCCATTTTTAAATACATCCAGAACATTGTTTTTCCTAACAAGGCCTGCCCTCAAAAGATGATCAGTTTAAACATTTAGCTGAGCCTAAATGAAAGGTCAGAGCCGTCACCGGGGTGAAAATCATTCCAAGGTAGGATGTGCCTTGGAACAGAGCCACTTGCTCCCACATTAAAGGTAATTATAGTAATCGGACATAAAAATCTTCCACTACACACACATGCTTTCTTCGTGAGGAAGGAACAGAAAATATTTTCAGGGAGTTCACTTCATTAATTACTGGGCAAAAAATTAAATAACCAACAGAAAAATAAATCAAGCCCAAAGATAATATTTTTCAGCACACCTGAGACGTATAGCGACAAGAGAAGAATTTTATCATTTGTCCTACTGAGGTATCGTTGGGACTGCCATCAACTTTTATGAGTTGTTTTGTTTTATTGTGCTCTTTTGAGAAACAATTGAGTCAATGGATATATACTGCCTTGTAAACTGTACACTTTCATACACGTTAGGGAAATAGAACCCATAACAAAATATCCATTGTATATGTATTTGATCTTAATAAATTGATCAGCCACTTTAATGAAGACACCCCGCTAGTGTCTCTAAAAAAGTTGCTCTCAGTGAATTGGGGGAAGGTTTTGTAACTGAACTGCCAGTCAAGAACAAGCTAAACAAGTGATCCTTTTTCATAGATCATCGCAATAGGCTGGGCATTGGCAGTGACTCCTGTTTTTCTATACTGCAATATTGATTACTTAGCTTTGCAATGTCAACCCTCCTATTTCTACTCTGGGGATCTTTCTTTAAGTTTCTTGTTGGCTAAAACATGGTTAGATAAATGGTATATTAGTTTCCTGTAGCTGTCATGACAAACTACCACAATCTTGGTGGCTTAAAACAATTGAAATTTATTCTCTCACAGCTCTGGAAGCTAGAAGTCTGGAATCAAGGTGTTAGGAGGGCCACGCTCCCTCTGGAGCCTCCCAGGGAGCATCCTCCCTTGCCTCTTCCAGCTTCTGGCGGCCACAGGTGTTCCTTGCATCTGTCCCTGCTCTATCTTCACATCACCTCTTCCTCTGTGTGTATGTCTCTCTTGAAAGTCTCTCTGCCTCTCTCTTCTAAGGATATATGTGATTGCACTTAGGTCCCCCCTGGATAATCCAGAATAAACTCCTCTACTTAAGATCCTTATCTTAATCACATCTTTTGCTATTTAAAGTAACTAACACTTACAGGTTCCAGGGATTTGATGAGGATGTCTTTTTTTTATTATTATTGATGGTTTAATAGTTTATAACTGTGAAATTTTGGTTGTACATTATGGTTTGTCAATCACCATATACATGTCTCACTTCACCCCTTGCGCCCAGCCCCCAACCCTCTTGCCCCTGGTAACCACTATACAGTTCTCTCTGCTCATGTGTTGGTTTATCTTCCACATATGAGTGAGATCATGCAGTGTTTGTCTTTCTCTGTCTGGCTTATTTCACTGAAAATAATACCCTCCAGGTCCATCCATGTTGTTGTAAATGGGACGATTTTGTCTTTTTTATGGTTGAGTAGTATTCCATTGTATACATATATATACCACATCATCTTTATCCAATCATCAGTCAAGAGACATTTGGGTTGCTTCCACTTTTTGGCTATAGTGAATAATGCTGCAATGAACATAGGGATGCTTGAGCCTCTTTGGATTGTTGATTTCAGGTTCATTTGATAGATTCCCAGTAGTGGGATAGCTGGATCAAAGGGTATTTCTATTTTTAATTTTTTGAGGAAAGTCCATACTGTTTTCCATAGAGGCTGCATCCGTTTGCATTCCCACCAGCAGTGTAGGAGAGTCCCCTTTCTCCACATCCTCTCCAACATTTGTTGTTTTTTGTCTTGGTGAGTATAGCCACTCTAACGGGTGTGAGGTGACATCTTAGTGTTCTTTTGATTTGCATTTCCCTGATGATTAGTGATGTTGAACACCTTTTCATACGCCTGTTAGCCATCTGTATATCTTCTTTGGAGAAGTGTCTCTTCATTTCCTCTGCCCATTTTTTAATCAGGTTGTTTGTTTTTTTGTTGTTCAGTTGTGTGAGTTCTTTATATATTATGGAGATTAACCCCTTGTGGGATATATGTTTTGCAAATATTTTCTCCCAGCTGGTAGGCTGTCTATTCATTTTGATCCTGGTTTCGTTTGTCTTGTAGAAGCTCTTTAATCTGATGAAGTCCCACTTGCTTATTTTTTCTTTAGTTTCCCTAGTCTTAGTAGACATAGTATCTGAAAAGATTCCTTTATGACCAATGTCAAATAGTATATTGCCTATTATTTTCTTCTAGGAGTTTTATAGTTTCATGTCTCACCTTCAGGTCTTTGATCCATTTTGAGTTAATTTTTGTGAATAGCGATAGCAGATTATCTACTTTCATTCTTTTGCGACGACGACGAGGATATTTTTTGTTCGGCCGTTTGTCAGCCTACTACAAATGGTTAACATAATTTTCTTCAACATATCAGCCAGTAAGAACAAATAGCAAGTTGACTTTGTTGTCCTGAAATTTCTGTTTTTATCTAATGGACAATTAGTTGTTATTGTTTTAATAGAGAATGATATTAATAGACAATACTGCACTTACAAAGCACTTATTATGTGCCAAGGACTTTCCCAGTGCATTATATATATTAACTCCTCTAATTTTCATGACAAGTCAATGTAGTGGTTACAATTATTAACCCTCATTTCGCAGAAAAGCAAACCGAGGCAGAGAAAAATGAATTAACGTTCCCATGGTCATATAACCAGGGAGCAGCAGGTCCAAGATTTAAATCTAACTTCTGTCTTCAGGTCTATACCCCCAACCACTCTACTTTACCACCTCTCCCACCTCCAATGAAATATCCATCCTTTGTAGGCCATCATTGCCCCAAGATAATAGTTGGATAAAAACATCGTTTGGTTTATTGGGTTACTAGGTCTTAACTATCTTATTTGATAGCCTACATTGTGGCTGAATATCCACGATAGAGTTAGGTACTGGAAAACAAGTTCAAAAATCTTTCTTATTGAAAGAGAGCCCAAGTCTGTGAAAACATTTATGCAACCCAGAATAACACACCAGCAGAGATTTCTGAATTTCAGAATTCTAGTCTACAGATGAATTTGATATCTTTTTAGCTAAATTCATGAGTATTAAGACCATTCCTTGAGCAGGTTTTGTTCAGAACAAAGACTAGTTATGACCAACATGCAATAATAAAAAGTCAGTATGTTTCTGTTTAAATAGCATACTTTTTAATCTAACAAATATTATTTTAATATGTTTTGTTTAAATGATGGACATTATGTATGGTAAGTTTGGGAAGCTATGAATAATGATATCTTCTTTAAGAATGCGTCAGAATCCTTTTATCAGCAAATGGAATGGAGACACATTACTTTAATCTAAGACTGAGCTTAATTGGTGTTGGGTTGTAGTTTTCTAGTACTACAACTACCTATGTTACACCCCTCAAAGATTCCCAACGATCATAACAGGATATTTACTAGGACCTATTGGTTTGTTCTGAAATTTAATGATCTACCTTTGATATAGACCATTCTCGTTAAGTAATGGTGAGTTCATTGCAGTCTCCTTCTGAGCATAGATTTAACAGACACATATTTTTCATATGGCTTGTCTCCTAAAACTCACCATATTGATGAATTTTAAAAGCCTCATTTACCCCATTTGATTCTGAGCAAGATTGCATCTGACAAGGAAAATCATTTATCATGAAAGAAGTGTGGCAATGGGCTTACACTGATGGAATTCACTGGTCTTATTCTATGCCCGTCACTGACTAGGAGCTGGCAGGTAGAAAATTGGAATAGCCTACTTAAGGTTAATTTATGGCACCCTGTGAGATTTGAGTGCTGTCTTAAAACACGTGGTATACGTCTCCACAAGCATCTATGATACTGTGCTCTTTCACCCATAGCCAGGATACATGGGTTCATGAACACGATATGGATTTGGGAGTAGCCCCTTTCAATAAACACCTGTTATCACATTTCAAGGAATTTTTGCTTCTCGTCCCCACCACCTTAGGCTTAGCAGGTTTGGAGATCCTACCTGTCAAGGAAAGAACACGTCTACCATGGAATACATTATGTTTCACTAAATTGGATGCTTACTACCCCCCTAGCCATTTTGTGCTCCTAATGCCACTAAAATGATAGACAGAGAGGAAGGTTACTCTACTGGTTAGGCCAATTGATCCTGATTACGGAGAGGAAATCGGCTAGCTGTTACCAATGAGAGCACAGAGTAGTGTTTTGTTTGGGAACCAGCAGATTCAGTGGGGCATCCTTGTTATTTTCATACTCAATGATAATTGACAGTTATATTATTGTTGACGTTCTAACTAAAGTGTCTACATTTCAATTAGCAGGAAAGAAAAGCCAAGAAATAAAACCACATGCCAGCCAAGTCAGTCTTCTTTTTAAGGAACATAATAATACTTGTTTACATAGTATTTGTCACTTTCCATTATATAATTATACTACCATCCCACTATCAGGAAGACTGGGAAAAGTCCATTTTCGCAGCCTGGCATGTTGCTAAAAACAAGTAATCACCTCCACAATTTCAGGGTTCATAGAGTCTGGCAAAAGGAGAAAATGGATGTTGAGTAAACAACCAACAGGCAGAATCTTTGTTTTCCTGAGGCAATCAATGATCCAGTATCACCTAGATGTTATAATTGCTTCAGAGTAATAGCTTGAGATGCCACGGACAACAAGAATTATTTATAGCTTGATTTGCCTATGTGACATGTTGGGGTTTGGCAGCAAAGATATTGATAGTAATTTCCTTCTTGCATAGGTGGCCAAGATAAAACTAGGTATTGGAAATGCAACTCAAAACATTGTCAATGAAAGCCCATCAATGAAAGCACATCTGTGGAAGTGTGAGTTCATGGCCCAGAACAGAAAAGTGAGCTGTTTCACGTGAGATAGTTTCAGCATTTCAAAGCCACAAACTCACAACATTTTTAGTTGCTTTGCAAAGCTTAGAGTTGTTTGCAGCACTGGTTCTATTTGACCCCAGGATGATTGGAGCTTTCTGAGGTACAGCTTATTCCTGATTTAAGTATCTAATATGCATCATCCACTACCACATCGGAGCTCTCCACTCCCAATTTCACTGCTCTCGTTCAGAGCCATATGAATATTTTTCTGTTGAATGTAAAGTTTTTTTTCCAGATTCTAGGTTTTGGTTTCAAACCATAAGACAAAATGATACTAGAAGAAATTTCTAAAACACAAATGTAGATACATTTCTCTGCAATTTAGACCACCTGCACTTGACACAATAAACACATTAACCTGGCTAGTAGTCCAATATAACGTGGCCACATATCTTGACTGGTACCCTTTTTTCACATACAGAACCATTGGTATTTCATTTCTTCATCATTTCAACAAGGACAATTTTTGTTCATTCTTTAAAAGCAATTTTACTACCCACTGCTTTGTGAAATACTCCTTTCGTTCTTAGAAATGATTGACGTTTTCTTTTGTATCATTGAAATATGTGTCTTTAAGAGCATGGGTCAGATTTTCACTGCTATTATTATTTGTATGGCTATGTACTTCTCCTAGTCAACTGTAAAATTTTATATAACTGGGACATAACACAGTGCCTGGTAAATGCTGGAAAAATGTGCCTCAAGTATTGTAAGAAAAGTATATATGTATATATATATGTGAGTGTGTGTTTGTGTGTGTAATATGCATAGAAATTATACACATGTATTGTATTTGTATACATAATATATATTAAAATATATATTATATGCATGTATTGTATTGTGTATATATGTAAACAATCCTTCAGTTGTTTCTTTGACAGCAAAATAAAAGTAGACTTATTCTTCCATCATATAGATTTACAAAATGGAATAAAATCCATGCAATCGACTTGATTTTTTATTTATACAAGAGAGAAGAGCTCCTATTACTCAAGAAAAAACTTAAAATGAAGGTGTAAACTATTTAAATGTCAGAATCAATGTGTGTGTTTAATATCTTTGACTCAAATGAACCAAAGAGAATTCAGCATCTGAAACAAAAAAAATTCTAGTTTGTGAAATGATGAATCATAAATTGATTTACAGTTATGTTGGTTAATCCAAAAGATATCCAGCTTTCTTTTCCCAAATTCTCCAATCATAACCTTACTGAGTGCACCATTATGAGATACCCCACGGAATGCCAGGAATTCAACACAGAAGGTTTGGCTGGTAGAAGCTTAGAGTTAAAATGACTCCCTGGAACATTAATCAAAGAATCATGTTACATGGGGGTCTTTGTTATGCATTCAAAACAATGAATACCAATGATGTGCCTTTAAGAAGGGAGAATAATGTTGTGTTTGGTCCTGGAAAACATAAACTGTGCCAAATAAAACACAAAGTGTGCAGAAAATTTCATAAATAGCTGTAGTAAGACTTTGTCTTCGATATCTTTTATTTTCTGGCTAAAAAGTTTACAAGGCCTAATGTATAAGCTTGCCAGAGTGATGTCAAGATAACATTATTTGTATTAGATTTAACCCAAAAGTACACTTCAGTGGACATATACTAGGAGGAATTAAGGCAGATATATAAAGACTAAAAGTATGGATTGGTGGTTACCAGAGGGGAAGGGGGGAGGGGGGAGGGCGAAAGGGATAATTCGGCACATGTGTGTGGTGATGGGTTGTGATTGGTATTTGGGTGGTGAACATGATGTAATCTATGCAGAAATAGAAGTATAATGATGTACACCTGAAATTTATACAATGTTATAAGCCAATGTTACTGCAATAAATAAAAAATTTTAAAAAAAAGAAAATAGAAATATATGACTTGAGCAAACTAAAGGAAGAACACAGGTATGGTTAGCTACGTTCTTTATATTGTTTTTCCAAGGACTGAATGTTGAGGAGGAGAACTGAAAACATCACTATCCTCAAAATCTCACTTAATTGGTAAACATTGCTCGCTTACAGATGCAATACCGAAGTTTGACCCATTTCTAGAATGTCACTTTAAAGTTCACAGCTGCCAATCTGGATACCGTGTACAAAGCTTCCCTTTTTTCCACATCCTTGCCAACACTTGCTATCTCTTGTCTTTTTGATAATAGCCATCCTAACAGGTGTGAGATGATATCTCTTTGTGGTTTTGATTTGCATTTCTCTGATGATTAATGATGTTGAGCACATTTTCACGTTCCTGTTGGCCATTTGTATGTCTTCTTTGGAAAAATGTCTATTCAGGTTCTTTGCCCATTTTTTAATCAAGTTATCTGTTTATTTGCAAAATGACGTATAAGCAGGTAAGAACAAATAAGTCATAGTATGCCATGTCAACACAACTCCTATAAAACAAGTCAAGTAGTCAGGTTCTCTTACCAACCAGCAATAAATTCACGGATGCAATGAAAAGTGAGGAACGACTTACCTCAGGATGAATGCTCTACTTTTGACTGTTGCATTAGGCACGACCTGTATTGCCCAAGATTTGAATGAAGGAATGGAATTGGGTGGGACATCAGTGTGGAGGCTTGATACGGTACTGTTTAAATATTTGTGGTACTGTCGGCTCTGTGTGTGTGTGTGTGTGTGTGTGTGTGTCTGTGTGTCTGTGTGTGTGTGGTGTTGGGTATAGAATTCAGTTTCACCTTGACTTGCCTCTGTGGCAAAAATCAAATCACCAGAATTGTGACTGAGCTCATCACAACAAGTGGTGGCCAAGTTTCAACTCTAAGCCTTTAGTTCACAATTCTCCATCTTACATACAGGCAAGTGGAGAAGCTTGCTTACTTTCATGAGTCTTGCTGTATTTGTAGCTTTGCCTCTAAGGAAGGCAATGACATCACAAGCTTTTATTATCCAACAGTTGGGCTTTTTTTTTTTTCCATAAATGAGCATGAACAGAGCAAAGAGATTCCTAAGATGACTCATATGAATGTTCTTTTTAGTGGACCAGAAACTGGAATACCATTTATTTGGCTGCCAACAATGAAAAGAAGATAAGTGAAAATGGACCACTAAGAATTTACTTCCGTGGTTTTAATGAATTAACCAATGGTGGCATCAGAGTCACCTTTTATCACAGGTGGGTACTTAATTGCAGACAGCAAAAGGTTAAACAGCTTAAAAATCCCAGAGGAAAGAGAAACACGCAGCTCTGAAGGTCTGGAAATACTTACAAAGAAGATGACGTTTGGGTTGAGATTTTTATTTTTCAGAGAAGGAATCAGTGCAGTGTGAAGGACAAACGTGTGCACAGATGCCAAAAGGAGAAATAACGTGGTATATTTTTGTCAGAGTTCCTTATGACCAGCTATACTACATGTGAACAGGAAGATGGAGTTGTGATTGGAGAGGGACATAGGATTGTTTGAGAAGAACCATGGAGAGCTTCATTAATATAAAGATAACTCTTGTGGGTTACTGAACACAGAATTGAGACAATGTGGAAATAAAGAGAGGCCACCCAAAGAGGAACAATCACAAGCTTTAATCAGAGCTTGCTGTAGCAAGGGAGTCAGCCACCATCGCTTGTATTTAGCAGAGACTCAAAGGCAGGCAGAGGAGGAAAGCTTTAAAGCAGAGAAAAGGGAAGACTTCATATGCCCTGATGGGAGGCTGTTGGCACAGAGAAGCTGGAACAGGGAGGCAGGTTAACTAGAACAGGATATCCTATGTGGTTGGTTAGGGGTGCATATTAGGCTTTCTCCAGTTGGTACTAAGTTGGAAGTGGAGTCAAGAACTAGCGAAGCTGGGAGTTATTAATCAAATCCTGGCAGTTTGGGGCCAATTGTTACAGGAGTTATTGTTGGCTTCCTGGATTGGTTGCTAGAGGTGGTGGTCTGACTCCCTACAAGTCTGACTTGTAGATAGTAGGCTGGCTTCCTGGGCCATTTGCTGCAGATTTTGGGTCAGAGTTATATTTTACATATGTATAATCTGTCCATTGTCCATTTGTATATTCAGTCTCTCAACAATAAGATATGAGATTATTTCAAAGCTCCTTTGGATTGCTGGGAGAGAGAGTGTGGACAGGTAAGAATTTAGAAGCAGGGTTTCCTCTCTGTATGCGACACCAGGTTTCTGGACTTACACAGTGGCAGTGGTTGCAGAGATAAGAACAATTTTGGGAAGTATTTAGAAAGAAAAGTCATGAAAAGAAAAAAATGTGCTTCAGTGGAAATCGCACCCTTCTGATGATCTGATTCTAGTCTTTCATTGTCTCTGAGCTATTTTATAACTCTTTGTAAAATAGATAATAGAATTGTAGATAACTGACAGCAATACAAAATAATTTTCATCCAAAGACACATAAATTCTGTTCTGTCCTGTAGAGGTTCATATGGCTTCCCTCTCCTACTGTGAAAGAAGCTCAGTTTTGCTTCCTTTTCCAGTTTTGTTTGTTTGTTTGAGGAAGATTGTCCCTGAGATAACATCTCTGCCAATCTGCCTCTATTTTGTATGTGGGACGCTGCTACAACATGGCTTGATGAGAGCTGTGAAGGTCCACACCCAGGATCCAGGCCTGTGAACCCCGGCTCACCCAAGCAGAGCGTGTGAACTTAACCACTATGCCGCTGGGCCAGCCCCCATAAATTTGTGCTTTTTTGACTCCTCTTTTGAACGGGTTGTAACATTAACTGGGTTCCCTCATTGATTAATGAATTAAATAAAACCTCTAACATGTATTCATTTTTATATCTGTACTAGAGAAGTGATTTTGCCTTTTTTTTTTGAAAATTAACTTTTACCAGTCAAGACTAATGGGACATAGAGAATGAATATTCACGTCATTCCTGACCCTTCCTTTGATCACACTCCACTTGAAGGCTGTCGCTTAATCATAGTGGCTCCAATTTCAAGAGATTTCCAGGATCTACCCCTTCTTACCATCCCTATCACAACAAAGCCTGGCTCAGGCTGTTCTCATCTCTCCCCTGCGTTACTGCAGTAGCATCCCAACTGGACAGAGATGCCCAGCCTCCATGCTTGCCCTTTCTTCTATTTCTCACCCAGCAGCTAGGGAGATCCTGTTAAAGTAACATCCAATGACAACACTCTCCTCAGGAACACAATGGGGTTCCATCTCACGCAGAATAAAGACAAACACTTCTCGTGAACTCAGGTCCTATAGGTGGGCTGCATCTTCTGACTCATTCTTCCTGTGACTCCCCTCCTTGTTCAGTCTCCTCCAGCCACAACGGGGTCCTTGGCATTCCTCCTACATACAAACATGATCCTGTCTCTGGGCCCCTTTTTGGTCTTTCCTCTAGAATGCTTTTCCCCCAGATACAATCAGGATTTGCTCCCTCACCTCATTTGGCTCTTTTCTCAAAAATTACCTTCTTAGGGAGACCCTCCCTCATCATCTGTTTAAATCTCAACCTTCTGCTCAACAAACTCAAACTTCATATTCTCCCTCCACGCTTTGTGGTCGTTTTTTCTTTAGCGTGTATCACAGATTTATTCCGCGTATCCCAGAAGGCTTATTAAAGCTTTAAGTTTTAATAAGTTCAGAAGTGTATGACATCATTTGCAACACATTGTTTCAAAGCTTTACTGGAATTTCTTTTATGCTTATTTAGTTTTGTGCATTTTGAGTAATAAATGTTTAACTTTTTA
Organism: Diceros bicornis minor; assembly: GCF_020826845.1. Taxonomy (NCBI): domain Eukaryota; kingdom Metazoa; phylum Chordata; class Mammalia; order Perissodactyla; family Rhinocerotidae; genus Diceros; species Diceros bicornis. The sequence continues at coordinate 23,961,803 of NC_080773.1, forward strand.
ATTTTTTAGTTTTGTCCATTCCTTTGACAATGGCAACAAAAATTGGAACTAAAAGAGACTTAGTGGTGTCTATCTGTTTTGTTCACTATGTTGTCATTAGAGACTGAAATATAGCAGATCGTCAATAATTATTTAACGAATAAATATAAGTGGAAAGACCAATATAGTTCCAGATTTTTACATAGGGTATCTCTTTGCATGTCAACACCACTGTTGGAAAAAATAAGGAATATAAGTTAGTGATCAGATAACAGAAAGCAGACTTTAATGTGGCCCAATGAGATATGCAATAAGCAATTATCAACATTAAACTAAAGTCCCAGAGCAAAATTGGATATATAGATATATAGCTGGATATATAGATTTTGGACTCGGTTTGCAATGGGGGAGAGTTGAGATTCTAGGAATAAGAGTTGCTACCTGGGAGGATAAATGTTAGGCCACCTAGTAAACAACCAATACTCAATGGCAGGCAAGGAAGAATAGTTAGTTAATCAGACTAAAGCAAGTGCCAAAGATGCAGACAAAAATAATCAGACAATGGTGTTATGGCAGAGGAATACACATTTCACAAGGAGGGAATGGAAAAGATTCACACTGCTGTGAGATCTGAGAAAATGTGCCTTGAGTTTACAAATTAGATGATCATTTACAGAAAGCGTATGGATTCCCAAGTAATCTGCTTTTTTGAGAAGTTTGGTAGTGAAGATGGGGAGAGAAATACTAAGACCACTGACTTGATTTAGTATCTTAAAGGCTGGAAGGATGGTGCTGGAGAAAAGTAGTTGAAGATGCAAAAGAGAGAAGAGGTAAGTGGTGGAACAAAGTCTTGGAAATGATGCTTTAAGAGAGGAAATGGACACAACTGACTATAAGAAAAGTAGACATGGGAGGAAAAAAGGCGTATGGAAATAGACAACTGGAAATTGATGGCGTTTGTGCCTGGTGGCCTGTGTCCTGCTTTATGAAAGCTTCTGAGGGGCTGGGTTGTCCTTTAGACTGTTCTGGAAGTAATCCAATAGTCAGAACTCGAAAGGCCTGTCCTGATCTCAGATCCTACTGCCTTCATTTTTCTTGTTGTTGTGTTGACTATTTACTTTCCTCCTTTTTTTTCTTAAGTAAACTTTTTATTTTAGAATAGTTTTAGATTTACAGAAAATTTTCAAAGATAGTGTAGAAATTAATAAAAGAAACCTTAATTAAATTGGAGTCGGGAGGGCCTGTAGGGGGAGCCCTCAGCCCTATCACATATCCTCAGTTACACCAAACAGGAAGAGACATACTTGCATCTTGGACAGGAAGTAAAACTACTTTACTACTGAGGGAAGATTTCTCTCCTCACCCAGCAACAGCCCAGCCAATGAGAAACGCTGCAGCTCAGCCAATGAGAAACACCGCAGCTCAGCCAATGAGAAACGCTGCAGCTCAGCCAATGAGAAACGCTGCAGCTCAGCCAATGAGAAGTCCGTTGCCACCCTGAACTGTCACTTTCCCCCAGTGGACTTTCATTTAGAACAGCCCCCTCTTACTCCCCTTTTTTCTCTATAAAGGCAGCTCCCCTCCTTTGTTTTCTGGATTTGCCTATAGTTTGCCATAGCGTGCACATCCTGAATTGCTATTCTTTTGGCTTTTCCCAAACAAACTCACTTTCAGGGTAAAATAACAGGTGAATTTGCTTTTAAGTTGACAATAGTATAGAGAGTTCCCCGGTATCTCTCACCCTATTTCCCCCATGGTTATCACCATACATCACCGTGGTATAAGTGTCACAACTAAGAAACCTACATTGGTACATTCCAATCAACCAAACTCCAAATTTTCTTCAGATTGAACCAGTTTTTCCCCAAAGTCCTTCTGCTCCAGGATCCCATTCAGGATACCACATTAAACTTAGTTTTTGCGTCTCCCTAGGCTACCCACTCTTGGCTATGACAGTTGCTCAGACTTTCCTTATTTTGATGGTAGGTATTTTGTCTCCTCCTTCTTTTCAGGATTTTTACTCTCTCTTATTCGTTTGCATGACCAGTGTCAAGTAATTATCTGTAACTAAGAAACACTGCTTGAAGCTAGATTTGAAATATAAAAACAACCCGAATATTTCTGGATCTTAAAAAGATGTAGTGGGTCATGGCAGCCCAAGCGTCCCACTCTGAGAACTACAAAAACCCAGATAACTTTTTTTTTTTAATTATAGACATCAGAGAGCAATAGAAGCAACAATATACCAGCTGAATGAAATTCCAGAGGGAGTTGGGCCCTTCCAAAGTAAGCTGATAATCAATAGCTGTTTTAATGTCTGTGGGCATTGGCAAATTCTGGACTGAGGATTAAGCCTTGCCCATGCAGAGGTACATTACTGAGAGAAACAACAAAATTAGATTTTGTGGAGTGGAGTTACTGTGTGACAGAATGGAAAATTGAAAAGCCTTAAACATGCAGATTTTTTTTGCCAGAGGACATTTGCTGAGGGTTTGGGCTTCATTTGGGAGTCTAGAGACCTAGAATGAAGACTTAGATAAGACAAAGTGAAATCTACTGTAGTCTCAAGGTGCTAAGGAGACAGAATTCCACTAGAGCTCAAAAATAAAACTGTGGGGTTGGGAGGTTAACTCAGAAATAAGCTTAGAACCCATAAAGGGAAAAATTGCGTCTCCCAAAGTTGTTCAGTGTTGAGGACACAGACCCCTACTATGCTGTCGATCAAAAGCCAAGGAAGACCAGACAGAGAAAGACAAACACCATATGATTTCACTCATATGTGGAACATAAAGAAACACATGGATAAAGAGAACAGATTAGTGGTTACCAGAGGGGAAGGGAGTGGTGGATGGTGAAAGGGGTAAACGGTCATATATGTATGGTGACAGATAAAAATCAGATTATTGGTGGTGAGCATAATGCAGTCTATACAGAAACTGATATATAAGAATGTACACCTGAAATTATACAATGTTGTAAACCAGTACGACCTCAATAAAATACTGAGGGGAAAAAGCCAAGGAAGGCCAGGCCTGAGGAAAACTAACAAACAAGAGGCATACTGAATATTACTAAAACTGCAGCCCAGAGCCAGACCTGATGGCCTAGTGGTTAAAGTTCCATGCTCTCTGGCTCAGCGGTCGGGTTCGTTTCCCAGTCATGGAGCTACACCACCCATCTGTCAGTTGCCATGCTGTGGCGGCAGCTCACATAGAAGAACTAGAAGGACTTACTACTAGGTTATACAACCATGCACTGGGGACTTGGGGAGAAGGGGGAAAAAAAGAAAATTGGCAACAGATGTTAGCTCAGGGTGAATCTTTTGCTGCAAAAAAAAAAACCTGTAGCCCAACCCTGACTCAGCTCACCCCACATTCTATCTGCCTAATTGATGAAAGAAAGCAGAAACCTGTTCAGGACGCAGATATCATCTTGTACCTCTATAGTGATTTGATCTACAATGTGTGACATAAAATAAAAACTTCATACACAGGAGTGGAGGCAGGAAAATATGATAAATATCAGGTAAAAAACCTGATGATGGAAATAGATCAATATATTATCCAGATTGGAGTAAGCAGGCAACACTTCAAATTAACTATGGTTAATATGTTAAAGAAAATAGAGAAAGAGATGGAAAAATGTATGAAATAATGGCAAATTTCAACAGAGAATTGCAATCTGTAAGAGAGAATCAAATTAAGAACTGGCAAATGCAAAATGAAATTAATGCCCATTGGATAGGTTTAATAGCACACCAGGTACAGAATAAGATGGGGTTCATGAACACAATGACATGTCAATAAGAAATAACCAAATGGAAGCATAGAGAACAAATGAATTAAAAAAAAACAGAAAAGAGAATAAAAGATTAAGGAATACACTCAAGAAGCCATATATACATATACTTGGAGTACCAACATGAGAGGAGAAAGACATTGAGGGAGAAGAAAATTTGAAATGATAGTGGCTAAGAATTTTCCAAAACTGATGAAAGACATTAATGCAAAGACTCAAGAAACTCAACAAAATCCAAACAGGAAATATACAAAGAAAAGCACACCTGAGCACATCATAGTCAAACTGTTGAAAATCACAGCAAAGCCTAAATTTTTTAAGAAGCCAGATGACATTTAGGTTGTTTCCATGTGTTAGCTACTGCAAATAATGCTGCAATCATCATGGGAGTACAGGTATCTCTTTAAGATCCTGACTTTAATTCCTTTGGATAAATACCCAAAAGTGGGATTGCTGGGTCATATGGTAATTCTATTTTTTGAGGAACCTCCATACTGTTTTCCATAATGGCTGTATTAATTTACCTTCCCACCAACAGTGCATAAGAGTTCTTTTTTTCTCCACATCAGTTTTGATTTGCATTTCTCTGATAACTTGTGATATTGAGCATCTCTTCATATACCTGTTGGCCATTTGTGTGTCCTCTTTGGAAAAAAATGACTGTTTCAGGTCCTTTGCCCAGTTTTTAATCATGTTGCTTTTTGCCATTGAGTTGTATGAGTTCCTTATATTTTTGGGGAATTAATATACATATGTAAAAATTAATCCTGTTACTCGCACACACTTGGTACACTTTAATGTATGTCTGTTACCTCTCAATCAAAAGAAGGAAGTCAGGGCCGGCCCCGTGGCTTAGTGGTTAAGTGCACGCGCTCCGCTACTGGTGGCCCGGGTTCGGATCCCGGGCGTGCACTGAGGCACCGCTTCTCCGGCCATGCTGAGGCCGAGTCCCACATACAGCAACTAGAAGGATGTGCAGCCATGACATACAACTATCTACTGGGGCTTTGGGGGGAAAAAAATAAATAAATAAAATCTTTAAAAAAAAAAAAAAAAGGAAGTCAAATCAGTCTGTGCTAGCCCACTGCCTGTTCTAGTGACAGAACCTTGCCAAACATTTCTTTGTTGTGAATGGTATTTTGTTCATAGGTGTGTTTTTCCTAGATCAAAGAATTCCTAGGAAGTATAACACAATAGATAGATTACCTGTCCTAAAAGAGTGCCAATTGTAAGTACTCATTAAGTATTTCTTTTGTGTGTGTGTGTGAGGAAGATCAGCCCTGAGCTAACATCTGATGCCAGTCCTCCTCTTTTTTGCTGAGGAAGATTGGCCCTGGGCTAACATCCATGCCCATCTTCCTCTACTTTATATGGGGCGCCGTCACAGCATGACTTGTCAAGCGGTGCATCGTTGTGCATCCCGGATCTGAACCTGCGAACCCTGGGGCTACCAAAGCGGAGCGTGTGCACTTAACTGCTGCGCCACCAGGCCAGCCCCTAAGTATTTCTTTTAATTACTGAATTCTGTGATTTTTCACTAATTTGAAATTGCTTCATTTTCAAGGGTTAGTTGTACACGTCAAAACTTCAGCCTCAACGCAATAAAAACTGAGGATATCTGGTACAGCATGTTCTGTAAGTACCATCTGTGATCTGGCCTACTTTTATTTGAAAATAGTAGTATAGTGTAGTGTAATATACTATTATTATGATTACTAATATTACAACAGCAATGATGACAATGACTGCTAAAAATAGCTAACATTCATAGAAGGCTTACTGTGTACCAGGCACTGTCACAAGAGTTTTGCATGCAATTATTTATTTATTTCTCACAATAAGCCAAAGAGGTAGGTTTTATTATTATCCTGTTAAGAGAAATAAGAAACAGGCATGTATAGATTTAAAAACGTTCCTAAAGACATGCATGGTAACAGAGCCAAGATTTCCACCGAGAACATTTGATTCCAGATTCTTTACCCTTAACATCCAAGCTATTTCTCTATAATTGAGAATCAATTGATTCAGATCTTGATGTCTGCATTCCACTCGGTACAACTATTTAGCTTCATGATCACGCATGTCCCCAATTTTTTCATATGTAAAGAGATTAACAGTAACAGTAGCCTCAGTAAAAACACTGCATCTGCATGCTTTTAAAAACATATGCAACACATTCATTTATTTATTAGGTTCCACTGATCTAGGGGGAAAAATAGAGCTATATAATAGTAAAAATCCTTAAGTGGTTTTTGAACAGGGCTATGAGCAATGAAAAGACCAAACTTCCTTCTTTTTTTGTAATCTATGTAAAAAATAACCCACATTATAAACTATCCCTTAGATAATCCTAAGATCTATGTTTATATTGAAATCTTAAACTAATTTAACAATAAAACAGCATATGCATCATAATTATAATAGAGAAGAAATACCAAAATATTTACATGATACAGAGTTTTCTTTAAGACCAATAGGGGGTGGGCCAGCCCCGTGGCTTAGCGGTTAAGAGCGTGCGCTCCGCTACTGGCGGCCCGGGTTCGGATCACGGGCACGCACCGACGCACTGCTTCTCCGGCCATGCTGAGGCCGTGCCCCACATACAGCAACTAGAAGGACATGCAACTATGACATACAACTATCTACTGGGGCTTTGGGGGGAAAAAAAAGGAGGAGAACTGGTAATAGATGTTAGCTCAGGGCCGGTCTCCCTCAGCAAAAAGAGGAGGATTAGCATGGATGTTAGGTCAGGGCTGATCTTCCTCACAAAAAAAATAAATAAATAACTAAAACTGTTTAAAAAAAAAAAAAAAGACCAATAGGGGCATAAACCCCTGACTCATAAACCCAGTAATTTGAAAGGACTCAAGTGACGTCACTCTGGACCATTGCAGCACATAAAGTCTCACGTTCATGCATGGGTATATACTTTTCATTAGATAAAAATAATGATTTGCATTTGAATCTCATCTTTGCTCTATATAGTTCTGTCTACAAGTCAATAAGTTGCCAAACCATATTTGCAGCAACTGGAAGTGACTGAGAGGAAATGAATTAGTTGTGTATGTGGCACTGAGCCTTCCCGTCAACATTCCACGGCCTCGTCACTAGATTGTAATTTGTTTCCCACTTATTTTCTTATTTCAGTAACATCCTATTTTTCTCTCCTCCACGTTCATATTTTCTCTTCTGAATTTACTTCTCTTGCTGCCTTTACCTGCCACGTGTTCTGCCGTCACTTCCTCCCTCCATACTTTTTGACCCTTCCATCATGCCCTTTGGGTATAGTTGTCAATAACAGAGAGGAAATGGATTCTCTGACGAGGTCTCTAAATAGCCAGGGATGATGCGGTTGCAAGATGGCTGATTTTGTTTTAGAGGGAGATGTGGATTAAAAGAACTATGGTTTGGGGGCCTGGTGGCATAGTGGTTAATTTCCAGTACTCTGCTTCGGCAGCCGGGGTTCGCAGGTTCGGATCCCGGTGTGGACCTACTTTCTGCTCATCAAGCCATGCTGTGGCAGATTCCCACATACAAAATAGAGGAAAGATTGGCACAGATGTTAGCTCAGGGCTAATCTTCCTCACCAAAAAAAAAAAAAAAGAACTGTGGTTTCTAACATCTATAAGTAGCCTGATGCTGAATATGAGTTTAGGAGGGCCGTAGGACAGTTTCATTGATTTGTTATCAACAATACCATTAGGAAAATTTGTCTAAGTAATTTATCTTCTGGTCTCTAGGATGCTGAGTATTAAAACAATACCAAGATATAGAACCTGACTTTTAAATTACTAATTAAACTCAAATTAACCTATAATTTGAGTTATAAATTATAAAATGTAGTTTATATAAACAGAAATGCATAAATTTATTATAAATTTTTAAATTAAGTAAAAATATTTTATAAAAAAATAAACTGTAAAATATCTTTCCACAACCACTACAGAATGCTTGCTTGAAAAATGATATATTGTGGGGGCCGGCCCTGTGGCTTAGTGGTTGAGTGTACACGCTCCGCTACTGGCAGCCCAGGTTCGGATCCCGGGCGCGCACCGACGCACAGCTTCTTCCTCCATGCTGAGGCCGCATCCCACATACAGCAACTAGAAGGATGTGCAACTACGACATACAACTATCTACTGGGGCTTTGGGGAGAAAAAGGGAAAAAAAGGAGGAGGATTGGCAATAGATGTTAGCTCAGGGCCGGTCTTCCTCAGCAAAAAAGAGGAAGATTGGCATGGATGTTAGCTCAGGGCTGATCTTCCTCACAAAAAAATAAAATAAAAATTAAAAAAAATAAGAAAAATGACATATTGGGATAGCAGTGTGAAAATCAGAAGTTGCTCTAATTTGCCATAAGAATGGTACTATTTTGGGCCGCCCCCTGGCTTAGCGGTTAAGTACTGGCGCTCTGCTACTGGCGGCCCAGACACACCGCTTCTCTGGCCATGCTGAGGCCGCGTCCCACATACAGCAACTAGAAGGATGTGCAGCTATGACGTACAACTATCTACTGGGGCTTTGGGGAAAAAAAAAAAAGGACAAGGATTGGCAATAGATGTTAGCTCAGAGCCAGTCTTCCTCAGCAAAAAGAGGATGATTAGCGTGGATGTTAGCTCAGGGCTGATCTTCCTCACAAAGAAAAAAAAAAAGAATGGTACTATTTTAATGGGTAGCATTTTAAAAACAAGCCTACTAAATTACGCATTTAAGGCTATCCTTGTGTGGCTGAAAGAGTTAATCATACTAGGGTTACAGACTTGAAAATTAGAAAAATCATCCTCTTAACTCCCTGAAGTCAAACACAGTACTGTAAAATCCCAACATTTCATACCGGGAATAACTGAGCTCAAATTCTAGAACAGTCCTGTCCAATAAAATATAATACAAGGTACATATGTAATATTGAATTTTCTAATAGCCACATGACAGAAAGTAAAAAGAAAAAGGTAAAAGTAATTTTAACAATGTATTTTATTTAACCCAATATATCCAAAATATTACCAGTTCAACATGTAGTCAATATAATAAAATTATTAATAAGATGTTTTAGGTCTTTGAAACCCAGTATGTACTCTACACCTACAGCACATCTCAATTTGGACTTACCACATTTCAAATGCTCAGTAGCCACATGCAGAGTGGCAGTCATGTTGGATAGCAGCAGTTCCAGAATTTTCCATTTATTTGCAGAGGAGCCTTATGCAAAATGTAACCTTTCTCAGCCTCAGGGTTTTCATAGGTACAATTGGAAAAATCCCAGGGTTATTATTAGATTTAAATGTGCTAGTGTCTGCAAAGTGCTGAAGATAACCCCAAGTTCATGTGTTCTCTGTGACCTTACAGGCCCATTTCTGGCCTTGGCTGCCTCTGGCCTCCTCTCCACAGCTATAGCTTACACTCACTCCACCTCAGTCACCCGGCATTCTGACTTGTCCTCAAAACATTCATGTCTCAGGGCCTTTGCACATGCTGTTCTCTCTTTCCGGAATGTTCTTCCATGGATATCTGTGGAGCACCCTCCCCTTGTTTCCTTAGCAGGTCTCTCATACATCACCTCCTCAGCAAGGCCTGCCACAGCACCCCATCCAATACTTCATGGACCCCCATTTTTCTCCACCTCTGCTTCCGCCTCTACTTTTATTTATTTTATTTTATTTTTTTAATTTTTTGTTTATTGCAGTAACATTGGTTTATAACATTGTATAAATTTCAGGTGTACATCATTATACTTCTATTTCTGCATAGATTACATCATGTTCACCACCCAAATACTAATCACAACCCATCACCACACACATGCACTGAATTATCCCTTTCGCCCTCCTCCCTCCCCCCTCCCCTCTGGTAACCACCAATCCAATCTCTGTCTCTATGTGTTTGTTTGTTATAGCCAAGACTTGGAAGCAACCTAAGTGTCCATCAAGGGACGAATGGATAAAGAAGCTGTGGTATATATACACAACGGAATACTACTCAGCCATAAGAAACGATGAAATCCAGCCATTTGTGACAACATGGATGGACATTGAGGGTATAATGCAGAATGAAATAAGTCAGAGGGAGAAGGTCAAATACCGTATGATTTCCCTGCTCTACTTTTAAACAAGGCATATAACCAATAGATATCACTACTTCCCACGTCCTATCCTCATTAATTTTTTTTTTCCTCCAGCAAAATGGGAGCTCTGTCAGAGCAGACACCGTATCTGGTTTGTTCTCTGCAATTTTCCTCTTCAGCTCAAACATTGTCTAGCTTAGTAATTACTGATGAATAAAGGTATTCATAAAAGATGAATGAATGAAGAACAGGTATTCAATCAATGTTAATTTTGAATGCTCCTCATATCATAACTGGAGAGAAATTCTCAAATATGATACAGTTTTAGGCCGCGGTGATATCTCACCCTAATGATACAGGATGAATACAAGGATATTTTAGGTCTAATTTTCAATCTGAAAAAAAAAGAAAACTTCAAGAGCTGAAGTAGCTTAAAGGAGCAATGGTGACGTGAACGTTTTTCAAGGAATATTTAGTGAATATAGGCCCTCAGAAAAGTTCATTGGTGTAAAAAATTGGGAAGAGAGCAAACATTTTCTGTCCTCAGTTTTCCTTGAACAAACTCCAAAGGTCCCCGACGTGTTTTAGGGGGATGGATATCCTTGCTGATAAAGGATGTCCTGCCTGTTACAGACTAGAGATGAGTCATGCTGATGTTTAAAATGTCACAAATTCATTCCCTCCAGCGTTCTGGCAAGATTTTCTATACATCTTTCTTTGACTCACAGACTCAGGGGAAAAGTATTTAAACATGATGGATGGATGCAAGACAGTGTGTATTGTTTTTCTAGTCAACATAAGTGAGGAAGGCATCATGACTTCCCTGATGATCGCCCTCGGTATGTACTATGGCCTTGCCTCTTGGGAGTAAGGAGTCTGCATTAATGTGTTTTCTTAAATATTCTATCATCTAGCCTGGTGGATAATGATGAGAATGCTGGTCTTGTATTTATTCTTTCAGAAGACCCTGAGTGAGGCATCTGGAAACCTTCTGAAAGGAAGTTATGGTACAATCCACTCTTTTTCTTGAGAATCTTGTATTTGGGGAGATAAATTCCTCTTTCCTTCCAACCCTACATAACCCTCCCATGATGAAACGTTTTAACTGAAGGAAGTAAGTGCTGGGTTCTGGGAGATAAGAAAAGATGTTTAGAGGATCCAGCAATTTCACTTCTAGGTATTCATCCTGGAGAAATGAAAATGTATGACCACACACAACCCTGTATAGAATCTAGAGCAGCTCTAGTCATAAACTACAAAAACTAGGGGCCGGCCTGGTGGTGCAGTGGTTAAGTCTGCACGCTCTGCTTCAGCAACCCGGAGCTCACTGGTTGAGAGCCTGGGCGCAGACCTACTTACCCGGCTCATCAAGCCGCGCTGAGGTGGTGTCCCACACAGAGGAACTAGAAGGACCTACAACTAGGATACACAACTGTGTCCTGGAGCTTTGGGGTGAAACAAAAAAAGGAAGCTCAGGGTCAATCTTTCTCAAAATAAATAAATAAAGTAGATTTATTTAAAAAAAAAAAAAGATATTCAGAGGATCCAGAAATTCCACTCCTAGGTATCTATCCTGGAGAAATGAAAATGTATGACCACACAAAAGCCAGTCTAGAATTTATAGCAGCTCTATTCATAAACTACAAAAAATGGGGGGTGGCCTGGTGGCATAGTGATTAAGCTCTCACACTCCATTTTGGCGGCCTGGGGTTCACAGGTTCGGATCCCAGGCAAGGACATATGCACCTCTCATCAAACCATGCTGTGGCAGCATCCCACATACAAAATAGAGGAAGATTGGCACAGATGTTAGCTCAGGGCAAATCTTCGTCACCAAAAAAAAAAAAAAACCTGGAAACTACCCAAATGTCCTCCAATCACTGAATGAATAAACCATCCGTAAAATAGAATATTACTCAGAAATGGACAAGAATGAAATTCTGAAACAGCCATCCATATGTTTAAATCTCAAATGCATCATATCAAGAGAGAGAAGCCAGTCTCAAAAGGCTTCATGTTGTGTGTTTCCATTTACATGACTGTCTGGAATAGGCAAAGCTACAGAGAGAGAGGACAGATCAGTGGTTGCCAGGAGTTAGGACTAGGGAATGTTTGACCGCAAGGGGGCAGCACATGAGAACTTTTCGGGAGCAATGGACTCTGTGTACCTTCTCTGTCTTTACTGGTGGTGGTTATGAAACTCTGCACATTTATCAAAACTCATAGAACTGGACCCTCAAAACAGTGAATTTTATTGAATGTAAACTTAAAAATAAATTTTAAATAGGAAGTTCAGAACCGTTTGAGGGGCTGGCCCCGTGGCTTAGCGGTTAAGTGCGCACGCTCCGCTGCTGGCGGCCCGGGTTTGGATCACGGGTGCGCACTGACGCACCGCTTCTCCAGCCATGCTGAGGCCGCGTCCCACATACAGCAACTAGAAGGATGTGCAGCTATGACATACAACTATCTACTGGGGCTTTGGGGGGAAAGAAAATAAATAAACAAAATCTTTAAAAAAAATAAAATAAAAAAATAAAAAAATAAAAAAAAAAAGAACCATTTGAAATGACATGATATAGCTGACTCATTAACTGCTGATTATTTTTACGGTTATCTCAAATCCAAAGTTGTCATTTTTTTGGATATCTCCCAGCAGAGTAAAGAACTTGGTAATATAATCCTCTAATTCAGTGGTTCCCAAGCTTGTCCCCACAAGGAATCACTTGGGGAGGTGTTTTTTTACTGTGGTAAAATAAAAAATAACATAAAATTGACCATTTTAATAATTTTATTTATTCATTTATTTTTTCCCCCAAAGCCCCAGTAGATAGTTGTATGTCAGTTGCACATCCTTCTAGTTGCTGTATGTGGGACGCGGCCTCAGCATGGCCGGAGAAGCGGTGCGTTGGTGCGTGCCCGGGATCCGAACCCAGGCCGCCAGCAGCGGAGCGCGCGCACTTAACCACTAAGCCACGGGGTCGGCCCTAAAATTGACCATTTTAAAGCGTGCAGTTCAGTGGCATTTAGTACAATCACAATGTTTGCAACCACCACCTCTATCGAGTTCCAGAACCTTTTCATCACCCCCAAAGAAGACACCCCCTCCCCTCAACCCTTGGCAACCACTAATCTCTTTCTGTCTCTACGGATTTCCCTATTCTGGACATTTCATATAAATGAAATCACTTATAGGCTGCCTTTTGTGTCTGGCTCCTTTCACTTAGCACAATGTTTCTAAGGTTTATCCACATGGAAACATGAATCAGTACTTCATTCCTTTTTATGGCTGAATAATATTCCATTGTATTGATAACCACATTGTGTTCATCCATTCACCCATTAGTGGACATCTGGGTTGTTTCTACCTTCTGGCTCTTGTGAACAGTTCTGCTATGAACACTGATGTACAAGTTTTTGTTTGAACACCTGTTTTCAATTCCTTTGGGTATATATGTAGAAGAACCGCAGGGTCATATGGTAATTCTGTGTTTAACTTACTGAGGAGACCTGGGGAATTTTTGAACACAGTGATACCTGTGTCCCACCCCCAGATATTGTAATTTAATTGGTCTAGAGTATCACCTAGTCTTGGGAATTTTTCAAAAGATCCCTCAGATGATTCTCATGTGCAGACAAGTTTAAGAAACTTGCTCTAGGAAGCATCCTGATTGAATTTTAACATGCACCCTCCTTGTTAAGCCAGCATTTGGTTGAGAAGATCTCCAAATTATCTCATAGGACATGTGAGAAATATTCTTCAGTGTTTCTTAGCGTGGTATTCACATTTTGAGAAAGTGGGTGGGAAGAAAAGCGGGAGTGATAATATCCAAGATTGTGGATGGTTTTCAAATCTCCAAATCACCCACAGGACATATGAGAGAGTCTTGCTAGTGTTCTCTTTGGTAAGGTTCAGATTTTGGAAAATGGGAAAGAATCATCATCGGTAACTTCATCTATGAATGATAACATTTCTCCACATGACTGCCAGTGTCTCTGCTAAATGCTCAATTCATCCTTTCCAGCTCAGAGCAGGTCAGACATCAATTCCCCCAGGATTTGGCTGCAGGAGGCAGAGAGAGGAAATGATGCCCATTTTGGCACCCTGATCTCCCACATCCGTGAGTCATGGCATCCTTCCACTTCCTCTGAACACCTGTAGCTAGAGTCCAGAACTCCATAGGAAGTTACCTTGGCAGATTCCTAGAGAGCAAAAGGGCAAAGAGTCCCTTCAATCATGAGGGTGGACAGGCCACCACTCCTTGTGAATTGCTCAAACTTTCGTGGCCTAACTCCTTTTCTCTTAGAATCAACTTTCCATTTCACTTCTAGCAAATAACCTTTCAGAATTTTGTCCCCTCACTCAAGGCAAAGACCATGATCTGAGCCCTGTAGACTATGAGCATTTCAAAGCAAAGACAAAGAAAATGACTGTTCTGGTCAAAAATATCATTAAAATCAGTGAAACGGGTAAGATACTGTCTTCTTTTGACTGTATTGTTCATGCAATAAGAAAATATAATATTGAGAAATAAATTGCTCCTACTTCAGGTAATATATTTTATTATGTTTTTAAGTGGAGGAAAAATCATTTGTTATGTCATCTCCTTTCACAGACACCTGCCCCAAGACATTGATTAGGTGAGTGGATATCCATTTAACAAAGATTCTGCCTAAATTCTATCAGTAGGAAAAGATGTCTGGTAACCAGGAATCAGTTTGAGGATTCTTGATCATTCAGTGTTATTGCAATGCTTCTTGCCAAAAAATGTTATTCACCTCTCATCCGCATAACTGGATTTTTACCATCCAGAAAAATTCCTTTGGGTCTTGAATACATTTTTGTCTTCAAGTTCCCATTATTGAAGCAGTTCTTCAGCCACGTATCAACAGTATGGCAGATTTGTTGATCAATGGATTTCTGAGGATTTATGCTTAGAATAAGAACTTTGTAGAGAGTTGGAATTATCAGAATTTATGAAAGTGTCTTTGTAGGTAAAAAGTTGAGAGTGACAAGACAGACTAGATCTTCTTCATAATTTTGCTATGACGACCCCCATCTCCATAATTGTCCATGGCTTTGGGACTGGAGGTCATGAGGGAAATAGCAGACAATTCTTTTTTTTTTTTTTTCCCTGAGGATCCAGCAGGTGTCAGACTCTATTCCAGAAAAGTCGTATCATATATAGATATAAAATCTAACTGTGAATTAGACGTCATCTTTTCTTATTGATGAGTTAAGAAAGCCTGAAAACTGAAAAGACCTTATCACCATCACATAGTTTTAAAAACAAGAGCAAAGATTAAAATCTAGAATAGTGCTGTCTGATAGAATGTTCCACAGCGATGAAAATGTTCTGTATCAGAGCTCTCCATTACAGAAGCCCCTAGCCACATATGGCTGTCGAGCACTTGAAATGTGACTAGTTAGACTGAGGAAACTGAGTTTAAATTTATTTAAATGTATTTCTTTTAATTTAATTAATTTAAATTTAAAAAGTCACATGGGGGGGGTCGGCCTGGTGGCATAGTGGTTAAGTTCTCGTGCTCCACTTCAGCTGCCTGGGGTCCACAGGTTTGGAACTCCAGGCACGGACCTAAGCACCGCTCATCAAGCCATGCTGTGGCAGCGTTCCGTATACAAAATGGAGGAAGATGGGCATGGATGTTAGCTCAGAGCCGGTCTTCGTCACCAAAACAAAAGCCACGTGTGGCCTGTGGCTACCCTATTGCACAGCTCAGGTCTAGCTTTACTATATGCCAAAGCCAATGGTATCTCCAATAGATCTCATATTCTGCTAAAGCATTTTCTTTCTTTCTCTCTTCCTTTCTTTCTTCCTTTCTTTCATGAGGGAAATCAGCCCTGAGCTAACATCCATGCCAATCCCCCTCTTTTTTTTTTTTTTTTGCTGAAGAAGACTGGCGCTGAGCTAACATCCGTGCCCATCTTCCTCCACTTTATGTGGAACACCGCCATAGCATGGCCTGACAAGAGGTGCGTTGGTGCACGCCCGGGATCTGAACCTGGGCCGCCAGCAGTGGAGCGCGCATACTTACGGCTGCGCCACAGGGCCAGCCCAGCATTTTCTATTCTACACAATAACATTATTTCTTTGAGATGGTAACTTTCAGCAGATCATGAAAAAAATTTAAAGCTTGTTTTGGGATAAAATGGGAAAGCAAACCTTTCATCTGTGGGAGATCAAGATTTGGCCACCCTGAAATATATCTCTTTACCTTGATTGTTTTCTCTGAGGGACATTTGACCTCCCCCACTAACTGCCTAAAGAATTTGACATGGTGGCTCCTTCCTGGAACAGATCTTCTATCATGATGGCTGTAAAGATAATGTAGGATAGAGGTTACAATAGCAAAGGCACCAAGCCTCTTTTATCAAAAAACTCTGTCTCTCCCTGACCACATTATCTATAGATGACCCCAAAAAGAATTGTCCTCCTGCCCTCTGAAGTCCCAGGCCACTACCCACCCCCAACACGCACCTCGCCTTTAGCTGCAATACTTAAGCAAGAAGCTTAGACAGAGGGACGAGTTGCTCATTTCTGAGTTTCTCCCATGTATACATGTTATTAAACTTGGTATTATTTTATCCTGCTAACCTGTCTTGTTGATTATTTGGCCAGCCATACAAACCTTAAAGAAAAGGGCAGAGGGAGATTCTTCCTCTTCCCCCGACACATCCATGAATAATTAATAAACCATTGACTGCCAGATCTAGAGGCTGTCTTGAAGTCACATAGATATTGAGTTTCTAGAGCTTAATTGGGGTGGAGAGAGGACAACAGAAATATGGGTAATAAACAAGTCATTTCTGTATGTCTCCTGGCTATCAATATGCAAATGAACAATTCCTAAAATTATCCCTGACAACATCTCATCAGAAAAGAGTATTCAAGTAGTTGCCTCCCCCAGAGTCTATGTAGAGAGAATTACCCGTAAGAATTACTCAAACGCTTTTCCTAACACATTCTTTGCCTTTTAGCTACTCCTTCCTGCTCTCAAGTCTCTGTTGGTTTTTCCCGATGTGAAGTCAGCTAAATGCTTTCTGCATTTGGAATAGGCACTCATCCAGATCCATCATGTACTGACGCACCACCGGATTTAGCCACACGAAGACAAATCTGCCTTTGCTTTTCACTATGTTCTGCATTTTCTCTCCCCCAGGAAGCCAAGATCTATAGGCCATACCTTTTCTCCCAGTTGTTTTCCTGACTAGTTTCTTGATCTTGGATTTCACAGTCTCTATGTAAATTTAAATAAAGTGTCAACCTGTTACCGGGTACATACCCAGGTTCTTTACCCGCCACACAAGACGGACCAAATAAAACTGGAACGCCAGGCTTATGGCAAGGAAAGGGTTTTTATTTTGGGCGACATCAGCCGGGGAGACGAGAGCTCTCAAATTTGTCCCGTCTCCCTGAAAGATGGGAGGCAAGGGGTTTTAGGTAGCAGAGGGAGAGCATGTGCTGGGGTTTTAGGTAGGGGAGGGGAAGCATGTGCTGGGGTTTTAGGTAGGGGAGGGGAGCATGTGCTGGGGTTTTAGGTAGCGGAGGGAGAGCGTGTGCTGGGGTTTTAGGTAGGGGAGGGGGAGCGTGTGCTGGGGTTTAGGTAGGGGAGGGGAGCGTGTGCTGGGGTTTTAGGTAGCGGAGGGAGAGCGTGTGCTGGGGTTTTAGGTAGGGGAGGGGGAGCGTGTGCTGGGGTTTAGGTAGGGGAGGGGAGCGTGTGCTGGGGTTTAGGTAGGGGAGGGGGAGCGTGTGCTGGGGTTTAGGTAGGGGAGGGGGAGCGTGTGCCGGGGTTTTAGGTGGGAGGGGAGCGTGTGCCGGGGTTTTAGGTGGGAGGGGAGCGTGTGCCGGGGTTTAGGTAAGGGAGGGGGAGCGTGTGCTGGGGTTTAGGTAGGGGAGGGGAGCGTGTGCTGGGGTTTAGGTAGGGGAGGGGGAGCGTGTGCTGGGGTTTAGGTAGGGGAGGGGGAGCGTGTGCTGGGGTTTAGGTAGGGGAGGGGAGCGTGTGCCGGGGTTTTAGGTGGGAGGGGAGCGTGTGCCGGGGTTTTAGGTGGGAGGGGAGCGTGTGCCGGGGTTTAGGTAAGGCAGGGGGAGCGTGTGCTGGGGTTTAGGTAGGGGAGGGGAGTGTGTGCTGGGGTTTAGGTAAGGGAGGGGGAGCGTGTGCTGGGGTTTAGGTAGGGGAGGGGAGCGTGTGCTGGGGTTTAGGTAGGGGAGGGGGAGCGTGTGCTGGGGTTTAGGTAGGGGAGGGGGAGCGTGTGCTGGGGTTTAGGTAGGGGAGGGGGAGCGTGTGCTGGAGGTTTAGGTAGGGGAGGGGGAGCGTGTGCTGGGGGTTTAGGTAGGGGAGGGGAGCGTGTGCTGGGGTTTAGGTAGGGGAGGGGAGCGTGTGCTGGGGGTTAGGTAGGGGAGGGGGAGCGTGTGCTGGGGTTTAGGTAGAGGAGGGGAGAGTGTGCTGGAGTTTTAGGTAGGGGAGGGGGAGCGTGTGCTGGGGGTTTAGGTAGGGGAGGGGAGCGTGTGCTGGGGTTTTAGATAGGGGAGGGTGGGGCATGTGGCTGTGGTGGTTGGCACCTTCCCACCAGCCTGCCTTTGGCCTTGAAGACTGAATTTCTTTCCCTTGACTGTCTGGACTTTTCTGGTTAGTTTTCATCTTTGGCCTGCGTTTGGCCTTGTGAGGCTGAATCTTGACGTCTGGACCTTGCTTTCCCAGGAAAGACAGCTCACTCATATACTAAGGAGGGACAGAAAGACCTGGTTAGTTTTACACAACAGTTGATTATGCTGAATATGCACAGTTGCAGTCAGCAAAGCCTGTCTCCAAGTTTTTGCTCTCTTCTTCTAGCCCAGGGAAGATTTTTTAACCTCTTCATGCTTGGTTTCAAACCCACAAAAACAGAAAACAGTTTAAGAGATAAAGCACTTATTTGGAATCAAATAATTGCAATTAGGGGAACACTGATTCAAGTAGAAACCCAAATAGTGTCCCAATTATAGGAGAGAGACTCAGCGTTTTATGGGAAAAAGAAAGGAAGAGGTGGGTGGTATTAAGGAAGAGTTCATTGGTGCTACATGAAGTAAGGCTAGGTTTGTACTTTATAGACTGGCTTGAGATTAGGTCATTGGGCAAAAGGCTAGACTTATCCATCATTGACTGGTTAGCAATTCAGTCATCAGCAAAATCTAGTTTCGTCGGTTCTTACAGACAGAATATTCCTATCCTTACTGACTTCTTGGAATGTTGGTGTTTCGTCCAGTTTGGAAGGTAAAGAAAACAAGAGGTGCAAGGCAATTCCTCTGAAATGGCTGCTCCAGCTCTGTTTCAATATAGCTCCACTCATGTCACCTTTCACAAAAGTTATTTAATATAAAGGTCTTTGGAGATCATTATCTTGTTCCTGTAGACAGAATAACAGCCCTCCAAAGATGTGCACATCCTAATCTCCAAAACCTGTGAACATGTTACCTTATGTGGCAAAAGGGACTTCGCAAATGTGATTAAACTAAAGACTTTGAGCTGGGGAGATTATCCTGGATTATCTGAGTGGGTCCAATGTAATCACAAGGGTCTTTATAAGTGAAAGAGGAGTTAACCAAAAATAAAGAGCCAAAATGAGAGGCAGAGAGACATTTATTTGGTATCAAAGAATTGCAGTTTGATGAGCACAAATTGGAGTAGCAACCCAAAAAAATGTCCTGCTAGAGAATGAAAGTCAGGGGCTTTTAAAAGCAAAGAAGGGAAGTTTGCATTACAAAGAATGTCAATTGGGGTTGGTTGCGGAAAGCTAATCTTGGCTAAACATAATTGATTGCTAAAACCATAGTTGAAGGGAGGTAAAAGTCTGACAGGATGATGAGTTGCAGAGTGGTACTGGAATTTTTGTGTCTTCACTCAGCTCAAAAGTTTATGTTCTGACAGATGAGGACGTGCAGAAGACCCATTTCCTTAATGGCTTCCTAGCTCCATTTTCAAGCCGTTGGATGTAAGTGACTCCATGTTGTTTCACATTTGACAGAGGGGAGCGGGAGTGTCAGAGTTAGAAAAGTGACAGTCGAAGCAGAGGTTGGAATGATACACTTTGAAGATGGAGGAATGGGCCACAAGCCAAGGAATTCAGGCAGCCTTTAGAAGTTGGAAAAAGCAAGCAACTGGATACTCCTCTTAAATTGGTTCTGCCACCAATTCCAATTTGGCGGGGAGGGGTCCACACCAACAAGCAATTCTCAGGACACCAGCTGGTTGTGCTATAATTCAACTTAATCCTGACACTATCTACCCAGAGAAAGTGTCAGATTCTACACATTAAGGGCTCAGTCCTACAAGACTGCTCCCCCCACACTTCAGATGCCAATTCAGAAGGAAGTCCAGGTTGTTACCTTTGCTTCTGACCTATTGGCCATAAATCAGAGGTTCCCACAACCTCCTCCTTGCGTTTGATTCATTTGCTAGAGCAGCTCACAGGACTAAGAAATATTTTACGTACTAGATTACCAGTTTATTATAAAAGGATACAACTCAGGAACAGCCAGCTGGAAGAGATGCGTAGGGCAAGGTATGTGGACGAGGTGCAGAGCTTCCGTGGCCTCTTGGAGGGCGCCACTTCTCCCAAATGTCCATGTGTACACCAACCCAGAAGCTCTCTGAACTCTGTCCGTGCAATATATATCCATACAACGAAATATTCAGCCTTCAATAGGAATGAAGTACTGATACATGCTACAACATAGATGAACCTTGAAAACATTATTTTAAATGAACTAAGCCAGACACAAAAGGATAAATATCGTATAATTCCACTTACATGAGGTACCTAGAATAGTCAAGTTCATAGAGACAGAAAGCAGGATAGAGGTTTCCAGGGGCTTAGGGGAAAAGGAAATGGGAAGTTAATGTTTAAGAGGTACAGAATTTTAGTTTGGAGAGATGAAAAATTTCTGGAGATGGAGAGCGGTGATGGCTGCATAACAATGTGAACGTACTTAATGCCACTGAACTGTACTCTTAAAAATGGTCAAAGTGGAAACTTTTGTTATGTATATTTTATCACAATAAAAAAATCTTTTTTTAAACTAGTGTAGGTGGGGTGGAGGGGAGAGACAAATAGGCAGAGCACAGAGGACATTTAGGGCAGTGGAAATACTCTGTGGTATCATGATACACGTCATTATACATCTGCCCAAACCCACAGAATGTACAACACAAAGAGTGACCCCTAAGGTAAACTATGGACTTGTTGATGCAAAATAACCAATAACCATTCTACAGGTAGGAGAGATAAAGAGAGCTTTACTTGAACCAAACCGAGAATTATAACCCTGACAGGACTTTTCCAGAAAGGAAGAAAGTATTCTGGAGAAGCATGGTTTTCAGTACAGTCTTATACCTTTTTAGAACAAGGAGCGTACATTAAACATGCCCGATACATATTCATCAAAGTTTCGAAGAGGTATTCAGTTGTAAATTAGCGGGTCGACACAACCCTGATGTCAGGAAAGGGACTAGGCGTTCCCAATAGGGCGTAGGGGGGAAAGTATGCATTCTTATCTTAAGGGAGGGGCCGGCCCGGTGGGATAGTGGTTAAGTTCACGTGCTCCACTTCAGCGGCCGGGGGGTTCGCAGGTTTGGATCCTGGGCACAGACCTATGCAGGTGTGCTCATTGAGCCATACTATGGTGCCGTCCCACATACAAAATAGAAGATTGGTATGAATGTTAGCTCAGGGCCAATCTTCCTCACCAAAAAAAAAAAAAGAGTGCATTCTTTACTTTAATGGTTAAAGCACATGTATAAGGTATGTTTGATAGGCCACAAGTCAGACTTCTTTAGTTCAAGCTGAATCCGTTTTGAACCTGAATAGTCGCCCCAAATACCTCAATATGTGAAAATCTCTTGTCAAACTTTGGGTGATCATGATTTGTCAATGTCAGTTCATCTCTGTTTAAAAATGTACCAGTCTGGGCCGGCCCGTGGCTTAGCAGTTAAGTGCGCACGCTCCGCTGCTGGCGGCTGGGGTTCGGAACCCCGGGCGCGCACCAACGCACTGCTTCTCCGGCCATGCTGAGGCCGCGTCCCACATACAGCAACTAGAAGGATGTGCAGCTGTGACAGACAACTATTTACTGGGGCTTTGGGGGAAAAATAAATAAATAAAATCTTTAAAAAAAAAATGTACCAGTCTGTTGACTGATGTTGATAAGGGGGAGGCTATGTACATGTGGGGGCAGGGAGCATATGGGAAATCTTTGTACCTCCCTCTCAATTTTGTTTTAAACCTAAAACTGCTCTAAAAAAATGATCTTTAAAAAAATAACAGGTTGGGGTCAGCCCGGTGGCACAAGCAGTTAAGTGCGCGCGATCCGCTGCCCTGGCCGGGTGTTCGCCAGTTCGGATGACGAGTGCCCACCGACGCCCCGCTTGGCAAGCCATGCTGTGGCGGCGTCCCATATAAAGTGGAGGAAGATGGGCACAGATGTTAGCCCAGGGCCAGTCTTCCTCAGCAAAAAAAAAAAAAAGAGGAGAATTGGCAGATGTTAGCTCAGGGCTGATCTTCCTCACAAAAATAAAAAAATAACAAGTTTAGGTATATATTAATAATAGACAGGGACGGCCCCGTGGCATAGCAGTTAAGTGCGCACGCTCCGCTGCTGGCGGCCTGGGTTCGGATCCCGGGCACGCACCGTCGCACCGCTTCTCCGGCCATGCTGAGGCCGCATCCCACATACAGCAACTAGAAGGATGTGCAACTACGACATACAACTATCTACTCGGGCTTTGGGGAAAAAAAGGAGGAGGATTGGCAATAGATGTTAGTTCAGAGTCGGTCTTCCTCAGCAAAAATAGGAGGATTAGCATGGATGTTAGCTCAGGGCTGATCTTCCTCACAAAAAAAAAAAGTAAAAACAAAAAAAATAATAATAGACAATGTAAGCTTTAGGCTGGAATTGCATTACTAGAAATGAAGAGAAATTTCATAAAAATAAATGATTTAATTGACCAGAAAGGGTCAATTCCCTGCCCTTCCTTCCTGGGGAGCCTTAGAAACTGGCTGGGCTAGCCTCAATCTTTCCTGCCCGGCATGGGGGGCAGGGTGGGGGGGTGGTGTTGGGAGGGTGTAATGCCAATCAGATCTTGCTGGAGACTGTCAGAAATTCTACGAGTGACTTAAATAGACATGTTGAGTGAAATAAAGAGTCTAGGTAATATTAGAAGGCGTTTATACAATAATCAAAGTGAGGAGTTGGTCCTGGGAAACGGTTCATCAGAGTATTCTGGTAGAACTGCTCCGAGGTGTGTGGGTTTAAGTGCAGCTCACCTCTCTTTTACAAGCAGTGTGCATGCAAGAAAGAGGGAAAAAAACTTACAGTTAAATTCCATATATATCAAAAAAGGGATAGAGTACATCTGGTTTTTCTCTAGACTATACATTGAACGTGACATAAATAAGAATTCCTTGGTTATACATCAAACAAGTTCAGGGATGCTGAGGTTATCTATGTGTGGAGGGAGGCAAGGACCAGGGTGGTTAATTATTCCCTCAGCCTCCAAGAAATGCAGCTGGGGATGTAGGAGCTAGGGACCGTTTATCTTTTTCTGTAGCTGACTTCTCCTGCTGGTGTCTTCAGTCATGAGATGGGGGGGTTCCAAGGTCATTTTATCACAGGCTGAAGATGGCCCGCACGGCTGCTTCACAGGACGGCACAGATGTAACTATTGACTTAAAGCCTGTTCTGCAGTTTGCTTGCTAGATTCTCCTGTTAGACCAGGGAGAGTGGTACAAAAATCTGTCCACGGAGGTTCAAGACCATTCAGCAGACGTGCCTGGAAGGTGCTGCGTATTGGTTTGATGCGATTTCAGATCCACTTGTTTATGACAAAAATGAAGTTTGTAAGAGCAAAGGAGCTTTGATATAAGAATGAAGTAACTGGGTCATGACGTCATGGTCCGCATCTGTAGAGGATAAGCAACCAGTAACACAGCTGCTGACAGGCGGCGCTGGGGCTTATCAACAAAAACATAGGAAGAAGCAACGATGGCAAGGGGACATTTAGACTATAAACACTCGCAGTTGGTGAGAATTATTCGAGTGTTTCAGTCTGGGCTAGGCGGCTCTTTGATCTTCGGGCACTAGCTCCTGCCGTGTCCAGGCACTCCTGGCCCGTAGCCGTGGAAACCGGTCAGCTCCCCAGAAGATCAGCCTGCCAGTCAACACAAAGGCCTTTGTTCCCTAGCAACGGTTGCTCTAGCAACAAGGGACTTTTATTTTGCGCTGGCGGCTGGAGGTCAGCTCTCGTTTGCAAAGCCATCTCTCCTGAGAACCGACCTTGTAGAAAACGTGCATCTCAGTTACATTTAGACTTTACTTCTATCTCCACTTGCGTGGAATAATAGTGTGATTAATCTATCACTGGTTTGAAGTCTGTTATTTCTTTATTGGCTTATTAGACATTACCCTGTGTGCTATTGGCTTGTGAAATTATGATTCCCACCCTGAACCTGTGTTAAATAAATTGCTGGCAAAGACAAACTCAGTCTCTGAGCATATTTTGCCCCTCCCCCAAAACAGGACAGCAGGGCGCCTGAAGATCAGGTGACTGCGCTATTTAAACAGGTCTAGGTTTTTTTAGCGGGGTGGGAGGGAACTGGGTCCGTGTCCTGGAGGTTAGGGTTTAGGTAGGTGTTCTCTTTAAACTGCAACTTGCGGTTGAGGTCGTCGCTCCTCCTTGCTGGGGGGTCGCTGCTACAATCCCCATAACGGTCAGAACAGCCTTTTCTGAGAACTGTTTTTGCAAGCCTTGCAGTCTATCACCTTCTCAAAGCTCACGGGGTGGGGGAGGTGGGAGTGACAGAAAAGAGGAAGGGGGGCCCAAGAGGGACACTGAGGACCCTCCATCGTGTCCGTTTCGGCCCTTTTACAGCACAGAGAAACGCTTTCCTTTCCTTGGGAAGCGGCTGGGCTCCGGACACTGCACAAAGCCCGCAGGGAGGCGCGTTGGTTGCACAGCTTCCAAGCCCGGGAGCCTGGAATTGGGGCAGCGGGCGGAGGGGACGGTGAGGGCCGGAGGCTGGGGGGCCGGCAGACGCGGGAATATCCCGCTGCCTCCAAGCACCGGGAGTGCCTGCGGGGAAAGTTCTGCAGGAAATAAGAATCTGTGGGGGGTGGGGCCAGGCCCTGGGCTCTGGGAGGTTGGGTTCCGGGGGCGGGCCAGGGCGCACGCAGCTCTCGGATCCGCTTCCCGCTGGGCTCCTCCTCTTCCTCCTCCTCCTCCCCTTAACCCCCTAAACCGTCCGTTTTGAGGAGGGCGTTGGGCAGCAGGTACAAAATGCCTGGGCAGGAGGAATCTCTGTCGTCGGTCCGTCCTGGAGGGGCGTGGGGG